>NC_067147.1:39695318-40430139 GCF_903995435.1 Acomys russatus | reverse complement strand
GGGATTAAAGGTGTGAGCCACTACCGCCCGGCTGCACCCTCTTTTTAAAAATAGTTGTCAGTTTATGTGCCTGTGTATGAATATGTGTGTTTAAGGCCAGAAAGTGGGGCCCGGACTCTTCTTTAGTATTCTATACCCTTGAGACAGGGTCTCTTCCCAAACTTGGTTCTCACGTTTACTGAAAGCCGTCAAACCCCACTGGTCCTCCTTCCCCTCTGCAGTCTCCTGGCAATAAGCGTACCTTGGGGGGGCAGGCTCTCTCTATGGGTGCTAAGATGCAAAGTCCAGTGCGCAGGCTTGCATATCAAGCTTCCTCAAGCCCGCAGCCACCTTATCCAGCCTCAAATGCTCTTCAAACGTACATTTTCTTATTGCTAACATGCTAAGTGCTCAAGTAGGCTTTCGCGGGTGCCTCCTGTGCTCCTATCTAGCCTAGACCTCACATTTTACTCTCAATGGTTGAATTATAACCATTGGCAAAAGTGGGGTGTGCAACTTTGCTATGCTCTGTAGAGTCTCCAGGACTGTCCACAATAAAACTCTAGGGCGGAACAGAGCTAGGTGGTAGTCCAGCTTTGATGTATAAGCAATCTTGTTTCAAAATAAATTAAATGGGTTTGGAAAGATGGCTCAGTGGTTAAAAGTGCCTGCTAAGCTGGGAGCCCAGTGTTTTAGAAGTCCTGTAGAGGCAGGCAGACCTCTGAGTTCCAGGCCAGCCTGGTCTTGAAGGAAACTCTTTCTCAACTGTCCACAAAAAACATGGTTTCTTGCTGGATGGTGATGGCACACTCCTTTAATTCCAACTCTGGTGGAAGATCTCTTGAGTTTTAAGCCAAGCTGGTCTTCAGTATGAGTTCTAGGACAGCCAGGCACAAACAGAGAAAGCCTGCCTCAAAAACAAAAACAAAAACAGGCTGGAGAGATGGCTCGGGAGTTAAGAGCACTACCTGCTCTTCCAGAGGTCCTGAGTTCAATTCCCAGCAACCACATGGTGGCTCACAACTATCTATAATGAGATCTGGTGCCCTCTTCTGGCCTTCAGGCCTACATGCCTACATGCATACAGAACGCCGTAAACGTATTAAATAAATAAATCTTTTTAAAAAAAAATAAAAAACCAGACTGCTCAGGTTCCGTTCCTGACACAATGGCTTACAACCAGCTTCATTTTCAGGGCATCCTAGCCAATGACTGTTTCTTGCTTCTGCGTCAAATGAATGTACGTGGTTCGCTACACACATACCACAGACAAGACATACGTATAAAATAAGTGTATATTTGAGAAAAATAAACACAGTGTGTTGTCCTACAGATGGGCCTAGCTGCCTTTCAAAATTAAAAGGTGTGCAAGTTCACTTTATGTTCAGCTCATGAAATTAGCAGCACAGTAGGTGTCCTGGAACTCACTTTGTATGCCTGGCTGGTCTGGAACTCAGACATGTGCTGGGACTGAAGGCGTGCAGTACCACTGCCCAGCATATCCTGATCCTTAAACCCTGTACATGGTCCGTGGGTGCCTGTTGCTGGTTTCTGTCGCTTCACCAGACACAGCAGCAAGAGCCTTCATGCACTGAGGCATCTTGTCTGCCAGCTCACATTTGGATTGTCCTTACCTGGGTATTTGTACGTATCTAGATACAAAACCAAACCCATACACAGAAATTTAGTGGGGGAAAAAATCTGGGTCAGATAGATGGTTTCAGTGGTTTGTTACCCAGCATGCACAAGGTGGCTCAAAACTGTCCCTAACTCCAGTTCTTTTCCTTTTTAAAAAAAAAGATATCTTACCACCTTTAAAAAAATTTACCTTTATGTTATATGCATTGGTGTTTTGCCTGCATACATGTCTATGTGAGAGAGTGTCTTGGAGTTACAAATAGCTGTGAGCTGCCATGGGTGCAGGGATTTCAACCTGGGTCCTTTGCAAGAGCCATCTCTCCAGCCCCCTTAACTCCAATTCTTTCACTGTCTTCCAACACCCAAACATGCATGCAGACACAACTACCCATACACAAACAAATCTCTGGTCTTTTCTGTTCTGTTTTGTTTAAGGTGGAATATGAAGATGTTGCTGGAGACTGCCGACTTGGTACTAAGAAAGGCCGTCCTTTCTCTGGTGTCACCTGTTGCATGGATTTCTGTGCCCATTCTCACAGGGACATTCACAACATGAATAATGGAAGCACTGTGGTATGTACTTGAGTGGCTTTTCGTCCTATTTGCTCTAGGTGTGCTCCTAAAAATGTAGTTGTGTTGAAAAATATTGACATTGTAAGATAGTCAGATACGTATATAGAAAAAAGATTTGTTGTTGGACATGGTTGCACCTGCCTTTAATCCCAACAATCAGGCGACTAAGGCACTCTGATCTCTCTGAGCTCTATACCAGTGTGGTTTTATAGTGAGTTCAGGTCAGCTGAGGCTAGACCCTTTCTAATATACAAGCCTTGGGGGGGGGGGGGGGCGGCATTCTTTCTCTACCCACCCCGACTGCTGTCTGCGAAGCCAGTCATAGCTAGAATGAATGGATACATGCCTATTTACCCTCCCTCTCCCTCAGGTTTGTACTTTGCTTCGGGAAGATGGCCGTGACACGACTATTCCAAAGAACGAGCAGCTCCACGTCCTCCCTCTACACCGGCTCGCAGACACTGACGAGTTTGGCTCCCGGGAAGGGATGGAAGCCAAGATCCAATCAGGAGCCATCCAAGTCAATGGACCATCCAGAAAGAAGCAACTACGTTTCAATGAGCCTGTTCCTCGATGTGGAAAGAAGAGGGCCAAAATGATGGAGCAGAACAAGAAAGCGGCTGCCGCAGGCCTCAGAAGGAAGAGGAACCCCGCCTCCCGTAAGGGTGCCCCAGGTGAGCTGGGCTGCAGCTCGTCGTCCACCCCACCCCCACCTCAGGTTCCAACCTTGGAGAGGCTTGAAATTCAATTTCTTTCTTTTCTTTTTTCTTTTTTGTTTTGTTTTAAGATAGTGTTTTTCGGTGAAGCCTTGGTTCTGGTGGAACTTGCTCTGTAGACCAGGCTGGCCTCTACCTCATAGAGAGAGATCCCCCTGACTCTGCCTCCCGAGTGCTGGGATTAAAAGTGTATGCCACAAAAAAAAAAAAAAAAGTGTATGTCACCATCGCCCAGCAGAATTTCAAGTCTCCTTTTTCACTATTCTCTTTGCTGCCAATTTATCCTGCTGCACCCCTCAGAGAAATGACTACATTTTTATTTTTTTCATCCTCTCAATACCTTTTGTTTCAAAGTATAATTTTCTTCACATCTTGGTTTTTCGAGACGGGGTTTCTCTGTGTAGCGGTGGCTGTCCTAGACTCACTTTGTAGAACAGGATAGCCTGGAACTCCGAGTGATCTGTCTGCCTCTGCCTCTGCCTCTGCCTCCCAGAATGCTGGGATGTAAGTTATTGTGATCACAACTTATCTTCACAGCTTTTTTAAAAAATTAATTTATGTGCAGTAATGTGAAGGTATCAGATCTTTTGGAACTACAGTTCCAGATAGGTGTGAGCTGCCATGTGGGTGCTGGGAATTGAACCCAGGTCCTTTGGGAGGTTTGGAAGAGTAGACAGTGCTCTTAACCACTAAGCCATCTCTCCAGCCGCATTATCTTCACAGCTTGAAGTTCATAGTGCATAATGGTTCATACAGATTTTTTTGGTAAGATGTCTTCCTAATTCATTGGCTAAGGTTTCAAAAACTCTCCCGCCTTCCCCCGCCATCTTGGTCTACTTCACAAGCTCCTTGACTCAATAGTTCTGTTTGTTTGTTTGTTTGTTTTTTGTTTGGTTTGGTTTTTTGAGACAGGGTTTCTCTGTGTAGCCTTGCCTGTCCTGGACTCGCTTTGTAGACCAGACTGGCCTTGAACTCACAGCGATCTGCCTGCCTCTGCCTCCCGAGTGCACCACCACACCGGGCTTGGATTTCTTTCTTTTTCTTTTTCTTTTTTCTTTTTTTAATTCTCTGAATGATTGTAACAATTTCTTTCTTTTTCTTTTTCCAAGACATGTTTCTTTGTAGACCAGGTTGGCCTTCAACTTAGAGATCTGCCAGCCTCTGCCTCCTGAGTACTAATAGGGTGAAGATATGCACAACTACTGCCCAGCAACAATCTCTTTTCTTTTCTTTTTAAAAAAATTTTTTTTCCATTTTATTATTTTATTCATATTATTAGTTTTCTTTTCTTTTTTGTTTTTGTGTTGTTTTCTTTGTTTGTATATTTCTTTGGGGTTTTGTTTTGTTTTATCAAGACATGGTTTCTCTGTGTAGCCCTGGCTGTCCTGGAACTTGCTTTGTAGACCAGGCTGACCTCGAACTTAATAGACATCCACTGCCTCTGCCTCCCGAGTGCCAACAAATTCCTGTACAGTGCCTTCTTGATTCCTTTTCCTCTGCATACTGATTAGTTTTTCAAGTCAGGGTTTCTCTAGGTATAGCCCTGGCTGTCCTGGAAGCACTCTGTAGACCAGGCTGGACTTGAACTTGATTTGTATTTTTAAAGTGCCTCAGAATGTTCATTTTCTTGTTTTAATTTATAGAGACTTTTCAAGCTGAATTAGAAATTTTTTTGAGACAGGGTCTCTCTGTATTAGCCTTGTCTGTCCTGGACTCTCTTTTTAGACCAGGCTGTCCTCGATCACAGCAATCCACCTGCCTCCGCCTCCGGAGTGCTGGGATTAAAGGAGTACGCCACCTCACCTGGCTCTGAATTAGAAATTTTTATCACAGACCTAAGTGTTTCTGATAGCTTCTATTATAGTAGAACTTCCAGAGTTTTTCTCTCACTTTGAAATGAATGTGACGAGAGAGGAGAGAGATGGCGTACTAGTTAACAGCACTGGCTGCTCCTAAGGGGAGGAACTCTTTTTATGCCTTTTTGGTGACGGGGTTTCACTGTGTAGCCTTGGCTGTCCTGGACTCCCTTTGTAGACCAGGCTGGCCTTGAACTCACAGAGATCCGCCTGCCTCTGCCTCCCGAGTGCTGGGATTAATGGCGTGCGCCACCATGCCTGGCTTACAGGGAGGAACTCTTTAAGGGGGAATTGCCAAGTAAATAAGTACAGTCGGCTATAGTGGAGCTCTGAGGTCGAGTACTGATTACCTCTGTGGGGTGTCCTGGGATTCATCCCCTAACAGGACCCTCAAATGTTAGCAGGCTGGGTGTTTTGGTTTATGCTTGTAATCTCAGTATTGAGGCGGGAGGACGCTGTAAACTGCAGGGTAACTGGTACTATAAAGACTGTATGTATGTCTATGCACTGCATGCATACCTGGTGTCTGAGGAGGTTCAGATGAGGATGTTGGATCCCCTGGAACTGGCAGTGGTGGTGTACACCTTTAATCTCCGCACTCGGGAGGCAGAAGCGGGTGGATCTCTGTGAGTTAGAGCCTAGCCTGGTCTAACAATCAAGTCCTGGACTGCCAGGCCTACACAGAGAAGCCCTGATTCAGAAAACAAACAAACAACAACAGCAATAAAAACTAGTTCTCTGTGACAGCAGCAAATGCTCTTAACTGTTGACAAAAAGTGAAAAGGGCTGGACAAGTGGCACATGCCTTTAATTCCAGTACTTGGGAAGCAGGCAGATCTCTGTGTTCCGGGCTAGCATGGGCTAGGTCAGTGCCTCTCAAGCTTCCTAACGCTGCAACCGTTTACTGCATGCAGTTCCTCATGCTGTGGTGACACCCAATCATGAAATTATTTTTATTACTCCTTCATAACTGTAATTTTGTTGCTGGGTTGTTGGACACCTCCCCCCCCCCCCCGACCCCCCCAGGTCTCTACCTGCAGATTGAGAACCGCTGCTGTGAATGCCAGGACAGCCAGGGCTATGCAGGGAGACACAGTCTCAAACAAAACAAAACAAAGCTTTCTTTCTATAGGCTGAATTACATCAAGTGATAGAGTGCTTGCCTACCCCGGAGCTAACACTAGGAGGCAAAAAGCATTTTTAAACACTTTTTGACAGCTGAGCATGGTGGCGCACGCCTTTAATCCCAGTACACGGGAGGCAGAGGCAGAGGTGGATCTTTATGAGTTCGAGGTTGGCCTGGTCTAGAGGAGTCCAGGACAACCAAGGCTACATAGAGAAACTGTGCCTGGGGGGTGGGGGTAGGGTGGGGTGGAGTACTTATTGGCAACCAACAAGTGCCAAATAGCTTCTGTGTCTTTGCATTCATTGCAGCTTTCTGTTTGCGAACCCAAAGTGAGATCACTCGGGCAACCTACAGTTAAAATTGAAACCAAACCCCATTTTATTTTTAAAGGTTCAGACAACACTAAAAGCTATTCACCAGACTCATTGACTCTTCACCCAGAGAAAGACGAATCAACAGACTTCCGCCCCCTGCAGGCCTCCTCCACGAAAACATCTACCTGTATGTACAATCAAACAGCCTCAGGCGCGTTTCCAGAAACAAGTAGCATTCTCCACTGCGCAATGCCTTCTGGAACACACAGTGGTGCTAATGCAGCTGCTGGGGAGTGCGCTGGCATGGGACAGCCTGGGGCAGCGGCTGCTCTTCCTCACCAGTCTCTCCCTACAGCAGATCCCCCTGTTAATGCTGAGCCTCTCACTAGTGCGCCCGAGCAGCTAACTTGTAACCAGTCAAACCAGCAGCCCCAGGTCCTCAGCTCTCCTCATAACCTGGCTTCCGGTCAGGTGAAAGATGAACAGCGCCCTGAAGCAGATCGGCCTCTGTCAGATGACCTGTCCTCCGACGAGGATAACGTCCCTCAAATTGACGAGTTTTGGTCAGACAGTGAGGAGATCTATTTTGACCCCAGCTTTGGTGGCGTGGCGATAGCACCCATTCACGGCTCAGTGCTGATTGAATGCGCCCGGAGAGAGCTGCACGCTACCACCTCTTTGGGATGTCCCAACCGATATTGTCCTCTTCGGGTGGCCCTTGTATTCTACCAGCACAAAAACCTGAATAAGCCCAAACACGGTTTTGATATCAATAGGATTAAGTACGAATCTAAAGTTATAAAGAAAAAACCCGCGGACCGCGAGGGTCCTGATTTATCCCCAGAAGCCAATCGATCGTACCAAATTCCTTTCCGTGTGGCTTCAACCTTAACCCATGACAATATTGTCACTGTGTCCACTTACGCTCTCACTCATGTTGCAGGTCCCTATAACCATTGGGTCTAAAGGCTTTTCTCCCATAATGCCTTTGCTAGTTCGGTGTAGTTTTTACGGTGCTGTTCAAAAGGACGTCATGTTGTTGTTTACTGTCTTTCACTTCACCCGTTTTAACTCTGAGGTTAAAATTTAAACAAACAAACAGACAAAATGGGGTGGGTACTTAACTGTGACTATATTTTGAGAATCGGTAGAAGGTGCAGTTTTTCAGCAAAAATAAAATTTTTATAGTTTTAAATACATAAAGAAATCTCTTGGTTAGGTGTTGACCGTGCTAGAACCAGGGTTTGGTGCTTTTACATTAAGCTCATTTGCTATGAAGAGGATTTTAACAGGTTTCTGCAATAAGATGTAAAAACCAAGATGCACAGTGTTAACTCTATACAGTTCCTGGTGCTTTACCCACCCACATCAACACATGTAGGAATGAGCTGAACGGTTGTTTCATGGTGCCATTGTGCAAGTATCTTCCAATCATTGCTATCACGTCTGCACATTTCTTTGAAATAAACCAATGAGATGCTTTTTTCCCTCTTAAACTATTTCTCCTGTATAAAGGAATTCTTTATTCTAGTGATGGTTGGAGGCTGTTCGTTAACTGTAAATATATATATTTTAAAAAGCACTTTCTATTTTTAAAAGTAACTTGAAATAGTATAGCCGCAGAATCCTGTTGTCTGTTATGTGTGCATATTTGCATACCAGAGACGTCTTTTCTTCTTGCTGTGTGAGCTCCATCCTGTTAACCGCAGCCTGTATTCAAATATTCTATGATTAGTGTTCTTTACCTATAAACTAGAGGATCTCTAAGAAAAGGAAAATACAAAATACCACCAATGTCAATTTCTCCCTTTTAACTAGAAAAAGTATTGTCTTCTGAAGAAACCCCCATGATTTAAGTATATGACCCATGACAGGTGTTTTCAAAGAGAGAGAGGACAAATTTGGATCAGTCAAATGTTTCAAGATGAGTTTGGGTTTTTTGGTTTGGTTTGGTTTTTTTGAGACAGGGTTTCTCTGTGTAGCCCTGGATGCCCTAGACTCACTTTGCAGACCAGGCTGGCCTCGAACTCACAGAGATCCACCTGCCTCTGCCTCCCGAGTGCTGGGATTAAAGTCGTGCACCACCACATCCAGCAAGATGAGAAATTTTTAAATTAAATAACCTTTCCTTCCCAAATGAAAAGAAAATATTCTGTAGAAATAATTGAAGGGGGAAAAATCCTCTCCTATCCTGGAGTCACATGGTCAGATTAGTACTGTAAGTCAGTTAAGAGCCCAACTACTCATTAGTCTTAACTGATTGGGTTTAGGAAAAAGCGGTAACTCCGGCTTCTTTAGTAATCCCCTAGTTTGAAGGTGACAGACAAAACTGGCATTCTGGTTATTTTAGTGTCCCATTGTTCTGCCTACTGTTTAATTGACTTATATATCAAGAAAGATTTCCCCAATTTTAGTATATAGCCGCTCAAGTGAGCACGAAAGACTCCCCCCAAACAAAAAACCTACAACCAAGAAACCTTTCAGCGGAATCCAAATGCACAGGTGCTATGACCTTCAAGGCGCTGGATTCTTTGGGAATACAGGAACCCTAATGGTGCTTCTTGGGGATGCCATAGGAAGCCCACAACAACTACCACAGTCTTGGTGCAAACGTAAACAGTTCCAGTAAGCTCTCTAGAGAATAACTTATTCAAATGATCTATGGTGCCGAGTCAGGGAGAGGAAAGGGTTGTAAATAAGGAAATGTCCGCTGACATTCCATCCTGTACAAGTAGACTTATGCTCCTGGGACATTGTACAATTAGGGGAATTTGTTGACCTGATTTAGTATTTTGTGTGCCTTAGATTCGCATTCTAAAACATGTCTATATTTTAAGCCTAGGGTTTCTTACACGTGTAAGTTTATCAATGTGATCCTCTATTGCTTCAGCTAGGTATCTGTTAGTATAGACCATCAGGAATATTCCCTTGTGAAGTTACCTCTGAGGTACTAGGCCTTAGCTCCCGCTACAAATTGTTTCCTTGCCATTATGGGATAAAATCTTCTCCCCCCTGCCTTTATTCATCCATTGACCTACCCATCCCCCCAAAGCACGTTTAACTGAATGCTTCTCAATTAAATTGGATCAATTTTGATTTTTGTTTTTCCTTGAGTCACCACCTACAATGCAATCTTATAAAGAATGCTTGCGATTATTTTCTAATGGAATAGCAAATTACCTATATACAAAGAACTACAGTAATATATGTTATAATAAATTCCAGCTAACTTGTTTTGAATGTTAAAGGCCACATTCTTAATGCTTAATTAATTTAAAACACCAATGTTGATTAATGGGGCTGTTGGGACTTATGAAACTAGTTGCAGTTTGACAAAATAACCAGTTTCAACAAGAATGTTGTCCCTCCATTGTTAAAATTAACATTAGGAATGTTAGGCCTCAGCCAACAACAGCCCACTGTGGGAACCTCGTTCTGTTATTTCTGTGGACTCCCCGGCGTTGTTTTTTTCAGACTCCCTCTTAGCCGGTGTTCTGCAGCGCTGATGGTCTGCTGTCTGCATGCCGCTTGAAGAACGGTCTTTGTTACTGAACAAAAATCAACTGGCTTGAGATGACAGTCCCTGTCAAACTCATCTACCACTCTTTCTGCGCCTCTGTTGTTTTGTTATAATTAGATTCCTATTCTACTTACGTGTGAAGATCTAACTAAGACTGTGTTCATGTTGAGAACTTCAAATGTTACGTAGGACCGCCCGTGGTGGCCCAGCAGATGCTATAATTCTTGCCTATTATAGAATTCTACATTACCTGCCCTCTAAAAATTCCTTTTTTTTTTTTTTTTTGGTGGGAGTGGGTTTTGGTTTTGTGAGACTGGGTCTCTGTAGTCTTGGCTGTCCTGGAACTCTCATGGTAGACCAGGCTAGCCTAGAATTCACAGAAGTCCTCCTGTTCCTGCCTCTGTGCTGAGAGGGATTACACCTGTACCCCACCACTCTCCAAGCTGTTTTGTTATTCTTGTGCTTGTCAGCGTCATGTTTATCCTGTTTCCAAATTTCTACAAGGTACCAAATAGACCGTCTCATACCAAATAGACTGTGTCCTACATTTCATTGAAATTTATTATTGTACTTGAAGCTAATAGAGGTAAGTTTTCATAACAAGTTCGCTTTTTTGTTGTTGTTTTTCAAGACAGAGTTTCTCTGTGTAACCTTGGCTGTCCTGGACTCACTTTGTAGGCCTGGCTGCCCTCAAACTCACAGTGATCCACCTGCCTCTGTCTCTCAGAGTGCTGGGATTACAAGCTTGCTCTACTGTGCCCAGTGTGTGAGTTCACTTCTTAAGGGACTTATCAAATGTAATCAATCATTGCATTTGTGAGCACTTCATTAGGGAAAGCTGTGAGCTGTTCTCTTACATTCACCCCCATTACGTAGTTAGCTGAATGGCTCTCCTTCTGTAACTGATGCACTGGCTTGGTTCACACGGAGTAACCTACACTAGAATCGTTACTCCTGACCATCTTTCCACAGTCTCACATACAAAACCAACCCCAAATCAGCCAACGCTGTCGTATCATTGCATGACATCTTCTCTTCAGCTGTGAGCACATCTACCTTTGTGCCAAATAAGTGGGTGTATGCAATCTTTAATACACAGTTACCCTGAGGGTCACCCCTCAATGCTTGAGAATCTTTTTTTTTTTTTTTTGTTTTTTTAGAGTCTAGGTTTTTGTTTTGTTTTCAAGATAGAGTTTCTCTGTGTAACAGAGCCCTGGCTCTTCTGGACTCTCTCTGTAGACCAGGCTGGCCTCGAACTCACAGAGATCTGCCTGCCTCTACCTCCCAAGTGCTGGGATTAAAGGCGTGCACCACCACGCCCAGCTAAATCTAGGTTTAATACAACTGAATTTTCATCTTTACTGGTAATTTATGACAAGGATTATGACAAAAGATAATGCGGTGGCTCTCGCTACACCAGAAGCCTCCTTAGAAGTCCTAGAGTTCCGTCTCTGCGCTCACAGCACAGATCAGCTTGTAGCTGCCTCAAGGCTACTCCGTCCTGAGGAGACCTGTACAACACAAACTTTACTTTCTCACCCATGGAGGGCTGCATCACTGAGAACTATTCTTGGTTTTGTACAAGTCAAAAATAAAACAGCTTTCTGTCCTCTGGTGAGGTTCAGGACAAGAACAGTAGAGGTAAAATTAGGTCAAGATTCCCTTGGCTATGGATACCTTAGGCTTTGTGGGGAGAAGTTAGATAACTTTTACCAATGAAGCTAACCTATTAACTCTTTCCTTGCCTTTGCCATTCCCTATGGAACCTAGCATTAGGAATACATAAGGATTTCTGAAGGACTGGCTGGCAAAACAATTGAGGAAGGCATATTTCATTGTATATACTCCCTAGCCGCGGCTGCACGTCCCTTCCCGCCCCTCACCTACTTAGGCGCCGGCGGTTAATTGTGATGTGGCTGTTGTTTTGTATATGGGAATGCTGTACTGTTACTTCAATGTACTAGTCACTTTGGCATATTTGGCCATGTGGTGTAGTCATTGCTTGGTTGTTGAAAACAACTAAAATTTTCCAAATGAAATGGGTGTTGCATATCGTTTTTCTCATAGCATAGAAAATAATGGCAGTCCTGTGTCGGGAAGACCATTCCAATAGAGTCAGTGTGTCCTCCCACAAAACTGGGGTCTGTATATTTTCTTCAAAAGTATTTAAATTCTAAGCATGGTTTCTTCTTCTTCTTCTTCTTCTTCTTCTTTTTTTAAGATTTTCTATTATTATGGATACAGTGCTCTGCCTGCATGTACACCCACAGGACAGAAGAGGACATCAGCTCGCATTACAGAGGGTTGTGAGCCACCATGTGGTTCCTGGGATTTGAACTCAGGACCTCTGGGGGAGCAGTCAGTGCATCTGAGCCATCTCTCCAGCCCTAATTTTATTTGTTTTCTTTATGTAATAGAAGATGGGCCTCTGTAGTAAGTTGTAAAACTGGACTTCTGAGAGTCTCGTGGTCTTGTGTAGCACACAGTTTTGAACTATGGCTGAGGATGTTGAGAACTTCTTACCTTTCTTTTCTTTTCTTTTTTTTTAATTTGAGACAGTGCCCGTCCTGGACTTGCTTTGTAGACTAGGCTGGCCTCGAACTCAGCAATCCACCTGCCTCTGCCTCCGGAGTGCTGGGATTAAAGGCATGTGCCACTACCCCCGGTTCTTTTTACCTTTCTTTTTCCTTTGAAACTGAGTCTCACTATGCAGTCCTGACTTGGCAAGTACATCAAGCTGGTCTTGACCCTGCAGAGGTTCTTCTGCCTCTGCCTCTGACTATACCACACCTGGTTTCTATAGTGCTGGGGAGTCAACCCTGGCTTTGTGTGCTAAGTAAGCATTCTACCAACCTTACCTCATCCTAGACCTTGGTTTTGGTTTTTGTTTTCTTATAGGGAACTGTCATTTTTGTTTGCACTCACTCTACAGAATCTTAGCTTGTTGCTAAGGCTTCTTGTGAAAGGCCTGGTTTAGATGATCTCTTTTCATACTTGCTAGAGGATAGACACAGGGCACCATGCCCCCCTAACATATATTTGATTTCTGGTTTTTTGATTTTTGGTCTTTGGCTTTTGGTTTTGTTTTGTGTTGTTTTTTCAAGACAGGGTTTCTCTGTGTAACCTTGGCTGTCCTGGACTTCCTTTGTAGACCAGGCTGGTCTTGAACTCACAGATCCACCTGTGTCTGCCTCCACAAGAGCTGGGATTACAGGCATGCACCACTGAGCCCAGCTTGCTAGTGTATATTTGTTTTAGCCCTAAGTTCTTTTCCCAGATAATCAGTTTGCTCAAAATCAGTTTGCTCAAAATATGTGTTACTCATAATCTTGGTTGACCCAGAGGCCCCATTTTGTTCAAATTATCTTGTGGCAGTCTGTAATATGCTTCTAGCTTCGAACTTACAAATTTACTAATTTATTTATTCCTTTTCTACCTTCTGATCTCTCCTACATGAATATTCTGGCCCCATTGCCCAGATCACCGCTTTATTCAAATACACCTGGTTCTTTTAAATTGTTATTTCATTCCTTCCTCACTCCTCTGCCTTTTTGAGACATCAGGCTGGCCACAGCCTCCATAGTTTGCCTCAGCGCCTTGGCTTATCTTTTTAAAATCGTGTGTCACAAGCCGGGCATGGTGGCGCACGCCTGTAATCCCAGTGCTTGGGAGGCAGAGGCAGGTGGATCTCTGTGAGTTTGAGGCCAATGTGGTCTACAAAGTGAGTCCAGGACAGCCAAGGCCTCAAAAAACAAACAAACAAAATCGTGTGTCACAAAGCCCAACACCCAGTTTGGCTCAAGTCTATAATCTCAACTGTTTGAGAGGCAAGATGATAAAAAGAAAAGAAACACCAACAGGGCACAGAGCTGCCACAGAGCTCAGTTACACAGTGTTTGTCAACCTTGCTGGAAGCACCCTGGTCCAATCCCTAGTACTGGGGAGAGAACAGAGAGCATTTATGCAGACCTTTTCAATTAAGGCAAATAGAACTTAAGTTACACATCCCATTCTCTCTGTGGCTTTTCTCTATCTGCTAAATTACCAATCTGTCAGTCAGTTTTAGTCACCGGGTCTTATACTCAGAGAGGCTTTCTTTTCCTTACTCTCCTTTTCTACCTTTTGTAGAGATAAATACCTTTTTACCATCAACCCTGTTCTGTTGATGGGAACCTGCTTCCTAAGGTAAATTTACTCTTGCAATTCTTCAGCCCTAATATGATCTAATGGCCGTGAGATGCTGGAATTAGAATCTTCTTATTTCAAACGCCCAGGTCAGACATCACAGTCCCACATCGCTACACGTCATCTAGTTTCAGAGATGGGCCCCTGATGATAAGCCACCAGGAGTCCTGGAGATGAAGGCACAGAAAGGGAAATTATGTTCCTTTCAGCAACCAAAGGGTGCTTCCTTGCACCTCCAGGTCAAAAGCAAGAAATTTCTTCTAACGTTAACTGGAAACAGATTCTAAAAATAGGTAGTTTGAGAATAAACCAGACATTAACAGCAACAACAACAGAGGAGCATCTCTCCCTTGGTGTGAACACCTGTAATCCCTGCTCCTTGGGAGGAGGATGAGCGAGGAGAGGCAGGAGCATCTCTCCCTTGGTGTGAACACCTGTAATCCCTGCTCCTTGGGAAGAGGATGAGCGAGGAGAGGCAGGAGCATCTCTCCCTTGGTGTGAACACCTGTAATCCCAGCTGGTGGGGAGGAGGATGAGCCAGGGGAGGCAGAAGCCATAGGGGGAGACCCTGTCTCCACTGAGTGATTTGTGCAAGTACTTCTTGCCAATATTGAGTTCATAAAACACAGCTCCCTTTACAGACAAGCCTGCAGCAGGTGACAAGAATAGCCAGTAGCTTATTCCACGTCACACAGCAAGTCAAGAAATAGGAATAAAATTGTGTGTGTGGTTGTTTTGCCTGCGTGGGTGTGGGTGTGTCATATGTCTGAGTTGAGTTAATAGAGAAAGGTAAAAATTATAAATCCTGTTTTTCAAACACCCGGGAAGGCAGAAGCAGGAAGACACCCTGGGCTACACAGGGAAACCTTGGCTATCCTGGAACTTACTCTGTAGACCAGGCTGGCCTTGAACTCACAGAGATCTGCCTGCCTCCGCCTCCTGAGTGCTGGGATTAGAGGCATGGGCCACCACACCCAGCAAGTTTGTGTGGTGTGTGTGTGTGTGTGTGTGTGTGTGTATGTGTAAGTAAGACAGGTTCACGATATAGCTCTAGCTGGCCTGCAAAATTCTGTGTAACCCAGGTTGCTGTGGTCCTAGATGCAGAGATTGCAGGTGTGAATCACCCTATTCAGTGATTTTTTTTTTTTTTTAATCATAGAGAATATCCCTTTCTTAATAGGAAGACAAAATTTCCCACCATTTGGGGGGGGGGTTGTTTTTGTTTGTTTTTTGAGAAAGGCCTTCTCTGTGTAGCCTTGGCTGTCCTGGACTCACTTTGTAGACCAGGCTGGCCTCAAACTCACAGTGATCCACCTGCCTCTGCCTCCAGAGTGCTGGGATTAAAGGTGTGTGCCCACCACAGCCCAGCCACCAAATAATTTTTAAAATAGGACCTTTAAAGCCCTTTATAGTTTAATATATTTGCTTAAATATATTGAAATGAAGTTTTTTTTTTTGAAGGAAATTGTGCTAGCTGAATTATTTTATTTCCTAGCCCTTCATTATAAATATGCAAAATTATTATTGCTAACAGGTTTTATTGTCTCTAGGTTGTTTGTCTTGTTGGGTTGTGTCTGTTTTGTTTTGTTTTACTGTGTGTGTCCCTCTCTGCCTCGTTTGTAGCCATATAAATCTTTGGAGCAAATATACCTAGAGAGTTAAGAATACTGAGATGTATTTGTAAGGTTTCTAGTAATCTCTATAGGTTATTTTCCCAGCCTCTCTATATAGAGGTGGTAATTTTTTGACTATCCTGATACATTCTTTGGCACACAAAAAGGGGGAACAGGCCAAATAACCTTGAATATTCAAGTGTGACCTCCTTTAGTTGGTGGCGTTCCTTTCCAACCCGTGTTTGCGCTATGATAAAATGGCCGACTGTATTTGACTTTACAAACACAGCTCATAGGAAAGATTAAATATTTTTATCGCAATGTACGGTCATATTTTTTTTAGCCTTTATGGAGTTAACATTGTGATAGGTGCTTTAAGAGAAATATTTTTCCAGAAATGGTTTTATAGCTAAAAACTATGGGCAGCTTTTGCATTGTGATGTGTGGGTCGATGGTTATTATTTGGGTTACTAGGAAATCATGAAGTGTTCCCTAAGGAGGAAGCTGTAAGATTCCACGGCAGAGATAATCAAAGTGACCTTCTCATTGACTCGCTTCCTCTCATGGGGATCTAGCGTGCGGTCAACATGTGTGGCAGGACCTTGCTTTACAGGAATCAGCAGGATGTTTATCAGAGTAGGAGTAAACCTTCCCCTCCACAGTCGTGCCGAGGAGTTCCCACCAGGCCAGTCACCGCGCTCCCGTGTTCAGCCTCCCCTTCCAAGCCCTGGAGCATGGTCACTGTTCATTTTCACCTGTCGCTATCCTAATGTTGGATCTCACTAACTGAGGGTTTTTTTGTTTGTTGGGTTTTTTTTTTGTTTTGTTTTGTTTTTTTTTTCACTTTTAGAAAATGCTGTTAAAATTCCAAAAAATTATTTGATTCTTCACATATGAGGGATACTGTTAAGGAAAGCACTTCATTACATTAAAGGGAAGGAGAATCTTATAACCGTGATGGTTTTAATACGTGATCAATATTGAGTCCTCTGCACAGAATGGAACACTTCCTAGCAGTACTTGAATACTTGTGAGTTGGAATTGCATGTTACTTGAAAGATCTAATTAAGCTAAATTTTGGTGCACAGCAGTTGTACATGATTTCATGTTTATGTAGCAAGATACATTGAGATGTACTAGTATTGAAACAAATGTAAAAATAGAGTTGTGGGAATTGTCTTATTTTCCTTATGTCTCATTTGTTTGAAGCATACATTTTCTTTTTTAAAATTCTAAGGATAAAATGAATACTGTAATTGAAAATATATTTTAAATCTTTGTCATGTGTTTTTTTTTTTTTAAGCTATTGCAAATTGTATCATTCCTGATTATATAGAACTTTGTGGGTGGTATAAAATAAATTTTATACTTCTATTTTGCACCTGGTAGTCTAATTTTTCTTTCCTCTTCAAAATCATATTTAAAAATACAGGGCTAGAGAGGTGGCTCAGAGCTTAAGAGCACTGGCTGCTCTTCCAAAGGTCCTTAGTTCAAGTCTGAATCACCACATGGTGGCTCACAACCATCTACAGTATAATGAGATCTGGTGCCCTCTTCTGGTGGGCACGCCCACATGCAGGCAGGGTATTGTACACATAACAAATAAATAAATCTTTTAAAAAAAAAAAAAAGCAGGCCGCCGGGCGTGGTGGAGCACCTCTTTAATCCCAGCACTCGGGAGGCAGAGGCAAGCAGATTGTTGTTAGAGGCCAGCCTGGTCTACAAAGCGAGTCTAAGAAAGCCAAGGCTACACAGAGAAACCCTGTCTCAAAAAACCACAAAACAAAAAAGGGCAAGGGTGACTTTTTAAACTAAATAAAATTTAAAATATGTAATATCTAGGTGGCTGAAGAGAAGGTTCAGCAGTTAAGAGCACTTTCTGCTCTTCCAGAGGTTCTGAGTTCAATCCCCAGCACCCACATGGTGGATCACAACCATCGTTTGAGCACATGTTTAAGTAAAAAATCAGTGCCAGCTGTTGATACAGAACACATACTTAGCATACCCAAAGCCCCAGTCAATACCTATCACCAAAAGCAGGCTTTGTTTGATTGATTTTTGCTTTAATTTTATGTATCTGAGTGGCTTGCCTTCATATGTGTGCACAAAGTGCATCCACTCTCCTGAAATTGGAGTAACGGGATCCATCATATGGGTAGTAGAAAACCCAGGTCTTTTGGAAGGGCAGCCAATGCTCTTAATCATTGAGCCATTTCTCCATCTCCCTGAAACAGATCAGGTTTCCATCACCTCCTCAAATGGTCCCAGTGTCTTCAGGCATCTGTCAACTCCTTTGTGACAGTTCTTGCTAATGGCTAAAAATGAGTTCAATTTGTATAGCTGTTTTGTTTTGTTTTTTTGAGACAGGGTTTCTCTATGTAGCCCTGGCTACCATGGACTCACCCTGTAGACCAGGCTGGCCTCGAACTCACAAAGATCTGCCTTCCTCTGCCTCCAAAGTGCTGGGATTAAAAATGTGTGCCACCAAGCCCAGCCCAATTTGTATAGCTTTAACCATTTTTAGAACAAAGAAGGAATGCTAGAGTGAGCAGTTTATTTCACTTAGCTTTTGTTCTCTAGACTAGCCCATAGAGAGTGCTTGCTTTGTGTTTGTTTTGGGTAAGACAAGGTCTTGTGATGCAGCCCAGGTTGGCCTCAGACTGGGTGTCCCTCACTCTTGCTTGAGCTTCCCAGGTTTGCAATTACAAATGTGAGCATGCCGTCAACTTGTAGATAATGACCAAATGTTGCCCACACTTTTACCCAGTCCTTTGGGTGGTGATTCATGTACCTGAGCAGAAACATTTTGTAGCATAATGTATATAGCACTAGTGATTTCTACATATGAATGTACCTAATCCTCCTCAGAATATAGGCCTGGTAAAGTTAAGTCACATCCAGTGTGCACTGAAGGAGGAGCCAGGATTGAATTTAGGCATCACAGTGCATGTTTTTTGTGGTTTTTGTTTGTTGTTTTGAGACAGGGTTTCTTGGTGTAGCCTTGGCTGTCCTGGACTCTCTTTGTAGACCAGGCTGGCCTCAAACTCAGTGATCTTCTTGCCTCAGCCTCCCAAGGGCTGGGATTAAGAGCATGTGCCACCATACTCTGCTGTTTTTATTTTGGTTTTTCAAGACAGGGTTTCTTTCTAACAGCCCAGGCTGTCATGGACTTGCTCTGTAGACCAGGCTGCCCTGGCCGGGAACTCACAGAGATCTGCCTGCCTCTGCCTCCCTAGTGCTGGGTTAGTGCACCACCAGCTGTTTTTTTTTTTTTTTTTTTTTTTTTAAATCCTACTGGTGTGTGCCACCACAACTGGCTGTTTTTTTGTTTTGTTTTTGTTTTGTTTTTGTTTTTGTTTTTAATGGAGCATATTCTTTTTTTAAAAATATTTTTATTTAATTTTAATTTATGTGCATTGGTGTGAGGGTGTCAGATCTTGGAGTTACAGACAGTTGAGAGCTGCCATGTGGTTGCTGGGAATTGAACCTGGGACCTTTGGATTAGCAGACAGTGCTCTTAACCACTGAGCCAACTCTCCAGCCCTGGTGCATATTCTTAGCTTTAGTGTCTGTCACCTATCCTATTTCAATGCATATGGCATGATATTTACCCTTAATTTTGTGATAAGTTCCATCTATTGTTCTTAATACGAATAATAATAATAATATGTAATTTGCTTCTCCTTTCTGCTGTTTCCTTCCCCCACCCCCCCCCCCCCCCCTGCCCCCAAGGCCAAAGCATACTTGCATAGTTCAGGTTGCTGGCTCTGAACCTCAAATTCTGCAGCATCCGTATCCCAGAGTACTAGGTTTACTGGCAGCACCACGAAGTGCCCACTCCATCCCCAAACAGGGACCCTACATGAGCTCTTTTTCCCCTGTAGAGAATCAAATCCAAAGCCTCAAGCTTACCAGGCAAGTGCTCTTAGTACTGTGATATAGCATGTGTGCATAAAAATTAATGTGAGGGTCGCGTGGTGGCACATGCCTTTAATCCCAGCACTCGGGAGGCAGAGGCAGGAGGATCACTGTGAGTTCAAGGCCAGCCTAATCTGCACAGCAAGTCCAGGACAGCCAGGACTACACAGGGAAACCCTGTCTCGAAAAACCAAAAAAAGAAAAAAGAAAAAGAAAGTGAGAAGCCAAAGAATGACAAGTGGCTTCCTCAGTACATGTGTGCCCGCCATCCCTGGCCATAGAATTTCTCTACTTTTCAGCAGAGTGATGCAAGTTACTACACCAAGATTCTCAAAGCAAGATACTACAAAACAAAAACTAGATCATTCTTTTTTTTAATAATTTTATTTTATGTGCATTATATGTCTGTGGGTGTCAGATTTTGGAGTTACAGACAGTTGTGAGCTGCCATGTAGGTGCTGGGAATTGAACCCGGGTCCTCTGAAAGAACAGTCAGTGCTTCCAACCGCTGAGCCATCTCTCCAGCCCTAGATCATTCTTAAAGTCAAAAATGATTCTTATTTTCTTTACTTAGTTGTGTGTCTGTCTGGTTGTGTGTGTGTGTGTGTGTGTGTGTGTGTGAGTGTATGTGTGTATGTGTGTCTTTGGTTTGCTTTTTCAAGACAGGGTTTCTCTGTGTAGCCTTGGCTGTCCTGGACTCACTTTGTAGAGCAGTCTGGCCTCGAACTCAGAGAGATCTGCTTGCCTCTGCCTCTAGAGTGCTAGGATTAAAGGCGTGTGCCACCACTGCCTGGTTGCTTTTTGTGTCTTATAGCCCAGGCTGGACTTGAACTCAAGAGGAATCTTTCTTCAGCCTTCTAATTTCTGGAATTTACAAGCATGGTGTCCTGGCCCCAGACCTCCATCTAGACTGTTTCATGAGAATGAGGTGGCCTGTGGCTCTCTCTATAGTCCACGGTTGCTTGAGTACAGGTTCTTGACTTAGATGGTGAAGCAAAATTACTTGGCAAAGGACCAGTATGTCTTTCCACCTATTGGTCCTGGACTGTCCTGAGATGGAGTAGCATGCTACCAGAGCCCCAATTTTGACAGTTGAAGGTGAGCCCAGAGCTGCCACTGCCTTTCTCACTTTGGCCTCCAACACTCCCGGCTCCTCATAGTCTTTTTCTATCTTCCAATTCCCTTTGTTCACAAGTGTTGACAAGTGTTTCTTCCTCAATACTGGGTCATTGTATCAGTCTCTAATTATACTAGTCTCTGACATAAAACAAACAAAGCTCACCCTTGAACCCTGCATCCTATTGTAGCAGCACGTTTCTCTTTATTTTACAGCTCTATTGTAAGATGGTTTTGTACATGTAATCCTTTATAAATATGAACACCACTTTGGCCCACATCTAATCAGCCAGGATTTATGAGCTCTCCAAGTATTATTGGTTGACTATCTGCCCTCCAGCGACAAAATTGATATATTGACATCCTAAGTATTAAGTTAATGATCTTGGCTGGGCGTGGTGGTGCACTCCTTTAATCCCAGCACTCCAGAGGCAGAGGCGGGTGGATTACTGTGAGTTCAAGGCCAACCTGGTCTACAAAGCGAGTCCAGGACAGCCAAGGCTACACAGAGAAACCCTGTCTTGAAAAACAAACAAACAGAAGAGTAGAATTCAAAAAATAAAATCATTGACCTTATAAAAGAAGCTCCAAGGATGACACTTTTACCTAGTTTGTGGAGTGCTAGCCTAGCAAGCATGGAAACTTAAGAGGTTTTTTTTTTTGTTCATGCTGAGGTTTTCTTTGTTTGTTTGTTTGGTTGGTTGGTTTGGTTTGGTTTTTTGAGACAGGGTTTCTCTGTGTAGCCTTGGCTGTCCTGGACTTGCTTTGTAGACCACGCTGGCCTAGAACTCAGAGAGATCTGCCTGCCTCTGCCTCCTGAGTGCTGGGTTTACAGGTCTGTCCTGGAACTAGCTTTATAGAACAGGCTGGCCTTGAACTCACAGAGATCCATTTTCCCGAGCGCTGGGATTACAGGCATGTACTACCACGCCAGGCTGCAACAAGGGCTCTTAACCACTGAGATAATTCTTTAGCCCCTGATCTCAGACTTTCAACTTTCAAGAAGTCACAGCAATCATTTGAGTTTGTTTAAGGCACAAACTGGCAAAGATACCAAGAAAATATTCATACTTTGGAGGGGAAAAATAAAACAAGTACTAATGGCACCACTCACCTGTTACCAGCTTGCCAGAGGCTGAAGAGGAAGATTGCTGGAGCCTAAGACCTGACTGCCATCCTCAGAATCACAATCAGGCCTTATCCAGAGGAACGTGAGGGAGCTAGCACACTAGGGATGGAGTTCAGTTGGTATGGTGCTTGCCTATACCTAAAGCCCCTACGTCCCACCATTGTTAGTGCATAAATGGAGCTTGGTGACATATACCTATAATCCTAGCACCTGAAAGATGGAGGCAAAAGGATCAAAGGTTAAAGGTCATCATCAACCACATAGAGTTCAAGGCTAGCCATAGCCCATTTGACTCTGTGTACAAAATAAAGCAAAAACTGAGATGGTGGGGTGAGTAGAGGAGCTTCCTGTCAAGCCTGACCAAGGTCTAAATTCAATCTCTACAACAGACATGGCATCAGGAGAGACCCAAACTTCCTCAGTTGTCCTTTCACCTCCACACGCATTCTGCATGCACACATGCACACAGACACATACCTCATGATAAATAAACATTTTGAAAGATTATGAATTATTGGTTTGTTTTTGGGTTTTGTTTTTGTTGTTGGGTTTTTTGGTTTTTGTTTTGTTTTGTTTTGTTTTTTGAGACAGGGTTTCTCTGTGTAGTCCTGCCTGTCCTGGACTTTATAGACCAGGATGGCCTTGAACTCACAGCAATCTGCCTGCCTCTGTCTCCTGAGTGCTGGGATTAAAGGCATGTGGGCACCACGCCTGGCAAGATTGTGAATTATTAAAAAAAAAATGAAAACTGTTAATCCCAGTACTTGGAAGGCAGAGGCAAGTGGATCGCTGTGAGTTTGAAGCCAGCCTGATCTACAAAGCAAGTCTAGGACAGCCAAGGCTACACAGAGAAACTGTCCCAAAAACAAAAAACAAAAACAAAAAAAGCAAAACTATCAGTGTACCCACACTTTTCAAACACAATTAAAAGCTGTGAAGCCAGGCATGGTGGTGCACACCTGTAACCCAGCACTTGGGAGGCAGAGGCAGGTGGATCTCTGTGAGTTTGAGGCTAGCCTGGTCTACAAAGCAAGTCCAGGACAGCCAAAGGCTACACAGAAACGCTGTCTCAGAAAAAAAAATTAAAGTCCACAATTTCTCCCATGTGTACACAGTCTGTTGTCTTTTAACAGTGGTAGGAACATTTTTTGTTAAGATTTATTTATTTAGGTACAGTGTTTTGCCTACATTATGTGTATACTTGCAGGCCAGTAGAGGGCATGAGATCTCTTTATTGTCTTTATTGATGGTTGTGAGACACCATGTGGTTACTGGGAACTCAGCTCAGGACCTTTGGAAGAGCAGCTAATGCTCTCTTAACCTCTGAGCCATTTCTCCAGCCCTCAATGGTAGAAACATTTAACAGAAGAAATCACTAAATTTTCAATAATTAATGCTGAGGAAAGTCGGCTTTTACATATGAAACAACTGCATCGGAGTATTTTTTCTTTCAAAGATATTATCTATTTATTTTATGTACGAGTGCTCTAACCGCATGTGCATCTGCCCACCAGAAGAAGGTTTCAGATCCCAGTACATGGTTGTGACCACCATGCGGTTGTTGGGAACTGAACTCAGGACCTCTGGAAAAATAGACAGTGGTTTTTTGTTTTGTTTTTTTGTTTGTTTGTTTTTGGTTTTTCAAGACAGGGTCTCTTTGTGTTAGCCTTGGCAGTCCTGGACTCGCTTTGTAGACCAGGCTGGCCTTGAGCTCACAGCAATCTGCCTGCCTCTGACTTCTGAGTGCTGGGGGCTGGAGAGATGGCTCAGAGGTTAAGAGCACTGATCCAGAGGTCATGAGTTCAATCCCCAGCAACCACATGGTGGCTCATAATCATCTATAATGTGATCTAATGCCCTCTTCTGTCATGCAGGCAGAGCACTGTATATATAATAAATAAATCTTTAAAAAAACAAAAACAAACAAACAAACAAAAAATCAGAAGAGGCTAGAGAGATAGATGGCTCAGAAGTCAAGAACACTGGCTGCTCTTCCAATGCACCTGGGTTTGATTATAAGCACCAACATGGCAACTTGCAGTAGTTTCTACCTACAAGCTCAGGGGTTCTGATACCCTCTTTTGGCCTGTGTGGCTGCGAGGCACATTTGTGATGCAGACACTGATAGGTGTTGTCTGCCAACAAAATGAGCCAATTCAAGCCATATTAAAGAATGAAGGCAGGTTTATGGGAAACAGTTCTTGGTGGGTTCACTGACCTCACAGGAGTGGTTCAGTGAGAAAAAGCAAAGCTGCAGGGAGAGAGAGAAAGAAAGAGGGAGAGAGTCTCGGTTATATAGGGAAGAGCCTCTGGGTGAGAGGAAGCACAGTCTCTGGGCTGGAAATTCCTGTCGGGACCGGAGGATGCAGGAAGATCCTGGAGGCTAGGTCTGCTTTGGTATGTTAAGTAGACATCTCATACGTAAATACGATTAAAAATTCCATAAACATAAACATTAAAAAAAAAAAAAACTGCTACAGATCCAGGCATGGTGGCACATGCTTTTAATCCCAGCACTCGGGATGCAGAGAGGCATGTGGATCTCCAGAAGTTTAAGGCCAGCCTGGTCTACAAAGCAAGTTGTGGACAGCAAGGACTACAAGAGAAACCCTGTCTTGAAAAACCAAAACAATTGCTCGAGGGCTTGGTGGTGGCACACGCCCTGTCTCAGCAGTGGGGACACAGAGGCAGGGGGCTATCTGAGTGAGATGCCAGCCTGTTGGGGTACATGAGCCATGCACCAGCAGAACCGGCCTGGAACAAGAGTGAGGTCCACACCCCAAAAATCTCATTTTGAGACCTGCAAGAGTTAAGATTGTGTCCTCCCTGTTCTGGGCCAGCATATTGCAAAGCCACCTCAGCCACCCTTGAGGTAGTCAGAGCCTGGTGGCCAGGTTTCAGGTTAAAACTTCCTTTTTCCTTACAATGACATGTCCAGCTAGCACCTGAAATTCCTCTCTGTGCAAATGATGCAATCCCAGCACCTCAGCCAATGATGTACATTCACCCAGAAAACCCCATCTTCTTCCTCGAGGTTTATAGAGCCCTTACTTGCCCTAATAAAGAAGAGCTGGATCTGATGATCCTGCTAACCCACCACCTGGGTAAGCTTCATTCCTTAAAATCCAGCCTCTGCACAAAGCTGCCTGGATACCCCGAGGGAAGAAGCAGAACCAGCCCACCCTAGAACGAGCCTGGTCTACAGATCGATTTTCAGGACAGCCAAGGCTACACAGAGAAGCCCCATTTCCACAGACAAATAACCAAACAAACAAAAAATATGGTTGGAGAGACGGCTCAGTGGTAAAGAGCACTGGCTGTTTTTTTTTTTTTTCTAGAGGTCCTGAGTTCAATTCTCAGCACCCACATAGTGGTTTACAGTAATTTATAATGGAGTCTGATCTTTTTTTCAGTGTGCAGGAATACTGTCAGGTAAAGCACTCATTTACATAAAATGAACAAACAAAGCTTTGCCAGGTGGTGGTGATAAATGTCATAAATCCCAGATCTCTGAGTTACAGACCACCCTGGTCTACAGAGCCAGTTCCAGGACAACCAGGGCTACACAGAGAAACCCTGTCTTGAAAAATAAAACAAACAAACAAAAACTGCAATAGAAGATATATTCAGTGTTGACCTCTGACTTCCAAACGCCTGTGCCCTTGCAAGCACACATGCAAACATACATAAATAGATAAATAAATCAATAATAAACACTTTTTACTATTTTGTTTTTGTTTTTCAAGACAGAGTTCCTCTGTGTAGCCTTGGCTATCCTGGACTTGCTTTGTAGACCATGCTGGCCTGGAACTTGCAGAAATCCACCTGCCTCTGCCTCTTGAGTGCTAGGATTACAGGCATGAGTCACCATGGTGCCCAGCTAATAAACCTTTTTCAAAAGCAGTAGTGAGGGTGGGGGACGTTGGCAAGGATGTGGCACATTTCTTGTGGGGATTCAAAATAGTACAGCCACTGTAAAAATAGCTGAACATTTTGTCAAAAGATAAATATAGAATTATCATACGACCCAGAATTGCACCCTGTGTTACACTATATCCCCAAAAGGATTGAAAAAAGTTCAAAGAAAAGATTGTGAATACTCTATATAGGAGGAAACAGAGGGAAAAAAAATTTTTTTTTTGAAGCAGGATCAAGTTATGTAATCCTGCCTAAACTGGTATTTACCATGTAGACAAGGCTGACCTCCAACTTGCTGCAATCCTCCTGCCTGGGAAAATAGTGATACACCACTATGGCCAGTGGGAAAAGTCTTTTCCATCCATCTAGATTCTTTGCTGGAGTTCTATAATGAAAGACAGACTATAACGCAAAGGTTTGGTTATAAAGTGTGTTTATATAGCAGCATAACATAGGAGTGATGAATATTGAAGGAGGTGGGCATGGTGAAATTCCATGACAACCAAAGCTGCCCCTTGTCAAAAAAGGAAGGAAGGAAGGAAGAAAGTTGAGAGTGAGAAACAGTAAGCACGGTTGCATAGGGCCGCTCTCTGAGCTAATCCAGGAACACAAGTTCAAGGCCTGTCTCTTACAAATTGAATGCAAGTTCAGCCCAGGAAACTCTGTGAGACCCTGCCTCAAAGGTATACAGAGGACAAAAATACAAAGAAGACTGGGTAATACACTGCTTTTGTAGAATGCTCAAGGCTGTGGGTCAATCTCAGGTAATATACTCTTTTTCTCTCTGTGTGTGTGTCTGTCTCTCTGAGGGAAAAAAAGATGACAAAAAATTAGTTTCAAGTTTCTGTTCGTTTGTTTTTTGAGTCAGGGTTTCTCTTGCAGTCCTGGCTGTTCTGGACTCATTTTGTAGACTCACAGAGATCAGTCTGCTTCAGCCTCTTCAGGAATGTTTCACCATGACTGACTCTTTTTGTTTGTTTGTTTGGTTTGGTTTGGTTTTTCGAGACAGGGTTTCTCTGTGTAGCCTTGGCTGTCCTGGATCCACTTTGTAGACTAGGCTGGCCTCGAACCTACAGCAATCCACCTGCCTCTTCCATCCCGAGTGCTGGGATTATAGGCGTGCGCCACCACGCCCGGCTTGTTTGTTTGTTTTTTGAGACAGGATTTCCTCTATGTTATCTTTGCCGTCCTGGACTTGCTTTGTAGACCAGGCTGGCCTTGAACTCACAGTGATCCGCCTGCCTCTGCCTTCCGAGTGCTGGGATTAAAGGCGTGTGCCACCACACCTGGCTTATTTTTAATTTTTAAGAAGTTTTATGTGTATAGAAGTATTTTGTCTATATGCATGTCTGTGCACAACCCACATGAATGCAGTACCATAGAGGCTAGAAGAAGAGACAGATTCCCCCACAGAACAGAGTTACAGAAGGTTATGAGCTGCCCTGTAGGTATTGAGAGTAAAATTCACATCCTTTGGAAGACCTGGCAGTGCTCTTTTTTGTTTGTTTGTTTGTTTGTTTTTCGAGACAGGGTTTCTCTGTGTAGCTCTGGCTGTCCTAGACTCTCTTTGTAGACCAGGCTGGCCTAGAACTCACAGAGATCCACTTTCTCTGCCCCTGGAGTGCTGGTATTAAAGGCATGTGCCACCATGCCTGGCTCTGGCAGTGCTCTTAACTGCTGAGTGTTCACTTCAACCCCAAGCTTTTATTTTTATTTATGTGCATGTGTGTATGTTTTTGGGTGTGTATGCCACATGTGTGTAGTACCCTAGGAGGCCAGCAGATGGCCTCAGAGTTACAAGCGGTTGTGAGATGTATGGTGCTCAGGTGGATGCTGGGATGAACTCCAGGCCTGTGCAAGAACACTAAGTGCTGCTAAATGCTGAACCATTTCTTTAGCTCTCTGTTTGTCTCTATGTGTTGTTGTTTTGGTTTGGTTTTTTTTTTTTTTTTTCCGAGACAGGGTTTTTCTATGTGGCCTTGGCTGTCCTGGACTTGCACTGTAGACCAGGCTGGCCTTGAACTCAGCGATCCACCTGCCTCTGCCTCCTGAGTGCTGGGATTAAAGGCCTGCGCCCAGCTTTTCTCTTTGTTTTTAAAACAGTGTTTCACTACACAGCCCTGGCTCTCCTGACTCTTATTCTGTAGACCAAGCTGGTCAGGAGGTCACAGAGAGATCTGCCTCAAAGTACTAAGATTAAAAACATCTGCCACCACTCATGGGTTGTAGGAACCTGGTTCAACTGGGCTGCCTGCCTGTCTTGCTGTTTCTTTTTTTTTTTTTTTTTTTTTTTTTTTTTTGGTTTTTCGAGACAGGGTTTCTCTGTGTAGCCTTGGCTGTCCTGGACTCACTTTGTAGACCAGGCTGGCCTTGAACTCACAGCGATCCGCCTGCCTCTGCCTCCCGAGTGCTGGGATTAAAGGCGTGCGCCACCACGCCCGGCTCTGTCTTGCTGTTTCATGTCCTGTTTCCAGCAGCTTCTGTGTCTGTGTTTATGTTGGTTAGCTAGTCATGTTTACTGCTCTGAGAACGCACCCCTCGCCTCCTCGAGACTTTACCTCCTGTGTGCAATCACCTCTAGAGGGATTTCACCTGCCAGTGGCATTCCTGTTTTGCTGCCTATAAGAAGGCTCTTTGGACACTGAATAAAAGCTGCTGCTGCTGCTGCTGCCACCACCACCACCGCTCTCTTAGCACAAAGGACCCGCTGTTTTAGTGTGTGTGTATGTGTGTGTGAGTTAAATCCGCAGTCCCTCGCCCCTGACTCAGTACCGCAGTGGCACGGGTGCCACAATGGGTTCTCTTGGGAACTTAAAGTTATACTTTACTAAATTACTGTTAAGTTATAGCTAAGTGGAGGGAAAGGCCCCTCAATGCTTAAAAAATTAAAGAACCTGTAACTATGTAATCATAAAATTTAGTGGAAAAGATACATGGAACAACATGAAACTAAGTATTTTCTTACGTTTTTGCTGAGACATGATATTATATAGTCTAGGCTGGCCTTGAACACCTGGTTTTCCCTACCCCTACCTCCAGACTGTTAGATTACAGGCCCTCATCATCATGCTTGGGTCCTTTAACGGTAGGTGAAATTTCTAGCATAAGCTAATTCATATTGAGAACTCTCTGAATTATACACTTTTAATCATTCCAGCCATAATGCTGAGGAGGTGGCACTATGATTAAAAGCCCTGATCTCTCTTGTCAGGACCTCAGATCAAGTCCCAGCATTCATGTGGTAGTTTACAACCATCAGTGACTCTAATTTTAGGGGACCTGTCATACTCCTGTGACCTCCAGGAGCACCCAGCACACATCTGGTGCACATATTGACATGCATGCAAAATCCTCTGAGGGTGGGATTACTCCCTCTCTTCACGGTTTTGGGGACTCCCCTCTCCCTACCCACCCAATTGCCACCTTTCTGCACCCAACCCCAACTAACAACCCCAGTCTATACGACTGTGACTGTTTCTTCTCCCTGACCTAAAACTAGGACTTTTTCACAGTGTGAAACAGCCGACATAGCTCTTCTACCGCAGCTGCCATCACCTACTGCCACAAAATCCTAGTACTAAGGTGGGCTGTGTCCCCAGGCCCAGCTCAGTCTTTTTGGTCACTGTCCAGTACTGACTAGTAGCTGGAACAGTCTGTGCACCTGTTCTTTTTGAGTCGCTATCTGTTTTTGGGGACACCCTAACAGATTACTGGCTCCACTGCCCCGGGAAAAACAGTCCATCACTGCTCCGCCAGGCTCCTTTGGGATGATTTCCAAGAATTTTAAACACCTATGCCCACATCAAGGGCTTCTAAGCTTACACGCCTCTGTAACCAAACTTGGACAGATCCAAAACTAAAGCCTTTAATTATTGCCAGCAACCCGGTAAAATGGAAGGAAGTTTCCCATGTTCAAACCTTTTCTTTCCTTTCCCAAAATTTCAGCCTTTTGACCCCCTATCGCTGCTCTACTCTCAGCAGGAAGTAGTTAAGACGATTACTTCGAGCCTTATCCATTTACAAAAGGCTGAAGTGGTGTGCTCCAGGCCCAGGACAGACAGCTCCAGGTTCCCCCAGCACTCCTCGATCCCTATCTGCTGCAGGACATGGCTGACATAGCCTGCCCTCTCTCTACCTTAAATTTTCAGGACAGAACTTTTCCTTCCCCTTCACTATATAATCTGGACATTTTGTTGCTATTGCTTTTCTCTCTCTTTTCTCCCTTACCTACATTTATATATTTCAACTTAGCTTATTTAAAAGACAATCTAATCTTCCTTATTTTTTAATTATAGGAAAAGGTAGGAATGTTAGGATTCTGTTCCAGGCAGCCTACCTGTGATGTCATTGCCTACCTGTCATGGGGCCGTGGCCCTGCCCTAGGGCCATATAAAAGGATACAAACCCTCCTCTTGGCTCTCTCTCTAATCCCTAATCCCTCTCTTCTTCTGTCTCTCTCTGGGGTATCCCCTTCTTTTTTTTTCTCCCCCCATGAGCACTAATAAACTTCATATAATCTAATACCTGATAACTTACTATCTTACTGCCTTTTATCTGTGAGACCAAAGAATTAAAATCCATATCTCAGGGTCACTGCGGCAAGGCTTTAAGAAATAATCTTAAAGGCCAGGAACACCTGCAGGGAGGGCCGACCTTTCCACACTCCCTCCCTGCCCACCAGAGATATAGTCACTAGAAAACCAGATCAAAGGACCTTGCCTGCCTCATTATCACTTCGCCCACTAGCAACAGCCAATTAGCACAGGAGGGGACACTCAGCACTCCCCTCAGCAAGAAAGTGAACGATAGCCTATCACCTTAGGACACTAGACCCCCTTTATGTATCTTTACCAATAAGTACTTGCCAAGCTGGGCCCCTTCTGTTCCACACGCCCCCCCACCCCCCATTTTGGGAACGCTGGGAGAAAAAAAGGACCTATTAAAAAAAACCCTGAAAACCAGAGCACAGTGTTGCCACCAGATATTGCGGCCTGGCTCGAGTCATAATAAAGATGCTTTTTGCTATTACATCGGTTTTGCCTCCTGGAGATTCTCGGGGTACTTGAAACCGGCATATCATATCTCACTCTCGTACATAAAAATATAATAAGACCTTTAAGAAGCCAGGCGTAATCTCAGCACTGGGGAGGCAGAGGCAGGAAGATCGCTGAGTTCAAGGCCAGCCTGGTCTACAAAGCAAGTCCAGGAGATCTATGGGTACACAGAGAAATCCAGTCTTTAAAAACACCAAAAGGAAAAAAAAAAAAAAAAATCCTGCCTGGCTCAGCAGTTTGTACCTGAGAGTCGCGGGCACTATGAGGATGAGGCAGGAGGATTCTTGGAGTCCAGAAGTTTGAATCCTGACAGGGGCCCATGTGGAAAACATATATATACATATGGATGTATGTGCGTATATATTCCAAATGTTGATGTTTTAAATGTTAATTATATTTCCATTAAAAAAATATTAAGGCCTTACGTATTCATTCTTCCAAACAAATAGCATTAGAATAGAAAGAATAGGGATGGCCACAAGATGGCGGCGACCCCGGCCGGACCACGTGACTTCCGTTCGTTTTCTATCTGCTAGCGAGGACAGCATTTCCCTCACAGCCAGCACGAGGACCGCCAGCTCATTGTTCAGCGAAGCCAAGGTAACACGGCTGCGGCGCGCTCTCGCTCCGGCTGCCTAGTGAACGCGCACGCCGGGAGCGCGCCCGCAGAACGTCCCTGCGCACGCGCCCGTTCCTCCCCGAGACGGGAGGCGGTGCGGTGTGGAGGCCCAAGGGTTGACGCATGCGCTTGAGCTTGACGGGTTTTGAAATGGCTTCGCTGTTCACCCGGATCCGACTCAGGTGAAGCTCTCCGATCGGTACTTTGCTGTGGAGAGGTGGGCGGCCGGGCCAGGGCGCTTCTGCTCTCTCACGGCGGGCCGGCGGGTGGGTAGGCAGCGCGTGATGTCGAGGCCGCGGACGGGAGATGGCGGCCGCGGCGGAGCCGGCCAGCGAGGGACACGGTCCCTTTTGTGCGGGTCAGAGCAGGCCCCGCGCGGCGCGCCCTTCCCCCAGCGCGCCGGCTCCCGGCCCCTCTGGTGCGGCCTGCGCCCATTCAGCCCGGCCGGGCGGAGGCCGTGCGTTCTCCAACCCGTGCTACCGCGGCGTCGAAACCCAGCCCGGCCCGGGGCGGCGGGGAGTGTTTTCCGGGGTTCGAGTCTCTCGCACTGGCCTTAGGGCCTCGGGCATTGCGACGGCCTGTGGGTGCCTGTAGGCGTTGTTGCCCTGGCATGGGGCGCTGGGTTCCATCTTCCGCGGGCTGCGACCTAGGGAGGCTGGGGCGGGAGGGAGATGGGTGTCACAGCCCGGCGCATTGTGTCCCCTGCCCGGGATGCCAGGCCCATCCTTCACTTTTCCCTTTGACTTTTGGGGATGGGGTCTTGACAGTGGTTCTTTTTCGAGGTATGCGTTCTCTCAACTGCCTTCCCCCTCCTTACCCCCCCTTAGCGGAGACTAGGGTGACAAAGGCTATAGTGACTCCCTCGTCCTTAATGTTCGTTATTAAAATGGTATTCATTAATGCCTTCGCCTTTATGGGGGAGGGGGTCTCTCCGCAGTTTCCGTTATTGATTTAACCACCGCACGACCTCAGTGCATCGCCAGAAGAAACACTCAGGGCATATACTCAGTGTCTTTAAAGTTGCTGATTTCGTTTGTTTGTATACAGAGTCTCGCTATATAGCTCTAGCTGTTCTGTAACACGTTATAAATAAACAGTCCTGGCCTGGAGTTTATAGAGATCCCCCTGACTCTGCTGGGCTGAAAGGCTGCACAGCAAAGCAGGGCCAGGCCTTTTTTTTTTTTAGAAAATGTCACTGCTAACAAAGTTCCTTTTAAGTCCACCCTTAAGGCTATCTTTTAAATAGGGTATGTCTAGTGATCTTGTTGATGGTGAGTTTTGTTCTATTTCAAATGTTTAGTTTGCATACACTCTACTTCCAGTTCTCCTTTGTTTTTTAAAAGCGCCCCCCCCCCCAATATAGGGTTTCTCTATGTTTTCTTGGTTGTCGGACTAGCCCTGTAGACCAGGCTAGCCTCTAACTCACAGTGATCCACCTGCCTCCTGAGCGCTGGGATTATAGGCGTGTACCACCATGCCCGGCCGAGCTCTCCTTTCCAGCATGCCTTTTTCTTTCTTTCTTTTTTGGTTTTTTGAGACAGGATTTCTCTGTGTAGCCTTGGCTGTCCTGGACTCCGCTTTGTAGACCAAGCTGGCCTTGAACTCACTGCGATCCACCAACCTCTGCTTCCCGAGTGTTGGGATTAAAGGCGTTCGCCTAATATATCAATCATTTATCTAAAATAGCCTTTTATTGTATTTGTAATTTGGTTCAACTCTGACACAGGAATCCTTTCTTTATAGATACCTGCTATAGAAGAGAAAAATACGTGACGTTTTCTTCCCGTTTGCATCATGGCTCAGTTTGGAGGGCAGAAGAATCCACCATGGGCTACTCAGTTTACAGCCACTGCGGTTTCACAGCCAGGTCAGGCAGCTGCACACTTGTACTGGGAACGTGTTGTGTGTGTAGAAGCTGTCTCAGTGTGATTTAGTTTAATGTACAGCACAGTAAAATGATTACAAATGGTGTATCCTTTTTTTATTTTTTATTTTTATTCTTTTGGTTTTTTGAGACAGGTTCTCTCTGTATTAGCCTTGGCTGTCCTGGAGTCACTTTGTAGGCCAGGCTGGCCTCGAACTCACAGCCATTGCCTCACAGACATAGATCAAATGCATGTATGTCAGTGTGAGGGTGCCAGCTCTTCTGGAACAGGACTTACAGAGAGCTGTGAGCTGCCATGTGGTTGCCGGGACTTGAACTCAGGCCCTCTGGAAGAGCAGCCAGTGCTCTTAACGTCCACCATCTCTCTAGCCCCCTATTTTGTTATTTGTGTCTTTTGTTTTGTTTTGTTTCTTGAGACAGGGTTTCTCTGTGTAGCCTTGGCTATCTTGGACTTACTTTGTAGGCCAGCCTGCCCTCATATTCACAGAGATCCGCCTGCCTCTGCTTGCCAAAAGCTGGGATTACAGGAGTCCACCACCACACCCAGCATTGTTATTTGTGTCTTGTTTTTGTTTTTTTGAGACAGGGTCTTTCTATGTAGCCTTGACTGTCCTGGAACTCACTGTGTACACCAGGCTGTGCTCTAACTCTGAGATCTGCTTGCCTTAGCCTCCCAAGTGCTGGGACTAAAGGTGCGCACCACCATGCCTAATTAAAATTTATTTGTTTATTTATTTTATTTTATTTTGAGACAAGGTTTCTCTGTGTAGCCTTGGATGTCCTGGACTTGCTTTGTAGACCAGGCTGGCCTGGAACTCACAGCGATCCACCTGCCTCTGCTTCCCAAGTGCTGGGATTAAAGGTGGCCTGATTTAGTTATGTTTTATAGAACAATAATTCATTAGAGAGAATGAGCCAGCTAGCCCTCCCTTTCTCATTCCTTCCTTCTTTTGTGGTACTGGGGATTTCATCTGTTTGAAGTTCAAATGGAATATAGTTTGCTTAGCATATTTTCAGTTTAAGAAGATAAGTTTTAGGGGCTAGAGAGATGGCTAAGAGGTTAAGAGCGCTGTCTGCTCTTCCAGAGGTCCTGTGTTCAATTCCTAGCAACCACATGGTGGCTCACAACCATCTGTAATGAGATCTGGTGGGCAGTCAGTCACACATGCAGGCAGAACATTGTATACATAATAAATAAATATTTTTTTTTTAAAAAAGAAGGAGGAGAAGAAGAAGATAAGTTTGAGGCCAGGCATGGTGGCACATATCTCAAGAAAACAAAAACAAAACCCAAATAACAAAAACAGCAGCAAAACAACAAAAAACAAAATTAAAATAGTTTAAAGTAAATATGTCTAAGTGCTGTAATTTATAAAATGTTTTATATGACTTTGTATTTTTCTTCCTGGTCATGGCGGTGCATGCCTTTAATTAATTTATTTATATTTTTTCTGAGAAAGGGTTTCTCTGTGTAGCTCTGGCTGTCCTGGAACTTGATATGTAGACCAGGTTGGTTTTGAACTCACAGAGGTCTGCTTGCCTTTCCCTCCTGAATGCTGGGATTACAGGCATGTGACATGACTGCCCCTCGAGTGCCTTCAGGTCTAACACTTTAAATCTAAAGAAGAGGAAGAGGCAGGTGGATCTCTTTGAGTTTGAGGCCAGTCTGGTCTACAGAGTGAGTTCCAGGACAGCTAAGACTGCGTATAGAAGAACCTGTCTCCATATCTCTCCAGAAATAATTTTGTTTTTTGCTTTTTGTAGACCAGGCTGGCCTCCATTCACCTCCCTCTGCCTCCAGAATGCTGAGATTAAAGGCATGCACCACCATACCCAGCTATAATTTATATTTATTAAAGTTACATTTATTAATTATTTATTTATTTAGGCTTTTTGAGACAGGGTTTCTCTGTAGCCTGGACTCATTTTGTAGACCAGGCTAGCCTCGAACTCACAGCCATCTACCTGCCTCTGCCTCCCAAGTGCTGAGATTAAAAGCGTGCACCACCACTGCCCGGTGCCTCTGGGATATGTGTTTGAGAGAAGGAAGGAGGGAAGGGAGAGAGGAAGACAAGACAGACTGACTTTGCATTTGGAATTCAGAGCCAAGTTGTAGAAGTTATTTCTTTCATTTTGTAGGGTAGGTCTTATGAATTTAATTTAGATTGTCAGCCGTGGTGGCAAGCACATTTACTCAATGAGCCTTCTCAATGATTCCTTATTTACCATTTTTTTTTTGTGCCTGTAGTGTATATGATTGCAGGTGTGTATTTGAGTGGAGCTTAGAGGACAACTTTTGGAAGTGGGTTCCACGATGGGTTCTGGGGATCTAACCCAGGTTGTCAGACTTGCACGGCAAGTGCTTTTACTCCATTGAGTCATATTGCTGGTTCAATTATGGTTTTCATTTGTTTGAATTTAATGTAGAAATACTGACACTATAAGAATTTAATGCCAGGGACCTTAAAGGACATGTTTTGGCAGTAAAGCGCTTACACAGCACCCACAAAGCCTTACATTTGATTTCTAGCACATTATAAACTGGATGTGGTGCTGCATTCATGAAGCAATCACTTTGTGGTAGAGGCAGGAGGATCAGGCGTTCAAGTCATCCGTTAGTGAGTTCCAGGCTACCCTTGACTGCAGTGTTCTTGTCTTATTTGTTGTTGTTTTGTTTTTTCGAGACAGGGTTTCTTTGTGTAGCCTTGACTGTCCTGAACTCTTTTGTAGACCAGGCTGTCCTCAAACTCACAGTGATCTGCCTGCCTCTGCCTCCTGAGTGCTGGGATTAAAGGCGTGCACCACCACGCCTGGCAAGTGTTCTTGTCTTTAAGTGTGTGTGTGTTACTTATTTTGAGCTTTTTGTATTTTTCTTTAGGACTTTGTACATGCTATGCAGCCTTCATCAGAATTTTCAGTTTGTTAGTTTGTAGACAAGTTTTCTCTGTATAGCCTTGCCTGTCCTGGACTTTGTAGACCAACCAGGCTGGCCTCAAACTCACAGCAATCCTCCTGCCTCTACTTCCCTGAGTACTGGGATTACAGGCGTGCACCACTGTGCCTGGCCTGGGTTTTTTGCCTTGTTTTGTTTTGTTTACATTTGTGTGTGTGTGTGTGTGTGGATGGATGGGTGCACATGTATAAGTCAAAGGACAGTTTGTAGCAGTTGGTCTGTACTTCCACTGTGTGAACTCCAGGGTTCAAACTGCAAAGACTTGCTTTGTAGACCAGGCTGGCATGAACTCAGAAAGATCCACCTGCCTCTGCCTCCCAAGTGCTGGGATAAAAGACACGCTGGCCCCCAAACATTTTTTTTCTCCTGGAGACAGGCTTTCATTGTGTGGTCTTGGCTGTCCTAGAACTAGCTCTGTAGACCAGGTTGGCTTTGAACTCTGCCTCCCAAGTGCTAGGATTAAAGGTGTACACACTACTACCCAGCCCACATTCCAAACTTATAAAATTTTACTTATTATATGCACATATATATATATATACACACACACATATACATATGTATATGGATGTTTTGTCTGCATGTATTTTTCATTGTACCTTGGCTGTCCTGGAACTTTCTTTATAAACTAGCCTAGCCTTGAACTAGACATCCACTGCCTCTGTTTTCCTGGGTGTGTGCCACCATGCCTGGCATTTGGTCTTTTAATTAATTTAATTTATTCATTAGCCTAAGATGACAAGTATTGAGTATTTTAAAGCAAACGATTCACTTACTAGGTTTGCTGTCTTGTTAAAATCACAGCTAATCCTTCAGCCCCACCTGACCAACAGAACAACCCAGGAATAGCCCTGACATAGTGTTCCCGCTGAGTCTTCACAAGCCCACTCTCTGTCATCTGCACTGCCCTCCACATTCTTACCTTCTAGATTCCATAGGACAGCCAGCTCACTGAACTCTGTTTTTAAATTTTCCATCAGGGATGTAGAGAGGGTGTGCCCACCATGATACATTTATGGAGGTCAGAGGGCAGCTTTTCAAAGTTGGTTCCCTCCTTATACCTTTCTGTGGGTTCCAGGGATTGAACTTAGGCTGCCGGGCTCCCATGCAAGTGTCCTCATGCTCTCAGCCGGTCCCTAGCACTCAGTGACTTTATGTGGGTTCCAGGGATTGAGCTCAGGCTGCCGGGCTCCCATGCAAGTGTCCTCATGCTCTCAGCCATTCCCTAGCACTCAGTGACTTTTCCAGCTCACACTTCAGAGTCCATCACAGTCCTCCGCACAAAACATTGTCAGTTCTGTCACAGCAGGTCCCCACTTCTGATACAATTCTGTTTTTAGATTTCTATTACTGTGATAAAGACCATTACCAAACTTGGGGTGGAAAGAGTTTATTTCATCTTACAACTCTCAGGTTACACTCCCTCAGCGAGAAGTCAGGGCAGTATCTCAAGGTAGGACTACAAAAGAATTGCTGCTTACTGGCTGCTCCCCTTAGCTAGCTCAGCCCTCTTAGAGTACCCAGGACCTCCCGCCCAGGGTGGGCTATAGTAGGTTGGACCCTCCCACATCAATTGCTAAGGAATGTGAGTATAGGCCAGTGTTGGAGGAATTTTCTCAATTGTTTTGTGAGGGTTTCTATTGCTGTGAGGAGACACCATGACCATGGCAACTCTTATAAAGTTGGGGCTGGCTCACAGTACAGAGGTTTTAGTCCATTATCATCATGTGAGAAGCATGGTGGAATGCAGGCAGAGGCTGGAGAGGCAGCAGAGAGTTCTACATTTGTATCTGCAGGCAGCAGGAAGAGAGGGTGAGCCATTGGGCCTGGCTTAAGCTTCTGAAACCTCAAAGTCCACCCCCAGTGACACACTTTGTCCAACAAGGCCTCATCCTTTCAAATGGCACTCCCTATGAGCCTGTGGTGTCCATTTTCATTTAAACCACAATTGTGGGTTATTCCTTTAAACATTACTATGGATTGTGTCAAGGTGACAAAAATAGCCAACCAAGCCTTTTTTTTTTTTTTTTTTAAATAAAATCTCATAGAGCCAAGGCCAGCTTTAAATTCCTGTTTTTTCTTTTTTCTTTTTTTCTTTTTCTTTTTTTTCTTTTTTCTGTTTTTCTGAGACAGGGTTTCTCTGTATAGCCTTGACACCTGTCCTGGACTTGCTTTGTAGACCAGGCTGGCCTCGAACTCACAGCAATCCGCCTGCCTCTGCCTCTGAGTGCTGGGATTATAGGCATGCTCCACAGTCTATTTTTTTAAAGGCCAATTCTGTTTTTTGCCTTTTGGCTGGTTGTGGAGTTATTACGTGTATGTGTAAGAGAAAGAGTGTCAGAGGACAGCATCAGGGAATGGGAGTCAGGTAGAGAACACATTTATGGAATCAGTTCTCTATTTCAGTCCTTCCACCAGGGATCATTTCCTGCCGTGGGCTACTGCGTTCATGGCAAGCAGCTTCAGGACTTATGAGTCTTACTAGCCTGTGAGACTGATTTTCATTATTCTTTTGAGGGGCAACTGTGGGACTCTGTTGGGCCCGTTCCCTTGCCGCAGCTAGCTCAGTGCAGACCCTGGTGAAGAATCAACTAGGCCTGCCATGTGTCCAGTTTCAGGTGTCCACCTGCATCCTCAGCTGTGGTTAGCACTGCAGCTTCACGAAGATCTGTTAACACTTTCGGTAACATCACGGGATTGTGGAGCACCCAGCATAAATCTGATTTTTAATATCTTGGGGATTTTATTTTTGTGTGTGTATTTTTCTTTTCTTTGCTTCCTCTGTGTAGCCTTGGCTGTCCTGGACTCTCTTTGTAGACTAGGTTGGCCTCGAACTCACAGCGATCCACCTGCCTCTGCCTCCCAAGTGCTGGGATTAAGTGTGTATTTTTCTTAAATAGCTTAGGTTATCCTAGTAGTCTTTTTCTAGCCATGATTTCCTTTAAACTCCTGCCTCCATTTTCTAAGGGCTGTCCTGGACTCACTTTGTAAAGACCATGAGTTCACAGGAGATCTGTCTGCCTCTGCCTCCCAAGTGCTGGGATTAAAGGTGTGTGCTACCACACCTGGCTTGGCCTGGATCTTGTAAGCTTAGGCTACCCTTAAACTCTTAGTCTTCCTGCCTTTACCTCATAAATACAGGAATTACAGCCATGTGTTACCAAGCCTGGTTGAAAATAGTTTTAATTTATTTAATTTATCTATACTTAGACCTAGCTGTCCTAGAACTTGGTATATAAACCAAGATGGATTTAAACTCACAGAATCTGCCTGCCTCTGTACCCCACACCTTCTAGTCCTGGGATTATAGGTGTAGGCCACCACATCTAAGTTCCAAAAATCCTTTGTGTGTGTGTGTGTTTGGTTTTTTGAGACAGGGTTTTTCTGTGTTTCCTTGGCTGTCCTAGACTCACTTTGTAGGCCAGCCTGGCCACCATGCCCGGCGAAAAATTCTAGGTGATGTTGTGTTACTGCGGTTTTTCTTTAGGCTTGTCATGGGAGATTGCCACAAAGGAACCAAGTAATCTTGATTGCTCTCCTCTCCTTTAATCTCATTTTAGCTGCACTAGGTGTTCAGCAGCCATCACTTCTGGGAGCATCTCCTACCATTTATACCCAGCAGACTGCATTGGCAGCGGCAGGCCTTACCACACAAACGCCAGCAAACTATCAGTTGACACAAACTGCAGCACTGCAGCAACAAGCTGCAGCTGCTGCAGCTGCACTACAGCAGGTGAGTTTTCAATGATGCATGAGAGCATAAAAATGGTAGTCTGTACCAAGGGCTGCTATCTTCTTTGTTCTGTCATTTGTTCATTTGTCTTGAGACGGATTGTCTGTATTGTTTTTTGTTGGCCTTGAACTCATGACTCTCTCACTTGGCCAACCAAATGTGTGCCAGTATGACTAGCTGCTACCTCTATGTTTTAGATAATGAAGAATCGTTACATTTATACTATAGCTTTGCTTGGAGGCACATATTATAATCAGCATTTGAAAGGACAGAAGGAGGGTAATGAATGTAAGGCCTTACTGGAGTAAGAGAAGATTCTATCTGAAGACAAAACAAATTAAAACAGAAAGTTTATATGCTTTGCACAAAGTACAGTTGTATTGTCAGAAATCTTTTAGTTTTGTTTTTTAGAGACAGGGTCTCACTATGTAGCTGGAACTCATTTTGTAAATCAGGCTGGCCTCGAATTCACAGAGATCCACTTGCCTCTGCCTCCTAAGTGCTGGGATTAAAGGTATATGCCACCCTGCCCAGCAGAATCTTAAATTCTTCATATATACTTCAACTATTTTATGAAACTTCTGGCTTCAGTAGCTCTCAGAGTATAAATAATCACTATTTTGTTAATTTTAGATGAAGTGTAGGTGGTTTAGAAAATTTTCAGTGTAGTAGTTTTTATCTGTGTGTGCATTACTTTGAGAATGAGTAAGCCTAACCTTGTCTTTAATAATCTTTTTCAGCAATATTCACAACCTCAGCAGGCCTTGTATAGTGTGCAACAACAGGTTTGTGTAAATTTTTTATGTTAAAAATTGATTTAAAAACAGCCATTCCCGTTTCCCCAAATTAAAGTGATACACTTAAAAAAGTAAAGATTTCTTTATTATTTATACAGTGTTCTTGCCTGCATGTATGTCTGCAAGCCTGCAAACCAATAGAGGGCACCAGATGGTTGTGAGCCACCATGTGGTTGCTTGGAATTGAACTGTCGATCTTTGGAAGAACAGCCAGTTCTCTTAACCTCTGAGCTATCTCTCCAACCCCAAGTGATAATACTTTTAAATTCCTTCTTGCCATCAATCTTAAAGTGTGATTTATTTATGTATTTATTATTTATATAGTGCTTTGCCTGCATGTATACCTGTAGTCCAGAAGAGGGCATCAGATCACACTGTAGATGGTTGTGAGCCACCATTTGGTTGTTGGGAATCGAACTCAGGACCTATGGAGAGGCAGTCAGTGCCCTTGACCTCTGAGCCATCTCTCCAGCCCTTAAAGTGTGATTTTTAATCCTTTGGGTGGTGTAGGAAACAGCTAAACTAAGCCTACACCACAACATACCATTTCCCTCATCCTCAGACAAATCAACTTTTTAAGATTTAACTTAATATAATTGTTTTTGAGACAGAGTCACACTGTAGCCATGGCCTAGGATTCTGGCTGTCTTGGAATTTATAGAGGTCTGCCTATGTTTGCCTCCCACGTGGTAGATTAAAGATGTGCATCATTATAGTGGTTTCCAGCTTCTTTATTCTTTTAGTTTATTTATTGTATATGAGTGCTTTATCTGCAGAAGAAGGCAGCAGATCTCATTAAAGATGGTTATGAGCCACCATGTGGTTGCTGGGAGTTAAACTCAGGACTTTTGGAAGAACAGTCAGTGCTCTTACCTCTGAGCCATCTTTCCAGCCTCTTTTATTCTGTTTGTTTGTTTTCCTGAGACAGAGTTTCTCTTTGTAGCCTTGGCTGTCCTGAACTCACTTTGTAGACCAGACAGTCCTTGAACTCACAGAGATCCACCTGCTTCTGCCTTCCGAGTGTTGGAATTAAAGGTGAGTGCCACCATGCTCTGTTCCCTTTATCCTAATTTAATGTAGCTTAATACTTAGTTATTGAATGACTTACTTAGAAATATCAGATGTAGCCGGGCGGTGGTGGCACACACCTTTAATCCCAGTACTTGGTAGGCAGAGGCAGGCGGATCAATGAGAGTTCAAGGCCATCCTGGTCTACAAAGTGAATCCAGGACAGCCAAGGATACACAGAGAAACTCTGTTTCAAAAAACAACAACAACAAAAGATCTGATGTTTCCTAGATCTGATGCCCCCTGACACCACAAAGCATACACTTGGTGCAGTTTTGGATCCCAGGCAAAACACCCATATACATAAGATAAAATAATAGATACATTTTTAGACAGATGCCTCAGAGGTTAAGAGCACTGACTGTTCTTCTAAAGGTCCTAAGTTCTGTTCCCAATCACATGGTGGCTTATAACCATCTACAATGAGATTGGTCTCTTCTGGCATGCAGGCAGAATACTGTATACCTAATCTTTAAAAACTTTTTCAAAGCCGGGTGTTGTGGCGCACGCCTTTAATCCCAGGCTAGGCAGAGGCAGGCAGATCTGTGTGAGTTCAAGGCCAGCCTGGACTACAAAGTGAGTCCAGGACACCCAGGGCTGTTACACAGAGAAACCCTATCTCGAAAAACCAAAAAAATTTCTCAGAATATCTCTTTAAATCATCTCTTAAAGAGCAATACTGACTAATCTTGTTTGTGTTTTATTTTCAGTTACAGCAACCCCAGCAGACCATTTTAACACAGGTTAGTTTGCTCTTACTTTTTTTCTTTTAACTATGTGAGTTATTTCTGTTGTAGTTTTCATTAAGAGTTTAAAGATAATTGTTGTACTTGTATACTAACATTGCAATATTTATTTTTGCCTAAAGATGGAATAGTGTGTGTTGTGTTGAGAATAGAATATTATATGCTTCCATTTCTTTTACTTATTTTTGGTTTTTCGGTCCCGGAGCTCACTCTGTAGACCAGGCTGGCTTCAAACTCATAGATACCCTGGAGTGCTGGGATTAAAGACATGCACCACCACTGCCTAGCTGTTTTGTTTTCTTGTATCCCAGGCTGGCCTCACCTGGCTATGTAGCCAAAGTTGACCATTTTCATTTCTCGTTCTCTTCCTCCAGCTCTTTTGCTGTGGGGATTACAGCCATGTTCTATTGTGTCTGCCTCTTTCTTTTTTGAAATAGGGTTTCTTTATGTAGCCCTGGATGCCCTGGGCTTACTTTGTAGACCAGGTTGGCCTCAAACTCACAGCGATCCACCTGCCTCTGCCTCTGAGTGCTAGGATTAATGGCATCCACCACCACTACCACTGCCTGGCCTATGTCTGGTTCTTATAAAGTTCTGAAAATCTGTGTTAGTTAATTAGAGAGCATATGAAAAGACATCTCAGCTGAGTGTGATGGCTCATGCCTTTAATCCCAGCTGTTGGGAGGCAGACAAGGGCGGATGCGAGTCTAGTTGCCAAAGTGAGTCCAGGACAGCCAGTGAGAAACTTTGTCTCAAAAATAACCCCAAAAAACTCTGCAAAAAACAAGACATCTCATGTTTTATTCTTGCTTCCGTGTTTGTACACTTATGTGTGCACACAGTGCACATAATATATGTACAGCATAATCATTTCCTTTTAGCACTCACGATAGGCAAGCACTCTAGCAGCTAAGTTATTCCCCCAGATCCTGTTTTTTTGTTTTTATTTTTTAAAGAATTTGGGACTAGAAAGGTGGCTGAGTGGGCAATTAAGAGCAACTTGCTGGTAATCCAGGGGACTGACATTCAGTGTCCAGTGCTCATGCCTCACAGCTGCCTGTAATAGACACAGCGAGACTAGGATTTATGATGAAGCCATAGGTACTATGCTGGGCAGATTCTAATCTTACTACCCTTAAAACCCAATCATGTGCCAATCTGATGCCTCCAGCAAAGCTTCTGCTTTATCAGTCTGCCCTCCTGGCCGTGTGCTCATGGCCACTCCTTTCTCTCTGGCTTCCTCCGCCAGCTCCCTGATCCTCCTGCTCTCAGCTGCAAGCTCAGGATCCTACCTCTCTTCCGCCCAGTCATAGGCGTCATCTTTATTAGCCAATCAGGGATAATTGGGGAAGGTTCCTTGCATCATATGAGTACAGGAGATGGTTCACCATTCATAACAATGCGCATGGCAGGGCTGTAACCAGATCTTAGGGCACTGAAATCAGCATTTTGTCTGAGATAGTGAGGCCAAGTCATAGAGGAGCTGGTCCACAGGAACGTTTAAAAACATAATGCACAAGACCCTCCTCCAACACTCTGGTGCTCTCTTTTGACCACATTGGGTACCACTTGCATACAGTGCCCTTAATGCGCACACAAAAAAGGCAGTGGTAGCGCATTCCTTTAATCCTAGAACTCAGGAGGGAAAGGCAGGTGGATCCCTGTGAGTTCGAGGCCAGCCTGGTCTACAATGTGAGTCCAGGACAGCCAAGGCTACACACAGAAACCATGTCTCAAAAAACAAAAACAAAACAAACAAACAAAAAGAAATAAAATTAAAACCTCAGCTGGGCGTGGTGGCGCACGCCTTTAATCCCAGCACTTGGGAGGCAGAAGCAGCTGGATCTTTTTGATTTTGAGGCCAGTCTGGTCTACCAGTGAGTGCAGGACAGCCAAGACTACACAGAGAAACCCTGTCTCCAAAAGCAAAAACAAACAAACAAATAAATAGAATCTTCTGGGCTGGAGAGATGGCTCAGCAGTTAAGAGAAAAAAAAAGTTGTAGCAGGACTAAGCATATCCTCTCCCACTGAGACCAGACAAGGCAACCCAGCTAGGGAAAAGGGACCTAAAGGCAGGCAATGGAATCAGAGACAACCCTCCTTCACCCCCAGTTGTTAGGGGACCCACATATGTGTAGGGGGTCTGGGTTAGCTTATGAATGCTCTTTGGTTGGTTGGTCAGTCTGTGTTAGCCTCCATGGGCACAGCTTAGTTGACTCTGTAGTCTTCTTGTGGAGTACTTGAGCCCTCCAGTCCCTTCAGTAATTCTTCCCATTCTTCCACAAGACTCCCTGAGCGCTACCTATTTTTTTTTTTGGGTGTGGGTCTCTGCATCCGTTTCTATCAGCTACTGGATGAAGCTTCTCAGAAAACAGTTGTGCTAGGCTCCTGTCTACAAGCATAGCAGATTATCATTAATAGTGTCACGGGTTGCCTCTCCTATGGCATTGGATTCAAAGTAGGCCAGCCATTGGTTGGCCATTCCCTCAATCTCTGCTCCATCTTTATTCCTACACATTTTGTAGGCAGGACACATTTTGGGTTGAAGGTTTTATGAGTGGGTTGGTGTCCCCTTCCCTCTACTGAGAGTCCTACCTGGGTACAGGAGGTGTCAACTTCAGGCTCCATATCCCCTGTTGCTAGAAGTCTCAGATTAGGCCGTAATTTGGGTTACATTGGAGGTTCCTGCCTTATAAATCAAGCAAACAAAAACTAAATTTCTGCTGGGTATGCCATTAATCCCAGGTCTCAGGCAGAAGTAGGCAGATCTCTGGGCCAGCCTAGTCTGCAAAGGAGTCCAAGACAGCCAGGACTACAAGAGAAACCCCATCTTGAAAAAACAAAAAACTAAACTAAACTAAATTTCCTCTGGGGTGTTTACTTAAGGTGTTTGAAGCCCTAGATTTGATTCTTAGGAGTGGCAGACACATATTTGAACACACACCACAGAACAAAAACATAAATGGGCACATACTCATTTTCTTTTGAAAAATTGCTTGAAGTTATTTACTTCTTAAGTATGTGGTGTTGTATGTTTCCATGCATGTCAAGATCAAATGATGATTTGCACATGTCGATTGTCTCCTATGTGCATTCTCAGACTTGAGCTCAGGTATCAGGCTTGATAATGAGTCTGCTGAGCTATATCTCTGACTCTTTTCTTTTTCTTTTCTCTGAGACAGGGTTCAAACTCACAGAGATCTGCCTGCCTCTGTCTCCCTAAGTGCTGGGATTATGGGTATGTGCCACCATGCCTGATTTCTGACTCATATTTTCAATTCCTAACAAAACTCTCCAATTAAGTAGAAAAGCTATAGAAGTTTTTTTTCCTTGGAACCAGTGTCTCCCATGCTATGCTTAAGAACATTGGCACCTTAGGAAACTATGGACATTTGCTGAGACAGTAGCACAGACACTCCATGCAGGCTAGACTGTCTGGTCAGTGAGCCTGCTTTCATCTCTTCAGCACTGAGATTGTAATCAATCACCAACGCACCTAGTTTTTTGTTTGTTTGTTGTTTTCCCTGTTTGGTTTGGGAATGGAGCTGTTTCTTACTAGTATAATACCTGAGTTTACAATGATTTTTAATCTTTAGACAATTACAAGTCTTAATGTGATGTTGCTTTGTTTGATAGCCAGCTGTTGCATTGCCCACAAGCCTTAGCCTGTCTACTCCTCAGCCTGCGGCACAGATTACTGTATCATATCCAACACCAAGGTCCAGTCAGCAGCAAACTCAACCTCAGAAGCAGCGTGTTTTCACAGGAGTGGTCACAAAGCTCCATGATACATTTGGATTTGTGGATGAAGATGTATTCTTTCAGCTTGGGTAAAAACTTCATTAGATATTGATTGATGATGGGTGTAGTAACATATTTTTAATCATGGCAAAAATTATAGTTTATAATTTTATTTTTAAATCATTATTTCTGTATATTTGTACTTATGCTCTTTTTAGATAAAATAACATTTGTGTATGTGTGCAAATATGTTTGTGAGTCGGGGTTACACACTTGTGGAGATAGAGGTTCTCCCATGTCATGTGGGTTCCAGGCTGCTCAGTGTTCAAGCTTGCTAATAAGTATTAATTCCTTTATTATTTTTTTTCCTTTTTTATTCTTTATAAATGTTAGATGGCAGTTCTAGTAATATATTCAAGTCCATCCAGGCTTAGAGTAAAATTAGAGATTGAGGCAGGCATGGTAGCACACACCTTTAATCCCAGCACTTGAATGGCAGATACAAGTGGACCTCAGTGATTTTTCAGGCCAGCATGATCTACACAGTTCTAGAACAGCTGGGTCTTTATAGAAAGATCTTTGCTTCAAAACAAACAAATAAAATAAGGTGGGAGTTGAACTAGCCTATTAAAATCTAATCTTGATTTTATACATATTTAATACTGACTAAATTTTTTTTCTCAATTTTGTGTGATTTGAAGGAAATGTGTACTCACCTAAGCATGTGTTGTGCCGACCAGAGGTTGACTTTGTTCTTTATTCTTTTCTGTTCTCCATCTTATATTTATTCTATGACAAGATCTCCCATTTACCTCTGCCTTCAAGTCCTGCCCGTCCTGTGGTTACAGGTATACCCATGTGGATTCCTCAAATGTGTATAGCAATGAATTTTCCCCTCTGGCCCTAAAAGTAAGGGTGGTAGTAGTTACTTTGAGATAGCATCTCATTAGACAGCTGACTTGGAATTCACTGTTAAAGACAGGCTTCCAGTGAACTAACTCACAGAGATCGAACTGCCTTTGTCTTCTGAGTGCTGAGCTTAAAATTAAAAGTGTTTGTCATGATGCCTGGCGAAAGAACATTACGAGTTTTTGTTTTTTGGTTTGGTTTGGTTAGTTTGGTTTGGTTTTGGTTTTGGTTTTTCGAGACAGTGTTTGTCTCTGTAGCCTTGGCTGTCCCAGACTCACTTTGTAGACCAGGCAGGCCTCAAACTCAATGATCCGCCTGCCTCTGCCTCTGCCTCCCAAGGGATTAAAGGCCTGTGCCACCGTGCCCGCCTTGCTTGTGTGGCAAGTGGTCCACCCACATGCTGAGCCAGGATTAAAGGCATGGGCCACCACGCCCGGCGGTTTGGTTAGTTTTTATGCAGTGTTTACTATATAGCCTTGGCTGACTAGAACTTGCTATGTAGACCAGGATGGCCTTGAACTCATAAATATCCATCTACTCCCTTCTGGGCGCTAGGATTAAAGATGTAGACCACCCCGTATGACAAATAGTTGTTTTTCTTTTTTCTTTTTTTCTGTGTAGGCTTGGCTATTTCTGGATTCACCCTGTAGACCTTGATCTCATAGAGATCCAAAAGCCTCTACTTCCTTAGTGGTGTTCTGATAATGGTATTTACTTCCTAGCTTTTGTGGCAGCTGTTGCAGGAAACAGGATTTTTTTTTAAGGTTATTTATACGTGTGTCTGTATGTGTGTGTGTTTGTGTGTGTGTGTGTACCCTGTGATGTATGTGTTGTATATGTGCATGCAGGGAGTGTTGCAGGAGTGTGTGAACAGAGGAGGATCATGGGGTGTCCTCTTTTTTTTTTTTTTTTTTTTTGGTGGGAGGAGACAGGGTTTTACTTTGTAGCCTTAGTGGTCTGGAACACTATATGTTGACTAAACACCAGACTGGACTTGAATTCACAGAAAAGATCTGCCTGCCTCTGCTTTCTCAGTGCTGGGATTAAAAGACATACCACCCCTCCCAGCCCTGCCTTTGAATCAGGGTTTATCACTGATCCTGGAGCTAGGCTAGTGTCCAGCAAAACCCAATGACCCTTCTGTCTCTACTCCTTACAACACTGGGTACAGGTGTATGGAACCATGCCCAGCCCTTTATGTGGATTCTGGTGATTGGAACTCAGGTCCTTATGCTTGCACAGCATAAGGCTGTGCCCACTTAGCCATCTTACCTTAGGTAGTTTTAATGACCCTTCCTTAGAATTAAATACTATGTTAGGAAAACTAGTTGTTATTTGAGATTTTCCTGTTGTTGGGCTTCTTTTTTCTAAAATCTTATTCTTAGGCTATTACAGTAGGACCGTTTTGTACATAGAGGAACACTGAGAAAATAAAAGGACAAATTGTTCCTATACTTGAAGCCTTGCTTACATACAGTAGAAGGTGAAATGTAGTCAGCTTGATAAGGAGTCTAGGGCGATGGCTCAGAGGTTAAGAGCACTGGCTGCTCTTCAAAAGTCCCAGCAAACACATGATGACTCACAATCATCTATAAAGAGAGCTGGTACTCTCTTCTAGTGTACAGGCGTGCATTCAGGCAGGATGCTGTATAAATAAATGAATCTAGGACTGGAAAGATGGCTCTGCAGTTAAGGGCACTTCATGCCATTGCGAAGGACTATTGTTCAATTCCTAGCATCCATGTCAAGTGACTCACAACTGCCTATAACTCCTAGGGTACCAATTCATGTAAGCATATATATGCACATCAGACCCAGAATAGATAATTAAAAATAAAAATAAATCTTTAGGGGCTGTAGAGATGGCTCAGCAGTTTAAAGCACTCGTTATGCTTTCAGAAGACTATGTCTGGTTCCCATCACCTGATATGGTTCCTAACCATCTGCTAGTTTGGTTTTGGGGATTAGATACCCTCTTCTGATCTCCATGATACAAATGTGGTGCATATAAAATCACTGTAGCCTTTGAAAGACAGGGCTAGTTAGATCTCTGAAGCCAGCTTGGCATACATAGTGATTTCTAGGCATGCCAAAGCACATAAAGAGACCCTGTCTCCAAAAGAAAAGAAGCAAAACAAAAGGTGTATAAATGTTTTGTGTGGGAAATTCTTTTTATTGTATATAAATCTATTTGGAAGAATATTTTTTATGCTTATATTTTTCTCTTTGTTTCTCCCAGTGCTGTTAAAGGGAAAACCCCTCAAGTTGGTGATAGAGTATTGGTTGAAGCAACTTACAATCCTAATATGCCTTTTAAATGGAATGCACAAAGAATTCAAACACTACCAAATCAGGTACATAATTATTGAATTTGGTACTATAGAAACTTGATACTTGGCTTTTATGTTTTACAGTGCAATTTCTTTTTAAAGCAATTATTTTATTTATATATTTATTTTGGTTTGTTTTTAGAATCAGTCCCAAACCCAACCTTTACTGAAGACTCCTACTGCTGTTATTCAGCCGATTGTGCCACAGACAACATTTGGTGTCCAAGCCCAGCCCCAACCCCAGTCACTACTGCAGGCCCAGATCTCAGCTGCTTCTATTACACCACTGTTGCAGACCCAGCCACAGCCCTTACTACAGCAGCCACAGCAGAAAGGTATTACATGTAATGCATGTTTGTTTCTTGTTTCCAATGAATGTATAGATGTTTAAACTGCTTAAATAGTAAGAACATGCTTCTAATTCCAAAAATATCATGGACTTGGGGAAAACATGAAAGGACGCTTAGATATCATGAACAGAACCTTTTCTACTTCTGAAGTTTCCCTTCTCTTGCTGTCGTAAAACGCCATCAAAGGGGGCTGGAGAGATGGCTCAGAGGTTAGAAGCTATGTCTATTCTTCCAGAGGTCCTGAGTTCAATTTCCGCTAACCATATGGTGGCTCACAGCCATCTATAATGCAATCTGGTGCCCCTTTCTGGCATGCAGGCACACATGTGGGCAAAATACTATGTACATAATAAATAAATAAATCTTTTTTTAAAAACACCATCTAAAACCTACTTAAGGTTATAATCCATCATTAAGGGCAGTCAGGACAGGAGCTGAGGCAGGAATTGAAGCAGAGACTGGAGGATGCAGCTTCCTGATTTGCTCTCCATGGCTTGCTCACCTCTTTCTTATACCTCCCCGCACCGCCTGCCCAATGGTGGGACCACACACAGTGACCTGGGCCCTCCCACATCAGTCATTGGTTAAGAAAATGCCTTTCAGACTTGCCTATAGTACAGTCTGACGCAGATAACTCTCTTCCCAGATGATCACAGCTTGCTTCCCATTGACAGTAAAGCTAACCAGTGTAATATGAAAGGTTTTTTATTTTTATTTTGTTTTCTGATATTTAGAGTAAATATACATAAAATAGACACCATCACTTCCTCAACATACATAATTGTCATGCATTTTGTTCTCTCAGTCCCTTTTTCTGATGTCCCATGTATATATTCCACTGTGTTCACTAGAGATCCCCCTTTCTCAGTCTCTTTTATAGTTTTGCTATCTACAATATAAATACACACACACACACATTTAAATTGAGCATCTCCGTATGAAAAAACAACATGTAGTATTTGTTGTTTTGAATCTTTGCTCATTATGACGGTTGCATAAAGTTGTATCGATAATATGCATGCTATATTTCCCATGTTTGATGAATGTCATTTCCTATCTCTTGTGAGTAGAATTACTGTAAACATAGGTGTGTAAGGGTCTCTGGTATATTGACTACAATCTTTTGTATGTATATAGAGTGGTGTAGGTGGGTCATATGGAAGTTAACTAGATTTATTTATTTTTATGTGTGAATGTTTTGCCTGCATGTATGTCTTTGCAACATTTCCATGCCCAGTGCCCTTGATCGCCACAGGAAGGGGTTGGATCTTCAAGAACTGGAGTTAACAGACAATTGTGAGCTGCCACATGAATGCTAGGTATTGAAGTTGAGGTGGAAGCCAGTGCTCCTAACAGACATTTTGCCAGCTTCCTTTTTTAAAAAAAATTGTGATTTGTTGTTGTTATGTTTTATATATGATTTCTCTGTATGCATATACACCTGCATTCCAGAAGAGGGCATTGGATCGCTTTATGGGTGGTCATGAGCTACCTTATGGTTGCTGGGATTTGAACTCATGACCTGTGGAAAACCAGCCAGTGCCATCTTACCAATGGTGCCTTCCCTCTGCCCCCCAATCTTTTCATTTGTTTGTTTTTTGTTTATAGAGACAGGGTTTCTCTGTGTAGCCATAGCCTTGTACTCACAGGACTCAGCCTGCCTCCTTCAGTGGTGGGATTACAGGCATGGGGCACCACCCCTGCTCCGGCTATCTGTTTTTAATTAGTGTATGCATGTGTACTGTGTGAGTATAAACATGTATGCCAACAATGCAGAGGTGAAGGTCAGAGGACAACTTTACAGAAAGGTTTTCAATTTTCTTCTATTTTTTGTTGTTGTTGGGTTTTCTTGTTTTTGTTTTTCGAGACAGAGTTTCTCTGTGTAGCCTTAACTATCCTGCACTCGCTTTGTAGACCAGGCTGCCTTTGAACTCACAGTGATCTGCTTGCCTTTGCCTCCCGAGTGCTGGGATTAAAGGTGTGCACCACTGTGCCCGGCTTCTACTTTTTTAAGGTTCTGCGTATAGAGTTCAGGATTGTGTGGCAAGTGGTCCACCGACATGCTGAGTCAGGATTGTTGTTTCTTTTTTGTTTTTTGAGAAGGGCCCTATAGCCCAGACTGGCCTTTGATGCACTCTGCAGCCAAGCATAATTTTGAACTCCAGATCCTTCTGCCTCTTCTTTTCAAATGCTGGGATTATATGTATGTGCTGCCACACTCAATTTTCTAAATTTATATATTTTGGATTTCTTTATTACATCTTATGGATTCTTTTAGAATGTTTACTTTTTGCATTTGTTTTGATTCCTTTTGTTGTTTTTACCTTGTTCCTTTGTCATAGAAACTAAAGTGTAAGTCTAAATGTTTTGGCAAGAATTAGTTATGGTTAATGTTTTGTAAATTCATGCTGCATTATTTTAGGTGTTTTCTGTTTTCCTAGTGTTAACTGATGCTAGATTTGATTATTTACAGGTATTAGTAGCCATAGCTTTTCCTGCTGTGGTGTTGTTTTGTTTTGTTTTGTTTTCGAGCCAGCATGAGTTCCAGGGCTTTATGTGTATAAAGCTCATTGCCTGCATATATATGTGTGTACCATATATATGCAGGCAATGAGCTTTATACGCAGAAAATAAACATTTTAAAAAATTGGTTAATAAAATAAAAACATAATTGGTGAGGTCCAAGATGCAGCTCAGTATTACACATAGGCAAGGTGCTTGGTGTGGTTTCAATCATCACACACAAACATAGTGTTTAGTTTTTATGACATAAAACCAGCAAGCCAGTTAAAAAAAATTAAATAACACCAGTGCTTTTGGTTTGCCTCTCCTTTCAACTGATTGACAACAGTCATTATTGATGGTTCTAGACAGGAGCCAAAGGCAGTTTTGTTTTGAAGAATTTCAGTAGAATTTCACTGATGTTTTTTGTTTGTTTGAGATGACCTCACTATGTAGACCTGGCTGTCTTGTAACTTGATTTATAGACCAGGCTGGATTTATACTCACAGATTCCTACCTGCTTCTGTCTCCCTGGGATTAAAGGCATGAACCATCACACCTGTCAAAGAAGAACTGTGATACACAATGTTTTTTTGGCTTTTATTTGTTTTTTGTTTTTCAAGATAGGGTTTCTCTCTGTAGCATTGGCTCTCCTGGACTTGCCTTGTAGGCCAAGCAGGCCTCGAACTCACAGAGATCTCCTGCCTCTGTTTCCCTGAGTGCTGGGATTACAGGAGTGCACTATTGTACCTGGCCACATTGTTTTTTTTTTTTTAAACACAGATCCCTATTTTGCTTCCATTGTACCAAAGAAGTTGAGCTTATTGTCCTATATGGGAAAATAGTTTGCTGTTTTAAAATGAAAGTTTTTAGTTTTCAGTACCAGGAAATCACCAAGCAATACATTTTCCTTTGAAAATAACTATGTAATTTGCTTACTTGCAAAAAGAGAACTTTGGTAAATCCTACCTGCATGTTTATATTTATCTTACACAGGCATGGAATACATTTTGAGTATTGTTTAACAATTTTGTTTTTTCTTTTGTATCTATTGAAGCTGGCTTATTGCAGCCTCCTGTTCGGATAGTGTCACAGCCACAACCTGCACGGAGATTAGATCCACCATCTAGATTTTCTGGAAGGAATGACAGAGGGGATCAAGTACCTAATAGAAAAGATGACCGAAGGTATGTTTGAAAGTAGCATTGTGTGCTGGAGAAATAGCTTAGAGGTAAGAGCACTGTCTGCTCTTGTGTGGACCCAGGTTGGTAGATAACCATCTGTATGTAACACTAGTTTTGGGGCTTTCCATGCTCTTTTTTGCCTTTCTCAGGCATACATGGGGTGCACAGACATAGATGTAGACAAAACACTCATATGCATAAAATAAAAAATAAGTGGAAAAAAAATTGGAAGTTGTCCCAAGCCAGCCTGGTCTATATAACATGACTGTCAAAAATGAATAAACAAACAAACAAAGGAAAGAAAGAAAAAAAATTAAGAGAGCTATTTATTTGTATCTAACTATATAGCCTCAGATGGCCAAGAACTTGTACTAGATCTACTTGCCTCTGCCGAGTGTTGAGATTAAAGGTATACATCACCATGCCTGGCAAGGACTACCAGTAAATATTAGCAGTTATTTAATTTGTGTTGCCATGGTATATGTGTAAAGTCCAGAGGAAGACTTGGAGGAGTCTGTCCTTTCCTTCCACACGTAGTTTCTGGGAATGAAACTCAGGTTCTCAAGTTTGATAGCAGCGCCTGCACCTGCTGAGCCACCCTGTTGGCCCCAGAGTAATTTTTTAAATTCTTGCTTTAAGTCGTGAAAGGGACAGAGAAAGACGCAGATCCAGAGAAAGATCGCCTCAAAGGAAACGTTCCCGGGAGAGGTCACCCAGGAGAGAAAGAGAGCGATCCCCTCGCAGAGTCCGTCGTGTGGTTCCACGATACACAGTACAGTTTTCAAAGTTTTCTTTGGATTGGTAAGTTTTCCCTTCTGTGCTCTTTTGTTTGTTTGTTATTTAATTTTGTTATTAGTGACATTGTTTTACACAAATGTCCAAGACATCAAATAAACACATTGCAAATAAAGTTTTAAAGCTTGTCTTCTGTAGCTGTAGAACTCAAAACTTCCTTACACTAACATGATTATGAGCTAGTGTGAGGGATATGAATTGTTTGTACTTAGCCACTGTTCCATTATTGATGTTACTCTTTGGAGCAAGATGTGACTTGGAAAAAAAATTTTTTTTTGTTTTTGTTTTTGTTTTGTTTTTTCGAGACAGGGTTTCTCTGTGTAGCCTTGGCCATCCTGGACTCACTTTGCAGACCAGGCTGGCCTCGAACTCACAGCGATCCGCCTGCCTCTGCCTCCCGAGTGCTGGGGTTAAAGGTGTGCGCCACCACGCCCGGCCTGAAAAAAAATTTTTTTTTTTTTTTTTTTTTTTGGTTTTTCGAGACAGGGTCTCTCTGTGTAGCCTTGGCTGTCCTGGACTCACTTTGTAGACCAGGCTGGCCTCGAACTCACAGCGATCCGCCTGCCTCTGCCTCCCGAGTGCTGGGGTTAAAGGTGTGCGCCACCACGCCCGGCCTGAAAAAAAATTTTTTAAGATTTTTTAAAAGTTTTTTTTATAACATATACTGTGCTCTGCCTGCATGTGTGCCTGCGGGCCAGAAGAGGGCACCAGATCTCATTATAGATGGTTGTGAGCCACCATGTGGTTGCTGGGAATTGAACTCAGGACCTCTGAAAGAGCAGCCAGTGCACCTAACCTCTGAACCACCTCTCCAGCTCTGAAAATTTTTGTACATAACTGCCTTCCTTAAAATTTTTTTTAAACAAAAAACCTTTGTGGTATTTTTTTCTACATTTCTGTTATTATGACAGTGATATTATATTAGCATCTGTAAATGGTTTTCCTCTACATAGCTGTATTGATAAGGAAATATTGGTGGTGTTTTGCAACATAAGACCTTTTGGAGCTGGGCGAGGTGGCTCATGCCTGTAATCTCATCACTGGGGAGGCAGAGGCAGTTGGATTGCTGTGAGTTTGAGGTCAGTCTGGTTTACAAAGGGAGTCCAGGACAGCCAAGGCTACACAGAGAAACCCTGTCTTGTAAAACCAAAACAACAATACCAAAAAAATCTTTAAGAAATTCTGTAAGTTTTTTACTATTGAGCTACATCCACAGAAAATCTGTATTTCTTTTCTTTTCTTTTTGGTTTCTCAAGACAAGGGTTTCTCTGTATATGTTTACAGTCCTGGAGATGTCCTGGAACTTGCTCTGTCTGCCTCTGCCTCCCGAGTGCTGGGATTAGAGGTGTGCACTACTAACACCTGGCTTTAGTAAATTTTCTATTGCTGTGAAGAGACATCATGACTAAGGCAACTTATAAAAGAACACATTTAATTTGGGGCTTACGATTCTCGAGGAGGGTAATAAGTTGCATAACCTTCATGTCACATCAAGTGGCAACAAGCAGACAGGCATGGTTCTGTAGCTTATGTCAAAGTAGCTTATCTACAAGCACAAGTCAGAGACAGAAAGAAGTAACTGAGAATCTTATGGGCTTTTGGAAGCCCACTCCCAGTGACACACATTTCTAATCCTTCCTGAAAATTCCCACCAACTGCAGAGCAAGCATTCAAATATATGAGCCAGTAGGGACCATTTTTTCTTTCTTTCTTTTTAAGTTATGAAGCTGTTTAATTAGGTTGTTAGCAACTTAGAATACCAGTGTGTGAGGCTACTTCCCGTTTCTCAGAGAGAACTGAGGTTGCAGTAGCCCTGCAGCTGAGGAACGGCTTGGATCTTTGGCAAAATCTGCAAGTCCACAGCCCTGCGCTGCTGGGTAACCTCGTGTTTCTCCTTGTCTGCGTCAAAGATCGCGCCCTCCTGGTGCCTGGGCTTGCGCAGCTGCTGCTTCTTGAAGTAAGCATCAGTCAGATGTTTAGGGATTTTAACCTCGTTGATAAAGAACTTTTATGGACCCTTCTCTTTCAAACTGCTCTAACTAGTCTTTTGTTGTTGTTTTTTGTTTGTTTTTCAAGACAGGGTTTCTTTGTGTAGCCTTGGCTGTCCTGGACTTGCTTTGTACATCAGGCTGGCCTCGAACTCAGAGTTGCACCTGCCTCTGCCTCCTGAGTGCTGAAAATATTTATTTTTTTATTTTATATACGATGGTGTTTTGCCTGCATGTATGTCTGTGTGAAGGTGTCAGATCTTGGAGTTATAGACAGTTGTGAGCTGCTATATGGGTGCTGGAAATTGAACCCGGGTCCTTCAGAAGAGCAGTCAGTGCTCTTACCCACTGAGCCATCTGTCCAGCCCCCTCACTGTTCATTTTTAAGGGGTTCTGATACCCTCTTCTGACCTCTTCGGGCAGCATGTATTCACCTGCTGTACAACACATACAGACAAAATGTACATGCACAGCTTTTCTTAGAAAGTCATTGTCAGATAGAAACAGCGAGAAACGTAACCCTCTTTACACACTAATCTGGTATAGATGCAGATCTTTTATGTTGAGGGTATGTAGTTATATATAATCAGTCTAAAGCTAATTTGGATTTTGCCTTCACACGAATTCTCCTTGAGGCCTCCTGCCTGGCTCTGCCTCTGGAATGTGTGGATTCAGGTTCCATCACACCTGACTCCTATTAACTTTTTAAATTTAAGTATGTTTAATCTAGGCACTTTCTATAGAATAAAATGTAGTTTTCTACGTAGCATAAATGTGACTGAAAGGCATTTAAATACTAACTTGGTGCATCTCATTATTTTTTTTATACATTTTCTATGTGAACTGTAATTTTCTTTCAAGTATACATACTTCCAACTGAAGGAGAAAAACTTTTGTGCAGATGTCCTATGGAATTGGCTTATAGATATTTCACAGGGTCTTTCTAAGGAATTATAAGATGGGCACAAAAAATAGAGAAGTAAAAAGTAACATTTAGAATATCATTCAGCAAAGTGTATATACAGGTTTGAATCTGTTCAATTTTTTCTCCATTTTCTTTTTTGTTTCTTTGTTTGTTTTTTCAAGACAGGGTTTCTCTGTGTACCCCTGGCTGTCCTGGACTTGCTTTGTAGATCAGACTGGCCTTGAACTCACAGCAATCCACCTGCCTCTGCCTCCCAAGTGCAGGGATTAAAGGCATGCACCACCACGCCCGGCCAAAACCTTTTTTTTTTTTTTTTTTTTTTTTTTTTTTTTTGCCTTGCCTGTCCTGGACTCTCTTTGTAGACCAGGCTTGCTTCGAATTCACAGTGATCCACCTGCCTCTGCCTCCCAAGCGCTGGGATTAAAGGCATGTGCCACCACACCTGGCTGAATCTGCTCATTTTTACTTGATCAAATTTTATATAGCTTCAAAAGTGAGTATATATAAACATAACCTCTATTCTTAAAGTTGTTTATTCACTATTTTTGTCTTTTTCAGCCCCAGTTGTGACATGATGGAGCTAAGGCGTCGTTATCAGAATTTATATATTCCTAGTGACTTTTTTGATGCTCAGTTTACATGGGTGGATGCTTTTCCTTTGTCAAGACCGTTTCAACTGGGAAATTACTGCAATTTTTATGTGATGCACAGAGAAGTAGAGTCCTTAGAAAAAAATATTGCTGTTCTTGATCCACCTGATGCTGACCACCTGTACAGTGCAAAGGTTTGTACTCCGTTGTGATACCCGTTTTGAATTCATAGCTTCTGAAGTTATCCCTGTTTCTTTGCCTGGTTTTCTATTTCCTATTTAAAATTGTTGTTTTATCCCATCTTAATTCTTACACTATAAAACAAGAGCTATTGTTTTTGTCATTTTAAACTTCAAAAATGTAAGTTGATGAGATTTCCTATAGACAAGGATAAAACTTAATGCTGGTCAATGTGCTAAATACTAGTCTTCAGGCTAGCTTTCAGTGTATTGCTGCGACAGCTGTTTCTGTTCCAAAAGATGGATCTGAAAATTGCTTCTTGAAAATGTCATGTTAATAAGACATCTAATACCATTTTTTTCTGTAGCATTTACATTCCATTTTTAGGGGAAAAAAATCTTATGTGTAATGTTTAGTAGTGCTTCTCATTTTTTTTACATTACTTTAGACTTTTGACAGGATTGAATTATTTGACTATAATAGGTAATGCTGATGGCTAGCCCTAGTATGGAAGATTTATATCATAAGTCATGTGCTCTTGCTGAAGACCCGCAAGAACTTCGTGATGGATTTCAGCATCCTGCTAGACTTGTTAAGGTAAAATGAAATGTTTATTTTGATATTAGTTGGATATATTCATCTTAGTTCTCACTGTGTTTGCATAAGATTGGAAACAAGTACATTTAAATCTTATAAGTTAGTTTAATAATATTAAATCTAGTTTTAAATAATTAGACTTTTTCTGTGTATTATTCGTGTGTTTCTAGTTCAGCTGTGAGTTTGATACTTGTCTAGTAAAATCTGCCAGGTTCTGTCGAAATTTGTATTTGTACATAGTTTGTTTCTTTAAAAGAACTCCTATTTGGTCAAGTATTTTAGAGGATGAGTTATGATGCGTAAATCCTATTCCATTGCTGAAATGCAGTGTGGAACATGAGGAACTGAACTCTTCCTTGACTGACAGATTCCAGAGGTAGTAAAAATGATCTTGGGAAGGTTTGTACCTTTCCTTTCCAAGTATCTGTCTGTAATGTGATGGGCCACATTATGTATGTAAATGATTCTTTGTTTTGAATTAGTTTCTAGTGGGCATGAAAGGCAAGGATGAAGCCATGGCCATTGGAGGCCATTGGTCTCCTTCGCTGGATGGACCAAACCCAGAAAAAGACCCCTCTGTGTTGATTAAGACTGCCATTCGTTGTTGTAAGGCCCTGACAGGCATTGATCTAAGTGTGTGCACACAATGGTAAGTACCATTTCATTTCTTGATTAGGAATTGTTTTCTCATAGTTTATGTAGTTGTTTTTGTCAAACAACCGTTACCCCCTTTCCTTATTGTGTCAACACTGGTCATGCAGGTAATCTCAAAGGAAAACCCCCATTTGTAGCAAAAGTTTATTTGGTGCCAAAAATGTTTTGGGGAAGGGGTACTAAGAACTAATCAAAATACACTGAAAATTTAAATGTTTCATTATGCTGTACTTTGAAAATTGGATGTATGTTGAAAATATTTTTCATTTCATGTATAGCTGGAGAAGATCGTCCAGAGAGAACTTCATTTCATTATTGTTCCTTTGTTATAAAGTGATGTAGTTGCTGATTATTTTTGTTCAGCCATATTTTCTCTTGAGGCTTATTTGTCCTGTGTATTTTAGTGTATTTCTCACCATTTAATTGAGAATATTCTTTTTTTAGCACATGAAATCTGAACAGCTTTCCAGCTTCTTCAGGTATTCTATAAAATATGGGTAGCTCTGTAATCAAATCAGAAGATTCTTTGTGGAAATGTATTCTTTTAACCAATAAACAATTACACAAATGTACCAAAAGAGGAACTATGGCTTCTATAATTTTTTTTTCTTTAGACCAACCTCAAGTTCTTGCAGCAAAATTTCTTTACTTGATGTGCTACAAGTGAACTAGGGTCTTTAAAATGTATTGTAGAATTTTTTTTCCAACATGCTTCTTCCCTTGCAACAGGTACCGTTTTGCAGAGATTCGATACCATCGCCCTGAGGAGACCCACAAGGGGCGTACAGTTCCAGCTCATGTGGAGACAGTGGTTTTATTTTTCCCGGATGTTTGGCATTGCCTTCCCACCCGCTCAGAGTGGGAAACCCTCTCCCGAGGATACAAGCAGCAGCTGGTCGAGAAGCTTCAGGGTGAACGCAAGAAGGCTGATGGAGAACAGGCACTGAACGCTAATCCCTTTTTCTATTTCCGCTTCTCACAGGCACAGGAACACAGGCACAAATGCACACCACACACTACATAACAGACACACAAGGAGGAACATAACTGGTAACAGCGACTGGTAATCCAGCTTTCAGCAGTATAGTTGTATTTTCCTTTCTCATAAAAATCTGATTACTATGCCAACTTAAATTTAAGAGTGCTGAGACCTCAAAGAAAAGTTGTGCTTATTTTGCACAGAATTTTGTTTTTATCATAGGTCTATTTGCTGGAATCTGGGACCAGTTGTTGAGCAAGATTCAGTATTAAGCCATTTTAAACATTTTGCCATTTTCTCAAATTTAAAAAATTTTCTCTTTCACGGTCATCAGTTCTAGTCATGGATATTTGAAATTGGACAACCACAAGTCTGAGAGATTTGAAATTTCAGGCTATGTGGCAACGTCTTGGGTGCATTTCAGAGGTCTTACTAAATCAATCTTTGGGTGGCTTGAAAATTGGGGCAAGATCACACACTGTGTGGTTAGTGGAGACCGGCAGTGTCTGTGTATCCCGATATCCTATGTGTTGTAATTTATCACCCTTTTGTGTTTCACAGATCTGGCTTTGATTGGCTGATGTCTTTGTGATCAGTTAAAAGTGGTAGAATGTATGTATGTGGACTTGCCTAAATAATAACTTTAGGAGAAGACAATCTGAAACATTGTGACCTTGCACAGATCAGCAACAGACTTTTAAAAATAAATTACCTACGTTTTAAGGTTTCAGAATAGTAATGCTGTTCTCACCTTTGTGTGTTAGGATGAAGAAGAGAAGGATGATGGTGAAGTTAAGGAAATTTCCACTCCTACCCATTGGTCTAAACTTGATCCAAAGGCAATGAAGGTAACTGAAAGTGTACACGTATTGTGTATGTGTACTCAGGGGAGTGAGTTTTAGACTAGCCTAGGATGTAGAGGGAGACCCTGCCGTTAAAAGAGGTCTAAGCGGCGAGGATGAGTGCTGAGCCCCCACCCCGCACCTCTTTCCCTCTCAGTAGCTTTCCTTTTGGACTGAGCTGGAGGCATCTTCCCTTTGCCACCCTGATTGTGAATAAAGATAGTCTGCTTTGTAGCCCTGTCAAAAAAAAAAAAAGTAGGTCTAGGCCTTAGCTGGGTTGTGGTGGCGGCGGGGCACGCCTTTAATCTCAGCACTGGGGAGGCAGAGACAGGTGGATCGCTGTGAGTTCAAGGCCAGCCTTGTCTACAAAGCAAGTCCAGGACAGCCAAGGCTACACAGAGAAACCCTGTCTTGAAAAACTAAAAAAAGAGAAAAAGAAAAGAAAAAAAAGGGGGTGTGTGTCCAGGATAGGGCATAGTGGTACACACCTTTAATCTCAGCACTTGAGAGGCAGAATCAGGCAGATCTCTGAGTGTGAGATCTGCAGAGCTAGTTCCAAGACAGACAGAGCTACACAAGGAAACCAACCAAATAAATAAACGATGTGGGCATTCAAAGTAAAGTCCTCTGGCTTCTGTAACTAGGATATTTTGTGCCTGTACATACTTAAATAGAAGAGACTGTATATACAGTTCAGATATGTTGTACCTTTCAGTGCCTCCAATATAATTATGTTGATAGCACTGTTTCTGGTTTAAGAAGTGAACAGGATTGTGGGATTTCCATGCCTAACCTAGTTTTAAGCAGAATTGGGAAAAAGATAAAGCTGTCAAGGCATTGGTGGCACACACCTTTAAACCCAGTACTTGGTCTTATGATAAAAATGAAATGCAGAGGCAGACTGTTCTCTGAGTTCAAGGCCAGTCTGGTCTACAGAACAAGTTCTAAGACAGCCAAGGCTGCACATAGAATCCCTGTCTCAAAAAAAAAAAAAAAAAAAAAAAACACAAAAAAACAGCAAACCACTCGGGAGGTGGGGTCTGGTGGATCTCTGTGTGAGTTCGTGGCTGGCCTGGTCTACAAAGCAAGCCCAAGACTACAAGAGAAACCCTGTCATGCATTAATGAACCAAAAAAACAAAAACAAAAAACCGTGTGTGGTGGTGCACTCCTGTAATCCCAGCCTTTAATTCTAGGCTGGGGAGGCAGAAGCCAGCCTGCCTGGTCTACAAGGCAAGTCCAGCACAGCCAAGGCTACACAGAGAAACTCTGTCTCGAAAAACAAAAACCCCAACATCTCCCCTAAAAAACAAACCAAAACAAAAACAAAGGAGAATTGACTGATTGATTGATTTTCAGAATAAGGCTTTTCTGTTTAACAGTCTGGCTTTGTAGTCCAAGCTGACCTCAAACTTAAAGAGATCTATCTGCCTCTGCCTCCCCAGTCTGGAATTAAAGGCATGGGCCACTACACCTAGTGATAAATCTGATTTTTATAATAAATTTCAAAATAAAATGTAGGTAAATTTACTACTAAACTGGAAAAGAAAGAACAAGCAAGAAAGCAAAGAAACAGAAAACCAAAAGTGCTCGGCTGAGGTGGCTGTGATAGTGTTTCTGTACCCTGGATTATTACTTGCTTATTTGTAGCTGGACTGCATTTTGAGACAAGGTCTTCGCATGCAGTTCTGGCCAGCCTACCTGTATGAACCAAGCTACCTTCAAACTAACAGAAACCCACCTGCCTTTGCCTTCTGAGGCTGCCATTAAATACGCATGCCAGGACATCCAGCCTTGTTTGGTGTTGAAGTTTGATACTTGACGACTGGAGAGATGGCTCAGTGGTCAGGAGCACTGACTGCTCTTTAGAGGTCCCGGTGTCAATTCCCAGCAACCACATGGTGGCTCACAACCATCTATATTGGGATCTGGTGCCCTCTTCAGACTTGCAGGTGTACATGTAGATACTATACATAAAGTAAATAAGCAAATCTTTAAAGTTTGACTTTCTTTCACATTTGGGGGGCTGGCATTAGCTTGCCATAACACCTGTGTGGAGGTCAGAGAACAATTTGTTGATTTCAGGGATCACACTTGCTTGGATCATCAGACTTTTTGGCAAGGCTATTGAACTGTCTTGCCACGCCATTTCATAAAATTGTTTAATTTTTCAAATTTTAGGATAGGGTCTCATGTAACTTAAGGTGTTCTCAAACTTGGTATATAGCTGAGGATTGCCTCAAACTTCTGGTCCTGCTGCTCCCATCTCCCAATTGCTGTAGTTGTATGAGTGTGCCACGAACACCATAGCCAACAATGCTTGTGTTGTTCTAAATTTATTTAATTTTATTTTGTGTATGTTTTGCCTGTATGTATGTATGTATGTATGTGCAACACATACATGGCTCATACCTGCAGAGACCCGAAGAGGGTGTTAGAACTTCCGGAACTAGAATTATGGATTGTTGTGAATTGCCATGTAGGAATGAACTCAGATCCTGAACAAGAGCAACAAGTACTTTTAACTGCTGAGCCATCTCTCCAGCCCTCCAATTGATTTTTGAGATGACTCTTGCTATGTTGCTTAGGCTGGCTTAAAACTTTGAACTAAGCTAGGCTTGGTGGCATGTGCTTATAATCCTGACACTCAGGGAGGCAGAGGTAGAGACAGGCAGATCACTCTTGAGTTTGCAGCCAGCATGGTCTACAAAGCGAGTCCAGGACAGCCAAGGATACACAGAAACTCTTTCTCAAGAAAGAAACAAAACAAAACAAAAAACATCTTTTGAACTTAAATCGATCCTACTTCAATGTCATACATATTTGGGTCTACAGACTTATCCATCATATTAAAATTAACATTTGATTTTGTTTTTTGTTCTCATTATGGATTCCTGTCTGTCCTCAGACTCAGAGCACTACCTGCCTGAGTGCTGAGATTAACAAAGCACACCACTGCACCCGATTTGAATCTATAAAATTCTCTTATTTTAAAATATGGGCCAGGCCCAACACTTGGGAGGCTAAGACCAGCAGATCTCTTGAGTTTGAGGCCAGCCTTGTCTAAAGAGTGAGTTCAAGGACAAACAGGGCTACACAGAGAAACCCTGTCTTTAAAACCCCGCAAAATAATAATAACAACAACTAATTATTTTTTATTATTACATTTATCTAAGCATGGGGTTTTTTGCTTGCAATCTCAGCACTTGGCCTGAGATTGGGGGATCATGAGTTTGAAGCCAACCTGGTTTATATAGCTAGACACTGCCTCAAGTATACAATATAAAAAAAAATAAAACCAACTTGTATTTCTTTTGATTACTAATAACATGTAACATGTATTTTCTTTTTCGATTAAACATTAAAAAATTTAACCATGCAGCCGGGTGTGGTGGCGCACGCCTTTAATCCCAGCACTCGGGAGGCAGAGGCAGGTGGATTGCTATGAGTTCGAGGCCAGCCTGGTCTACAAAGTGAGTCCAGGACGGCCAAGGCTACACAGAGAAACCCTGTCTTGGAAAAAAAAATTTAACCATGCTTATCCAATACAACCTAAATAAATTCATTGGTAGGGACCAATGAAAGATCTCAGTGGCTATAAACTTTTGTCAGTAAAGCTGGTGATTTGAATTTGATTCCCAAGACTTACATTGTGGAAGTAATTACCTCCCACTAGTTGTCCTCTGACCGCTACTCATTTACACTAGCACACCCCTCCCCTAAATAAATACATGTAATAGAAAGGATTTTGATTTGTTTCCTCCTAGTTTCTCTCTTACTGGATACAAGTTATTTTTGATGACTGTTTGGTTATAATATGTTACATGTGAAAAGTATATCTCATCCTTTTTCAGCTAGCATTAGTTTTCCCACTGTACTTTTTGTTAATTTGAGGTTTGTTTGTTTTTGTTTTTCTTTTTTCCCCCAAGACATGGTTTGTATGTATAGCCTTGGCTATCCTGTATTCTCTGTAGACCAGGCTGGTCTTGAACTCAGAGATCTGCTTGTCTTTGCCTCCTTGAGTGCTGGAATTACAGGCTTGTGCAACCAGGCCCAGCTTCTTTTTGTTTTTCAAAAACTAGGGTTTCTCTGTTTTACCCTGGCTAACTTGAAATCATTTTGTAGACCAGGCTGACCTCAAACACAGAGATCTACCTGTCTTCTGCCTTCCAAATGTTGGTATTAAAAGCATATGCCACCACACCCAGCTCCAGTGTATTTATTTTTTGGTTTTTCAAGACAAAGTTTCTTTTGTAGTTCTGGCTGTCCTGTTTTTTTGGAGACAGGGTTTCTTGGTGTAGCCTTGGCTGTCCTGCACTCCCTCTGTAGACCAGGCTGGTCTTGAACTCACAGGAATCCACCTGCCTCTGCCTCCAGTGCTAGGATTAAATGCGTGTGTCACCACACCCAGTGGGTTAGTGCAATTATTTTTAAACATCATCTTCTATTCAATATAGAACAGATGTTTTGCTAAAAACATTTGTTTGGTTTGGTTTGGTTTTTAGTTTTTTTGAGACAGGGTCTCTCTGTGTTAGCCTTGGCTGTCCTGGACTCGCTTTGTAGACCAGGCTGGCCTCAAATTGACAACGATCCGTCTGCCTCTACCTCCTGAGTGCTGGGATTAAAGGTGTGCACCACCATGCCCAGCTTCAAATATTTATTCTTTGTTGAGCATTAAGATAGTTTTCTTAAGGCTGGAGAGATGGCTAAATGGTTAAGAGCACTGGCAGCTCTTCCAGAGGACCCGGGTTCAATTCCCAGTACCTACGTGGCAGCTCACAGCTATTGTAACTCCATTTCCAGGGGATCTGATACCCTCACACTCTCATACATATAGGCAAAACACATATAGGCAAAAATGTACATAAATTAAAAATAAATAGGTCAGGCCAGGCTTGGTGGCATACGCCTTTAATCCAGGTACTGAGGAGGCAGAGGTAGGCAAACCTCTGAGTTCCAGGACAGCTTGCTCTACAGAGTAAGTTCCAGGACAGCCAGAGCTACACAGAGAAACCTTGTTTTGGGGTTTCAAGTGGTGGCTAGGTACTTAAGAGTGGGTATTGCCTTCATAGAGGATGAGAGTTTGAATTTCTGTATTCATAGTTAGAAGATCTTACAGAGTCAGTTTTGGTGATGTGTGTCTGCACTTCAGTACTTGGGAGGTAAAAACAGGAAGATCTGGAGTTCAAGGCCTGCTCCTGCTACATATAAGCAAGTTTGACCAGCCTGGTCTACATGAAAACTGTCTCAATAAAACAAAGGGGTCAGGGTGATGGCTTCGTAGGTAAAAATGCTGCTGTGCAAACTTCACAAGTAGAGGCTGATTTCAAGAACACAAATAAAAAAACATCAGGTGTGGTGGCATGCAGGAAAACAGCTGAAAAGGTAAATAAACCTTGCCACAGCATGGTAAAACACAGGAGCTGACAACTGCAAAGTTGTCCTCTGACCATCGCAAGTGCCATGGCAAAAATGCATTTTGAATTATTTTCCAAAAATAATCTTTTGTTTTCAGTTTCCAAAAGCATTGTATGGACGTTGTCTATCCATTGCGTTTTGGCTTTTCACAACAGGGTCTCACTGCATGTAGCCCTGCATTGCCTGAAACTCCATGTAGACCTCACTCATCTTTACTTTGCAACTTTTAAGAAACCGACAAAAGGTGATTTGTTTTGTTTTATATCCTTTTTTCTTCTGTGTTTTTATGCTCTATATATTTAGGTAAATGATCTCCGAAAAGAATTAGAAAGTCGAGCTCTTAGTTCCAAAGGACTAAAATCCCAATTAATAGCTCGCTTGACAAAACAGCTTAAAGTAGAAGAACAAAAAGAAGAGCAGAAGGAATTAGAGAAGTCTGAAAAGGAAGAGGAAGATGAGGACGATAGGAAGTCTGAGGATGATAAAGAGGTATGTAGTCCATTTGCATACTAGAGTCTTATTAATATTGTTTTACAGGGAGCTCCTGGAGCATGGAACTCGAATTGGGTGTGTATAGTTTTGAGTTATAATTTAAATAATGTAAAATAAAAAAAATTTTTAAAAGCCTATCTGTTGCTTTATATGCTCAGGCTAGTCCGTACTGAGTACTCAGTACTCATGAGGTATAAGATCTTAAAATTTAGACCCACCTGGTCTACAGTGAGACATTTCCTTACCAAGAAGCAGGAAACAGGACTGAAGGAACAGCTCACTGCTAGCCGAGGACCTGAGTTCAGTTCCCAGCACTATGGTTATCCTTAACTCCAGTTCCAGGGATCCCGCTGCATACTCCCTATCTTCAGTCTATATAGCCCTGGGGCAGACACACATAAGAAAGAAGCTGTAATCACATGGGGATTTCTAGCCAGTACTACTGCAACTTGAAACATATCATGTTTATTAAATACAGCACAGACAGAGAGCATTTGGTTAATCTGTGTAGGAGGTCTCTGTAGGTTAGCAGTCTCAGGCTATAAACCCCCAGAAGAGGAAACTACAGTTGCTAGTCTTTGCACCTGATGATCAGTCAGCCATAAACACTTATACAAGAACTCCAAGGAAAGCTTTGCCACCCTTCTTAAGCCTGCCCCATATGAGTAACAGTTTCTCCAGTTTACCATGGGCCAATTGGTCTCAGAGTCTTCGACAGGCCTTGCTCTTATCAAAATACATGTTCACTCACTCAGGGTGTCTACTCCCTATAGGATCTACTGCTCTCTTTTGACCTCACAGGGCACTGGGTATCTAGTTAATTTATGAACATACATGCCAAACACTGATATAGCTAAAAGTCAATTTTTTAAAAATACAGAGCACAAAAAGTTATAAAATAGCTTGTCTTTTACAAAGGTCATATGGGGGCTGGAGAGCTAGCTCTTCCAAAGGTCCTGAGTTCAATACTCAGTAACCACATGATGGCTCACAGCCGTCTGTAGTAAGATCAGTGTGCAGGTGTACATGCAGGCAAAACCACTGTATACGTAATAAATAAATATTTTTTAAAATTATTTTTTTAAAAGTTATTTAAGCTGGGTGTGGTGGCATACGCTTTTAATCCCAGCACTCAGAAGGCAGAGGCAGACAGATCACTGAGTTCAAGGCCAGCCTTGTCTGCAAATCAAGTCCAGGACAACCATGGCTACACAGAGAAACCTCCCATCAAGAAACAAAATAAAACAAAACAAAAGGTCAGGTGGGTCTGGAGAGATGACTCAGAGGTTAAGAGCACTGACTGCTCTTCCAGAGGTCCTGAGTTCAAGTCCCAGCAACCACATGGTGGCTACAACCATCCATAATGTGATCTGATGCCCTCTTCTGGCCTTCGTGTGTACATGCAGGCAGAGTACTGTATACATAATAAATAAACCTTGTAGCGAATGAAATACAAAAGAAAATGAATGCTGTATTAGAGTAAAGGAATTTACTGAGAGTTGACAATCAAAAATTTTTATTTTGTTTTTGTTTGAGAAGGTAACACCAGATCGTTCAGACTGGTCTAGAACGCACTATGAAGCCCTACTGGGTGAGGCCCTGTGATTTTGCTTACAGACTTGTGCCTGGCTAAGAAATATTTAAAGTTTGAGGAGCTTGGAGTGTAGCTCTATGGAAAAGTGCTTGCCCTAATGTTCATAAGGCTCTAAGTTAGATCCCCATCACGCAGGATGGGAAAGAGTTCTGGGGATAGTTGGGAAAGTGTGCTTAGTGAAGTGGAGATAATATCAGATAATATTGAAGCTGATGGAAGATGGTTCTATCAGAAAAACAAGGACCTGAATTAGGATTCTCAGCATCTTTCTGGAAGCCAGGCTTGGTAATACATATTCCTGTAACAGTGGCATTGCAGTAAGTAGTCATCTAGGAGGGTCTGGCCAACTGGGGAGCTCTGGGGTCAGTGAGAGAGACCCTATCTCCAAAACTATGGGGAAGAGCAGTAGAAGAAATCACACAATATTGACCTTTGCCTGCACATGCGTTTACACCCACATGTGCATTGACCACACATGCATATATTCACACAGACACTAATGAAGCTGGGTTCATTATTTTTGGATGGTATATTGTGATTTTGTAGTATTACTAGACAGACACAGGCCTCTCAAAGTTTACTCCATGGGAGTAAAGACAGTGTCTAAGAGACAAGTGTTTGGTGGGGGGGGGGGTCCAAAGAGTAGAAAAGATACAGTTTTGTTTGTAAGTCAACTTCTCAGCCCCATTGGGGTTAGTTGATTATAGACAGGTCAGGAAAGAGGGGAGGAAAATTCACTTTTTCTTAAGAATGGGTAGAGGTATTCAAGGTACTTCAATCTTTTCATGATCTCCTTTTTTGTTCATAGCTGTTGGTAGGAGTCGTCAGCTTTAAGCCTAGGAGAGGCAGACTAGGCAATATAGGCCAAATTAATTCTGTATTCTACTTTTGGGCATAACTTCTTCAAATGGTCAACATTTCTTTATACAAAGCTGAGTAGAATCTGACACAAATGTTAAGGGCAGCAAAGGGCACAGGCATAACGAAGGCAGACAAGCTGGGCCTACCAGGTCCCATCCAGACAGCTGCAAAACTAGACAGTCTGTGGCCTTGAAAGCTTTATTTTCCCCCTAAAGGTTTATTTATTTTATTTTTATTTGTATGAGTGTTGTTGCTGCATTCATGTATGCTTGGTGCCCACAGAGGTCAGAAAATGACAATAGATCTTCTGGAACTGAAGTTATAAATGATTGTGAGCCCCCGTGTAAGGGGTTGGGAAAAGCAAACCTGGGTCCTCTTCAAAAGCAACAAGCGCTCTTAACCACTGAATCATCTCTCTAGTTCAAAGTCTTTTTTTTTTTTTTTTTTTTTAATTATTAAAGACTTGTATAATTTATTATTATGTATGCACGTACAGGCCAGAAGAGGGCATCAGATCTCATTATAGATGGTTGTGAGCCACCATGTGGTTGCTGGGAATTGAACTCAGGCCCTCTGGAAGAGCAGTCAGTGCTCTTAACCTCTGAACCCTCTCTCCAGCCCCAAAGTCTTTTTTTATTTTTTTAAAAGTTACTCGTTTGCGTGTGTGTGTAAGTCAGGAAATTACACAATATGGTTCTCTTTTTTTCACCTTGGGTTAAAGGATAAGAAGTGGGCAGGGAACACCAATTTGATTCTTTAGGCTTCCATGGCAAGTGCTTTTCTTCATGGTTATCTCACAAGTCCTTTTAAAAATTAAATAAACATTTGTTAGATTTTTATACTACAGAGGTGATACCCACTGTAGTTAGTGCTTACTCTCTGCACTTTGTGTTTATGTGCCCTTCAAAAGTTGTGGGTTGTTGTTGTTGTTTTTTTTTTTTTTTTTTTAATAAAGACTCATTTATATTTATTTATTTATTCTGTGGGGATTTGAACATGCTATTGGATTTGCCTAGAGGTCAGAGGATAATTACTGGAGTTGGTTTTCCCTTTCTATCCTGTGGATCTGAAAGATCATACTTAGGTCATTAGGGTTGGCAGCAACATCCTTCACTCACTCACCTGTCTTTCTGCCCTGCCCCATTTAATTGAGTTTTTGAGAGGAGGTATTATTGATCTGACTCTGGTTGGCTGTTCTTATGTTTTCCTGTCTCTCTGACCCTTCACATGCTGGGATCACAAGCATATGTTAGCGTAGCTGCTTAGTGATTAGTTTGGTTTTTTGTTTGTTTTTGAGGCAGGGTCCTCCTGTGTGGCCCTGACTGTCCTTAGCACAGACCAGGGTGGCATTGAAGTCAGAGATGTGCTGGTTTTTATTTTAAGAACGCAGTTAAAAGTGAGTAAAGCTAGATTTTTAGGTTCTTCCTCAGTAACAGCAAGTGAGAGAGTTTGGTTATGACGTTAACATGATTTCTGTTTTGCCAGAATATATGCTGTGCCTGCTGACCTGGAGTTTCCTGAAGACATTTCTTGGGATAAAGCTTTCCATCAGTGACAGCAGGAAACTTATTTTGTTCTAGGCAGTTCGTGGTTTTGTGGTTTCTTGTTTTATTCCATGGGTTATAAGTATCTTTTGGATAATGGTACTGTTACAGAGGTGGCCAGGGTGTGAGGTTTTTTTTAGTTTATGTCACTACTTTATAGCAGGATAGGGTGTGTACTGTCCTATCCTAGCTCAGAAACAGACTGTTTCTCCAGGAAACTTGATATCCTTTAGTAAAGTTATTTTTAGAAGCCAGATGTGTTCATTGACACTTGCCGCTAAGCTTGACAACAGCAGTTGAATCTCTATGACTCACTGGGTGTGGTGGCGCACGCCTTTAATCCCAGCACTTGGGGAGGCAGAGACAGGTGTGTTGATGTGAATTCGAGGCCAGCCTGGTCTACAAAGTGAGTCCAGGACAGCCAAGGCTACACAGAGAGACCCTGTCTCAGGGAGAGGGCGGGATCTATGACTCATGATGAAAGGAGAGAAACAACTACCTGACCTCTGACCCCCCCCCCACCTGTGTATTCCTGACCCCTTAAATAAGCATATGTAATAAAGGACATTTAAGAAAGAGAATTAGGAGCCATAAAAGGTACTGTGTTTTTAACCATATGGCTAATATAAAAACCATAAAAAGTCAGACTTTGCATTTGGGGGCAGATCTCTGTGAGTTCGAGGTCAGCTTGGTGTAGAAAGCAAGTCTAGGACAACCAGGCATATATAGAGATAACCCTGTGGTGGAGGGAGACGCGGGGAGTCAGACTTTGATTTCTGGGGGTTTTTTTGTTTGTTTGTTTTTGTTTTTTCTTTTTTCTTTTTTGAAACAGGGTTTCCCTGTGTAGCCTTGGCTGTCCTGGACTCACTTTGTAGACCAAATTGGCCTTGAACTCACAAGGATCCACCTGACTCTGTCTCCCGAGTGCTGGGATTAAAGGCATGCACCATCACCACTGGCTGATTTCTGTTTTTGAAACAAGATCTCACACCTAGCAGAGGCTGGCCTGATACCCACACAATATATATATCTAGGTTAGCTGGAACTCCAGGTCATCCTACTGTCTCTGCCACCAAGCGTTGGGATTATAGTCATAAACCACCGCACCAGCTTGTTCTTTTTTTACACTAGAGTACATTATGATACATATGTACTTTATACATGGAAGCTTTACCAAGACTTAAAATTTCAAATGTTTAGGAAGAGGAAAGAAAACGTCAAGAGGAAATGGAACGCCAGCGTCAAGAGAGACGATATATTTTGCCTGATGAACCAGCCATAATTGTACATCCAAACTGGGCTGCCAAAAGTGGCAAGTTTGATTGCAGCATCATGTCTTTGAGTGTCCTATTGGATTACAGATTAGAAGATAATAAAGAACACTCATTTGAGGTAATGTTAAAGTTTCATTTAGGATCCAAATTGTTGTGACTGTTTAATGTATTTCTTAAATCTTTTGTGTGTTTCTTTGGCTGCTCCCATCAGTTTTGTTATTGTGTTTTTGCTCATTTTTATTTATTATAAAAAGTCTGTCTTGTCCTCTAAGGTCTTATGGACATAATAGGCTAACTTGTGGTGTGGTTTTGTCCTTCATATTTTCCTGTAAATTAACAAAATTAGATCATAACTAGTGTTTGTTTTTCATTTCATTTTGTTTTGTTGGAGATATTTCTAGTACTCATGGCTGATCTTGAAGTTCCTTTGTAGCGAGACTCTTGCACACATGGTCCTCTAGCCTCTCTCCTCTGTGCTGCAGTTACAGGCCTGTGCTCCTAGGCCTGTTCTGAGGCATTTTCTTGAGAGGTGATGTGCTCTGTTATCAGAGGATACATATTTAGTTGTCTTTTTTTTTTTTTTAATGGTTGTTTTGTCTCTGTATGTGTCTGTGCATGACATCTGTACCCGGTTCCTGTAGAAGCCCGAAGAAGGTGTCATATCTCCTGGATCTGGAGTTATAGATGTCTGTAAACCACCATGTGGAACCAAACAAGCTCCTGGCAGAGCAGCCATTATTCTTAAGCACTGAGCCATCATCTCTATACACAGTATAGTCCCTAGTCCTCTTTATTGCGGCTGGTATAATGTTTTATGGTTTTCTTTAGAATTAAAGTACATTTAATGGATTTTTAAATTTTGTGACTGGTTGGAATGTAAGAGAAAATAAGGACTATTATCTTTCAACTTGAGTTTGTGTTCTGTATTGTCTGTCTGTATTTCTCTCTCAACAGGAACATACTACATAGCTCTGTCTGCTTATGAAAACACAGAGATCCACTTGCCTCTGGCTCCTAGGCGTGCACCACCACACCCAGCTCTTTTCTATTCATAGTGCAGAGGCTTGAACTCAGGGCCTCAAGCATGCTATGTAAGACCTCTAGCATTGAGCTATAGCTCCTGCCTTCTTTTTACTTTTTAATTACTGACTTTGTAGGCTAGCCTTAAATTCAATTTGTAGTTCAGTTAGGTGTTCAACTCATGATTCTGCTTCAGTATCCTTAGGGGCTACAATTACATAACTGCTTCACCAACCGTAATAATATTTATATTCTGTTTTTTATGGTTATTCCATTTTTTTGTGAAACAGTGTCCCACGTAGCTCAGTCTGGTCTCACAATTGTTATATGCCTCAGGCTGTACTTGAACTCCTAACCTCCCTCTTTTCCACCTTTGATATATGGGAGTACAGGTATGCAGCCCTATACCCAGATCTAGATTTTTGAGACACTCTCATATGACCAAGGGTGATGGTTGATCTTCCTGCCTTATCTCCCAAATGTTGAGATTACAGGAATGTACCACCTTACTTAGCACTAATATTTATGTCTTTAAAACATCTTTGACGAGCTGGGCATGGTGGTGCATGCCTGTAATACCAGCATTTGGAAAGGCAGAGGCAGGCGGATGGATCGCTGTGAGTTTGAAGCCAACCTGGTCTACAAAGTAGCAAGCCCAGGACAACCAGTTCTATACAGAGAAACCCTGTCTTTAAAAGCCAAAAAAACTCTAAACAAACAAACAGACAAAACTTACACAGGGCATGATAATGACATGAGCTTATAATCCTAGCATTCAGCAGAGTCAAACCATGATGAGTTTAAAACCTGCCTGAGCACCATAGAAATATCTAGTCTTGAAAAGTTTTTTTGTTTGTTTGTTTTCTTTTTCTTTTTTTGTTCTAGATGTGGTGATATATCCCTTTAGTCACAGCATTTTGGAGGCAGAGACAGGTGCATCTCTTAAGTTTGAGGCGAGTTTAGTGTACAGAGCCACTTCCAGGCTAGCCAGGACTTCATAGACAAACCATGGGTCAAAAAATATTACATAAAAATTGTCATTTTGAGGATATTTATTTATATACAAGGTCTCACTCTATGGCTGTGACTGACCTAGAACTCTATATAGACCAGAGTGGCCTGGAAGTCACAGTTCTGCCTACCTCTGCCTCCCGAGGGCTGGGTGTGTACCACCATTAGCTCTGCCTCCCGAGGCCTGGGCGTGGGCCGCCACTATTAGCTCTGCCTCCCGAGGCCTGGGCGTGGGTCGCCACTATTAGCTCTGCCTCCCGAGGCCTGGGCGTGGGCCGCCACTATTAGCTCTGCCTCCCGAGGCCTGGGCGTGGGCTGCCACTATTAGCTCTTCCATGGTCTTTACATTATTCCCATTGATTTTATAGATGTGGATCACTTCTTTATCTCCCTCATAAATATTACAGCTCTGTTTCAGGTATAGATAATAAATATGGCAAGATAGTGGTTGCTAAAACACTAACTGCTGGATTTATTCAATATTTCTGTTGAGTTTGTTTATATTAAAGTTGGTTTCTTTTTATAGGTTTCATTGTTTGCAGAACTTTTCAATGAAATGCTTCAAAGGGATTTTGGAGTCAGAATATACAAATCATTACTCTCTCTTCCTGAGAAAGAGGACAAAAAAGAAAAGGAGAAGAAAAGTAAAAAAGACGAGAGAAAAGATAAAAAAGAAGAAAGAGATGATGATATTGATGATCCAAAACCAAAACGGAGAAAATCAGGCGATGAGAAAGACAAAAAAGAAGACAGAGACGAGAGGAAGGTTTGTAATTTCCAGTATAGGCAACAAAACGGAGAACTCTTGTTAGCGCCTCAGAATGGTAACAAAGGCCAAACTAAAAGTGTAGACTGTCATGCTGGATATTTGACCATATGAGACTGTCTCAGACAACTAGAGCTTGCTTAGGGCTGCAAGCTTTTCTTCCTGTGTATCAGACAGAGGTGGAAAGAGGAGATTCAGGAGCTCAGGACTAGCCTGAGCCAGAGCAAGTCCTAATTTAATATCTACAATTTTCTCTTTCCCTCTCTTCATTTTCTTTCTTATTTTAATGTGTATGTTCTGCCTGTATGTGTATCTATGCTCCATGAGTGCCTGGTGACCTTAGAAGCCAGAAGAGAGTGTGGATCCCCCAAGACTAAAATTGCTACATATGGATGTGAACTGCTATGTGGGTGCTGGGAGGATTCTCTGGAAGAGCAGTCAGTGTTCTTACGTTGAGCCGACTTCTGTCCTTTCTTCTGTTTCTATCATTTTTTTCTTCTCCTTCCCCTTTCTGTAAGTTGGCCCTGATTACCTTATTCTCCTGCCTCCACTTTACAAGTGCTAGCATTACTGCTATACCCCACCAATGCCACACTTAAATAGATTTTTTGGTTTGGTTTGGCTTAGTTTTGGTTTTTCAAGACAGGGTCTCTCTGTGTAGCCTTGGCTGTCCCGGACTCACTTTGTACACCGGGCTGGCCTCGAACTCACAGATATCCACCTGCCTCTGCCTCATGAGTGCTGGGATTAAAGGCGTGCACACCACCACCTGGCTTGAATAGATTATTATTTTTTTTTTTTTGAGAAATCTGTAATTGGAATTGTTACAAATGCATCTATCTTAATGGGCTTAATGTTTACTTGCCTTACTTGTCGTCAGATATTGCTTAATTTTAAATCATCTTAAAATACAGAAAGAAGAAAAAAGAAAAGATGATTCTAAAGATGATGATGAAACTGAAGAAGATAATAATCAAGATGAGTATGACCCAATGGAGGCAGAAGAAGCTGAGGATGAAGAAGATGGTATGCCTCAATACTACATATTTTAATGGACTACATATTTCCTGTTTTTCGAGATTTTGGAAATGTTCTTGTTTTGTAATAAATCTTTCTTTCTTAATGATAATGCCCCCTATATATAGCCCAGGTTGGCTTTGGGCAACACTCTTCTGCTTCAGTCTCCCAAGTGAGAGTGTGACTACAAGCTCAAACTACCTACCAAACCTGGCTGTGTGTAATTAATAGTTAAATACTTGTTAGTATTTGCCTCTTCTGTTTCACCTGTGTTTGTAGCTTTGTAGTTACATAGGACATTTACTATGGCTGGTGTGGAAGTCAGGACAGCTTTTAGGACTTGGTTCTCAACTTGACCATGAGATCTGGAGATGGTCCTCAGGTTATCAGGTTTTTTCCCCCGCTGGTTATTTTTGAGACAGGGTTTCTCTGTGTAGCCTCAGCTGTCCTGGACTCGCTTTGTAGACCGGGCTGGCCTTGAACTCTTATCGATCTGCCTGCCCCTGCCTCCCAGTGCTGCGATTAATGATGTGCGCCACTACACCTAGCTGTTATCAGGCTTTTAAAGGCTAGGCTGGAGGTCCTTAGTTAGCCAGCCTAGCCAGCTAGTCAGCTAAGATGGAGAGCAGTTGAGGAGAGCCCCAGAGATCAGCCTCTGTACACACAAACTCTTACTTTTATAAAAGTACTTATAGAATTGAGTGTGTTTGATTCAGTAAAAACAACAAAGCCAGGTGGTGGTGGCACACACCTTTAATCCCAGCACTTGGGAGGCAGAGGCAGGCAGATTGCTGTGAATTCGAAGCCCATCTGGTCTACAAAGTGAGTCCAGGACAGTCAAAGGTACACAGAGAGATCCTGCCTCAACAAAACAAAACTAAAACAATGGGTTTTTTCCTCTTCAATTTTTAAAAATTTCATTTTTGGTGTATAAGTATTTTTTTCACATACATATCTGTATTGTTTGCATCTTGTACTGAAGTTAAGGCAGTTGTGGACTGGGAATTTTTTTTATAAGTTACTTCTTGTTTTTTCTTTTTTTTTGGTTTGTTTTTCGCGACAGGGTTTCCTCTGTGTATCCTTGACTGTCCTGGACTCACTTTGTAGACCAGGCTGGCCTAGAACTCACAGTGATCCACCTGCCTCTGCCTCCCAAGTACTGGGATTGAAGGTGTGCGCCACCACGCCCAGCGCTTCTTGTTTTTTTTTTCCTTAACTTTTGCTTACAGCATCAAAACTTTTTATTTTTATATGATTTTTTATAGATGTTATTTCATCTTTTGACAATTTCTGTAATGGAAAGGTAGTTTGGGTTTCTGCAATAATTGAAATGTCTGCATGAGTAAAAATTTTCTTCTACATGTGTTTTATAGATAGAGAGGAGGAAGAGATAAACAAACGAGATGACAGACGAGATGTCAACCGCCACTGCAAAGAGAGGCCCTCTAAAGATAAGGTGGTTTTTCTTATTTTCCTTAGGCTAAGGAATAGCATACTCTTTAGAAAATAAGCATTTCCTTAACTTAACTTATTTTGGAGCTTATGTGTCTGTCACACTGTTTATTTTTTTCATATGCATGTACAAAATCCACTCATTTTAGCCAAAGTAAGATAAAGATCTTTTAAAAGATTAATGTTTTCATATAAACAGAGCCTAAACTTCTCATTCTTTCATGGTAGTAAAACTTATACCATATCATCACCTGTGCATTTTAGGAAAAAGAGAAGCCTCAGATGGTCACAGTCAACAGGGATCTGCTAATGGCCTTTGTTTATTTTGATCAAAGTCATTGTGGTTACCTTCTTGAAAAGGATTTGGAAGAAATATTATACACTCTTGGATTGCATCTTTCTCGGGCTCAGGTAATCAATCTTGTGAATTTAAAAGGAGTTTTTATGATAAATCTTTTTTTTTTTTTTTAATATTACTTGGGATAAAGCTATGGCCTCAATTTTGGCTAGACAGGTGTTCTTCCACGAAGTTACACCCATAGCTCAGAACCCTTTTATGAAGCTATCCTTCCAAAAGGTAAATCTATAGAGTAAATTCATTTATCCAATGTTGTAGATTGCTACCTGTGTTTCTTGTGAGTTTTTTCACTTTGTGGCCCAGGCTGGCTTCCCTTCTGCACTCCTATCTCAGGCTCTTACATATTGTTTCAGGTAAAGCCTTTTATCTAAACTTCTAGATTATTAGCTTTTTTTTTTTTTTTTTAAAGGAACTATCTTTTTAGTTCTTACAGAGTACTCACAGTTCCTAGCACCTAGGTCAGATGGCTGACAACTACTATAGCTCCAGGACATCTAATACCCCTTTTAGGGCTATTCCGTTTCCCACATACATAGTGGTGTTTGTTTGTTTGTTTGTTTTTTAGACAGAATCTCCCTGGATGGCCTGGATCTGTGTAGATCAGCCTGGCTCTGAACTCACAGAGATCCTCCTGCCTTTGCCTCATAAGGGCTAGAGGATCCCCTCATTTGGAGGGGGAGGGCTTTGAGACAGGGTTTCTCTATACAGCCTTGGCTGTCTTGGACTTGCTTTGTAGACCAAGCTGGCCTTTTTGTTTTTAAGATTTATTTATGGCCAGGCGTGGTGGCACACACCTTTAATCCCAGCACTCAGAAGGCAGAGGCAGGTGGATCACTGATTTCAAGGCTAGCCTGGTCTACAAAGTGAGTCCAGGGCAGCCAAGGCTACACAGAGAAACCCTGTCTGAAAAAACAAACAACAACGACAACAACAAAGATTTATTTGTTTATTATTATGTATACAGTGCTCTTTCTGCGTGTACACCTGCAGGCCAGAAGAGGGCATCAGATCACATTATAGATGGTTGTGAGCCACCATGTGGTTGCTGGGAATTGAACTCAGGCCCTCTGGAAGAGCAGACAGTGCTCTTAACCACTGAGCCATCTCTCTAACCCCTTTTTAGACTGGTCTACAAAAGTGAGTCCAGGACAACCAAGGCTACATAGAGAAACCCTGTCTCGGGGGGGGGAGGAAAAAGAAAAGGAAAAAAAAGAAAGACTGCCCACTATTTTTAGTGAGTGCTCAGATTCTACTCCCAGCACGTATATTAGATGGTGCACAATTGTTAGAACTACAGTTCCAAGGGTTTCAATACCCTCTTCTGGTCTCCTTGGGTACCTGGAATACATGTGCCTGCACACACCATGTGGGCAAAGCATACAGATAAATCTTTTTTTTAAATAAAAAAGGAATAAAGACTTCACCATGGCCAGTATGCATAGTAGCACATATTTTTTTTTTTTCTTTTCTTTTTTAATTTACTTACCTTTATTCTGTGTGCATTAGTGTTTTGCCTGCATGTATGTGTATGTGAGGATGTCAAATCTTGTAGTTACAGACAGTTGTGAGCTGCCGTGTGGGTGCTGGGATTTGAACCTGGGTCCTTTGGAACAGCAGTTGGTGCCCTTAATTGCTGAGTCACAGACAGGCAGATCTACAAGAAAAGAAAGCTGTTTCAAATTGGAGACCTTAGTAACAGCCGTTACTCAATCTGAATAGGGCTGTAGTTCACTACTACAGTGAAAAGAAGTATTTTCATTTGTTTACTTGCTTGTATAATAGTTGTATTTTCATTTTACTCTTTGTCTGAACAATAGGTAAAGAAACTTCTCAATAAAGTAGTACTCAGAGAATCTTGCTTTTATCGGAAATTAACAGACACCTCCAAAGATGAAGAGAACCGTGAAGAGTCAGCATCACTGCAGGAAGATATGCTAGGTTTGAGTATATTAGAATTTGGAGCATCTTTGTCTTGTCTGATTTTACTTTTGCCTTTATTCGTTTGTTCGTTTGTTCATTTATTTATTTATTATGTGTACAGTGTCCTGCCTGCATGTACACCTGCACACCTGAAGAGGGCACCATATCTCATTACAGATGGTTGTGAGCTACCATGTGGTTGCTGGGAATTGAACTAAGGGCCTTTGGAAGAACAGCCAGTGTTCCTAACCTCTGAGCCATCTCTCCAGCCCTATTTATTTATTTCTGATAAGATCTATTAATATAGCCCCTGCTAGCTTTGAACATAATCTTTAGTCTCCCTAGCAATGAAATTAAAACATAACACTACACATTGCCAGATTTTGCTCTGTTTGTTTTCTGTAAATGTATTATTTATATGTTGCTAAAGAAAAAAATATTTATATTCTAGGAAACAGATTGTTACTTCCAACACCAACAATAAAACAGGAATCAAGAGATGGAGAAGAAAATGTAGGACTTATTGTGTACAACGGTGCAATGGTGGATGTCGGGAGTCTCTTACAAAAATTAGAAAAGAGTGAAAAAGTAAGAGCTGAGGTAGAACAGAAACTCCAGTTACTAGAAGAAAAAACAGGTGAGGATAACATTGGCTGTACTTATACTTTAAAAATACACGACATATTGCATGTGCACAAATTAGCCATACCCTGTCTATTTCTCTAGGCAAAAATATTAGGGGTGGGGGGTTGTGTGCGCTGGAGTTTTAGGCTGTTCTGAGCCATCCCATCATGGGTGTTTACAGCTCTGGTCCTCTGCAAGAGCAGTATGTGCTTACTGCTGAGCCATCTTTTTAGCCCCTGGCTTTACTTTTCATTGTTTTTGTTGTTAGTTATAAGATTGCTTAGCTTTATAGGAACCCTAGCTTGTGTGTCAGCTTTTGAGACAGGTTCTACTATGTAGCCTCCCAGGGCTGCAATTGTAGGAGACACAGGCTCAGCCTTTTTGATCTTTCCTAACCTCTTCTAGTACTGCATAGGTTTTACATTCTCTGTTTTCTCTTAAATAGTCACAAAAATGAAACCTTGAGCCAGTCTCTGGACACAGAGGCAGGTGGCTTTTTGTGACTTTGAGAAACTTAGTTTACATAGCAAGTTCCAGACCAGCCAGACAGCTACATAATGAAACTCTCTCAAAACAAAAGGAAACTGAAGTTAGAAGTAACACTATTTAAAACTGTTGGTAGTTTGCTTCTCTTTAATCTGATATGGAACTAACTAATTAAGCTAATATTTCACAGAATTTTATAAACATTTCACAGAAGTTTTTGGATTATTGGGGGCTATTTGTTCATTTGTTGCTGTTTTGGGGATTGAATCAGGGCTTCATGCAATTTAGCTATATTCCTGTCTTTATTTGTATTTTAACTTTTGAGACATGGCCAAAGTAAGTTGCCCATACTAAGCTTGAACTCATTCTGTATCCAAGGCAGGATATAAACTTAGGACCCTATTGCCTTGACCTCATGAATAGCTGGAATTTCAGGCACCAGATCCAGCTGCTTTTGAATTGTGTAGCTAATATTTTAAATCCTTCTACATGTATGTATGTATGTGGGCGTAGACACCTATGGGGGCCAGAGGACAACTTGAGAGAGTAGGTTTTCTCTTTCTACCATGTGGGGTCAAAATTGTGTATTTTGAAAAAAAATTGTGTATTTTGAAAAAAAAAATTTTTTTTAACAGATGAAGATGGAAAAACTATATTAAACTTGGAGAATTCTAACAAAAGCCTCTCTGGTGAACTTAGGGAGGTCAAAAAAGACCTTGGTCAGTTACAAGAAAACTTGAAGGTTTCAGAAAACACGAATTTGCAATTTGAAAACCAACTGAGTAAAACACTCAGAAACTTATCCACAGTCATGGATGATATCCGCACTGTCCTCAAAAAGGTTAGATAGATGCTTTGTCTTTTCTGTTTTCATGGTTTATTTAATCTTTAAAATCTATTACTGGCATTTTTAATGTAATGTGTGATCTTCAGTTTTTCCTAGAAAATAGTTATATTTCTACCACTTAAGCCTTCTAGAAACTATTGAAAAGTGATTCATTCTGAAAATGACTATGTTCCTTTGAAACTACACTATGCAAGTGATTTATGTGTATATATCTTGTACTCTACCAGATGTTTAGCTAGATTTGTAATTGCCTAGTGACCAAGCCTTGAGTTGTTTGTCCCAAACCACTAAAGTTAGAGAAACATCCATATTAACAACATACTAAATTCATGTTGATACTGACCACGCAGTTACTAAGTACTATTGTAAACTAGTTTCAGAGTAACAAGAAACTAATTAAGTTGTACTTTGATTCTGTTTTATAGGACAACATAAAGAATGAAGAGAGAGATCAGAAATCCAAGGAAAATGGTTCAAGTGTATGATAAAATACATTTGGTGGTGAGGAGTGGTGTTAAATAATGTACTATATAAAAATCATGATGCAGGAATGTTTCAAGGCGATGCATGTTTGATTTTAGTAGTATAAACATTTATGTTAGCCCAAGTGATGTATAAAGTTTTATGAATGTGAGTCTGCTTTTGAAAATTGCTTGTAATTTCTAGCGCTCAAATTATTAAATGCTCGCTGAGTGGAAGAATTTTGCATTGCAAAATGTTTTAGGATGAACTTTGTTATAGTTTTAACCCCAATAAAGTTCATCAGTTTCATTGACAGCAACATGTAATTACTAAATGTCCTTTATTGAACTATCTAGAAAACTTGCTTTTATTTATAGAATTGTTAGTTTTATAGTTCATTTTTAGTTTCAGTATATATCATTAAATAGCATGCTGCTTAGTATTTGCAAATTTTTAGCTAAATATTTTGTCTTTAATAAATTTGTTATGAACTCTATTCAGAGACTGGGCCTGGTAACATATTCCAGTAATTCCAAGATTTTGAGTTGGAGGCCAGGCTAGACTACATAATGAGACCAGATAGTATCAGAAACAATGGAATTAATCCAAAAGACACTGTATCTAAAACCTACAACTAAGAAAATGATGGCTAGGATTGTGCTTAGAGTTTATATAAATTAATAGCCTTGATGGTACTGTTACTGCACTCAACTTAATTGTTTTACTTGCCCTGAATACTTCCTATTTTAATTTTGAGATTTAAAAAAAAAAAGTGGACATCAAATGTACAGTTTAGTAATAAGCCAGTAGATTGTCAGTATGATTGATGCCTTAAGTTAAGTCATTAATTAAAAATATTTTTTTAATTAATCTGTGTAGTTCCTTTAGAATTTTGGGGGATGCTTAATAAGAAAGGAAATAACATTTACCGTGAGTCAGTGGGTTTTAGTGGGGTAAATTTATTCTTCAGAGCAAATTTGATAATGAAGTTTTAAGTTATTCTCTTGGATACTGCTGACATCTAATTAGTTAGAGGCTAAGAATGGCACTCAGCATCCTGTGTTTTGTAGGAAAGCCCCAAAAAGGAGTTATTGAGGTCCATCTTATGTGTCAAGTTGTACTGGTGTAAGCCAACTTTGCCAGGTCATGGTGCCACCTGCTTTTTATCCCAGCATTTGGGAGCCAGAGACAGTCAGATCTCTTGTGAATTCAAGACCAACCTGGGTATAACCTTTGGCTACCAAAACAGCCTGAGCTGTGTAGACACTCTGTCTTTTAAAAAATTTTAAATGCTGGGTGGTAGTGACATGCACGCCTTTAATCCCAGCACTTGGGAGGCAGAGACAGGTGGATTGCTGTGAGTTTGGGCCAGCCTGGTCTACAGAGCAAGTCCAGGACAGCCAAGGCTACACAGAAAAACCCTGTGCCAAAAAAACAAAACAAAAAATCAAACACCAAAAAAATTTAAAATAGCAGTAATTAAATCTGTTCAAGGTAATTAGTTTCCTACTTTAAAAAACTAGAAGAATGCTTCACTGTCATTAAAAAAAAGATGTTTATATCTTGTTTTACTTTATTTAGGTAGAATAGTAGTCAAATAGTCACTGTAGGTGAATGTGATAACATAAAGTGCCTTGTTAGCCACTTACCTAAGCTAAGTAGAATCCATTCCATTTGGCTCTCAGAAGAAATGCCTTAAGGACCTCAAATCTTTCTAAACCACTTTTTGTTTCATTGCTTTCTCTTGGGTGGTATTGGGGGGCGGGGAGGAGATCCTTGTTTGTTTTTTGTATATAGATTTGCCTGCATGAGTGTCTCTGCAACACATGACATTCATGGTGCCCACAGAGGCCAGAAGTGGTTGCTGGATTCCCTGGAACTGGAGTTACAGGTGGCTATGAGCTGCCATATGGGTGTTGGGAATTAATTGAACCCCGCTCCTCTAGAAGAGCAGCAAACTGCTGAGCTACCTCTCTAGCTCTCTCCTGGGACTGAATAACCTCAAATTTACAGTAATCTGCCTGCCTCTGTTTCCCAAGTACACGCCCAGTTCTTAAAAGTGTATTTTTATTTATTTATTCATTTGTTTTTGGTTTTTTTTTTTTTTTTTATGAGACAGGGTTTCTCTGTAGCCTTGGCTATCCTGGACTCGCTTTGTAGACCAGGCTGGCCTCGAACTCACAGCGATCCGCCTGCCTCTGCCTCCCCAGTGCTGGGATTAAAGGCGTGCGCCACCACGCCTGGCTTTGAAAGTGTATTTTAAGGCAGTAGTTTTTGGGTTTTATTTTTTGTTTTGTTTTAGTAAAAGACAGTAATGAGGGCTGGAGAGATGGCTCAGGGGTTAAGAGCACTGGCTGCTCTTCCAAAGGTCCTGAGTTCAATTCCCAGCAACCACATGGTGGCTCACAACCGGCTATAATGAGATCTGGTGCCCTCTTCTGGCTGCAGACCTACATGCAGGTAAAACACTGTATATGTAATAATAATATAAACCTTAAAATAAAAGTTTTTATAGTATGATGTCTGTTTTATGTGGCATTGTTGGGTTGTTTGGTTTTGAGACAGTCTCCTATAACCCAAGTGTATTAGTTTATACCTGTAATCTCATCATGGAGGAGGTGGGAGCCAGCCAGGCATAGTAGCTCGTGCCTCTTATCCTGGCACTCTGGAGGCAGAGGCAGGAGGATCTCTTGAATTCAAGGACAGTCTGGTCTACAAAGATAGCAAGTCCAGGATAGCCAAGATAACTTAGAGAAACCCTGTCTCAAAAAAAAAAAAAAAAAAAAAAAAAAAAAAAAGAAAAGAAATTTGGGCAACTCTGGGCAAATAAAACCTTGTTTCAGCGAGCAGTGGTGGAGTATGCCTTTAATCCCAGAGATCTTTGTGAGTTTGAGTCCAGCCTGGTCTATAAAGCGAATTCCAGGAAAGTCAAACCCTTTCTCAAAAACAAAAACAAAAAGCCTATTAAAAAAGGTATGGGGTGAGGGGATAAGGGGTTGGAGAAATGGCTCAGCAGTTAAGAGCACTGGCTAGTCTTCTAAAAGATTCAGCTTTCATTTCCAGCACGCATGGTAGTTAACAGCCATCTGTAACTCCAGTTCCAAACGATCCAGTGCCCTTTACTGCATGCACAAAAGATGTTCATGTAAGTAAAACACCCGAAAGAAAAGAAGAAGGGTCAGTGCAGTTGAGGGTGCGTCTGAGAAGGCACATGCCTGCTTTCGGGCCTGGGTTCAATCCCTAGCATCCAGCGCAAAGAGTCTTTCTACTCCTAAGTGCATCCATCGTCTCTCTTTGGTTTTTTTACACAGAGACAGGGTTTCTCTGTGTAGACTTGGCTGTCCTGGACTCACTTTGTAGACCAGGCTGGCCTTGAACTCCACCTGCCTCTGCCTCCCAAGTGCAGGGAGTTAAGGTGTGTACCACCACGCCCAGCTCATCCGTCTCTTAAGTAGCAAAGAACTGCAGCCTTGTACAAGAGAACGTGCGCTGCTTCTGTGAATGAAATTGACAACTGTGGCCACTGAGGAGGCGGAGGCCAGGCAGCCAGAGCTCTGTGACACAGTGAAAAAACATTGACAACTGTCAAAGAGGAGAGGCGCTCCTTAGTACAAATAGACTGTTGGGTTAAGATGGGATCTTGCTATATATAGCTGTGATTGGCCTGATAACGCACTCTAGATGTAATAGCTTTGGAAACTGTCCTGCCTGAGCCTACTCAGTGCGAGAATTAAAGTGTGCACTATTGCCATACTTATAAAATACTTATAAATACTTATAAAATACTTATCTTGGGTTCCTTAAATCTTTCTCCCTATTCTCAGTCTATCCCAACACCCAAACATCCTCCAGTAGGGGAGGAAGAAGGGTACTGAGGAGAGGGGGCATAGTTGTCCTTAGCTGCTTCCTGCTGGTTGGGGTCCTCAGGCCCTTTGGGGCAAGTCAATCCTCATCCAGCTCCTTGTCAGACTGCATCAACAGCAACCGGAAGCAGCAGGGGGGAAGCACCTGCAGCCTTCTTTGTCTGATTACCCCAGTCTCCCTGTGGGGCTGGCATTTATCCCCACACACAAAGACCGTGCTCTTCCCCATCTCTCCGCCCCCGACAAACATCACGTGCCCTCTCAGGAGGCAGTTATCAGCTGTGGACAAGCCGGAGCCACCCCCATATCCCACACCTAGGATTAAAACAAAAACATGTTTATATATAAAACAAAACCTACAACAGTACAACACTGTCCTCAGCCCTCTTTGTTATTAGTAATATTTAATTTCAAAATCTAGTACTGGAGTCTATAAGCATTTTTAATGTTTTATATATATAGTTTGTTTTGCCTGCATGTACATTTGTGCACATGTTTGCTTGGTGCCCACAGAGGTTAGGGGAGGTGTTAGATTGCCTAGAACTTTACAGTTGTAAGCTGCCTTGTGGGTGCTGGGAATTGAACCTGGGTCACTTGGAAGAGCAGCCAAAACACTCACACTGGAGAGATGGCTCAGTGCTTAAGAGTGCTGCCTGCTCTTCCAAAGATCCTGAGTTCACTTCCCAGCAACCACCCAGTGGCTCATAACCATCTGTAACGTGGTCTGGTGCCCTCTTCTGGCATGTAGGTGTATATGCAGGCAGAGCACTGTACATAATAATACATCAATTTTTTTTTAATTTTTTTTTTTTTTTTTTTTGGTTTTTCGAGACAGGGTGTCTCTGTGTAGCCTTGGCCATCCTGGACTCACTTTGTAGACCAGGCTGGCCTCGAACTCACAGCGATCCGCCTGCCTCTGCCTCCCGAGTGCTGGGATTAAAGGCGTGCGCCACCACGCCCGGCTTACATCAATTTTTTTAAAGTGTATCTTATTTATTTGGTTTTCCAAGTCAGGATTTCTTTATGTAACAGCCCTGGCTGTCCTTTAGAGTGCTGGGATTAATGGCGTGCACCACCACAACTGGCCTTAGGTTCATTTTGATGCTGTTTCTGGTTCGTTTGTTTGTTTGTTTGTTTGATGGTGGTGGGATGGTTTCAAAACTGGCTGTCCTGGAAAATTCACTCTGTAGACCAGGCTCGCCTCCAACTCAGACCTACCTGCCTCTGCCTCTTGAGTGCAGGGATTAAAGGTTCATGGTCATAAACCAGTAACGTGTTGCCCTTAAAGTAGTTTTCTATGACGAGTTTTCATTTGCAAGGTCGTGTTAGAATTTGGAAAACTGATGTACCTGTTAACAATAAGCTTTCAGTCATAATCCTCAAATATATTTTCTTGTGGACACAGATAAATGTCACCTCACATCACTAAATGGTTGTAAGCTGTAAAGGTGGTCCTTCGTTGAGCCTGGCTTCCAACTCTGTTTACTAGATCTTGTGTCTGTTTGCATGTTACTAGCTCTTGTTGGCCTTTTATTTTACTTTAATCAGGAACAGAATCTACTTCTATCATGTATGATTAATATTTAATGGCCATTCATTTTGTCTCTCAGATACATAAACAATTGTAAGCCAGGCTACATACACACACTAAAAAAAAAAAAAAAAGATCCCTCCACTTGCTGTTTTTGTCTATAATGTAAATATTTAATGGGAAAACCTACTTGAAACCATCCTTCCATGAGGCAAAAAGAGTACCATCTTTGGGCCACGCCTGTGCCATTTACTGAAGCCATCTGTTACTTTATTCTGGGGTTTCTGCCAGTTTCAAACACTCGAAATGTATTCGCTTGCCTGACATCCCTGTTTCTAGGAGATGGGTGTTTAATCTCGGAGTTGCTATTTCCAGACAAGAACCAGCTGACAAGTCATCACTGCAAAGACTTGACTGTGTGATACAGTGTGCTTCCTCCCATGCTAACAGCAGCCTTCGGCACTGCATCCACTTCTGTCCCTAGGCTTGCTCAGATTTCTTCTCAATCGCCCAGGACCCCAGATGTCTTTAGATATTTGCATTCAGTGCTACTTCAGCAGCACTCCCATTTCTATCTGCTGATTAGCAAGCATATTTATTTGTAGGCAGGGTCTCTGTAGCCCAAGCTGACCTCAAGCTTGACCTGTTGCCTCTAATTCTTGAATGCTGAGATTATATTATCGTGTGTAGCACTGAAGGGCTGGAGAGATGGCTCAGCAGTTAAGAGCACTGCCTGGTTCCAGAGAACCCAGGGTTAATTCCCAGTTCACAGCCATCACTAAGTTCAGCTCCAGAGGATCCGTCTGATGCCCTCATTTGCCTTCCTCAGCACCATCCATGTAGTACAGACATGCAGAGCACTCTTACACATAGAGTTTAGAAAGTGAGGGGAGAAATAAGTGAGAGAGCTGTAGCACTGGCTCTGTGGTTAAGATGTGTACTAGTTGCTTTTGCAAAGGACCCAGGTTCAATTCCTAGCACCTACATTGACAAGACGCGGTACATAGACACACATGCAGGCAAAACACTCATAACAGAAAAATATTTGAAAAGGTATGTACTAAAGGCCAAACAGAGGTCCATGGGCATCTAAAATAGTGCTCAAGTGCTATATTTGATATATATAGCATATATTAAAGTGATATATTAAATATATCAGTGATACACTGATATATTTTTTCTTTGAAATAGGCTGTCACTATATGGCCATGACTGGCCTTGTACTTTCTTTGTAGGCCAAGCTATTCTCAAACTCACAGGGCCTGAAGGTGTGTCTCACCACACCTGCCCCTTTGTTCTTGCTTCTTTTGATACAGTGTCTCAAGTAGTGGAGGATGACCTAAAAGCAAAACAAAACCAACAAAAATGGACCATCCTGCCTCCATTTCTCAAATACCAGAATTACAGACATCCATTACCATGCCTGCCTTACATTTCTCCTTCAATAAACAGCAGGCCAGTCGTGTTTCCTAGGAGATAATCTTTATCTGCTTAACTAGGGTGACATTTACAAAGGCAGCCATCATGTCCTTGGATGCTCTTACCTGAAAGAATGAAGTCAGAAGCGTGTTTCTATTACAGTTGGAGAGAGAGAGCGGTTCCTCAGTTAATGTACCCATAGAACAGTGGCTAAGTACATGAACTGTCACTGTCCCCATAAGGGGTAGGAATCTAACGAAGGGTCCATGTGTGGAGTTCAGGGGATGTAGATTTAAGTGAATAACTTGGCATGTTAAATTATCTCCTCTCAAAAAAAAAAAAAATTATCTCCTCTCCTGTATTCGTTGCAGTCCTGAACTGAACCAAGATCTGCTCATGCTGGGCAACTGTGGTTTAACGATGATTGTCTTGACACTCGAACTTAAATCACAGGAGAACTGGAAGTCCAAGCTGGTCGGGTCAAAGCCAGAAATCCCTTTGTGTTGAACTGCCCCTAGCAGTAGTCTCCATGCTATCTTGCCCAGCTAAAAACGCTTCCTATATACTGTTGGGGATGAACTTTTGAATGTAAGTTACTCTCAGCAAATGTATATTACCCACCAAATGGTGCAGTACCACAGATGGCTACATGCAGGTTCAGGAAAGATCTCACACCTTTTGCTAAATAGCCTCAAAACCCAAATTCAAATGAGTTCGATGCCAGACTGTTCTACAGAGTCCCAAGCCAGCCATACTGGGAATCTATAGATACGCTCAGCAGAGAAGCCATTGCTTAACATGCTTCAGGCCTTAAGTTCAATCCACACTGGGACAAAAGGAAAACACATCGTAGGGCTGGGGAGATGGCTCAGCGGTTAAGAGCATTTGCTGCTCTTCCAGAAAAAAAAAAACTGGAGTTCAGTTCTCAACAGCTGTGACTTCATCCTGACCTCCTAGAGCATCTTCACTCACGCATACCTACATACAGGTGCAGACGCCTAGTGGAAAATAAAAATAAATCTTAAAAGTGTACAGGTGTTGGTGGTGCACGCCTTCAATCCCAGTACCTGGAAGGCAGAGGCAGACAGAGCTCTGAGTTCAGGGCCAGAATGGTCTACAGAGTGAGTTCCAGGACAGCCAGCCAGGGCTGCACAGAAAAATCCTGACTCCAAAAGACAAACAACAATCATAAATAAATTTTAAGAAAAAGAAAACACTAGCCAGGTGTGGAACACGCCTTTAATCCCACCGTTTGGGAGGCAGAGATAGGTGGATCTCTAAGAGTTTGAGGCCAGCCAGACCCTGTCTCATAAACGAGAAAGAGAACAAAAACAAAAATCTAACTTCGTTTAACTGATGGGAAACGGCTCTGCTGCTACTCTAGTGGCCACTCCCCGCCCCCTCCTTTCTTGCTCACATGTTTCCTCAGTGCCTCACATGGTCCCTTAGTTTGTTTCCTGCCTGTGGGAACAGAATAGTTAAAACAGAGGAGGTAAATGATAAACAGTGGAATTGGTGTGAGTCACGGAAGACTGGGACACCCTCCATCAAGGGACCTCATGGTGAGAGCCTGGCTTGCCGAAGCCTACGTGGCAAAAAGCTTCTTGTGTCTAGAGCATGAACAGAGAAGAAAAGGGCCAAACACTATAGTGTTGTTTCACCATTCACTTATTTGGTTTCTTTTGTTTTTGTTTTTTGTTTTTCAAGACAAGATTGCTCTGTGTAGGCTTGGCTATCCTGGACTCCCTTTGTAGACCAGGCTGGCCTTGAACTCACAGCGGTTTGCCTGCCTCTGCCTCCCAAGTGCTAGGATTAAAAGCATGCACCACCACACCCGGCCAAAATCTTTTAAGTTTTTCTTTTTCAGTTTTTCGAGACAGGGTCTCTCTGTGTAGCCTTGGCTGTCCTGAACTCACTTTGTAGACCAGGCTGGCCTGTGGGGTCTATTCTTATTCAAACCACTACACCTCCCAATTTTTATTTTGATTCATTACAGAATTTTATTTAGTAAACTGCCAGGCGTAGTAGCAGAGGCCTTTCTTTAATCCCAGCACTCAGAAGGCAGAGGCAAGCCAATTTCTATGAATTTGAGGCCAGCCTTGTCTACAAAGCTAGTCCAGGGCAAGCAAGGCTACAGAGAGAAACCTTGTCTTGAAAAAGAAAAAAAGAAAAAAAACCCTAAAAATCAATCAATAAATTTACTTTCAGTGCATTTTTAGCTACTCTAACATAAAATTAGGCTGCTTACAAATGCCCTCCCCCACCTCAAGCAAAAGAAAATTTTACTTTAAAAAAACATGCTTTGAGAATTCACTGTCCCTTGAATATAGGTCCTTGACCAAGGTTCATGTGGAGAGCTCTCAGTAACTGGTGCTCTTGAGTCCCAGGGAAACTGGTGGCTACACACGGTACCAATAACGCTCACCTGTAAGCATCTGTGGGGACTCAGAGAAAATTTCCAGAAGGATATTACATTTTCTAGACTAATTGGCTGTCTACCTCTGCTCTATTTTTCCATGTCTGGCGGACAAAGTGGGTTTTTTGACACTTACCAAGCAATGGATTCCCCAACGCAAAGTGCTCTTTTGTGTGGTGACAGCCGGCTATGAGACAGCAACAACAGAGCCAGGTGTGGTGGGTACACCTTTAATCCCAGCACTCAGGAGGCAGAGGAGGGTGGATCGCTGTGAGTTCAAAGCCCACCTGGTCTACAAAGCAAGTCCGGGACAGCCAAAGCTACACAGAGAAAAACAGCCAAGGCTACACAGAGAAACCCTGTCTCCAAAAACCAAAATCAAACAAAGAAACAAAAAGTGTCATCTTACACAAAGTAATAATTAGATTTGATTCAGGTCCAATGAATCAACATGCCCAGCACTGGGCAGGCATAGATCAGGAGCTGCAGATTACAGGCCATGGCCTTAACAGTGTGCTGGAGAGCAGATGATAGCTTTCCTGGATGTGTCAGGAAGGCTTGTTAGTTTTTGTAGGATAACACCTGGTGAAAGAGTGGAAAGTCCCTACCCAGATCTAGCCAACGGTCAGAACAGTCTCCACAGTTGAGTGGAGAGTGGGATATGACTTTCTCACGTACTCTGGTGCCTAACATTTGACCATGTCCCCTGGAGGGGGAGACCTGGTGGTACTCAGGGGAAGGATAGCAGGCTACCAAGAAGAGACTTGAAACCCTATGAGCAGATGCAGGGGGAGGTAATCCCCCTCAGTCACAGTCATAGGGGAGGGGAATAAGGGGGAAATGGGAGGGAGGGAAGAATGGCAGGATACAAGGGATGGGATAAACATTGAGATGTAACAAGAATAAATTAAAAAAAAAAAGAGTGGAAAGGGACCTGGAGAAATGGCTCACTGAGTGGTTAAGCACTGGCTGTTCTTCTGTTCTTGCAGAGGACCCAGGTTTAGTTTCCAGCACCCACATGAGACAGTTCACAACCTTTGTAGCTCCACATTCAGGAGATCCAGAGCCCAGTGTCCTTGATGTCTGTTAGGAGGGGAAGGGATGATGGAGTCACGTGTGAGGGACACTCAATGTCCTACTTCAACCAACGCAGATATGAGCATTCAAAATGAACTTCATCCACAATCATTATCGCGCAGCACATCCAAATGTTTCCCTCGGGTTGAGTTTTCTGGGCCAAACACAGTCTAGCCCCAAGCTTTACCTGTCATACTTTAGAAATGGAAGCTTGCTTAGGGCAGGGATAGTACATGTCACTGTTTGCTCATGACTGTTTGGATAGGAGTTGGGGGCTACACAGTGCCTAAAAAGTGGGAAGAAAGCTCCTGGTGACAAGGAGGTGGTTGTGCACCCCTTTAATCCCAGCAGAGGCAGGTGGATCTCTGAGTTTGAGGCCAGCCTGGTCTACAGAATGAGTTCCAAGACAGTCAGGGTTATACTGAGAAACTGTCTTGAAAAGCAAAACAAAAAGTTCAAGGTCTTTCTTGGCTCAGATAAGTCTGGCAGGAAACAAACCCAGCCCGTCAAACTCAGAATTCCCAGGGCTTTGGTTTTTGTTTGTTTGTTTGTTTTGTTGTTGTTCAAATGTGACTTGACTACCAATGTGCTCCTTAAGGTGGACAAGGAGGCTCTCTTTCCTCTCTACAATATTGCTGTTTGTGCAAGGACGCTGGAGAACTTCCTGCCTTGGGGCTCAGTTTTCCCATGTAATGTATTCTCCTTCTTCCTGGTTCTTCGTCTTCAGTTAACCAGTTGCTTACTTTTTATTTATGTATTATTTATTTATTTATTTTGCTTTGCTTTAGTTGCTTTTTTTTTTTTTTTTTTTTTTTTAGGCGAGTTTTTATATATCTCTGGGTAACTTCAAGCATACTATGTAACCAAGGATGGCCACTGGACTTCTGATGCCTGATTTTCCTGCCTCTCCCTCCTGTGTTCTAGGATTATAGGCATGCACTCCTATACCGGTTTGTAGGGTTCTGGGGGTTGAACCCAGGCTTGTGAACACAAAGCAAGACACTCTACCATCTGAGCTGGATCCCCACTTATGGTTTTTTTTAGATGTTTTATTGTTTTAATTATGTGTGTGCATGTTTGTGTGTAGGTTGCATGAGTGCAGGTATACAGCATGATGCTAGAACCCTCCGTCATCACCTATGATCGCTGTCCTCATGGACCATCTGCCTAAACTTGTTGAGCTTTTGTCTGAGAGAGAGAGATAGTTGAATACTCCTATCAGTGGACTAGTTTTGCAGATAAAATTACATCACAGGTTAAAAAAAATATATATATATATATATATATAACATGGTTCTATGCATAAAGTAAACTGAAAGCAAATACAAATTGTCATCATCCTGATTATAGAGGAGACACCGTAGATAATGCTGGTTCGTGGAGATTCAAGCCCAGGAGGTTTTTGGGCTGGGCATGGTGGCCTTTAATCTTAGCACTCGGGATCAGGAGCAGAGGAAGGAAGCCAGATCTCTGAGTTCCAAGCCAGCCTAGTCTATGTAGTGACTTGCAGGCCAACCAAGGCTACATGATGAGGACCCCTCACGGGGGAGAAAAAAAAAAATCTCATTTCCAAGCATTAGGCACACAGGAACATGACTTTGGTGTAGCAGGTGAATGTCATGATAGAGTCAGAGGAGAAACTGTCTGTGAGACTGCTTCAGCCGAGAGCTAGCATCGTCTTCACTGAAGATGAGCTCAGATGTGAAACACTAATGGCAGCCTCACATGTTTACTTGAACTGCAGATTAAGTCATTTATCTTACACAAGCCTGACTCAGCAGTTGCTTGGCTCCATTTCATACCACCCAAGTGGCTGGGAAGTACTTATTATTTTTTTTTAACAAATCAAATTACTTTATTTTTGCTCCTTCAGTAGAGCACATGAGAAATGACAGTGACCTTGGCAATAGGCTCCGTGTCTTTGTAACCATCAAAAAGTCAGAATTTCAACATGTCTGATGAATTTTCTCCCGAAGTGAGAGAGATAGTGGCTAGCCCCGTGCTGTTACCTTGAGGACGTCAGGGGCAGCACTGGGCAAGACAGCCAGCTGCCTGATCCTGTCTAGGCCTAAAACTTCTGTTTGCCTGAGTAAAGGGAGGAAACACAGGGCGACAGCTGAGGAGATGGCTCAGCGGCTAAACGCTCTTGTTGTGAAGCATGGGAGTCTGAGTTTGAATCCTCAAACCCATGCAAATCGAAGTAGAATAGTATATAAAATATAGTGTGTATGCCGGGCGTGGTGGCGCACACCTTTAATCCCAGAACTCGGGAGGCAGAGGCAGGCAGATCGCTGTGAGTTCAAGGCCAGCCTGGTCTACCAAGTGAGTCCAGGATGGCCAAGGCTACACTGAGAAACCCTGTCTCGAAAAACAAAAAACAAAACAAAACAAAACAAAAAAATATATATATATAGTGCGTATTTAATTTGTTATAGCCTGTAATCCCAGTGGTCTGACCCTGGAAGCTAAAGCTCTTCGGTCGGTACCATGACACCCACACACCTGCACTCAGACATGAACATTCGCAAGCAGGTACCAGGCACTCACGCTGTAGATATAATCCTATCCAAGATGCTTGGGTCCAGAATTCACATTTTTTCCCTAGATGCTGGCATACTTGGATACACTTAATGAGCCATGCTGGAGATGGGTCCCAGGTCTAAACACACAATTTACTTGATTCGTTTTCATTCCCCTTATATACAACCTTGACGTGTGTGTGTGTGTGTGTGTGTGTGTGTGTGTGTGTGTGTGTCTGTGTGTTTCAATGGTGAAGTCATGTTAGTTCTCAAAAAAATATCTTAGAGCATCTGGGATTTGGGGATTAAAGATTATCGTTAGTAATACCATCTCTGCTTACGATGCACAGGGATATGGCTTGTCTCATAATGATAAAGGTTAGGATTGGCGGCACGAGCAAGAGGATTATGAGTTTGAGGCCAGCCTGGGCAACATAAGAGTCTCTGCCTTTGTCCTCTTCCCGCCCCACCCCCAATTATTATATCGATATTGATGATTGAGAAGGGAGTGTGAAGTTTGAAGTGACCCTCAGGTCTTGCCGAAGCACCTTCCTCTTTGTAGTACTGAGTGTCGGGTGTAAGGCCAATCGATCTTTTTCCTCAGGGGCCCATAGCCTCAATTCCAGCCTAGCTTGTTGGTCCTTATCGCTTTGAGACGACGCCGGCCACAGTCTGCAGGGACAGATCACAGCCTTTCTTAGTTCACCCTTTGGGGCTCCTGGGGGCAGGATAGAGTGCCGACTCAGAATCCGCAGATCCTAATCAGGGTGGGGGCTACCTCCTCTCGCCATTACTGACACTTCTCCAACACTGCTTTTCCTCAAAATTCTCAAAAGAGTGGGATATATTTAGGGGAGGAGACAGACCCTAGAACTCCTGAAAATCATGCTGTAACTCTGCCGCGAGATCAGGAGCCTGGCCAGGTCCAAGACCGGAGAAGCCGGAGAACTGGCTTGATAGGTCAGGAGCCGAGTAGAGGCTCAAACCTGGGTCACCTCCCACGCGCGACCTGGGTCCTCCGGGCCCTGCGGGTGGGTGATGCCCTGGCTCTTCTAGTTGCTGTGGGGACGGGGAAGCGACAGCGACGCCCGGGGAAGCGACAGCGACGCCCTGGGAAGCCGCGCCCCGCTCCGGCCCCGCCTTCCCCGTAGCCAGCCGGCTCCCGGGACATCAGGCTGGGTGGCGCAGAAAGCTCGAGTCCCTGGGGCGAGCGGCATGGCGCGTCCGGTGCAGCTGGCACCGTGCTCGCTGGCGCTGGTGCTGAGCCCGCGAGAGGCCGGGCAGGCGGCGAGGGAACCCGGCGGCCGCGCGCTGTTCCGCTCCTTCCGCCGCGCCAACGCGCGCTGTTTCTGGAACGCACGCCTGGCGCGCGCCGCCTCGCGGCTGGCCTTTCTGGGCTGGCTGCAGCGCCGGGTGCTGCTGGTGCGAGCGCCCCAGCCCTGCGTGCAGGTGCTGCGGGATGCCTGGCGGCGCCGAGCCCTGCGGCCGCCCCGAGGCTTCCGCATCACCGCGGTGGGTGAGTGAGGGACCGGGCCTGCGGGTGGAGGACCTGGCGCGTGGCCGGTAGCGGCCCGGGTCACAGCGACAGGTGCCAGGAGCGCGCGTGTTCCTGGTGGCAGGAAAGAGGGCACTTTAAGTAAGGCTCTGGTTCGAGAAAGAATCCTCTTGCTCCTTCCTTTCTAGCTTTCTTCCTACTTTTTTTCGTTTTCTTCCATTCTTTCTTTTTTTTTTTTTTTTTTTTTTTTTTTTTTTTTTTTTTTTTTTTTTTTTTTGTTTTTGTTTTTTGAGACAGGGTTTCAATGTGTAGCCTTGGCCATCCTGGACTCACTTTGTAGACCAGGCTGGCCTCGAACTCACAGCGATCCGCCTGCCTCTGCCTCCCGAGTGCTGGGATTAAAGGCGTGCGCTACCACGCCCGGCTCGTTTTCTTCCATTCTTTCTTGTCCCCACCACCAAATTTTTTTTCCCCGAGACAGGGTCTCTCTGTGTAGCCTTCTGTCCTGGACTCACTTTGGAGACCCCTGATGCTGTGTGTGATCTTGCTCGGGAATAGTGACCTCTGGGCAGCCCAGGCCAGCGTAGCCCATACACACACTCGTCCTTTCTCCTGTCTGTGGCAGTTTCCTTCTGTAATTGGACAGGATCCCTCTGGACCCGGGATCTTTGTTTAGTTGGTTATTTTTGCTTTAAGACTTATTTGGGGCTGGAGAGATGCTTCAGTGGTTGAGAGTACAGTCTGCTCTTTCAAAGGACCCGGGTTCAATTCCCAGCACCAACATGGCAGCTCACAGCTGTCTAATTTCAGTTCCAGGTAACCTGACACCGTCACAAAATAAAAATAAACAAATTATTATTTTTTTTTTTACAATTTCTTTTTTTCTTTTCTTTTTTTTTTTTTAAAGATTTATATATTTATTATATACACAGTGTTTTTGTCTACATGTATGTCTGTGCACCAGAAGAGGGCACTAGATCTCATTATAGATGGTTGTGAGCCACCATGTGGTTGCTGGGAATTGAACTCAGGCCCTCTGGAAGAGCAGCCAGTGCTCTTAACCTCTGAGCCATCTCTCCAGCCCCACAAATTATAAAGAGAAAAAAGGGAAATAAGGATTATTTTATGTGTGTGGGGGTCTAAATATATGTCTGTGCATCTTGTGCACATAGGTATGCTTGGAGGCCGGAAGAGGGAGGGGGCCTGAGACACCATGTGGGCATGAGGACTTGAATCCGCAGCCTTTGAAAGACTAGCTAGTGCTCTCAACCACTGAGAGTTTTTTCTTCTTTTTCTTTCTTCCTTCTTTCCTTTTCTTTTTCTTTTTTCCTGAGATAGGGTCTAATTTAGCAGCTCATTCTGGCTTCAAATTGGCGGTGTAGCCAAGGTTGCCTTGAACTGGTCCTTCCTTCATCTACTTCCTGTGCCTTGTTTGTGGAGCTTGAACCCAGGGCTTTGTGCATGCCAGTCAAGCAGTCTGCCAACCCAGCTACAACGTCAGCCTGGGGAAGAGCTGTCTGACCTAGGGATGGATGCACACGGGGCGGTGAGGGGTGCTTTTGTTTTGAATAGGATTGCTAATTACTGTCTAGCTTGAGATGTCAGAGTCACATGAATAAAGTGTCACCAGTCATCAGCCCTTGGGCCACCTAAGGGCCTCAGAGGGCAGTAACCATGAGAGAAGGTGCTTTTCTTTCTTTCTTTTGTTTTTCTTTCTTTTTGTTTTGTTTTGTTTTGTTTTTTGAGACAGGGTTTTGCTGGGGACAATAGGCCACATGGCCAATGTTCAGCTATCTTGTCAGAGCCTGCACCTCTAAGTCTCTGTTTTTCCCAGAGCTTCCCTTTCACCAGAAACCAGAAACTAGCTGACCCTGCTGTGGGTCAGCACTTAGCCTAAAGATAGAGATGGAGCGACCCTGCTGTGGCTTAGCAGTTAGACCAAAGCTAGATGAGGAAAGAGCAAGATACCCTGTGTGGCAGGACCTCATGACCCTGCCTGGAATTCCCTGTGTTTTGAGAAAAGCATGCAGCTGGATTGCTATAGCAACATGCCTCCCTGCCTTCTGACTTATAAAAGCTGCTGCTTGACTAATAAAATTTGAGAGCTCGATCAGTCAGACTTGCTCTCCTTCTTTGTGTCTTGCATTCCAACAGGTGAAACTCCTCCCGAGCTTTAGTCAAACCCTACAGGCCAGGGCAGGGTTTCTCTGTGTAGCCTTGGCTATCCTGGACTCGTTTTGTAGACCAGGCTGGCCTCGAACTCACATTGATCTGGCTGCCTCTACCTCCCGAGTGCTGGGATTAAAGGTGTGTGCTGAGAAGGTGCTTTTCATCAAAGGAAATGAATGAAGTCTGTTCAGTAATGGACTTCCAGAAGCCAAAATGGGCTCAATGGAAGGGCTGCTGGGGACAGCTGCAGGTTCTAGTTTACTACTAAAAAGGTACTCAAAAGGCCAATTTGACTCTATGATGCTGATTTGGATCTTGTTGAAGGCTCATGCACTGTTGCATAAGACATGTGGGCCCAAGGAGTGTAGTGATTGACAGCTCACACTGCAAATGCAGGGAGAGGACTGAGGGTAGACAGTCTTCCTCTACCCAGCTGTGCTCTCAGGGGGCTTTCTTGACTTCTGGAGCCTGCAGAGTCTCTCAAGGCCTACTGGGGGAGGGGAAGACTGGTGAGGTGACACATGCCTGTGATCCCGGTGAGGCCATGGCAGCACTGGCACCCACCCCAACACAGTAATAATTAAATGAGCAAGCAAAGCAAACAAACAAGAAGCCTGCAGCATGGTGAGCTGCAGTAAGGAGGGGCTTGGGTCCCAGGGCACAGCTAAACCGGAGGCTGCAGGGGTCATGTTTCCTCCAGGGCTTGTGCTGTTTCTTTCTCACTTTGCTTAGAGACCGTTTCTTTCTCATTAGAGCATAGCTACGATGGAGACTGCTCAGTATTTTCCTGAAAGCAGGGTAGTGAAACTTCAGTCTGATGGCAGGAGACAGCTGCCTCCTTAGTGCCCGAGGCCGAGAGGGCTTTGTTGTTTGCTTTTAGTAGCAAATGATATTAACTCATGAAAGGGGGAATTCTAGAAGCTGTTAGGAGACAGCTGGTTTGCTTTCCCAACTGAGTTACCACGTGTCTAGGAGTGGGGGTTGGGGGGCAGGGGTATGGCTTTTGTTTTGCACAGCCCCAGGGGCTGCTCTGAGACCCCACAGACAGGGACTGATAGGAAAGGCGGGCAACCCTTGAGTTTGTTGGTCAGGCAGCTTAGCACAGTGTGAGACCCTGTCTCAAAAATAAATAAAAATAGAAACAAACAAGCAAGCAAGCAAACTGGGTCAGGTATTGGTAGCACATACCTTTCATCCTAGCACCTGGAGGCAGAGGCAGAGGCAGGTGGATCTCTTGAGTTCAAGGCCAGCCCGATCTATAGAGTGAGTTCCAGAACAGCCAGGGCCGCTCATGGAAACCCTGTCCCCCAAAAAAGCAAAAATGGAACAAACAAAAAAGTGAAGAGTGGTTGAGGAAGGCACCTAATATTGACTTCCAGCCTTGACACCCATATATACATTACATACACACACACCTGCTGCCTGCATGCATACACCAAACACACTTTGTTGGTTCATTCACAGTCTCCATTTTTCTGAGGTTGCACCCAGGGCTTTGCACATGCTGGCATGCTGGCACTCGCTGAGCTTCGTCCCCAGTCTTTTTTTTTTTTTTTTTTTTTTTTTTAATTTATGTCCATTGGTGTGAGGATGTCAGATCTTGGAGTTACAGACAGTTGTAAGCTGCCATGTGGGTGCTGGGAATTGAACCAGGGTCCTTTGAAAGAGCAGACAGTGCTCTTAACTACTGAGCCATCTCTCCAGCTGCCCCCCCCAGTCATTTTTTAAAAAGTTTTAAACCATTGTGGGTGTGAGTCTGTCTGCATGCATACTCTAGTGCATTTGTGGAGGTCATAGGATAACTGCCAGGGGTCTTTCTCTCCATCCTGTAGGTCCTGGGGATTAAAATCTGGCCATCAGGCAAAGTTACAAGCACATTTACCCAGGGAGCCACCTGAGTCCTCCCAGCTCTTCCTTTTTTTGTTTGTTTTTCAAGACAGGCTTTCTCTCTGTAGCCCTGGCTGTCCTGGACTCGAGTTATAGACCAGGCTGGCCTCAAACTCACGGAGATCAGCCTGCCTCTGCCTCCCAGAGTACTGGCATTACCAGCATGCTCTACCCGGTCTGGCTGGCCTTGGTCCTTTGCCTCATTTCTCTAAGCCTTCAGACCTCCTCAGAGGCCAGGCCCTCTCTCTCCCTGGGAGGCTGTCAGAGTCACAGTGATCATGCCTTTGGCATTAAGGACAAAAACAGCTGCTGTCAGCTCCCTGCTCTCAGCTTAGGATAGGATGGTGTTTCTGAGCCTGGTCCCTGTGTTTACTGGTATTTATTTATTTGATGGTTAAGCTTTCATGTTCACGTGACTGGGTTGAGGATCCAGCCACAGACACTTCCTGGCCTGTCTGTGAGGATATTCCCAGAGAGCATTATCTGAGGACGGAAGACCCACCTTGGGTATGGGCAGCAGCAGCCGGTGAGCTGGGGTTCCAGATTAGATAAAAAGGAAAGGAGCCAGGCCTTGGCGAGTCACTCCTGTAATCCTAGCATGGCAGAGGTAGCGGCAGGAGGATCCAGAGTTCAAGGTCATTCTTGGCTACATAGTGTGCTTAAGGGCAGCCTGCGGTGTCTATTAAAACAACCACCACAGCCGGTCGTGGTGGCACAAGCCTTTAATCCCAGCACTCGGGAGGCAGAGGCAGGCAGATCGCTGTGAGTTCAAGGACAGCCTGGTCAACAAAGTGAGTCCAGGACAGCCAAGGCTACACAGAGAGACTCTGTCTCGAAAAACCAAAAAAACAAACATACAAACAAAAATAAACCCAACAACCACCACAACACCCCAAGAAGCTAGCTGTGTGGCGTAAGTAGAATGCTTGCTTAGTGTTCTTTAAGCCTTAGGTTTAATCCCAGCACTGCACAACCAGGTGTGGTGGCTGGCACATTTCTATAATCCCTGAACTGGTGGAGATAGGATTAGAAGTTCAAGGACATCTTCAAATACATAAGGAGTTCAAGGGTATTCTAGATCCTACCCTCCCCCAGTGAAAGATAGCTGGAACCCACTGAAACAATACAGAGGCCGGGGTGGGGTGTGGGATGGAGGTGGGGTGGCAGGTGGCTCACACCTGTAATCCCAGCACTAGGGAGACAGAGAGAGGCAGGTGGATCTTTATGAGCTCAAGGCCAGCCTGGTCTACATGGCGAGTCCGGGACAGCCAAGACTACACAGAAACCCTGTCTTGTTTGTTTGTTTTGTTGGGTTTTTTTGTTTTTTTGATTTTTTGAGAGTTTCTCTGTGTATCCTTGGCTGTCTTGGACTCGCTTTGTAGACCAGGCTGGCCTCAAACTCACAGCGATCCGCCTGCCTCTGCCTCCCAAGTGCTGGGATTAGAGGTGTGCACCACCACTGCCTGGAGAAACCCTGTCTTGGAACCTGTTCCCCCCCCCTCCCGAAAAAACCTCTAAAAAACAAACAAACAAAACCCAGGAAAACAATACAGAGGAAAGTGACAAACTGGGCTCAACTGAGATTTAAAACTTGGACCGGATTTTGCTTGGAATGGAACACCTACCTTACTCTAAGTAGATGCCCTACACTCTAAGCTATGCATCAGCCTTTGTCCTGTGGGGTTGTGTGTGTGTGTGTGTGTGTGTGTGTGTGTGTGTGAGAGAGAGAGAGAGAGAGAGAGAGAGAGAGAGAGAGATTGATTTCTCTGTGTAGCCTTGGCTGTCCTAGACTTGCTTTGTAGATCAGGCTGGCCTTGAACTCACATTGATCTGCCTGCCTCTGTCTCCCGAGTGCTGGGATTAAAGGCATGCGCCACCACGCCCAGCTTGTCCTGTGTGTGTGTGTGTGTGTGTGTGTGTGTGTGTGTGTGTGTGTGTGTGTGTTTTCCTGTGTAGCTCTGTTCGATCTCACACTTGAGATTCTTCTGCCTCAGCGTCCCATGTGCTGAGGTTATAGATGTGTGCCACAACGCCTGGCACTTTAGATTTATTACTTAGATCTATGGTAGATTTTATACTGAATTTTGTGTGAGTCCAGGCTCATGAGGGTTTTGTTTTTCTTTTTGTTTTTTTTCTATATCTTCACTTGTTCAAGAATCATTTCCTGAGCCTGGAGAGATGGCTCAGCAGTTAAATGCTCTGACTGTTCTGGAGGACTCAGGTCCTAGAACCCAAATGGCAACTGACAGCTCTCTGTCCTCTGCGGCACACAGCACACACTTGGTGTACACACACATGTACACACTTTTTTTTTCTGAGACAGGGTTTTTCTGTGTAGCTTTGGCTGTCCTGGACTCACTTTGTAGACCAGGCTGGCCTCAAACTCACAGCAATCCACCTGCCTCTGCTTCCCGAGTGCTGGGAGTAAATGCGTGTGCCACCACGCCCGCCTTCACTTTTTTTTCTTTTTGAACAACCTTGGCTTTGTTTTGTACTGGTTGACTATGGGAACTGGGGTCTAAGATGGGGTGAGGAAGACAGAGTCACCAACCTAAGAAACAGACTCTGGAAACCAGCATCAAGTACAGATCTACTTTTATTGTGCAGCAGCAAGCATTTTTATACAGCCTTTGGGGCAGCCAACCCCCCTGCTGTCACTATAGGGAGGTGCCAGGCCTGCCAGCACCTGACGGAACTTCCTTCTGTGCAGACAAAGAAGCCACTTCCCTGTTCCGTGCCCGATCTGAGGTTCTACTAGCTTGCTGGGATCCTCCTTTTGTGTCATGTGGCTTGCCAGCAGTCATGGTCTCTTCTACTATTAGCCTCTCTCACCATCTACTGGGCCCCACCCAGAGGCTGCAGCACCCATGGTTGACCACCACTATAGCTCTGGTTCCAGACTCCCTCCCCACCCTCACCCCAAGGCTTTTCTATTCCTTTATCCTTTTCACCAATACTACATTCCCTTTATCACCATGACCTCGTGGTACATATTGAAAACAGATAGTGTCCTTAGACCTTTCCTTTAAAGATTTGTGTATCCATGCTCTGCCTGCATGTACACCTGCTCGCCAGAAGAGGGCATCAGATCACATTATAGATGGTTGTGAGCCACCATGTGGTTGCAGGGACAGTGCTCTTAATCTCTGAGCCATCTCTCCAGCCCCCAGACCTTTTTTTTTTTCCAGTCAGATGCTCCTTGTTACTTAGGTCTGTGGACTATACCATGACTGTCTTTTACTTTGCAGCTAATATCCACTTAAGAGTGAGTACATACCACGTTTGTCTTTCTGGGTCTGGGTTACCTCACTGAGGATTTTGTTTTGTTTTGTTTTTTCAAGACAGGGTCTCTCTGTGTAGCCATGGCTGTCCTGGACTCCATTTGTAGACCAGGCTGGCCTTGAACTCACAGCGATCCACCTGCCTCTGCCTCCCGATTACTGGGATTAAAGGCGTGCGCCACCAGGCCTGGTTCGCTCAGATTTTTTCCCCATCTAATTTACCTGTAAATTTCATGATGTCATTGTTTTCCTAGACTCACTTTGTAGACAAGGCTGGCCTGGAACTCACAGGGATCTACCTGCCTCTGCCTCCCAAGTGCTGGGATTAAAGGTGTGCAGGCCACCATACCCGGTTTACCACATTTTCTTTATTCATTCTTGTTTGTTTTTCTGTTGGCTCTTTTTCTTAACAATTAAACTTTATTATACAATCCAACTAGCTTACACAAGAGGGAAAAAAGGTTAAAGGGAGAGAAGATTGAACCTTCTGGTGTCCGTTCCACGGGATGGGTCCCTAGGTGTCTCTGGCCTGAGCGCTGGTCCAGCCTGTTCGCTGATCCTCTTCCCAATCCACATGCGCTCTAGCCTGGTCTGACCCTGTTGCTCCTCTCTCTGTCCCCTCTGCTTTCCCATCTGTTATGTGCAAGGGGTGGTCTCCTTCTCCCTTTGAGGGTCGATTAGAAACACAATAGTCCAGGTGGAGTCCCCAGGTCTGCTCCCTGAATTCCAGACCCAGGATGGCTCCACCCAGTCTATCTCAAGGTGGTGTGTCCAAGGGCAAAGACTGCTTTCACCTGTGAAAAAGCTTACAATCTTTCCCACACATCCCCCTTTTCTTTAAAAAAAAAAAAAACAAAACAAACTATATACACAAATATACATATATACAGAATCATTAGGTATCAAGTACATAACCAAGTCCTTTTATACTTGTTAACCTGAGTCTTTTTCCTTTATGAGAAATTGCAATTATCAATCTATAAATGTGTTTTTAATTCTTAAACTAAAGCTTTTAGTAACACTGTGGCTATCTAGTCTTTAATCTCATCAGAGACCCTAGAAGGAAATTTTATCTAATAAAGGAAGTGCTGGCGGGCAACTTATAGGTGTGCATAGGACAGAGAGAGCAGACTGCTTGGACAGTCACCGGATTCTCTCCATCATTGGGGCAATCAGTCTTCAGCCTTATCGGTCCAAAACATCCAACAAACTGCTTTTTGAAGCAGGAAATTCGACGGACAGGTCCATCTAGTCTCTTCAAAGCTGGACAGTCAACTTTCCAGCATCACTGTTGATCATTGCAGACAGTCAGCCTGTCAGCAGCAGTAGAGATAAGAGCAGTTTCTCAGTCCAGTGACCATTCTGTTACCCTCGTCTATTGAAGCCCCCATCTTCAATGATGTATACGGAGATGTGGCCAGGAGCAGATGTCTCTGTCAGGAAAGCCCTCATCATTAAATGCCATATTCTGTGAATCTCTGAAGAGTTTGAAGACCAACTCTCTATCTATTCTTACAGTTATCAATCTATTCCTTTGAAGACATAAACAAGAAATTAAACAAACCTGGTCTATGACAAAGTTAGTATCTAGTAAGATTTTTAGGTAACTAAATACCAACTTTTATCCCCAATCTTCCTGAACAGATTATTAATAGTTTTTTTTATAAGACATTACCTTTTTAAAAATATTAGATAGGATAGAAAGAAAAGAAAGATAGAAGAAATCCCCAAATGAAACTCTTATTAATTGTAACTAACCCCCTTAGGCAAAAATAAGTATTGGTAACTCACCAAAAACATCCACCCCACCTACTGGGAATGGGGGCGTCATGTTTTCAAAATTACTTTATGTTGTTTAGGAGAAAAATGTTTTTTGGGTACCCTAGAAAAATATATTGGTCAAGCGCTGGAAAAGCTAGCTGTATCTGTTTTTGTTTTGTTTAGTCTTTTTGGGATCGATCCTTTTGGCTAGCCGTTTTATTCTTAATATGTGTGTAATTTTTGAAGGAAGCAGTAATGTCAGAGGCAGAAGTCCGATTTTATCATTGTCCTGTTTTGTTTTTTGTTTTTGAGATCATTAGTATAGGTATGTTAGTACATATATAATTTTTTAAGGAAAGATCAGTTGAGGCACCTTGCTCGAGGTGCCAGAGGCATGTTTTTGGCGTTAAATCACCCAGGCTGTCTGTTTTGTCTTTAGTGTTGTCTTGTTTTTTGTAAATAATACAGGGCTCTACCTGCGTGTACACCAACAGGCCAGAAGAGGGCATTAGTTCTCCAAGCTGTATGAAACAATGTCAAGTGTAAGAACTAGGTAGCTCTTAAGATTTACTTGTTATATATATGGTCAGATCTAATCTTTGTAAGTTTGGTTGGTAGCCATATTCTTTATTCCCTGTGGAAACACACCCATACTCACAACCCCATCTCAAAACTATTGTAGGTTTCCATTGTATACTCGACAAATCTTTGTAGAATATTGGTTGTCTCAGCTTTTTAGTTTTTTTTTATCACCCAATGTTTTTCCAAAGCTGACGTCCCTTTATCATTAACATTAAGAAAACTTAGAGTTAACAAAGAATTATTTACTCAGTCCCTGGGTGTCTTTACCCTTCTCTTTTGTTTAATAAGTTTTTTTTTTTTCTGGTTTTTTGAGACAGGGTTTCTCTGTGTAGCCTTGGCCATCCTGGACTCACTTTGTAGACTAGGCTGTCCTCGAACTCACAGTGATCCGCCTGCCTCTGCCTCCCGAGTGCTGGGATTAAAGGCGTGCGCCACATACCTCATTTTTTCAAATTCTGTAAAATGAAACACATCCATTTGTCAAATTTCATTTCTTTGGTTACCTCTAGGGTTAATTTCAGCAGGTATTTGACTATATAAGGAACATGTAGGACACATTATTTTTTTTGCTTGTTGTCAAGTGAGAATCTTTTTTTAACCCCTTACCATTGACATGTTTTTTATGAAATTTTGAGGCTTTGAATACATTACCTATCAATAATGTGTCAATCTCTTCATTTTTTTGTGCCAATGGACCTGGTAAACCTGTATGGGATCAAATATGAGTAATATACAAGGGATAATTTTTGTTTTTGATGATCTGTTGCAGTTCTATAAATAATGTACTCAATTCAGTGTTATCAGAAGTAAATTCAGCAGTTTTTATATGCAAAACAACTTTTAGCATATTGAGAGTCAGTAATTATATTAAGAGATTTAGGAAAATCTAACAATACCATAAGGATTGCATATGATTTTTGAACTGATGTAAATGGGTTTTTAATCGCCTTAGTTATTCTATCAGACTTTATAACCAGCCATACCTGATTTATTTGTATCAGCGAAGAAGGTGGGTGCCCCTGAGATTGGTGACCTCTTTACAATACTTGGAAGGCTCCAATTAGTTCTTTTGCTTTTTGGGTATCTATTGTTAATGTCTCCCAAATAGTTACTACAAGCGTTTTGTCAATCTTTAAAGATTTATTTATTATTTAGGTATCTATTGTTAATGTCTCCCAAATAGTTACTACAAGCGTTTTGTCAATCTTTAAAGATTTATTTATTATTATGTATACAGTGCTCTGCTTGCATGTACTCCTTCAAGCCAGAAGGGGGCACCATATCACATTACAGATGGTTATGAGCCACCATGTGGTTGCTGGGAATTGAACTCAGTACCTTTGGAAGCGCAGGTGGCGCTCTTAACCACTGAGCCATCTCTCCAGCCCTTGTCAATCTTTATTAATTACCCATAATAACATAATCTCAGAATCAGTAAGAGGCACTACAATTTCCGCCGGGTCTATTTTTGACAGTTGGTGCAACCTTAATCTTTCCTTTGTAATAAATTTAGAAATATTTTCTATGTATGTTTTCAATTTTTTGTTTTGTTTATTTGTCAGGAATATCCATTCTATGATCCTGTCTTCCCTTTGCATAAGAAGCCCAGTAGGAGAATGTTTTGAAGGCAAAATAACCAGAATGCAACCAAGTTCAGGATCAATTTTATCCACATATGCCTTTTGAAGTTTTTGTTCCACCAGAATCAACTCATTTTTTGTCTCAGCGGTTAAACACCTAGGACTATTTAAATCTGAATCCCCTTGCAATGTTTGAAACAAGTTACTTAACTCATACGTAGCTAACCTGATTGTAGGCCTTAACCAGTTAATATCTCCCAATACTTTTTGAAAGTCATTAAGAGTTTGTAATTGATCTCTACGGATCTGTACCTTTTATGGTCGAATTTTTTGTTCAGTTAATTTATAGCCTAAATAAGTAATTGAATCTCCTCTTGTATTTTTTTCATAGCACTCTGTAATCCCCAGCATGGCAGAATTTTTTGTGCTTTTTGAAACAATTTTTTAAAAACACTAGGATCAGAACCAGCTAGCAGAATATCATCCATGTAATGGTATATGATAGATTGAGGAAACTACGAATTATTTCTAAAGGTTGTTGTACAAAATATTGGCATAAAGTTGGGCTATTCAACATTCCCTGTGGAAGTACCTTCCAATGATATCTCTTTATTGGAGAATTACTGTTTAGAGTAGGTACTGAGAAAGCAAACCTTTCCCTGTCCTTCTCATGCAGAGGTATGGTGAAAAAACAATCTTTTAAATCAATTGTAATTATATGCCAAGACCTAGGTAGCAAGGAAGGCAAAGGAATTCCAGGTTGAAGCGAACCCATGGGTTGAATCACCTTGTTTATGGCCCTCAAATCCGCTATCATTCTCCATCCACCTGATTTTTTTTTTTTTTCCACCACAAACACCGGGGAATTCCAGGGACTGGAAGAGTTTTTGATGTGTTGAGCCTCCAGCTGCTCTTTTACTAAACAGTGAAGCATCTGTAATATTTTTTTTTTTTTTTGTTAAAGGCCACTGCTCCTGCCATACAGGTCTGTTTGAAATCCATGTTAGGGACAGGGCTGTTGGTATCTTAGCAGTGGCCCCTCTTGTAAATTTTGACACTCTAAACCTGAAGAGTTTTGAGGTTGGACAGTGGGCATAGCTTGTGGTTGCCCCTGATCACTTACATTAATCTCTTCCCCAGAAGCGTGTACCAATTCACCCCTAGTTTCAACATTGTTTATCTCAGTATTTGTAGGAATAGTAATCTGAGTACCCCATTGTTGTAAGAGGTCTCTTCCCCACAGATTTATGGGAATGTCAGCCACATAGGGTTTCAGCCTCCCTGTCTGCCCTTCTGGTCCCACACACTCAAGCCGTTGTACACTTTGTTTTATTTGAGATAACTTACCAATTTTTACAATTTCTGTATAAACCTTTTTAAGTGGCCAATTTTGGTTTCAAGACTTTTGACACATGATTGAGATGTCGGCTCCGCTGTCCCACCAAGCCTTTTATTTTAATACCATTTAATTGTATAATTAACTTAGGTCTCTGATCATTAATTACTGTTTGCCAGAACACACGTGTCCCTGTGCTTTCTAACACATCAGTCCTTTTCACTGGAGCGGCTTTGCCCTTAATGTAAGGAAACAATAGGAGTTGAGCAATTCTATTCCCGGCATTGATTTTTATCTCCTTTTTTACACATGCCATGATTTTTATTTTTTTCCTTAGAATCTCCATCTATAATACCGGGATGTACAATAAAACCATGAGAAGTCAGCTAACTTCTCAGAACCATTCCTACTGTGCCTGAAGGCAAAGGACTGAAAACACCAGGATTTAATTTGTAACATTCAACCTGGGGAGATAGGGTAAGAGACATATTTGAAGCCAGATCCAAGGCTGCACTGCCTTCAGTAGCATGCATTAGATCACTAATACTCAGTTCCCGTTTTCCTGTGGGTTTGTCACTTCTGGACTGGCCAAAGGAATTCAGCTGGCATGTTTATGGGGGCCCGAGCCGATGGCCCCCTCCTGCCGTTTTCCTTCGGCAAGATATTGCCTTGCACATCTCTCTTAGACTGACAATCCTGAGACCAATGTTTTTCTTTCTCACAGCGACTATAGTACCCTGGGAGTCTTGGTACCTCATTACCGTCATAACCAGAACCTCCTTGTTCTCTCTTACGAGTTACGTTTTCTCCTGGGTTATTGCGCCTTCTATCTCCACAGTTTCTTTGCACATGACCAATTTTACCACAATTAAAGCACTGAGTATTATGACATCTGGGCTCTCTGGCTAAAGCTTGTCCCACAATATTATTTTGATATTTCTGAGAGTTACTATTAACTGTCTCCTTTACCCAGTCATCTAATGGAGCGCCTCTTTCCTTTAATGGTCTAAGCACCCTCTTACATTTAGTATTTGTAGTCTCATAAGCCATGATAAGTTTTTTTTTTTTTTTTTTTTTTTTTTTTTTTTTGGTTTTTCGAGACAGGGTTTCTCTGTGTAGCCTTGGCCATCCTGGACTCACTTTGTAGACCAGGCTGGCCTCGAACTCACAGCGATCCGCCTGCCTCTGCCTCCCGAGTGCTGGGATTAAAGGCATGCGCCACCACGCCCGGCTGCCATGATAAGTTTTAATGCCTGTTTGGTGTCAGAATCTGGCATCACCCTATCCATAGCAGAGCCTAACCTCTGCAAGAATTCTGTAAAGGGTTCCAGAGGTCCTTGGAACACTTTAGTAAACGGAATAGTTGTTTTCCCAGGTTCCTCTACCAGCTCCCAAGCTCTCAAGGCTGTATTATGACATTGTTCACTCTAACTTTAACTTGAATTTGTTCTCTTAAGTTAGTATATTGGCCTTTACGAAGCAATTGATCGATCTCTATTAATATTTATTCCCTTTGTCGTATTTTTTTTGTTTTATTCTTACATCCTCTGCTCGCCACCATGATAACCATTGTAACTGTTGTGCTGCTTCCAATACCGCTGAAACTAAAATTTTCCAATCTTGGGCAACAAGTCTATTCTGCGTGGCCCAGCTGTTTAACATTTGTTTAATGAAGGCAGAGTGCATATCATATTTGATGACAGAGTTCTTAAAATGTTTTAAATCCATCCTGTCTACAGGACGCCAGGCTATTTCGTCGTAACCCTTAGCACCATTTTGCGCAGGCACATATCTTACAGTGACTGGAAAAGCTGAAGGTGTCTGGGCGACTCTGGAGGTGTCCTTCACCAGGACATTTTCCTCCAAAGACCTTTTGATCTGTTTGCCTTCTTTTTCTTCTGGTTTCTGACCTTCTCCACCCTTTTTAACCAAAGGTGCCTTCTGCTTTTCTAGCCTTTCCAGTTTTTCTGTATTTTGTCCATTTGTTCAGTCAAGTCAGTAATTTTTTTCCAAAAGGATAGAGCTTATTGACTCTTCCAATTTTTTCTGGCTTTCCGGTCTCTCTTATTTTTTGTCCTTTATCACTCCCAATCACCAAAAATTCTATTTGCTTTCCCATCCCTTCATTTTTTTCCTTAGTCTTTTCATCTGTCCAGTCAAATCTATAATCTTTTTTTTTTTTTAAAGATAGAATTTACTGACCCTTCTGGCTTTTTAATGTTATTAGCTTTTTTTTTCTAATCCTTTTAAGAATAAAATACAATAAGAGAACAATGAAAAAAAGAGAGAATTCCCTCTAAGTACAAGGCAGGAAAGAGCTTTACAACGGTAGTTGCAACTTTGCTGATACCCTGAAACAGCATTTCTGTACCTTTGAATTTTGAATCTTCCCTCATACCATTAGAAACTAGCTTACACAAAAGGGAAAAAAGATTAAAGGGAAAAAAGAGTGAACATCCTTGGTTGACCTAGACTAACGCTGCCTCAAACTCACAGAGAGCCATCTGCCTCTGTCTCCCCAGTGCTGGGATTAAAGACTCAGGCCACCACGCCCAGCTCTTTATCCATTCTTCAGTTGAGGAACATCTAGATTGTCTCCAGTTTCTGGATATTATGAATAAAGCTGCTATGAACATAGTTGAGCAAATGTTCTTGTCATAGGATAGATCGTCCTATGGGAATATGTCTCTGGATTGGTATAGCTGGGTCTTGAGATCAATTTTCAATTTTTGAAGAAGCCACCATATTGACTTACAAAGCAGCTCTAGAAGTTTGCACTCCCACCGGCAATGGAAGAGTGTTCCTTTTGCTCCACATCTTCACTAGCATGTGCTGCCATTTGTGTTTGATCTTAGCCATCCTGACAAGTGTAAGATGGCATCTCAACGTTGTTTTGATTTGCACCCTGATGGCTAAGGATGAGGAACATTTCTTGTTTTTGTTTTTTGTTTGTTTGTTTGTTTGTTTTCAAGACAGGATTTCTCTGTTATTTTGGCTATCCTGGACTTGCTTTGTAGACCAGGCTGGCCTGGAACTCACAGCAATCTGCCTGCCTCTGCTTCTCGAATGCTGCGATTAAAGGCGTGTGCTTTTTTTTTTTTTTTTTTTTTGCGTGGGGGGGGATGTTTTGTTTGTATCTGGTTTTGTGCAGGGTGATAGATATGGATCTGTTTGCCTTCTTCTACATGCAGACATCCAATTAGACCAGCAGCATTAGTTGGAAGATGCTTTCTTTTTTCCAGTGTATATTTTTCATTTCTTTATCAAAAAAAACTCAGGTGTCCTCTGGTGTGTGGATTTATGGCTGGATCATTCCATTGATCAGTGTGTCTGTTTTTATGCCAACCCCATGCAGCTTTTGTTGTTATTATTGTTATACAACTTGAGAAGAGGGGTGACGATACCCCCAGACGTTCTTTTATCGTGTAGGATTGTTTTTTCTTTGTTTTACAGGCTAGCTGTATTCTTAGTGTTTTACTGTGATGTGCTGTGGAGATTTTCTCTCCTGGTTCTATCTGTCTGATGTTCTGTGTACTTTTTGTTTTTGTTTTTGTTTTTGAGACAGGGTCTCTCTACATAGCCCTGACTTTCCTGGTACTCACAATGTACACCAGGGTTGCCTCAAATTCATGGAGATCCACCTGCCTCTGCCTCCTGAGTGCTAGGATTTAAAGCGTGCACCAGTACTCTCAGCTTTTATATGCTTCTTATTTTTGTATGGATGTGTCTTTAGTTTGGGTAAGTTTTCTTCTATGATCTTGTTGAAGATCTGGTCTATGTCATTGACTTTGGATTCTTCTCCTTCATCTATGGCCATAATTTGAAATCTTGCTTTTATCATGGTGTCTCATATTTCCTATGTGTTCCCTTCCTGTTTGTTTGTTTGTTTGTTTGTTTGTTTTTGTGTCCCTTGCTTTTTTGGTCTAGATAATCTAATCTTTGAGATTTCATATTCTGCCATCTGCTTGATTCTTTCTACTTGTGAAGCTTTCCTTTGAGTTTTCTAGTTGGCCTACTGGGTTTTTCAGTTCTACCTTCATTTCAGTTTAAGACTTCTTCAGTGTTTCTTTTTATTGAATAACATTTTCAAGTCTTGGGCATCACTCATCCTCTTTTTTTTTTTAAAAGATGTATTTATTTATTTATTTATCATGTACACAGTGCTGAAGAGGGCATCAGGTCACATTATAGATGGTTGTGAGCCACCATGTGGTTACTAGGAATTGAACTCAGGACCTCTGGAAGAGCAGCCAGTGCTCTTAACCTCTGAGCCATCTCTCCAGCTCCCACTCATCCTCTAAGTTTTTTTTCCTTGATTTCATTGAGCTTTTTTCTCATATCTTCTTTCAATTTCATGCCTGTTCTTTTAATTTCTGTATCCTGGAGTTCATCTAGATAATTCTCATTGGCAAGCATTTCTACAGGACTGGTTGGTTTTGGAGAGAGGATGTGCTTCCTGTTCCAACTTGGGAATGGTACAGCTTTCACTCAGAGAAAGGTATGAGAGGAAAAGATAGATGCAGTGTAGTGAAGCCCTGTACGATGGCAGATAGGGAGGCAGGGTACCTACCGGCTTAGGCCTGCACTCTTCTGTAGTCAAGGCCAGACTCAGTGAACTCATTGAGGTACTCATGCTAAATCTGATAGCTTGAGGAAAAGGCATGGATGTAGACCCTGGAGGACAATGTGGGAAGTCTAGGGGTGGAGTAGGATGCTGGAGGGGATGCAGAGACTCCTGTGGGTGGATCTGACCTTATATTGCCATCATCTCTGTTCTCAACCAACACCTATGAAACTCTAACCTGAAAGAAATCCCTCCCTTTGAGTTAGGAACTTTTGGTCTCAGTTACATCAAAGTGACTAATGCATATAGGTAGGATTGGAGGGAGGAAGCGAAGGCTGGAGCAGAGTCTGTGTGGGACAGGTCAGAGGTCAGTCGCCACAGATTCATTCTTCCGTCCCAAGGTAAACCTTCTTCCTCCTCCTCCCCTTCTTCCTCTTCTTCCCCCTCTTCCTCCTTTTCCTCCTCCTCTTCCTCTTCTCCTTCTTTTTTCTCCCCAAGACAGAATTTCTCTGTAGCCCTGGCTGTCCTGGAACTTTATCTGTAGACCAGGCTGGCCTCAAACTCAGAGATCCCCATGCCTCTGCCTGCTGTGTGTGTGGATTAATGGCATGTGCCGCCACCACTTGGCAAGTAAACATCTTTGAATATGTTTTAATTCTGGCATATACCTATAGAGGAATTTCCAGATACTTAAATTTTTAAAAATTTTATTTATTTACTATGGCGGGGGGTGGGTGGGTGGAGAATGTACATGCCAGGGCATTTGAACTCATGGAGGTCAGAGGACAGTTTGTGGTAGTTTTTTCCACCATGTGGGTTCTGGGCATATATGCGGGTCAGCAGGCTTGGTGGCAAGTGCCTTCACCTGCCCAACCATTTAATGTCGTCCCCTCCCAAGCCCCTCCCACAGTTTGCAGGTAATATAAATGGTTATGTGTTTTTTAATGGGTTTCTACCAGATTTGTTTTGCTGAGGAGTGGGGCCCTTGGCTTTCTTACACTGATACTCTGGAAGTGGAACCAAGGTAGTTACTATACAAATTTCCTGGGGTGACACTGTGAACAACAGATGGAAACTGCTCTTCAGGAGGTGGCTGGATGTGGCTCCACACAGGAAAGACAAGCCACTTTCTCAGCTTATACACAGAACAAAGGCTATTGCTTCTTCCCTTCCTAAATGGGGGTAGGGGAAGGAGGTGTGGGGGAGGGGAGGGGGCTGGGGAAGACACCTTTGCTGTTAGGAGACCAGATGAGAAGGCTCTGGATTCCTTCTATACCTCTTTGGAATGTAAATACATCTCTCCAGAGGTCAGACTTCCTCCTGCTCTTTGACTTAGAGCGGTTTCTGAGCCTCCTGTTCTCTGGCAGTGTAAATACACACCTTTAAAGCTCAGGGAGTCCTATGGAGTTCTCCATCTATGCAGCAGAGTTTTCCAAGGCTCTAGGAACTCAGGTTTCTGACAGATGTATTAAGGGTTGTCTAACTTGGCAGAAACACAAAGCTCGTTTGTCTGTGGCACACAATTCTGTCCCTTGGGTTTCTCCACAGTTGACTGTCACAATAAGCCACTCTGTTGCCCCCTTTTTTTTTTTTTTTTTTTTTTGGACAGGGTCTCACTATGTATCCCTGAACTCCCTATTATAGACCGGACTGGCTTTGGATTTAATAGAGATCTGCCTGTCTTCATCCATTGGCTGTTTTGTTCTGATCTGGTCAATAGATGCTAGGCTCTAATCAGCAGTGGGTTAGTCTTAGATGGCACCTACCCAGCTAGTGACTGCAAAACTCCAGAGGCAGGATGGCATTAACTGTACTGCCATGGTATCAGTCAGCCTCACTCTCCAAGACTTCTATTTCTAGTCATTTCAACAAATTTCGTTTACTATATAGAGTTACCTTTAAAACCTGTAATGAGAGCCGGGCGTGGTGGCGCACGCCTTTAATCCCAGCACTCGGGAGGCAGAGGCAGGAGGATCGCTGTGAGTTCGAGGCCAGCCTGGTCTACAAAGTGAGTCCAGGATGGCCAAGGCTACACAGAGAAACCCTGTCTCGAAAAAACCAAAAAAAAAAAAAAAAAAAAAAAAACCTGTAATGCAACTGTCCTGAATAGTTTTATGTCAACTTGACACATGCTAAAGTCATCTGAGAGGAGGAAACTTCAACTGTGGGTGGGGCCATCCCTGGGCTGATGGTCCTGGGCTCTATAAGAAAGCAGGCTGAGCAAGCCATTAAAGCAAGCCACTAAGCAGCATCCCTCCATGGCCTCTGCATCAGTTCCTGCCTCCAGGTTCCTGCTCTGGCTACCTTTAATGATGCACTACAGTGTAGAAGTATAAGCCGAACAAACCGTTCCCCCCACCCCAACCTACTTTTTGATCATGGTGTTTTGTCGCAGCAATAGAAACCCTAATTAAGACAGGAACTAAATGAATTACTATACAAATAATGTGGCGCTGCCTGCCTTTAATCCCATAACTTGGGAGGCAAAGGCAGGTGGATCTCTGTGTGTTCCAGGGCAGTCTGGTCTACACAATGAGCTCAGAGTGTCAGCCAAGGCTGCATGGAGCGAATCTGCCTCAAAATGAAACAAAAGCCTGTGGCTTCCCCAAGTTACTGGGTTAACCTAGGTCAAGGCATACTCTTTATTGCTGGATGGTATGCTGATAATTTGTGCAGATTCTGCTCTGGCATACAAGCAAAAATTTGCAGCAAATTCTTTCATGCAATAGGCTAATGAGTTGAAGTCAACCTTAGTGCCTTCTAGGCTGAGCAGTCATGACCAGCAGAAATGAGCAACATTTTTAACCCTTTCCTGTGCAGTATTGCTCACTGTTGGACACTGCCCATGGAGCACACCACAAGCCGCTTGGTCTTTAGGTGTTTTCATACATGAAGCAGTGTTTCTGATTACTGCCTAGGTACCATCCAGGAGATCTTTTAGCTCCCTCTGACCACAACACACAGTCTAACCATGATGTTTGATCTGCAGTGGGCAGAGGGTGCTAAGCATGTCAGCGTCAGAGAGGTGATGCAGCCCCTTGGCTTCTGAGAAGGACCCCCTAAGCCCCTCAACCCCCTCAACGTGACTTTGCTTCACAAAGAATTTCAGGATTAGTCATTATGCAGCAAAGTTGGGCTTATTAAACAGAGACAGAGAGCTGGGCATCGTGGCGCACACCTTTAATCCCAGCACCTGAGAGGCAGAGGCAGGCAGATTGCTGTGAGTTTGAAGCCAGCCTGGTCTTCAGAGCGAGTCCAGGGCAGACAAGGCTACACAGAGAAACCCTGTCTCGAAGAACCAAAAACAAACCTACAAGAAGACCATCAGGGATGGTGGATCTGTACCCAAGCTGGGTCTGCTCAAACTACTGCACCATCCAAGGACAATGCATGCAGTAAACCCAGACCCCCCTATTCTGATCTAGTCAATGGACAACACATTCTCCACAGTTGTGTGGAGAGTGGGGACTGACTCTGACATGAAATCTGGTGACCCCTGTTTGACCACCTCCCCTTGCTGGAGAGGTCTGGTAGCACTCAGCAGGCTACCAGGATGAGACCTGATAGGCTGTGATCATATGGTGAGGGGGGAGGTCTGTCACAGACCTAGGGGAGGGGAATAGGGTGAAAGAAGGAGGGAAGAGGGAACAGAAAGATACAAGTGAGGGAATAACAAGTGAGATGTAATAATTACTTAAATAAATTACTTAAATAAAACAAAACAAAAAAACAGAGATAGAAGCAAGACATAAGTGTGCGCTGAGAGCTAAACACAGGATTTTGGGGCCTTGGAACATTGCTTAAAAGATATAATTTACGGGCTGGAGAGATGGCTCAGTGGTTTAGAGCACCGCCTGCTCTTCCAGAGGTCCTGAGTTCAATTCCCAGAAACCACATAATGGCTCACAACCATCTATGATGTGATCTGATGTCCTCTTCTGCAGACAAAGTGCTCATATACAATAAATAATAAATAAATTTAAAAAAAAAGATATAATTTACAATCAGATTCAAGGATTAAGTGAAATTTTAAAAATATGTTTTACACACACACACATACACACACACGTGGCTCGGTTGGAAGAATGCTTGCCGAAAATGAATGAAGTCCTCAATTCATAAACCAGGTGAGGTGGCACATGGCTGTGGTCCCAGCACTGGGAAGGTAAAGGCAGGAGGATGTGGAGTTCAAGGTCATCCTTGGCTACATACAGAACTCAAGGGTAGCCTAGGCTACAAGAGACCCTATCTCAAACCCTAACAAACCTGAGAAATACTTAACAACAGACTTGTGCTATTGTTGAAAGCCTTTCCAAAGTACAACTCAGGCCAGTCCTGCTGCCTCAGCCTCCCAAGCGGGAACCTTATACCACATCCAGCTAGCTCACCCTAAGGAATTTCCTTTTGTAAGTGACCTTGTAGGGTGGTTTAGGCATGAGAGAGGACTGCTAATACAGTTCAAAGGTCACATCGGTTCTGGCTCTAAACAAGTATAGGCTCTGGTGGCTCTTCGCACTCTTTTTTAAGTATTTTATTTAATTTTAATTTATGTCCATTGGTATGAGGGTGACAGATCTTGGAGCCACGGACAGCTGCTGCATGGGTACTGGGAATTGAACCCAGGTCCTTTGGAAGAGCAGTCAGTGCCCTTAACCGCTGAGCCATTCTTTTCCAGCCGTGGCTCTTCGCACTCTTGAGTCACCTTCGGAAGCTGTCGGTAATCAGCACGTGATCTCCAGCCATGTTGAACTTATTTGACTCCCCGCCGAGTGAAGGGCTTCTTTCCTTTCCCACAATTCCTTAATTTTCCTTTGTCTTTGCTGCTGCCTTAGGAAGAAGGGCGGTTGCAGTGGGGTGGGGGTGGGGCCGTGGCGGCAAGGTCCTGTATATTCTGTCTGGAAGGGTTCAAGGAGCAGATTCTAAAACACAGATCAGTGACCCCTACCTACCCCTAGAGGTGTAACGTGTCCCTGGCTCTTTGTACCCTTTGCAGTGTGTGCCATCACAGCTCTCTCCAGATCTATGTATAGAAGGGTTGCTTATGGGCTGCAGGCTTTCCTCAGACCTTCCCCCCACCCCCGCTCTTTATTTTGTTTTTTTTTTTTTTTGGTTTTTTGTTTTTCGAGACAGGGTTTCTCTGTGTAGCCTTGGCTGTCCCGGACTCACTTTGTAAACCAGGCTGGCCTCAAACTCACAGTGATCTGCCTGCCTCTGCCTCCCAAGTGCTGGGCCCCACGTGTGTTCCCAGTCTCTTCTGGGTTGCCCTTTGTCCCGTGAGCCCTCTTGGGGTATAAGGACAACTCAGTCCTTTTCTGTGCAGGCCATCTCAATGTGGCTTGGGGAGTATGAGACACATGTTGGGTGTTTTGCTCCTCAGGGTATATTTCAAGTACCAGAGAATGTTCTTCCAGAGCCTTTTATTGTTGTTTGGCTTTTTGTTTTGTTTTTAATTTTTTTTTCTTGAGATTTCAAAAAATTTATTATGTATACAATGTTTTGCCTGCATGTACAACTGTAAGCCAGAAGAGGGAACCAAATCTCATTATAGATGGCTGTGAGCCACCATGTATGTGGTTGCTGGGAATTGAACTCAGGACCTTTGGAAGAGCAGGCAGTGCTCTTAACTGCTGAGCCATCTCTCCAGCCCTTGTTTTTTGCTTTGGTAACAGTCTCTCTCTATAGCCCTGCCTGCTCTGGAACTCACTATGTAGACTAGGTTGGCCTCAAACTCACAAAGATTTGTCTGCCTCTGCCTCCTAAGTGCTGGGATTAAAGGCTTTTCAAAGTCTTAAGTTCAGCATTACTCAGTGTTTTCCTTTTTTGTTTTTGTTTTTAATTTTATATGCATTTGTATTTTGCCTATATGCGTGTCTGTGTCAGGGTGTTGGGTCCCCTGGAACTGGAATTACAGTTGTGGGCCCATCATGTGGGTGCTGAGAGTTGAACCTGAGTCCTTTAGAAGAGCAGTCAGTGCTTTTGTTTGTTTTTTGTCTTGTTTTTCAAGACGGTTTCTCTGTGTAGCCTTGGTTGTCCTGGAACTAGCCCTATAGACCAAAGTGGCCTCAAACTCACAGAGATCCACCTGCCTCTGTCTTTCCAGTGCTTGGATTAAAGGCGTGCGCCAGCACTGCCACTATGCAGTCAGTATGCTTAACCACTGAGCCGTCTCTCCAGCCCCTACTCTGTCTTTTTGATTAGAAAAAAAATTTTTTTTCTGTGTATGAGTATTTTGCCTGCAGGTATTTCTGTGCAACACTGTGCATGCCTGGTGTCCACAGAGGCCAGGAAAAAAAAAAAAAAAAGTGCCAGATCCCCTGGAACCGAATTTAAACACAGTCGTGAACCACTATGTGGGTACTGGGAATTGAACCCAGGTCCTCTAGAAGAGCAGCCAGTTCCCTTAACAGCAGACCCGTCTCTTCTGTCCCATTCTCTATGTTTTTAAATTGTGCAGCAAAAATGTCGCTTTTTTTTGGTCACTGACAAGGGTCAACGACACAGAGGCCTTTGGATACATCTACCCACATCCCTGCTGTTGTGCCAAAATGACCACGTAGCTCTGTAAAGTGGCAGCTTTCAGATACTCGGTGGCTTTTTGGATATGCATAGCCCCACTAGTATAGGCTATTTCCTATAGTGCTGTTAAGGGGAATACAAGGATTTGAACCTCTTCATTTGCACGATTTTGTGGCTCAAACATTTTCTCAGAGAGAGCTACTTCGGGTTCTGAGCCCCGAGAGCAGAATTCTGAGTTTGTAGCACTCTTTTGAAGTACCCTTCTGTTACCCTCTGCCCACCCATGACCTTCAGTGCGGATATGTGATCCAGTGATAGGGACACTGATGATAATAAATTGCCTTTCTGAGGTGCACCACCGTGCCAAGAAGGCGAGTGCTTGGAGTCATAATGGCATCAGACTGTTGAGTGACCTCTGCCAGAAGCAGAAAAGGCACAAATTACCAAACCCCACAAGTTAGAAAGGTCAAACACAGAAAGTCAATAGCAAGGACATTTGCCCCATGGGAGACCTGAGTCCTAAATCAGTCTACCCAGAGGGCAGAGGAGCCACACTCTTGCCTATTCTACCTTGCTTGCCTGGCGGCCTCTGCTAAAATTCCCACCAGGCTTAATCCTCAGTGCCTTATGAGAGGACAGCCCTTTCAGTGGGTGGCTGTGCGCTACCCAGACAGATTCCTAGTGGCCACCAGCTCTCACAGCAGTAGAGCATCCTTCACCAGTCTCAGAGTCTGAGTCCTGCTCACTGAACAGGAAAGCTTGTCTGTTTCAGCTTTGCAGAGCTAAGACTTTACCACACAGGCATCCATGTGCTTGTGGCATCTTGGCTCTGCAATCTTGTCCCTGCTCTAGACGTGGCTACTAGTTAACCTTGGTTCCCTCTGGACTTTGAGAGAGCAGCACTGGAAGTTGGCCTTGAAGGATTTCTAGGTCTCCTGGACAGTGCAAGAGACCTGGCCCACAGCCCTGCCAGTTCTTCCATGGGGCCAGACCAGTTTGCATGAGTATTGCCTAGGTCCCACTACGCACCCACAGGGCTTTGTCTCTTTTCTCATAAACCACTTGGCAAAACAAGACATCGTCCTTCTCCCCACTATAACTTGGGCTTTATTCATTTTGATCTGAACGCAGAGGGCGTTGTGGATCAGAAACAGGCTTCTTATGGTTTCCTTAGTGAGAGAAAATAATATGTAAGTAATCACACTTGGGGAGGCATCCTCTCACCCTAAGGCTTACCCCGGGAGTGGCCGGATAAAGTCCAGATAGAAAACCCTCCAGTTTGAATAGTCAGGCTCATGGGGAGGGATGGAGAAAATGGATTTTCTCTGACTTCATGAAGGATAAAGAGGCCACTGCTTTCAGTTCTAAAAGGAGGGAGGAAAAGAAACCTTTGATATTTGGAGACAGGATGGAAAAGCCCTGCCTTCTTTCTCTAACCTTGTGGAATATAAACGTATCTCTCCAGGAGCCACATCTGCTTTGGTGGCCCTAAAGTCCCCAGACTCACTTTTCCTTGAAACGTGAGTACATGTTTTGAGTTTGGAAATCTCACCAGGGACTCTCCCTAGAGGGTTGTAAAATAAGCTGAGCATCCTATGCCTTCTGGAACATTCTATAAAGGCCAACTCTTCAAAGATCAGGCTCTTAGTACCAAATATTTTCATCCGTGTTGAAAACAGGATGAAAGCAAGAGTCATGCCCCTGCAGTTGTGCTGCTCTGGCTTGCCTCAGAGCCTTGGCTTAGATCTGCTGTGCCTGAGCTGGGCTGCTAGCTAAGGCCTGAGGAAGTGATGGAGGGACCCAGACACAGGGTCGATGGTGTGAAGACGAGCTATATAGATGGGAAGCCCTGGGGGAGGGGCTAGTTTGTTAGTGCAGCATGTGGGTCTTAGGTGCCACAAGACAAAGAATGGGCCCAAGAGAAGTAATGAGGTTGGAAGCAAGCAGACTTTTAAAAGATGTTGAACTCCTCTGGGCCAAAACTCATCAAGAAAGAGTTTATTTTGGAAGAGAGTTAGAGACCCAGGTCTCAAAGAGGTCAGGTAAATGTTGATGGACCTTAGAGATTCTGCCAGGATACAGTCTCTCTTCTTCTGCCCCTCCCGCCCCCCCCCCCCACACCTCTGGATGCTCCCAGGGCACTAAGAACAATGGAAGCCACTGACCTATAGTGGTCCCTTTTAACATTTCTCGTCGCATTTGATGTTTTTCAATGATGACCTTGAGGGAACAGACTGAAGTGTGTTGAGGTGGCTGAGCAAACACTTGCCACTTTCCTCCCAGAGGGACGGGGTCGGCGGGGGGTGGGGGGGCGTCCAGACAGGTGGGTATTCTCAGTTCATATGCTTAGATGAAGATGGAGCACAAAACAGTCTTAATCTGTGCTCAAGGGAACCTGCAGTCTTGAAAAACTGCACTTTTTATGTCTTTAAAACATACAAATTTCGACAAAAAAGCCTCATTACCATGGCTCCCTGGAGTCATGTGAGTCCTCAGTAAAATCCTCCTCAGCAGATCACTGGGAGGCTCACCACGCTAAGTGCTACAGTCACACGGAGAATTCTGCCTCCTCTGACTGTCCTCCGCCCTGTCTCCATAGAGGAGCTCTGCCACACAGCACAGTGGCTGCCTTTCCACAGCCTGGACACCTGGATTCTAGCCCCACTTCTGGGTGTAGAGGGTGATACTGCCATTGGGCCAATTGGAAGAGTTTTCACTAGTCAGGTTATGCTAGCTGCTGCGTATGCCGAGCTAACCCCCTCATAGTCTCGCAGACCTTCATCACTGATGGATTATCAAGAACAGCCACGTGCCTGGGGCTCAACATTTAAGACATCAGTCAGCTAGAAAAGAGCACGGACCAGATTTCCCTAATCTTAGCACTCGAGCTTTTGAAGGCCATAAGGCCATTGCTCCTGGGGATTTTTCCAAACTTAAATAAAGTAGCTAATATGAGAAAGAGGAAGGCGGATAGGATGGATAGCATCTTTAGAGATTATAGGTCTAACAGGGAATTATTGTCTACCCTATCTGATAGGGAGACAGGGGAGACATTGCAGCAGCTGCCACTGAAGAAGAAAGGACTGTCAGAGCAAAAATCTGATGGCCTCAAAGGCATTTGGACCTCAGGCTCTTCTAAACATGGGATCCCCTAAAGTGGATCTCTCTCAGACTCTGCTTGGCATGCTGAAGACACGGTGTTGACTCATTTATATAGTTATATTTTAAAAATTGAAATATTATTTTATGTGTATGGCTGTTTTGCCTGCATGTATGTCTGTGTACCGGACATGCACAGTACTGGCTGAGGGCAAAAAGAGGGTGTCAGAGCCCTTGAAGTTGACTTTACAGGTAGCTGTAAGTCAACATGTGCTAGGAATTGAGCCACGGCTCTCTGCAAGAGCAGCCAGTGCTTTTAGCTACTGAGCCATCTCTAGTCTTTGTCTTTAAAGTTTTCATGGTCTAGAAATACTTCTCGGTGAGACTACATTAATAGGAATTGCTTTCCCAGAGTAGCTTTATTTATTTGTTTGTTTAGTTTTTTGAAACAGAGTTCCTCTGTACAGCCCTGGCCATCCTGGAACTAGCTCTGCAGAACAGGCTGGCCTTGAACTCACAGAAAATCTGCCTGCCTCTGCCTCCCGAGTGCTGCAACACCATGCCCGAGTTGGCTTTTGTCTTTTAAAAATCTCAGAGGCCAGAAGAGTCTGTATTCCGTTTGAAAGCACCTGGGGTTAGGCAGACAGTCTGGACAATGTGTGCGTGACCACTGATACAAAACCCAACGGTGCTTTCCACATTGAACCACCATGGTGCAGAGACCAGCAAAGAAAGTGGCCAGCAGGTGGAGCTGTCCCACAGAAGGGAAGAAGGGACATGGCGCTTGTGAGCCCCCCTCCCTGGCTTCTTTTTTTATTTGTTTGTTTTTTTTTTTTTTTTTGGTTTTTCGAGACAGAGTTTCTCTGTGTAGCCTTGGCCATCCTGGACTCACTTTGTAGACCAGGCTGGCCTTGAACTCACAGCAATCTGCCTGCCTCTGCCTCCCGAGTGCTGGGATTAAAGGCGTACGCCACCACGCCCGGCTCCTCCCTTTATTGTTTTGGGTGACCACGTGGAGCAGACAAGGAGCTCTCTGCAAGGCTTGTGGTGGACCTCGAGCGTGCGTAGTCTGGAGGAAGAGGTAGCATCGTGTTTTTCTCATGAGGCAAAGTGCAGCCTTTCCCAGCTCCTGTCACCACAGAGCCCAGGCCTCATTGTAACAGAAGGTCTCGCCCCTGGGCATAACCTACACCCAGGCAAACCCAGCCACAGAGACTTGGGGAGTCAGGGAGAATCCAGGCTCATTCAGGAGCCAGGCAACTTCCTTTGACAAGGCTTTCCTCCCTCCTGAAGTACAAGTGGCGTTAGATCTATTTGCCCCCACTTCCTGGGGGTAGTGTATTGCCTCTCGGGGCTATAATTCTAGATACCCATTTCCCATGATTTCTACATGCAGCAAGGAAATCTCTTCCAGAAGAGTTTTACCAATTCTTTCCAAACTTGCAATGCTAGTTGAGGGCACAGCTTTTCTGCCTCTCGTAGTGTCTGTTGGTCAGCTTGGACATCAGTAGCCAAAGATTTCTTCTATAGACAGCAGCTGAAAGGGCTAATGAAATGTTCTATATAAGATCAAACCCAGAGGCTCCAGTCCAGCCCTTGGCACACACTACTTACAGCAGAAACCACGAAGAGACAACTCATGCAGATGGTCCTTGAGTGGGGAGCTTTGGGTTGAAGAAGAGTTTTGTTGTGGGATTTTAGAAAGCACCCCCCCCCCCAAATGACTTGTACAAACAGAGGGTAGATTGGCCTCCTACAACAAGAGGCTTAGAGGTCGGTAGGCTGGCATAAAGCACAGCTCAGCCAGGCTGCCCCAAACCTGGGCGCTCTTGTCTTTCTGCTCTCCGCTTTACCTTCTTGAGTGGGTGGTTGTTTGACCTCCAATTTATTTTCTCCTAGTCATGAGACAGCTGCACCTACCTAAGATCCGAGCAGGGCTGTGTGTGACAGCACACACCTGCAATCACAGTACTCAGGAGGCAGAGGCAGGGGGACCAGGGACTCACGGCCAGCCAGGGTTACCTGAGACCCGATCTGAAAACAAAGTAAAAATCCAAGCAGGAAGAAAGAAGGAAGGGTGTAAGCGTCTTTAGATCTCCTTGGCCAAACTCACGTCACAGGCCTGCAGGTTTTAAGTGCCACTAAGGATGGAGTATAATAGACCTCTCTTGGGTCCACATTACAGACTGACAGTGAGTGGGGACTTGGAAACGTATTGAACGAACCAATGAAATACCGGTCTGCGGAAGTACATCTCACAAAAACAAAAGGCCAGCTTGCACAGCCTGACGTCTTTCCTTTCAGGTAACCGGGCCATGGTCAGGACTGGTGCCTCGTCAAAAGGCTCTGGGAACTGGAAAAAGTCAGGATTGACCAAGAGATAGCATTTATGTACACTTAAGTAATGTGCAGTAGGAAGAAGAAGAAAAAACAGCACCCCAGGGTGCCAATGATGCTGCCAAACAAGGGCTGGTCAGGTGAAACGGCACTAATTTGGGAAGAAAAGGTAAAGACTATAGAATTGATGAAGAGCTGACATATGTCAGCCTTATTTCAGTACTGTCAAGTATTGGCCCAGGGAGTGCCTTCCAGCAGATACTGTTCTTTTGCTGAACAGTTGAGATCACCCAGGAAATGAAAGTGAAGGATGTGAAGCCATGGCTGCTTCCCATGCTGTCTTTGGCACCCAAAGCCCAACAGGAATGTGTCTGCTTCTTTTTTTCATTCATGATAGTCCTTCTCGGGCATCTCCAAATGTCCCGAAAAGAGCATTGGGGTGGGATGCTGTAGCCCTCGCATTGGCCTACACTTGCCTCCCTCCACTGTTCCTTCCTACACTCAAAAGTTCCCTGAGGGCAAGTACTGTGTCCCATTCATAGGCAGCTGGCATATAATAGGTACTCAATAAATAATCTGCCGGGTAAGGTGTGGTCTCGGCCCTTCATGCTGACTGCAGGGGCTACTCCCTGCATCTCAGAGATGTTCATGAAGGGCGATGTATCCCCAGCTTCTGGGATCTAGGAACATGGAGATAGTGGCACAGCATTTAAGTTAGCCTTCAGCGGCAGTGTGAGAAGACTGCCACATAGGAATGAGTGGAGAAAACAGGCTCCAGGGTTTGGAAAAGAGGCACGAGATCATAGAATGCAGTGTCATGGAGGTTTCAGCTGGTCGCTGCTGCACAAAAAGGTATGCCAGACCTCCCTTGGGGTTACGATCCCAACCACAACAGCTCCTTACGGCCGGGAGCTGTTGAGCTAAGTCAGCCAGAAGCCCTTTAACCGTTGTCACTGAGATTCCAAGTGGCACCGTGGGACACTTTTTCTTTTCTTAATATTATTGGGAGGGAGGGGTGCATGCCACAGTGCATGTGTGGAGGATAACTTTGTGGGGTCTGTTTTCTGCTTCTAAAGTTCCAGAAATTGAATTCAACCCACCAGATGCATTTGAGAAGCAAATGCCTTATCCAGTGAGCCATCTTTCTGGCCCAGGACTTTTCTTTAAAAAGATTTAAAAAAAAAAAAAAATCCTGCTGGGTGTGATAGTGCACACCTTTAATCCCAGCACTTCAAGGCAGAGACAAGAGGACTCCTGAACCAGCTTAGTCTACATAGTGAGTTCCAAGACATCCAGGGATAGAAATTCTGACTTTAAAAAAATTTAACCTTTAAAAAGAGAAAGATTTAATTTTATGTGCATTGGTATGAGGGTGTCAGATCCCCTGGAACTGGAGTTACAGAGTTGTGAGCTGCCACGTGGGTGCTGGGAATTGAACCTGGATTCTCTGGGAGAGCAGCAAGTGCTCTTAACTGCTGAGCCATCTCTCCTTCCCCTTAACCTTTATTTTTATTTTATGCATATGGGCATTTGCCTCCTGTGTATCTGTACCATGTACATGCAATGCACCTAGATGCCAGAAGAGGGTAGCAGATCTCTTGAAACTTTAGTTACAGATGGCTGTGAGCTGTCATGTGGCCACTGGGAATCAAACTGGTTCTCTGCACTTGATCTTCGCCAAGAATCAAAACAACAGCAGCAACACACACAGAAGCACGTCTTCTGGGAAAACAGCCAATGCTCGTAACTGCTGAGCCATCTCTTCAGCCCCAACAGCCTTTCCCCTTAGATTTCACATAATGTTCTACAAAACAGTTTGAAAAGCGCTGATCTATCAAGTCCCACACATATAATATTCAAGTGAGAAGACCAGAGAAAAGCTGTAGTCACTTGGGGTCACACAGCGGACTCAGATTAGAACCCCAAAGCCCTGGTTGGAGTCTTTCACCCCATCCCCCAGTGGGACTCATTTTAAATGTGAGGACTAAGCAGATAGAAAAGACAGCATTTAATAAAAGTTATGTGGGCCTTTTATTATTCAAATAACAATTTGGCACTAGATTGTCTTTCACAGTTATGTACAATGTTATTTTTGAGACCGTGTTTTATTTTTAAGGTACATTTACTTATTTCATGTGTGCATATATGTGTGTACGTGTGTGGGTGTGCTTGGGGCCACACAGCATAACTAAGAAAGGTCAGAGGACAACTTGTAGGAGTCGGTTCTCTCCTTCCACCCTGTGGTGCTGAGGGAATCAAACTCAGGTTGTCAGGCTTGGTGGCAAGCACCTTAGCCTGCTGAGGCATCTTGCTGGTCCCAGTGATGTTTTCTATTCATAATCATGACGTACAGCAATGAGAACTGGGTTAAAGGAGAGCTGCTCCGCCCTGTGTGGCCTCCAGGACCTCTTGGGAAAGAGTATCACCTCAGGATCTGTCTCAGGCTTGCCTCGAAAGCCAGACTATGTGCACATTTTGGGGAGATAAATGTGGGAACTGGGGCACTTTATAAAGAGTTTTATTATTTTAATTGTTTAAAAATTTTAAGCCAGGCGCACGCCTGTAATCCCAGCACTTGGGAGGCAGAGGTGGGCAGATCATTGTGAGTTCGAGGCCAGCCTGGTCTACAAAGCGAGTCTAGGACAGCCAAGGCTACACAGAGAAACCCTGTCTCAAATAAACCAAAAACAAACAAACAAAAACAAAAAAAAATTTAGATATGTATTGTGTTTTGCCTGTAGGCATGTCTGTGTACCATTTGCATGCCCAGTACCCTCAGCAGCCAGAAGAGGGTACCTGATCTTCAGGAATTGGAGTGACAGATGGTTGTGAGCTGTCAGGTAGGTGCTAGGAATTGAACCTGAGTCTTCTGGAAGAACAGCAAGCTCTCTTAACCACTGAGACCTGTCTATAGCCCAAATTTACAGCCCCCTCCCCTTAGCTGGTTGTCCCTACACCAGAGATGATGGGGAGAATGGTCCACCAAAGACCCCTACATCCTGTACCCTGGAACCTGGCATGGCAGAGGGATTTTACAGACATGAGGGACTCTCCATTTGAGAGACTCCTATGCATTGCTGAGATGAGCTCGGTCTAATAATTCTTAAAAAACAAGAGAAATGTCTCCAACTAGTAGCAGAAGTGATACAAACTGAAAACAAATCAAAGAGAATGGAGGTTTCTAGGTAAGAGACCAGACTGAAAGCTGGGCATGGTGGCACATACCAGGAAGACCAGGAGTTCTAGGCCAGCCTTGGCTAGATAGCAAGTTTGAGGGCAGTATATGGCCTATATAAGATCTTGTCTCAAGGTTTTTTTTTTAGAAATAGCCTAGACCAACCAACACTTACTTTGAGTTTGGCTCTGAGAGCCAGAGCAAGAAGAATTAAAACACTCAGACTTCTGGTCTCTAGAATGTGTGGTGATAACCCCAGCCCCTGACAGGCTGTCCTGGACTCGCTCTGTAGACCAGGCTGGCCTCAAACTCACTGAGATCTGCCTGCCTCTGCCTCCTTGACTGCTAGGATTAAAGGTGTGTGCCACCACTGCCTGTGTTTGTGGTCTCCTCTCTCTCTCTCTCTCTCTCTCTCTCTCTCTCTCTCTCTCTCTCTCTCTCTCTCTCTCTCTCTCTCTCTCTCTCACTGTCCTGATTCTGGATTCCAGGGCCTTGTGAATGTTCTACACACGCTCAACCACTAAGTTATTGCTTGAGCTCTTGGGGTTTTTTTTGGTTTTGGATACAGGCCTGACTATGTAATGTAGTCTGGCCTTGACCTCTGTGCCTCCTAGAATGCTTTAGCACTCACACAAGGCTTGTTCCAGTGCTTAAGGGCCAGCTGGTGCTAGCCTTGATGGTAGGTACATCAGTTAGCCTGGCCTCCTGCTGAGGGCCAGCTGGTTTGAGCTGCTAGCACCTTTTCCTCCTGGCAGAAACCCACCTGTGTCTCTATTGGAAATGAAGATGACATGGGAAAGATGGGAGAGGAGAGGCCTGCAAAAAAGAAAAGGATGGTGGTGGCTACAGGGGGCAAAGATAGAGCCCGAGAGGCACTGAGTAAGGCCTCCTGACTTTCCCTGGCTTTCCGCCATCATTTGTCTAAGGCATCGATTGTCTATCACTCAACTGGCATTTGATATTTGTACCATACATTGCTTGAAGAGAAGGAGGCTGGTGACCCATGTCCCATACATACTCTGTGTTTGGAGCACCCCAGACGGCTGTGTTTCTCTGTAGCTTATCCTCTAGCCGGCTGCCAGATTGGTCCATTATGTGGCTAAGCAGTCCCCAGGCTGGGCATGGGCCTGTAGGTAGTTGGTGCCACAGGGTCACCTGAGGCATGGTTAGGGACAATGTCAGCCCCTGCAGAAATCTTCCACTAGAGCCTGTGCGGGAGCTGGTTTAACCATATTGGAGTCACTCTGGTCAAGTCTATGGCCAGGGCCACTTGCTTTGCTGTGGAGGAGGAAGAGAAGGCTGATGGGTCCTGGATGCCTAGGACGTCAGGAGTAATCCTTTGGGGCTGGGAATGCTGCTCAGTTGGTAGAATGCTTGCTTTGTGTGCATGAATCTTTGGGTGTGGCGGTGCATGCCTGTGATCCTTGCATTTTGGGAGGCAGAGGGATCAGGAATTCAGGGCCATCCTTGGCTACATATCAAGATTGAAAGCATTCTGGGATACGTGAAACCTTGCCCACCCCACCCCACCTCTACCAAGATAGGGCTGGCATTGAACTTAGATCTGCCTGCCTCTACTTCCTGAGTGCTGGGATTAAAGCTGTGTACCACCATTGCCTGGTAATCCTTTCTTTTTTGGTTACACTAAATTACCAGCTGTTTTGCACTGCCAAGGTTCCGTGTCAGCGCTAGCGTCACCAGGCTATGAGGGAAATCAACCCTTCAGGAGCAGACTTGACGCTTCCTTCAGTTTGATGTTGAACCGGTTCACGCAAGACCAGTGAGACACTTTATGAGATGGAATAAATATGGACTGGAAAAAAAAAATAATTGGGAGGTGCCCCTACATCATGGAGCAGATCCATTGAGTTTGGCCCTCCTGGGTCCTAGTGTGTTACTGACTCTGGGTTTGAAATCCTTGGAAAGAAACTTCTGCTGTTCTAGACCCCGACCTCCCGCAGCCAGAAGGAGGTGAACTGAATCAGCTGAACTCTGAGCACCCCCAACCCCGGACCCCATCTTCAATAGAGAAGTTCAGTGGACTCCGCTGTCAAACTTGAACTTCCCGGATATCGGAAGCTAACTCCTTCTGTGCTCCACTGCAGACTCTCCATCGGTCCCAGCTTAAACACCTCCTGCTGGCACTGGGACACAGGGAGTTATAGCAAGAGAAGGGCCCGCGTGTGCGGTGTCAACTCTGAAGGCTCCACAATTGCGGCAGTCAAGAGCTGACTGACTGTCATGGCCTGGAGCCCATGATAAAACTGCTGTCCATCATTGTCACCCTGACCCCTCCCCCAGTGGATGCTGTCCCCCCTTTGACCAATTCCCATTTCTTTCCAGTGAAAACACTTGCCTCACAGTTCACACTCTAGTCTCGGGTGGTTTGTTTTGTTTTGTTGAGATTTGGTCTCACGTGTCCCAGGCTTTCCTTGAACTTGCTATGTATCAGAGGATGACCTTGAAATCGCCCCCCCCCCCCAATGCTGGGACTATAGGTATGAATCATCCTGAACCCAGGGCTTCCTACATGCCAGGCAAGGTACACCCCTAACCTTCAGTTGCTCTTTCTGAAACCGCTAAGGCAAAGCACCCTTATACCCCGGATCTGCTGTACTGTGCTGGAGAAAGCATTTCCCCTTCATGGCAGACACTTTGCTGCTTAGATCTACACTAGCTCTGAATCCTGTCATTATTTGGTTTGTAGCTGTGAAGCGTTTGTGTTTTTTTTTTTTTTTTTTTCCCTTACTGAAAGGGAGAGACAGAGAGGGCTTGCTTTGTGGGACTGAGACCTTTCTTGATCTTATTTCCATTCAGATTGATTTTTCCCCCCTGAACCTATTTGAAGTTACAACACGGCAGACCTAATCATTCATGTAAAGCCACCGAGCTTTGTGCATAGGCCGTCATCTCCGATGAGGAGCATGTTGTTACAAAAAGGCTGGTTGGGCTTGTTTGCTTGCTTTTTAAAATCAGGTCAGGATTAATTTTAAGGTTAAAAAAAAAAAAAAACGTGGTGGATAAAAGAACAGCTTGAAATCAGGAGCTCTTCTTGGGTTACTCTGAGCAAACATCCTCTTTTATTAAACCCGAATGTATCTGCAGGCTGTTTTGTCTGCCTTCTGCTGGCATCTCTAATGCACTTGGAAGCAGCCTTTCCCACCGCAGGATTCAATACGAGGCCCCAAAGAGATGGGCTCGGATTTCCTGAATCCAGGTAATTAGCTGAGGTCCGGTGGCTCCGTTAAACCATCTGGATGTCAATAATGCATGGATCCTTGGCCGAGGGCCTAGCAGTGTGTCACCCACCGGCACCCCTGTGCAGGGCCCCAATGCCCTGGAGGTTTGTGTGTTAAACATGAAGAATTCTGATGCGTGTTACATAGAATTTAATGCCGTGAAAAACTTGTATGGACAACACAGGAATGTTCGGATGTGAATGCTTTCCAAATCTCAAGAACACTTTCCTCTGTTGTGCATATGTGCTAATGCGGTGTCTGGTGAACCTTAAAACCCAACTTGTAACCCCCTAGATTAAAACTTAACAGTGCAGGCATTGATGTGTAGCCCCGGAACTCCAGGGATGGAGGTGGGGAAGGTAGTGCCAGCCTGGATTTCCTTTCAAGGCCTTGGATTCATTTTAAGTTAATTAAGAAAAAAATTTAGAGCCGGGCGTCATGGTGCTTGCCTGTGATTCCAGCACTTGGGAGACAGAGGCAGGAGGATCTCTGAGTTCGAGGCCAGCCTGGTCTATAAAGTGTGAGTCCAGGACAGCCAAGGCTACACAGAGAAACTCTAAAAATACACCCAGCTCCTGAGTGTTAGGTTGTTTGTTTTGTTTTTTGATGTGGTCATGGGGATTTTGATGAGGATTGCATTGATTCTTGTATTGGGTATTTTTCTTGATGGCTTGCACCTGAGGCTTATGGGGCTGGGGCTTTCTGTCCTCACAGAGAACCTCTGCTTTTCCTCTTTGATGAGATCTCCTCTTGCATTGGATTGTTTGTTTGTTTGTTTTTTGAGATTTACATATTTTAGGTGTATGAATGTTTTGCCTGCGCGCATGTGCATATGCACCACATGCGTGCCAGGGGCCCATGGAAGTCAGAAAGCGTTGGATCCACTGGAACTTGAGTTACAGGTGGTTGTGAGCCACCATGTGGGTACTGGGAACCAAGCCCTGGTCTTTCGAATGAGTACCAAGTGGCAGCACTCCTGCCCCTCGTGCTCTGTTGTTAAGCAGCTGTCATCCACTCCAAGAGCAAGTCACGTTTTCTCAGCCCCTTGCCCTCGCCACCTTCAACAACTCAGCTCTGTGGCTTTCCAAGGGTTTAGGCACCAGGGAGCAAGGACTAACGTCTTCATCTAAAGCAGTGGTTCTCAGCCTTCCTAATGCTGCGACTCTTTAATACAGTTCATGTTGTAGTGACTTCCAGCCATAAAATAATAATAATAATTACTGTTGTTGTTCGGGACAGGGTTTTTCTGTGTAGCCTTGGCTATCTTGGACTTGCTTTGTGGACCAGGCTGGCCTCAAACTCACAGCGATCCGTCTGACTCTGCCTCCCGAGTGCTGGGATTATAGGCATGCACCACGGTGCCTGGCTTTCATAAAATTATTTTTGTTGCTAATTCATAACATTGTAATGTTGCTAATTTTATTTACTGTAATATAATTACCTGATATCAACCTCTGTGAAAGGCCCCCAAGAGGTTAAGACCCATAGGTTGGGAACCGCTGGTGTAAAGCCGTTCCTCAGCAGACTGCTCCTAGTCACCATTCTGTTGTTTTTTTTTGAGACAGGGTTTCTCTGTGTAGCCTCGGCTGTCCCGGGACTCACTCTGTTTACCAGGCTGGCTTGGAACTCACAGAGATCCACTTTCCTCTGCCTCCCAAGTGCTGGGATTAAAGGCCTAAAGATGCCTAATATCTAGTCACCATTTGAAGGTTGCCAGCTCCAAGGACTGGCCTTACTAAGTGCTGTCTGTCTTGGCAGGTGAACGGCTGAGACCCATCACTTTGCCTTTCATTTCCCCTCAAAGTGAACTTTCAAGATGTGATCATTTGAAAACTTGTTCTTTGCTTTCATTGTTACTTAAAAAATTAAGTCAAATCCAAATCCCTTTGGATGTGATGTACACAATCCCAACACACAGGAGACAGAGGCAGGTGGATCTCAGAGTTCTAGGCCATCCTGGTCTACATAGTGAGTTCTATGCCAGCTAACCAAACATAGGTGAGACCCTGTTTTTTTTTTAAAAAAAATACTTTTCAGGGGGCTGGAGAGATGACTCAGCAGTTAAGAGCAGTTTGCTCTTTCAGAGGCCCAGAGTTCAATTCTCAGCAACCACATGGTGGCTCACAACCTTCTATAATGAGATCTGCTGCCCTCTTCTGGCCTGCAGGTGTACATGCAGATACAGCACCTAAAATAAAGTATTTTTTAAAAACCCAAACTTTCCAGCTGGGTACTCAGGGGAGGCAGAGTCAGTGGATAGCTGTGAGTTCAAGGCCAGCTTGGTCTATGGTCTACAAAGCAAGACCAGGACAACCAAGGCTACATAGAGAAACCTCATCTCGAAAAACAAAAAAATTACAACAAAACAAAACAAAGCTAGTTCCTTGCAGACCCTAACCCCCACAAAAGGTGTCAAAAGCTGGCTCTTTGAAGAAAGCATATCAAAGGTGCCCAGGAGACAAGCCCCAGTAAGTAAGTGTCCTGGGAGTGTCTCCTGCTATTCAGGTACCCTTAGTTAAAAAAGGCGAATGCACTCCCCCATTTCTCGCCCCCTTAGCTGCCTGTCCTTGTCTTTCTTTTATCATTAAGCTTAGTGAATTAAAGTCTAGTTCCTTTTTTTAAAAAATAATTTTCAAGATTTATTTATTTACTAAGTATACAGTGCTTGCCTGCATGACAGAAAAGGGCATTAGATCACATTATAGATGGTTATAAGCCACCATGTGGTTGCTGGGAATTGAACTCAGGACCTCTGGATGAGCAGTCAGTGCTCAACCTCTGAGCCATCTCTCCAGCCCCCCTAAAGTCAAGTTCTTTGACTCTTGAATGTCTTTATTTTAATTAAATGCGGTCGGTTAACTGGCCTTTTACAAGCCAGAGGCTCCGATCCCCCTCTGGAAGGGACTAGGATTCCTGTGTCTCAATCCCAGCTGAATGTGGTTGCCCTGTGTTCCCTCCCTGCACAGAAGGCCTTCTTTGTGACTGGTTCTCAGGACAGAGCCCTCTTCAACTAGCCTACAGAAGGCTGAAGAAAACTCTGTGACCAGATTCTCAGCCCAGCCTCGCAGATCGCAGAGAAAGGAACCCACAACACTCCCAACCCCATCCCCCCTCCCTTTCTCCTCAGAGAAGGGAGGTCTCCCATGGACCAACCCTGGCACATCAAGTCACAGCAGAACTAAGTTTATCCTCTCCCACTGAGGCCAGACAAGGTAGCCCAGCTAGAGGAAAGGGATTCAAAGGCAGACGACAGTCAGAGATAGCCCCCACCCGGGCTCTAGTTGTTAGGGGACTCAGGATGACCAAGCTGCATATCTGCTACATATGTGTAGGAGGCTAAGATCCAGCCCATGCATGCTCTTTGGTTGGTGGTTAAGTCTCTGTGGACCATAGGTCCAGCTTAGTTGACTCTGTAGGTCTTGTGATGTCCTTGACCCTTCTGGGCCCCTCAATCCTTCCTCCCACAAGACTCCGAGTTTGACCTATTGTTTGTCTGTGGGCCTCTACATCTGTTTCCATGAGCTGCTGGATGAAACCTCTCAGAAGACAGATATGCTAGGCTCCTGTCTGCAAGCATAGCAGAGTATCATTAATAATAGTATCAGGAGGCCGGACATGGGGGTGCATGCATTTAATCCCAGCACTCGGGAGGCAGAGGCAGGTGGATTTCTATGAGTTTGAGGCCAGCCTGGTCTACAAAGTGTGCCCAGGACAGCCAAGGCTACACAGAGAAACCCTGCCTCGAAAAACTAATAATAATAATAATAATAAAAATATTAATATCAGGGGTTGGCTCTCTTCCATGGGATGGGACTCAAGTTGGGCCAATCATTGGCTGGCCATTCCCTCAATCTCTGCTTTATCTTTATTCCTATATTTCTAGTAGGCAGGCCAAATTTTGGGTCAAAGATTTTATGGGTTGTGTTGGTGTTCCTCTCCCTCCACTGGAAGTCCTACCTGGCTACAAGAGATGGCAACTTCAGGCTCCATATCCCCTGTTGCTTCTAGGAGTCTCAGCTAGGGTCACCCCCACAGACTCCTGGGAACCTCCTCACATTAGTTTATTCTTAGTGTATATAAAGTACCTCAAGATGAGCCTAAGGCCTAGCCTAAGGAGATGAGCATGGTAGACGAATGCTCTACCAGTGGTCTAGATCCACTTTTGTTTTTGAGATGGAGTCTCAAGTAGAACAGGCTGGCCTCAAACTCATTACATATTCATGGCTAACCTTGAACTTGTGATGCTCCACCCTCCATGTCTCCAGAGCTAGGATTACAGGTGTGAACCACCATGCTCCTTATGCCATATTGGTCCTTGAACCCTGGGTCTTGTGAATACTAGGTAAACCCTTTACAAACTGAGCTCCATCTACAGCCCTGAATGTTATCAACTGTTAGCTTTGGTATACAGAACTCCATATACACTACTAGATCATTCATTGCCTGATACCTTGCAGAAATTGGCATGGTTTATCTACACCTGAGGTGCAAATGATGCTGTACTTTGGACCAGGGCTTCCCAGCTGCCATGGAAGTATGCTTTTGAAAAATGTGAACCGCCGAACAGCAATATCTGACCTCTGACAGACATCAAAAAGAGACCATGACATAACCTTCTTTGCCTTCTACAGTTTCTACCATTGAACACACCCTGTCGACGCAGTCTGAGGAGGCCCACCAGCCCCCTCAGTCTCTGAACTGTTCTCTGTCCACTAATTCCGAATGGCTCATGCTATGGCGGATCTGTCACCTACTCTGTTTTTGACCTCCAATCCAGGTGACGTCCTCCCGGTGCAAATGAGTCCCATAGCCCAGTGTTGCTTTGTGCCCTTGGCTGAAGTTCTTTGCTGTGCTATAGCTGATATGAACACAGCTCAAGCGACTGTCACGCAGGAATCACTCTCAGAGCACTTGATGAAGCATTACCCAGGTAACTGGTTTTTACCACTTGTATTCATTCCATTGTGTTTGGTTTCTGTGGGAAGGAGTAAGCTTTGTCACAGGTGGGAGCAGTCTTGGCGGGCTTTACCCTTGGGGCACCCCATGAATACCTTGTGACAGACTGAGTGGAGCCATCCTGGGTCTGGAATTCAGGAAACAGACCTGGGAACCCCACCTAGACTATTGTCTTTCTAATGGACGCTCACCTGGAGAAGGAGCCGGTCCTTCCCACGTGACTGAAGGAGTTGGGGAAGAGAGAATAACAAAGTCGGGAGCGGGGAGAGCGTGCAGGGGCAGCGACAAGCTGGATCAGCACGCCGGCCAGAGAGACACCTAAAGATCCGTCCCGTGGAACGGCTACCGGAAGGTTCACTCTTTCGTCCCTTTAACCTTTTTCCTTCTTTTATAAGCTAGTTGGGTTACATAATAAAGTTTAATTGCTAAGAAACAGAGTCAACAGGTTTCTATTTATAAACAAACTTTATTATTTTTTGGTTATTTTTTTTGAGACAGGGTTTCTGTGTGTAGCCTTGGCTTGTATATTCTTTATATAGCTCTCGTTAGATTTTTTTTTCCATATTTGTTTATCAAAAATACTTTCTCAAGGTATAGGGTTTTTTTGTTGTTGTTGTTATTTTGTTTTTTTGGTTTTTTTAGACAGGGTCTCTCTGTGTAGCCTTGGCCATCCTGGACTCACTTTGTAGACCAGGCTGGCCTCGAACTCACAGCGATCCACCTGCCTCTGCCTCCCGAGTCCCGGGATTAAAGGCGTGCGCCACCACGCCCAGCTCAAGGTATAGTTTTTTGTTTTGTTTTCAGTGTTGGGGATTAAACCCAGGCAATTGTTTTCCTACTGAATCTTCAAATTTTAAGTTGATTTATATCTGGTGATAGTCAGTGTGGGACCCTGTTGTTAAGGTGGAAACCTGGCGTTTCTGGGTAGCCCCTGAGCTCAGTACAAGATGATGAACTTCTTTCTCTGTTGGGTTCCCTCTCCGACTGCTCTAGGCAACCCCAGATTCTCTTAAGGAGAGTCACATAGCCTTTTCCTGATAAGAAACTTGTTCAGTGTGCACTTGGGAATTCCTGGAAACACCTACCCTATGCCACTGAGGTGTCTTGGTGTCTTGGCGATCAACCAATGACCTTTGACCACACCTGGAGTCCCTCCCTCCCCCCCACCCCCCACTCTACCCCCACCCCCCAACTCATAGGATAATTAAGTACTGCTTTCCCTCTCTCATGATAAAGCTGTGCTGTTAAATGTAGATGAAGTAGCTGGGCGTGGTGGCGCACGCCTTTAATCCCGGGACTCGGGAGGCAGAGGCAGGTGGATCGCTGTGAGTTCGAGGTCAGCCTGGTCTACACAGTGAGTCCAGCATAGCCAAGGCTACACAGAGAAACTCTGTCTTGAAAACAACAGCAACAACAAAAAAATGTAGATGAAGTATATCCCTGGCACTCCTAGCCCCAGTGAATCAAACACATTCACCCTTAAAACTTCTCCCACAGGAGGCAGACTCAGGAGGATCTCTGAGTTCTAGGCCAGCCTGGTCTACAAAGCAAGTCCAGGACAGCCAAGGCTACACAGAGAAACCCTATTTTGAAAAACTAAAGCAACCAATCAGACAAAAAACAGACTCCTTTTCTTGCGAACACCACATTCAAATTAGCACTTGGCCTCATCTGCCACCTGGTGACAAAGCCTTAGCAAGCTGCAACACAGCGGATAACAAAAAGCTTCAACACCACCAAGGCTCTCCACCTCCCAACATAGAACTAGATGGATAACGCTGTTGTCAAGGCAGGAGCCGTGCAGCTCATTGTAGGTGAATTAGACACTAGGTTCCTGACACGACTCTTGGAACTGGAAAAGGATACTATCCTAGCTGGAAAGGCCTTCATTGGGCAGGTTAAGCTGATTGCTGCCTATGCAGAATTGCACGCATATCTAAAAGTGCGGTTATTTGTGGACAGCGGGGTCTCTGACGGTCCCACGTTGCCCTGAGTAGGATCAGAGATCAGAGCATTCAGGTCTTCTGAAACAGACCTTAAGAAAGCACTGGTGAAGAGCTCTTTTCCTGTGTGAAAGCACTTAAGCTGGATGGCCATGAGAGACTGAGTCCTGTGAGCTTTCCAAATCTGTGCTAACTCGCAAATTCTAGAAAAAGAAAAACTGAACAGGATTTTTAAGGATTGTAAGTCCATTAAAGAAGTCCTCTCAAGACCTTGAAGAGGGAGAAGCTGTTAGCAAACCACCAAAGACTGGGCGAGCGAGGAATTAGTGCTGGAGACAGAGAAGCATTTACTTATTTTTAATTTTTTGTTTTTTTATTTTCAAGACAGGGTTTCTCTGTGTAGCCTTGGTTGTCCTAGATTCATTTTGTAGACCAGGCTAGCCTTGTACTCACAGGGATCCACCTGCCTCTGCCTCCTGAATGCTAGGGGATTAAAGGCGTGTGCCACCACCACCCAGTTTGTTTTTTAATTTTTGAAAAACATTTAAAATTTTTTATGTATATGAATGCCCTATCTACATGTATACCTGAATGCCAGAAGAAGGCATTAGAGGACGTATAGATGATTGTGAGCCACCATGTTGCTGCTGGGAATTGAACTCAGGACCTCTGGAAGAGCAGACAGTGTTCTTAACCTCTGAGCCATCTCTCCAGCCCCAGAGGAGCATTTAAAGGAGAGTTTGGTGTTACAGATGAGGATATCAACCCAAGCCGAGCCATAGTTGCCAGGCAGAGACAACCCTGTGAACGCAACTCAGTGTGGATCAGTAGCTCACACCGATAAGGACAAACTTCAAGAGTTAGAAAAAAGATCACCACTAGCCTATCCATATGTCTTTATGAGGACCAACTTATATAGTGTTTTGGAGTTTAATTATAATTACATATTGTTGGGGCATGGTCTGGTGTATTTTGATGCTAATTACAGCTTTGCTTTAATAAAAAGCCATCCCACCTGGGCAGGGCAGGAGATAGGTGGGGCTAGGAGAGAGAGAGGAATTCTGGGAAGAAGTAATACTGCCAGCCAGAGAAGGAGACCTGAAGTGAAGAGAGGAAGGCCACCATGGGTTAGCTGGAGGAGAAGCACATGGCCGGCGTGGATGGAGAATTCGGCTCAGATCAAGAATATTAGCAACTATTTGGGATTATGGATGGGAGGTAGCTTGATAGAAGTTATTGGAAGCAGACGGCATAGGATCGAGGCAGGGGTCCCATGCCTGCCCCACTATGGGAGGTAGTTTAGAGGGTTGATATCTGCCCTGCCCCAGGTTAACTAAGGCTATTTTAAAATATAACAAGTGTCTGTGTCTTGATTGCTAGCCAGGCCTTCAGATAATACTGGTAATACAGATAACACATGTAATTTTTAAAAAAGATTTATTTATTTATTATGTATACAGTGTTTTGCTTGCATGCCGGAAGAGGGCCCCAGATCTCACCATAAATGGTTATGAGCCACCATGTTGTTGCTGGGAATTGAACTCAGGACCTTTGGAAGAACAGCAGTGCTCTTAACCTCTGAGCCATCTCTCCAGCCCAACACATGTAATTTTTAAAGCAATAACATATTAGTTTTTGGGTTGTTTTGTTTAAGATAGGGTCTCACTGTAGCTCAGGCTGGCCTAATTTTCAATATATAAACCAAGGTGATATTGTGGTGATTCTCCTGTGTCTGTCTCCTGAGCGCTGAGGTTACAGAGATGAATCACTATCCTCAGCTCCTTCTAATTTTAAAAAAGTGCATGCGTGTGTGCGTGCGTACATGTGTGTACACATGTGTACAGGTTAGAGGACAACTCTTGGGACTTGTTCTCTCCTGATACTTTGTGGGACTGAGCATCAAACTCAGGTTGCCAGGCCTGCATCCAAGCAGCACCCTTACCTGTTAAGCCATCTGACCGGCTAGCATTTTAATAGCATGTATTGCATATAATCAGCTCCAAGTTTGTTAATCAAATATGTGGTCATTCTGAATTTCTGATCTCACTTGTTTTTGTTTTGTTTGTTTTGTTTTGTTTTTCTAGGTGTTGCTGTTCCACCCTCAGATGTTCTCTACAGCGCACTGGGGGCTCTAATTCAACAGAGGAAGATTTACCACACTGGGGAAGGCTACTTCATAGTTACACCGAGCACTTATTTCAGTACAAATACACCCATGCAGGGAAATAGAGCGCCTCTGTCAGACGAAGGGTGCTCGGGGCCCACTTCTGTCACCTATCTGGTGAGCATGGGCTGCTGTGCAGAGCTGGCCCAGGAGAGCGAGGCCCATGTTTCTCACTGTCCATCCTGTCAGTGTTTCCTTGATACAAATGTACAGGACTCTAAGGACCCACTGACTGCCGCAGAAGTGACTGGAAAACAGCAGGAAGGTCTTGAGGACCCCACAACTTCGACAAAGAACCAGGTAGTTTCAGCATCTGAAGACACCCACATCTGTGCGAGCCCCAAACCGTTACCATACACCAAAGACAAAGGCAAAAGATTTGGTTTTGGGTTCTTGTGGCGCGGTTTATCTAGAAAACAAAAGCCTAAAGCAGAGTATCGCAGTTTCTCTGCGCAGTTCCCACCCGAGGAGTGGCCTGTCCGAGATGAAGACAGCGTCGGCAACATCCCCCGAGATGTGGAACATGCAATAATCAAAAGAATTAACCCTGTGCTGACTGTTGACAACTTAACCAAACACACCATCCTAATGCAAAAATATGAAGAACAGAAAAAATATAATAGCCAGGGCACGTCCACTGATGTCCTGACAATCAGGCATAAGCATTCTTCGAAAGAGAGAATTTGGAAAAGGGGGGGCCCGTCTGCCAAGCCCCATAGGCGGGGCTGCTCTCATAGGGACAGGCATAGAGCATCGAGCCAGGGAAGTGAGCTTCAGCCAGAAAGCACTGGACTGGAAAAGCACCCCAAGGTCCCTGCAGCCCAGCCTGCTCCCAGAATGATGAACAGTTCCAGTGAAGGAGTTCATTGGTTGCACAGTGGGAGTCCAGCTGTGCTAGGCCCCCACGCCATTTATAAAAAGCACATCAGTAATCCTTTCCAGGGCATGTATCTCCGAGGACATGCAGGATCCAAAAGGCACAATGTTCAGAAAACCCGTGGTCTGAAACCTAGTCCCATCGGGCCAGAGGAAAGGCCTTTCCAGAGGGCGGGCTCTTCAGAACCTTCGGGAGCCTTTGATGGTGAAACGCAACCGCCATATTCAGAGCAATGCCATGATACACTGGAAGCTGAAACCAGGCGTGTGACAGAGGCTCCTGTACATCCTGTCAGTGACGACTTCAGAGGGGGCCCAGTAGATTATCCTCCATGTAGTGTCTGGCCAAGGCACCCTTGGTGCTGTTCCTTCAGGGAAAGCATGTTGAGAGGCGGGGTATATGATGAAGGAAGCAAGGTCAACCCTGACATCTTAAGGAAAAGCTATTCTGACTGGGACATGTTCTTGGGGACCAAAGAAATGCAGCAGGTCCTGCCCACACAAAGTCCCTCCACATTAGACCCAGAATCCTCTGCAAATACAGCAGTGGCTGAGACACTGCACCAGTTCCAAAACCTTGACCTCTTAGATGGCCCGGTTGGTGCAAACCATTTGAGGACACATGAAAGACAAGATGGTGACTCAGAAGAGCTAACCACAACGGCATTTGTCCCAGAGGCAGAGACTGTGAATATGGAAAAAGAAGGGCTTTCTGACAATGATGAGGTGGCCTCGAATCAAAGTGACAGCGGGGCGGATGACGGGGCCTGCAGTTCGTTGTATCTAGAGGACGATGACGTCTCTGAGACTGATGACTTCTGTTGCACACTGCCTGAACGCGCTCAGTACTCCTTTGCAGGTGGAGTCAAGTGGAATCATTTGGGAAGACCAAGGGTGACAGGGAGAGCCCTGACAGAGTGTGACAGCAAAACCCATAGGTGTGAGCCCCTGGCGCTTGAAAGGAATCCCTGGTACAAGGCCACTGGGTGGTTTCCAAATGCAAAGGAAGGCCCAAAGCCTGATCTCACTGACAGCCCTGGCCTGAATTCAGGGACTCCGTTTGGTTTTAACTATGAAGGAGAAGCCACCACTGCCCACATCCAGGCCTCAGCTGCTGCTGCTGCTGCTGCTGCTGCTGCTGCTGGGAGCTTACTTGAGAGATCTGCTGCCAGGAAAACCAGTTTTGGGGCTGAGATCCCGCAAGATTCTCCTGGTGACATGGGGAACCACCCAATTGGCTGGGGACAGCTCCCTCCAAATAAGGAAGTCAAAGATCATCTCACAGACAAGTTACAGCTTTTCAACACCTCGCATGTGCCAGTGTTGGCTCAGGAGCCACAGCGAGAGCACAGTCACCTGGAAGGGACAGAGAATTACAGCATGGCAGGAGACAGCGGGATCGATTCCCCGAGGTAAGGATGCGTAGGGGCCATGCACTAGCTATTCCTGCAGCAGTTAGTAGATTCTGGGTTTGTGGAGCTTCCTAGAGAAAGCTGGGGAAAAACCCGTGTGACAATTCGAACAGCCTTGGTGGGTGGGTGTGTTGCGGGGGGAGGGGGGGACTGTGGGGGAAGGCGGGAGATGGATAAATTGTATCATGTTACAATGAGGTTGCATATTGTAGAACTACTTGGAGCTGGTGGCCATGGCACAGGCCTGTAACCCCAGCACTTGGGAGGCAGGGGCAGGTGGATCACCATGAGTTCGAGGCCAGCCTGGTCTACAAAGTGAGTCCAGGAGAACCAAGGCTACACAGAGAGACCCTGTCTCAAAAAACCAAAACCAAAATTATTTGTATTAATTCTTTGAGAATTTCAGACAATATACACATATTTTAGGGATTTATTTTATTTGTACATGTATGGGGGTTTTGCCTGAGTACATATCTGTGTGTGCATTGCATGCATGCCAGGTGCTCACTGAAGTCAGAAGCGGGCATCAGATCCCTTGAAACTGGAGTTATGGATGATTGTGAACCACTATGTAGGTACTGAAAGCTGAGTTTAGACCCTCTGCAAGAGCAATCAGTGCTCTTACCCGCTGAGCCATCTCCTTCCAGGCCTATGCAATTCACTTTGATCATGTTCACTGTCCTTCCCCCAGTTCCTCTCTCTCTACCCTACCCAACCCAACTTTTGTTGTTTTTTGAGACAGGGTCTCACTGTGTAGCCCTGGCTGTCCTGGAACTCACTTTGTAGACCAGGCTGGCCTCCAACTCATATCCACCTGTTTCTGTCTCCCAAGTGCTAAGACTAAAGGTGAGTGCTACCATGCCTCCCACCTAAATTTTTTTTTTTTTTTGGCTTTTTGAGACAGGGTTTCTCTGTGTAGCCTTGGCTGTCCTGTGTAGACCAGGCCGGCCTTGAACTCATAGCAATCCGCCTGCCTCTGCCTCCCGAGTGCTGGGATTAAAGGCGTGCGCCACCATGCCCGGCCCACCTAACTTTTAAGTTTCAGTTTCTTCTCCTCCTCCATCCTCCTCTTCTCTTCTCCTTCTCTTCCTTCTTCACATCCTTCTCTTCTCCCTCTCCTCCTCCTCCTCTCTTTTCTTCCTCCTCTTTCCCCCCATCAAGTTAGTTTGTGCTGCCCAACTACTCTAGGGAGTGGGGCATGCCCTGGACAGTGGTTGGCCTACAGGGGTCTCATCATTAAAGAAAACTGACTCTATGGCTTCCTTTTTCTTATTTATTTATTCATTTATTTATTTATTTATTTATTTATTTATTTATTTATGGTTTTTCGAGGCAGGGTTTCTCTGTGTAACCCTGGCTGTCCTGGACTCACTTTGTAGACCAGGCTGGCCTCGAACTCACAGCGATCCACCTGCCTCTGCCTCCCAAGTGCTGGGATTAAAGGTGTGCGCCACCACGCCCGGCTATGAGTTCCTTTTTATTGGGAACCAAATTTTTGCTGGAAATTATTTCTAAAACTAGAAAAGAAAACAAAGCACTTTCAGAACATAGACTTGGAAGTTTTCTCATCTATTCCTGGATCTATATGTGTTAAGGAAAGGATGTGCTTAACCTCTCCTCACTTGTTTAAATGACATTGTTCATGTGACAAACAGAATATGGACTTAGGATATATTTAAGAACAAAGTATTGGAAATTGTAGCCCAGCTGGTAGAGTGCACGCCTGGCATTCACAAAGCCCAGTACTGCATAGACAGGATGTGGAAACAAGACTTTAATCCCAGCACTTGAGAGATGAAATCAGGAGTTTAAGATCATTCTTGGCTACATAGCTATGTTCAAAGCCAGCCTGGATTCAACATCCCCCCAAAACCCTAAATGGTAAATAAATTTAAACAACATTTTGTGTGTGAGTTCTATAACAAAGTGTGGAGATTAGAGGTCAGCTTTAAGGAGTTGGTCCTGTCCTTCCACTGTGTGGGTGGTGTGGACAGAACTCAGATTATCAAGCTTGGCAAGTGTCTACCCACTGAACAATCTTTCCATTCCCTAAGGTATTTTATAAATTTTGTAATGATACTATTGCTTCCCCCCCCCCCCCCCGCCTTTGCTTTCTTTTTTCAAGACAGGGTTTCTCTGTGTAGCCCTGGCTACTCTGGAACTTGTTCTTTGGACCAGGCTGGCCTCGAACTCAGAGATCTGCCTGCATCTGTGTCATGAATACTAGGATTAAAGGTGTGCACTACCACACTCAGCACAACTACAAGTATTTTAACAAAATTCCTAGGAGTTGGTGAGGTGGCTCAGAGGTTAAGAGCACTGGGTCTTCCAGAGGACCCAAGTTCAATTCCCAGCAACCACATGGTGGCTCACAGCTGTATAATTGTATCCCTGTGTGACCTCGTGCCATCCTTTGGCGTGCAAATGTACATGCAGACAAAATACTCTCCCACAGATATAGGCAAATCTTTTAACAAGGCATTCACAGCCATGTGTCCGTTTCCACCCGGTTTATCATGGATTATCCTGCAACTGATACATGCACAGCTATCTTGAGATTGATTTTTTTTTGTTTTGTTTTGTGGTTTTTTGCATTACATTTTGTTAATGTGAGCATGTGTGTAATATATGCCCATGTGTGTACAGGTTTCCTTTAGTGGCCGGAAGCTGGCTTTGGATGCCCTGAAGCTGGAGTTAGAGGCACTAAAGCCACCCAGTGAAGGTGCTGGGAACAGAACTCTAGTCCTGTGCCAGAGCTAGGCCAGGCTAGCCTCCAACTTGTGACCTCCCCGCCTTACCCTCCCAAGGTTTTTGGGGATGGGGCTGGGGGAGGTGAGATGTTAGTTCAGAGTTTCGAAAAAGTCTTGTGTACCCAAGCTGCCTTGAGTATACACGGCAGACCCTTCTGTGTAGCTCAGGATATGATGGTTAACATTATCACCTAGGAGACAAACTTGTGAGAGACAATCTACATTAGGTTAATTGAGATAGGAACACCCATGCCAACCATGGGCCGCACCATCCCACAGGCTGGGCTCCTGGATGAAATGGAAAACAAGAGAAAGTGAGTTGAGCACTCTGTTCCCTGACTGCCTCCAGGACACAGTGTCACCAGCTGTCTCAAGCCTTCGCTGCCCTGATAGCATCATCATGTGCCCTTGAACTTTGACCCAGTAAACTTTCTCCCTTAGGTTGTTTTCATCCACGTTGTTTTGCCACAGCAACATGACATCTCAGTGCTAGGGTTTCAAGCATGAGTCACATCCGCACCTATCTCGACGTTTTTTTATTTTTGTTTGTTTATTGAGACAGAGTCTCACTGTGTAGCTCAGGCTGTCCTGGAACTCTCTCTCTATATAGACCAGGTTGGCCTCGAACTCATAGATCCTCCTGCCTCTGCCTTCATGTGCTGGGGTTAAAGGTGTGGGCCACCATACCTGGCTATTTTTGAAAAGGTTATTTTTTTCTAGCTTTTTTTTTTTTAAGGAAAAATTATATGTATCGACGCATTGCCTGCATATGTGTCTGTGCACCACATGCGTGCCTGGTGCTCACAGAGGCTAGAAGAGGCCATCAGATCCCCTTAAGTTATAAATGGTTGTGAGCTGTTCTATGGATACTGGGAACCAAACTAAGGTCCTCTGCAAGAGGAGCCAGTGTTTTTTTGTTTTGTTTTTAATTTTGGTTGCTTTGGTTTTGATTTTTCAAGACAGGGATTCTCTATGTAGCCTTGTATGCCCTGGAACTCACTCTGTACACCAGGCTGCCTTTGAACTTGGAGCTCTGTCTGCCGCTGCCACCTCCACCCAGCTGGAGCCAGTGCTTTTAACACCTGAACCATCCCTTTCTCAACCTGGAGGTCTCCTGTAGGGACAGGGCAAATGACCCTTTCACAGGGGTCACCTAAGACCATCAGAAAACAGATACTTAATTTACATCATGACTCATAGCAGTAGCAAAGTTACAATGATGGTGTTTTTGTTTTTGTTTTGGTTTGGTTTTGGTTTTTTGAGACAGGGTTTCTCTGTGTAGCCTTGGCTGTCCTGGACTCACTTTGTAGACCAGACTGGCCTCAAACTCACAGCAATCTGCCTGCCTCTGCTTCATGAGTGCTGGGATTAAAGGCCTGCGCCACCACCGCCGCCCAGCCAAAATTACAATTATGAAGTAGTGATGAAAATAATTTTTTGGTTTGGGGTCACTACAACATGAGGGACTGTATAAAAGTGTCATAGCATTAGGAAAGTTGAGAACCACTGGTCTATCCAATTCCACAAAGAATTTTTTCTTTTTCCAATTATTTTGCTTTGTGTGTTTCCACAGGTGTGTGTACACAGTGTTCATGTGGAAATAAGAGGATTTGGGGGAGTCATGTTCTCTCTTTCCACCTTGAGGAGGGGTCCCTCTTGTTTCTGCTCCTGCACTGTGTTCACAAGCTCCTGTCCCCACTTCCCGTCTCCCCCCAGGAAGACTTGCTGGTGTCACAGCCTCTCAAGGGCCTGGAGCTTTTTTATGTGGGGTCTGGCTATCAAATTCAGAACATTTGGCTTGCACAACACACACTTTTAAATGCTTGCCTATCTTGCTGGCCCAACTTCTTCTGGCCCAAGATGTATGTATTTGTAATTTTAATGATATATATTGTATGTGGGGGTGTGTACATTAAGTACAGGTCCCCTCAGAGACCAGAGGCCTCAGATCCACTGGTACTGAAGTTACGGGTACGTGTGAACCACCTGACATGGGCACTTGGGATTGAATCAGGTCACCTGCATGAGCAGAGAGCTAGTCTCCAGTCCCAAGGTTTTTGGTTTTTGTTGTTGTTGTTGTTTTCCAAGACAGGGTTTCTCTGTGTAGCCTTGGCTGTCCTAGACTTACTTTGTAGACCAGGCTGGACTCGATCTCACAGCGATCCACCTGCCTCTGCCTCCCAAGTGCTGGGATTAAAGGTGTGTGCCACCACCGCCCCAGCAAGTTTTTTTTTTAATTGATTATGATATGGTTATCTTGGTTTTTTATTGTTGTTTTTTTTTTTTTTGGTTTTTTAAATTATTGATTTTTATTTCATGTACATTTGTGGTTTGCTTGCATGTATATCTGTGTGAGGGTGTTGGATCTTGAAGTTACAGTTGTGAACTGCCATGTGGGTTCTGGGAATGGAACCTGGATCCTCTTCACCACTGAGCCATCTCTCCAGCCCGTTTTTTTGTTTTGTTTTGTTTTTTTTTTTGAGACAGGGTTTCTTTTCTGTGTAGCCTTGGCTGTCCTGGACTCACTTTGTAGACCAGCCTGGTCTTGAACTCCATGATCGGCCTGCCTGTGCCTCTTGAGTGCTGGGATTAAAGGCGTGTATCGCTATGCCCAGCTACGATATGGTTTTCTTGAGAGGCTTATAATTATTACAGATACTCAGAAGGAGAAGGAAAATAGCCTTTGAACATCAACTCTGTGCTGTGGTTCTTACTGTTGGTGTCAGGGCCAGATGAACAGGACATAGTTGGTACTTTCTTTAAGGAGAACTAGAAACAAAATTAACAGGGACAAGCTGAACAGAAGAACATAGCGTAGACTTTTTTTTTTTTTTTTTTTGGTTTTTCGAGACAGGGTTTCTCTCTGTAGCCTTGGCTGTCCTAGACTCACTTTGTAGATCAGCCTGGCCTGAAACTCACAGCCATCCGCCTGCCTCTGCCTCCAGAGTGCTGGGATTGAAGGTGTGCGCCACCACGCCCGGCCTGACTCATTCATTCTTAACTGTCAAAGAAGTGTGGCATTCAGAGTCGCACGCACGTGGACTAGGGAGCTACTCAAGGGTAGAGTACCTGCCTCACGTGGATGAGACCCTGAGCTCAACCCCTAGCACCACAAAAGCAAACAAACAACTGCCCCTCCAAACCAAGCATCAAATTACCGGCTGTGCCGAGGACATAGCTTGGTGGGAAGGGACACACTTAACAGATGTGCTGCAGCAAGACAAATGTGCTTAGATAAATAAGAACCTAGCTCACTGTTCCCAGGACAAGGACATTGTCTATATGAAAACTGAAAGAGCTGATGGTCCCTCCTGTGACTCTGAACAAGAAACTATACAAGCTATCAAAACTGATTCCGTTAGGGCATTTGTTGATTCTGGCCAGCACGTTAGCTGAGAACTGATACGGGTTTGAGATCTGATGATCAGAAAGCACCTGGCAAATATTTGGGAGTGCTACTGTGTGGCATTTCACATGTAAAAGTTCACTAGGGTTTTGAAAGGTCATCTTAGATTTAAGTGTGCTAGTGTAGCCTCAGACTGACAGATGAAACTGCAGTGCCTTGAGTGGCACTCTGGGCCCCTTTTGAAGACAGTAATCCTGTCCTTTTTTAATATCTTCAGGACGCAGAGCCTGGTGTCTAATAATTCAGCCATTTTGGATGGATTTAAAAGAAGCCGGACTTTTCTGCAGAACCGTGACGGCGTGAAGAGGAGCCAAACACTCCTGTCTAATCCCTTGCTCCAACTAACTCCAGTTATAAATGTCTAATTAAAAAAAACACAACAGCCAAACCAAACACTGTTGAAATGTGGTCTTACACTGTGGTTCAGGCTGGCCTGAATCTCAGCAGCCATGCAGTGCCTTTGTCTCAGGAGTGCTGGGATGGTAGGCGTAAACCACCTTGCCAGGATTAAAATTGTAACTGACTTGGGAGAACTCTTTTTCTTGTTTGTTTTTGTTTTTTTGAGATAGGGTCTCTCTGTGTTAGCCTTGGCTTCCTGGGGTTGCTTTGTAAACCAGGCTGGCTTTGAACTCAGTGATCCGCCTGCCTCTGGCTCCCGAGTGCTGGGATTACAGGCGTGCACCACCACTGCCTGGCTGACTTTGGAGATCTCTTAAACATTGCCTATGTAAGAGTCCTCTAAAGCTGAGCATGTATGCCATTGTTAATACTAACCTCGCTATATTGCAATCTGATTATTTTTCTTTTTACAATTTTAAAGCAGCTTTTAGTGCCTTTTACTAAAAATTTGTTGTAGTTTTTAATAAAAGAAACATGAAATCATTGGTCCTTTTCTAATTAAATGTCACTAAGTTTTAATTTTCCTTGTTCAGTTTCTCTGCTACATATTATGCTGACTTACTACCCAGGGGCATTCTCATTAAGCACAGGAGTATGGAATTCTCAGGTTAAGGATTTCACACGACACCCAGAAAACAGATACTTTTTAAGGGCAGCCTAGGTTCTTGGAAATTAAAGTCTTATCGGGAAGAAGTGATGTGCTATGATGCCTGCTGCTTTCCAGAAGAATCCTTCGCCTGGGTCACTGCTGGCCAGGATTCTTTTTTTCAAACGGCCTGTTATGTAAAGAAACGGCTCCAAGCGGCATGGACTAAAGATGTGTAAAACTCCCATGTTCGTAGACTTGGGGTTCCCTTTTGCATGCCAGGCTCTCGAACGGGAACCTGGTCTGCAATGACTACCACCGGCAGCCATCTTGGAGATGGACGGAACCCGTTGCTTGTATGTGTTGCTTTAAGGAGCATTTGAGACAATTTTCTGGTGAGTAGTCATGTTTTCTGATTTCATGCTGTCCCCAGACTAAGGTCCAGACAGGTTTGTTGTTGCTGGCCGTGTGTGTGCCTTTGGGAAGCCACGGAACACAATAGCCAGACTTGACACCGGCCAGGTCATTGTGCTCACGTGAACTGAGCTTCTGAATAGGGACCGCGGGACTCCCAGGCGGCACGTCTCAGAGGAGGCTTCTGTAAGTTAAACTCTGATGCGCTTGAAGACATGGCAGCTGAGAAGCATTTCATCCCTGATGGTTGCGGAGTTAACGGTATCCCAGTCGTGGCCCCTGGACACGTGGCAGGCCTTGTGCTCCTGAGGCCCTCCGCTGTGCTGAAGCCCCTCCCCCATCAAAGAGCTCCAGCCATGTTTACTAATCATTTTACCTCCGTTCCAAAAATGGAAAAAGCAAAACGACTCCCCCAAGTGAAAAACGGGCAAATGTCTATTGTTTTTATGTCTGTAGTAGTACGGCATTCGGTCTAGTTTGTAGAGCACTTGCCACGTTTTCAAAGATTCTGGGTTTTAAAATTTAATTTTTTTATGTGCATCGGTGTTCTGCAGGAATGTCTGTGTAAGGCTTGTCAGATCTTGAAGTTACGGACAGCTGTGAGCTGCCGTGTGGGCTGCTGGGATTTGAACCCAGGTCCTCTGGAAGAACAGTCAGTGCTCTTAACTGCTGAGCTATCTCAGGCCCCTCAAAGATTTTAAAAGGCATACAAAATAATAAGCTGCCAAATTGGGTGTGTATCAAGGATTGTGTTGAAGGGAAAACATGGTGGAAATGAGTGAAAATTAGCCTGTTTCCTCAGGAAACATTTAAGTTAAACTCAGATTCTGTTGTAAAAGTTGGTTATATAGTAGCGTATTTTTATTTATTTAATGATATAGACAGTATTCTGCCTGCATGTACACCTACAGGCCAGAAGGCATCAGATCACATTATAGATGGTTGTGAGCCATCGTGTGAGTGCTGGGAATTGAACTCAGGGCCTCTGGAAGAGCAGTCAGTGCTCTTAACCACTGAGCCATCTCTCCAGCCCATATTTAGTGGTATATTTAATAGCAAAATCATTTACTGATGGTAAATTAATCCACAATAGGGAATGTAGCAGTTGTAATATGCCCTGGTGAGGGTGGGGGGAGAGGATATTTCTAAAATCCGTTTGTCTTACTGGACTACAGCCAAGCGAAGAAACTTGAAAATGGAAAGCCATTTGAGGCCAGGAAGCCTGTAACTCAAATGCTGGAGTGCTTGCCTAGCATGCATGAGGTCCTGGGTTCAAGCCCGAGCACTGCATGAAGTGAGCATGGCAACACATGCCTGTAGCTTTACCACTTGGGAAGTGGAGACAGGAGGCCTAGAAGTTCAAGGTCATCCTTTGCCCTGACAAGTCTGAGGCCAGCCTGGGTTACGTGAGGTTCTGTTTTAATAGGAAGGAAGGAGGGGAAGTTTACAGGACTGCCAGTTTTCTCTTAAGCTTTGGCTGTGGGTATTGGCACTGGGGCTTCAATGATACCTCAGTTCTTTGTGTTTCTTAGTAGTGCTGATGACAAATGCCACTGTTGAAATGGCTTCTTTAATGTCATTAAGACACACTAAGTAGATTTGTACCAAGTAATGTTAAAATTTCCATTGCCTACATATCTGGATTGGTGCCCTGTGATGGTAGGTGAAAGACTTGAAAAATCATGTATTTACCATCTCAAACTCACACTTATTGAGCTATTGTTACATAGTAAATCAAGGAAATTCATTCAAAAACTTGTTAAACGTGTCAAGTCTGCCACCAAGACTGAGTTTCATAAGGGCCAGGGGATTAAATCATCCCCAATTCCAGGAGTTCTTAAAATGTTTGATGTTGACTTTGACATTTGCTTTTGGGAGATAAGATGGCTAAGTTGAGACCACATGTTGAAAAGGTTTTTATCACTTTTGACATTAAGTGGTTTATAGTATCAAAAACACTGGCCCAGTGAAACGGCTCAGTGGCTAAAAGGCACTTGCTGACAAGCCTTGACGCCCTGAGTTCAATCCCTGGGATGCACATAGTGGAAGGAGAGAACCAACTCCCAACTACTCTCCTCTGACCACACACACACACACACACACACACACACACACAAAAGTACAATGCCAAATGTCTCATTTGTTTTATAGTCTCTTTCACTTTCATAGTAGAAAACAATTTTAAATAATCAAGGTCCAGTGAGAACTCAATGGGTTAAGGCTCTCAAAGCCTGATGACCTGACTTCAATGCCTGGGACTCATGGTGCAAGGAAAGAAGTCTCGAGAATTGTCCTCTGACTTCCACACATGCTAACCACAGTAAAGGGAATAATTCATTTTTAATTAATGACGTTTTATAACTCATATGTTAATGCCTTTATTAGTGACTTAGGACCCAGTCAACGTTTTAAGACTCTTTGGATGGGTCATTGGGTACCTCAGAGAGATTTCTTTTACATGTATGAGTGTTTTGCCCACATTTATTTGCATACCACGTGCATGTCTGGTATCCTGGGAGGTCAGAAGAGGGTGTCAGAGTCTCTGGATTGGAGTTACAGATGACTGTGGGTCCACATGGGAGTGTTGGGAATTGAACCCCTGGGCCTCTGCAAGAGCAAGTGCTCTTAACAGCTAAGTCACAGAATTAATAAGCTAAAGCCAAAAGGCAAAGGGATTTTTAAAAAATAGGCCCTTTGATAGAGAACAGCAGGAAAAGAAGACGTCTGACTTTAAAGGGTGTATCAGTAACTCTTGAGACAGAAACTGGGTCAGCAAGATGGCTTCACTGGTAAAGGCTTTGGCCACGGAGCCTGATAATCTGAGTTTCATCTCCGGGATGCACAGCATGGAAAGAGAACTTCTGCACACAAAATAAAATGTGGAAAACCAAACCAAACCTAAAGCTGGGCCTCGGGGTACATGCCCTTCTCTAGCCCTAGCCCTGGGAGGCAGGAACAGGCAGATTCCTGTGAGGTGAAGGCCAGCTTGCTGCTCCTCCATAGTAAGTTCCAGGTCATTCGGGACTACATGGTAACGCTCTATCTAAAACAAACTAAATCTTTGGAAAATGAAGTTGTATTTGGAAGTGGGGACGACCACGGTCTGTGCCTGTAGCTCCAGGCACTAGGAAAGCTGCCTCAGGCTAATCACTGGACCCCATGAACTGATGATGTTTTGAATCCATGTCCGTGATGGTTTATACTGATGGTCATCTCGACAGGAACTGGACTCCCCTGGGCGCGGCTGTGAGAGAGCCTCTGTATTTGGTTGAGGTGGGGAGACCCACCTAGCTGCCAGGCAAAAGGAAAAGAAGGTGGGTGGGTACCACCATTCACCTCTGCTTCTTTCTAGTGGATGGGATGGGACAAGCTGCCTGGTACGCCCGTAAGCCACGCCTTCCCTGCCGTGAGGGACGGTAGCCTCCAACTACGTATGAGCCAAAACAGAACTCTTCCTTAAGTCCCTTCTTAGCTATTCTGTCACAGCAATGACAAAGATAAATGACGTTTGAATTCCCGTTGGTTCCAAATCTCATGATCAGCCATGAAACGAGTTGGACAGTATAGCTCTCATTCCCACCTTTCTTAGCAGTTAAGCTGATGGCTAAGCTCCACTCCTTGGGCCAGTCACTCATGTGTTTATATCAGTCTCCACTCTCCTTTTCCACCTGCCTAGGTAGAGGTCAGAGGATTGGGTCAGATCCTTAGGACTTAAAAAGGCAACATTTGTTGTCACAGAGAGCAGTCACTTGAGGAAGGAGTGTTGAGTCACCTAGGCCCTCCTTTTTTCAGGTTTGCCATTAGAAGTTTTGGCATGAGGAAACAAAAAACTAGTATCCCAAAGAGCTGAAATTTGACTTCATCGGTGTGACTTTCAACCCCATTCTGCGTGTGGCTATTAACCTTCTATGCGTCTCGTATTCTGCTGTAGGGGCACAGCGACGATCACTGTAGACCTGGGTGTAGGTGTGAAGAGATAAGGTGCAGAGAAGCCGCTTAGACTTAGATTTACAAAGATCTAGGTATAGAGCCCGGCAACCGTTCCTCCAGCCTTCGGAAAAGCCTTTTTTCTACCGTTATTCCTTAGCCACATCTAGTGTTCATAGAACTGAATCCCTAAAACTACATTGAGACAGTCATTGACCTTAAGCCAATCCTTAACTACACGGAAGTCCGGAAGCTACCACAGACTTACTATTGTGATTCCGGTTATTCAAGTCTAATCTCCAAATTCAGCACGTTTCGCCGCCGTATTGTAATTGTGCTAAAGCCTATGTTTGAGCCTGAGGTTCCAAGGCTGCTGCCTTACACATTGTCAAGTTTTCAAGAATGCTCCCGCATCTCCGTCTCAGTTTCACTTTCCCCCAGGAATGAAATAGCTGATCGACTGTGTGATCATCAATCAATGGGTTTAAGGGCTGGGGTTGCCGTTCAGTTGGTAGCAGGATCACCTGCCCTGTAAGGTGCTGTGGGGATCGCACCCAATCTTTGTTAATACGCACAAAGACCAAGAAGTCAATTCGCTGACACTGGTATCTTTTGTATAAATTTGTAACTCAAAGCCGGCTAATCCTAATCAGTAAGATTAAATGTACTTATTACTAGTAGGTAACGTCAGACACATTGGCCTTGTTTGTGTTTTTTAAATCTTGGATTCCTTTGGGTTTCTCCAATTCCTTCTGTTTCATAGGAGCAATCGCCTTCCAACTTTGGGAAACTATAGCTCTGAGAGTGGTGTCCCCATCTTGGATTCTGATCAATTTACTAGTCTTGCCAGCACTACTGATTTTGGACAAATAATCTCCTTTCTCGGGTGGGTTTAGTTTCTTCTTGGGAGCGTGAGAACCAAAATGAAGCCGTAACTTAACGCCTGCTTAAGAGGCTGGCCTCCGTGAGGCTCGCCCTCCGCCGCAGACCCACCAGACTCTGCAAACCCCAGCGAGCTTCAACGTTAAGGCCAGTCCACCGGTCTAGCGGGAATCCGTTACACGCTAACGCTCCACCCACTACGGGGGGCGGGGCGAAGGGCTGCAGTTTCCGGCGGCGAATGGCTGGACGGCGCGTGGCGCTCCCGCCTGCCCCAGTTCGTGCTTGCACACGAGCCGGTGCGTCGCGCGTCAGCCCCTGTCCCCCCGCCGCCTGTGAGGGGGCTGCTCGAACGCTGCAGGGCATGCTGGGAAGGGAGGTGTTCCAAGCGGGGGAGGAGGACACTTGGAATTCGTGCTGCGCCGGGGCCCGTGCTCTAGAGCAGCCTGTCACTTCAGAGCATGGGCGGGCCCATCGGGTCCTCTCACGCTTTCATTGGCTGAGGGAGGCTGCGGCTCTCTGGAAAGAGTTTTCCTCCCCGAGAATTCGGGCTGCTTTGCTCCGGCCGTGCGGTGCGTGGCCCGGAAGTGACGCACGTCTTTGGCCGCCGGCCGCCCTGCCCCCGCTTCCTTTCACGCTGTCGGTGCCAATAGGTGGTCGTGGCCACCGCACCCGGCGGGAGGTGGCGGCGGCCAGTAATGCCCGGGAAACTCCTCTGGGGAGACATCATGGAGCTCGAGGCACCCTTGGAAGAGTCCGAGAGCCCGAGGAAGGAGAGGCAAAAGGTGCGCTGCGGCTGGGCCGCGCCTCCCTCGGGCTGCGCTGGCCTGGGCGGGGAGGGGAGCGGTCTCTGAAGGGGACGACCTGTCAGGATCCGGCGCGAGCTTCCAAGGGAAGCCTTCCCCTCGCCATGCTCTGCCCTGTGAGGTCTGGGGACGCCATCCCCATCGCCACACTCCCGGACCTGGAGGAGGACGGACCTAGGCTGCGGCTGGGCTTCGTGGCACTTCAGCCCGACGTCTGCCTTTACGCCTGGATCTCTCCAAAGAGATGGGCAGACTTGAGCTCCCGTCGCCGTGGGATCTGCTCATTTACCCTTTCTATGGAGGCGAGGCCCTTCATTTGATTTTCCAGGGCCTTCGAAGAACATAATTAAGAAACATGATGGCTTTGCCTGTGTGTTGCTTCTCTGTCGCGGTGTCGTGTCTGCAGCAGTCTCAGGGAAGGCTATCCTAGGGTAACAATCCTCCATAATTGGGTAATAGAAGCTTAAGGAATAGTGTCACGGCCAGGGTTACCAGGGTTTGGCTGTGATGGACTTCGTGGGGTTGTATTATGATTAGCCTTTACTGTCAGTATTTTCAATCCACAGGTATTTATTGAGGCTAATTTGTTCCAGACTCTTTGCTGAATACCAAGGAGCGTAAACTAATTTATGCAAAATGGTCCCTGCCCACCAGGAGCCTGTAGAGGATATTTTAGAGCCTCTACCCCTACCTCAGTCCGGAAAAAAAAAAAAAAAAAAAAAAAAAAGAAGAAGAAAAAGCAAAAACAAACCAACAAAAATTCTCGAAAAATAGAGTTTTTGTTTTTGTTTTTGACATTGGGTTTCTCTGTGTAGCCTTGCTTGTCCTGGACTCACTTCGCTTTGTAGACCAGGCTGGCCTCGAACTCAGCGATTCGCCAGCCTCTGCCTCCTGAGTGCTGGGATTAAAGGCGTGCGCCACCACGCCAGGCCTAAAATAGATCTTAAGGTGCTAAGAAAATGCATAGGTACATTTTTTACTGGAGACATTTGACCTGGAGTGGGGGGGGGGGAGAGAAGCTGAGGAGGATGAAAAGACTGTGGGGAAAAAGACATTTGATAAGAAATTTATTCTGTAGAGTGCTAGACATCGGGGATATACCCCTAGGACTTACTTATCACCAAGGTAAAGTTTACCTTATAGCTAAACAGCGTGCTCTTCCTCCTCTTGTGTCACCTTCCTAATGAGCATTGGGCTGAGGTCACTGGCATGCCTGACAAATACTCAGCTTTGAGCTATTTCCCAACCCTCATTTTTCTGATTTTGTAGAATATGCTAAATTTTGAATTTACATTTTGACCTTTTTCTTTTAAAGATTTATTTGTTTAGTATACAATGTTTTACCCGTATGTATGCCTGCAGACCAGAGGAGGGCACCAGATCGTGTTATAGATGGTTGTGAGCGACCATGTGGTTGCTGGGAATTGAACTCAGGACCTTTGGAAGAGAAGCCAGTGCTCTTAACCTCTGAACCATCTCTCCAGCCCACATTTTGACACTTCTATTTTTCAGTGCTAGGGTTTTAACTGGACCACAGCCCACATTTTTTGTTTTGTTTTTCGAGACAGGGTTTCCCTGTGCTGGCCTTTGCTGCCCTGGACTGGCTTTGTAGATCAAGTTGGCCTTGAAACTCACTGGGATCTGCCTGTCTCTGCCTCCCGAGTGCTGTGATTAAAAGGCGTGTGCCACCATACCCAGCCACAGCCCACGTTCTTAAGTGTATGACTTGATGACGTTAAGTGTAATAGAATTGATCTGCTGTCATGGCCACCAACCATCTCTAGAACCTTTTCATCTTTCCAAGCTAAAGCTCTTTGCCCCTTGAATATTAACTCCCAAGCCTTTGATTTTTACTACTATAAGCTCCCAGGGTAGATTATACATGTAATCTCCAAGCAATTACTTTAATTTTAGTTTCTCTTGAAACCCTTATTTTTCCTTTCACACCCAAATCCTGCATCTGATAAGGTATGGATAATGCTTTTTTGTTTGTTTGTTTTTGTTTTTTCGAGACAGGGTTTCTCTGTGTGGCCTTGGCTGTCGTAAACTCACTTTGTAGACCAGGCTGGGCTCAAACTCACAGAGATCCACCTGCCTCTGCCTCCTGAGTGCTAGGATTAAAGGTGGGCGCCACCACGCCTGGCAGATAATGCTTTTTTCTAACACACCAGTGTACAGTAGTCTCATTCCCTTCCAAGGTTTTGTTCCACTGTTATCTTTACGATTGGCATTTTTATGTGCTTCCTTGTAAAGTTTACTTTATACAGTTTGAATAGTTCCAAAGATTCTTGAGGAAAGTGACTGTATCTTTGTGTATCCTTACATTTCAGTATATTCTTTTATGTTGGTAGCTTTCACGTTGTAAATTCTCCAGAAATATGAAATATGATACTTGTTGATTGTCCTTTATGAAAGAGAACTAGAAACTTGGAATTGGACTAGAATACCAACTTGCAGGAGTAGAACATAGGCTAAGTCTGGCATTGAGATGAAGATAATTCTAGTTTGGATATGTTGAGATAGGGAATTCATGTTCTTAGAAAATGAAGGAAAGAGAACAGAGTCTGGAAGTGTGTGTTGAAGGCAAAGACTTGTACTTCCAAGTAAGGCTGTTCAGGACACACCAAGAAGGCTGAGCGATAAGAAGACACACAGAGTGATGGACACAGAGATAGTCAGGACCTGAGCCCCAGTAGAGAGGAATGTTCATTTTTAACACTTTAGGATGTTGCAGGGTTTAGAGTTAGGTGTGTCATGTTGACTTGCTCCATCTTCTCCCTAAAGTACAGGGCCCTGGAGCAGCCCAAACCCCGTTGCTGACTATATAAATAATTGTTTTTCTATAGGACTTGCTGGTATATGGATCTATGGACTAGTACAATTAATTAAAAATGAAATAATGTAGAACATTTTTAAGATATTTTCACATATTACTCAGTTTTCTCAACTATTCTATGAATGAGAAAATTTTATGCTAAAGCACTTCAAAAATTGTATCAGTATGGTGAAAGTTCAGCGCATGTAGTTTTTAGTATAATGAATTACTGCTATCTAATCAATTAGATTAGTGATTTATTTATTTGACCAAGTGATTCTGAAGGACTAAATTTCCAAATCATTTTCTTGTGGTCTGTAAATATTAAAAAAAGAACTTGCCTCCAGTTTAGTATTTAAAAAAAAAAAAAAAAAAACTAAATATACATTTTTAAAAGTGTGTATGGGAGCCGGGTGTGGTGGCGCGCACGCCTTTAATCCCAGCACTCGGGAGGCAGAGGCGGGCGGATCGCTGTGAGTTCGAGGCCAGCCTGGTCTACAAAGTGAGTCCAGGACAGCCAAGGCTAACACAGAGAGACCCTGTCTGGGAAAAAAAAAGAAGTGTGTATGGGTATTTTGCCTGTCTGTATGTTTGTGTACCGTGTGTGCTTGTCCTCCGAGGCCACAAGAAGCTGTTAGAGGGTATAGAGCTGCCATGTGGGTGCTGGGAATTGAACCTGAGTACTTTGGAAGAGGAGACAGTGCTCTTAGCCACTGAGCAATCTTTCCAGTCTTAGTTTTACATCTTAAATTGAAGTTACAGAATAGTGCCTTGGTGTTTGGCTTTTTGTTGTTGTTGTGTTAAAGAGTGTTATAGTCCTTCATGCAAGTGTAACAATTAGTTTTATATAAATTACATAGTTTTGTTTTTCTTTAATCAATTGTCAGAGTTCAGAGAAAGCTACATCTACTAGTACATGCCTGTAATCCATGCACTTGGAGGTGGAAGCGGGAAGGTCAGGTGTTAAAGGCTACTCTGAGCTACATGAGACCCTGTCTCGAAACAACAATGAATTCAGTGAGGACGTGTGATAAGCAAGGAATGTAGACTTCAGACCAGGCAGGGCTACATCCCATTCGTCCCACTTCCACCAGCAGAATATCCTCTAGAACCTTGGCGAGTACTTGACCTTTTAATGATGTTTCTTCATTTTAAAGTGACAAAGATAATACAGGTTCACCATCCCTTATCCAAAATCATTGGCGCTAGATGTGTTTTAAAATTCTTATAAGCTGGAAATCGTTAGAAGGGTTGGGAACCTGCAGCCTTATATTAAATATGGATAGTCACACTAAATGGGATAAGGCAGTGAGTAGCTTCACCTTCATTGTAGTTAAATTTTGCCATCGAGTGAACTCAGATCAGATAAGGTTTTGTCTCCATATAAGTTACAAAAACACTTTCGGTTTTCAGAGCTTTATGGATTTCGGAATTTCGGATAAGGGATTATGGACCTGTACTTCCCTGATAGGGTTGTTATGAAGATTTAAACAAGATAAGCCGAAAACATTACACAATGATGGGTAGGTACTCAATACATTTTTTTTCCTTTTGAAGATGTTAGAAGTTTTGTGTTTTAATTTAGAATTTTGAGACTTCATTCTTTTCCTGAGGATGAACTATTTAAGTTTCCTAAAAGTCTTAGGATGGGCATTAGAATTGTAGAGATGAGGTCTTGAAAAGGCAAGAGATGGCATGATAAGTAGAAGCAAGTAAGATGCAGACCCCGGCATTACTAAGCAGCGTGGATTTCTTCCAGGTAGGGTTGAGTGTAATTGTAGGCTGAGCTTAGCAGGCTGGGAGTCGTGCTTGAGCTGCTTTAGAGTCCTAAAAGGAAAGCTCGTCATTGTTTGTTTCCTTGTCTACAGAGTGATAGAAGGAAGTCAAGGCACCATTCTGAATCAGATGAGAAAACAGAAACAAGAGAAAATGGTGCTACAGATGACCTGGATGCTCCCAAGCCCAAAAAAGCTAAAATGAGAGAGAAGCTAAATGGAGACACTGAAGAAGGGCGCAGCAGATTTCCACATGAATTCTCCCCGTCTCAGAAGTCAAGACGGAAAGACCTGCCAAATGGAGATGTTGATGAGTATGAAAAAAGGTCAAAGCGAGTGTCATCCTTAGAAAATTCTCATAAGTCAAGTGATAAAGTGGAGGAGGTACACAATATTATATTGCGTATGGTGTTGTCTTTGAAATGTAGGCCAGCCTGATGTTTTAGGTTCATTAGAATTATTATATACTATTTCCTGCTTATTGTCTAGGTTTCTTTCTTTTGTTTTTTGTTTGTTTGTTTTCTTGTTTGTTTTTCCAAGACAGGGTTTGTCTGTGTAGCCTTGGCTGTTCTGGACTCGCTTTGTAGACCAGGCTGGCCTCAAACTCACAGTGATATACCTGCCTCTGCCTCCGTAGTGCTGAGATTAAAGGTGTGCGCCACCACGCCCGGCTTTCTTTCTTTTTTTTTAACATTTATTATTTATTTTGTGTGTGAAGGTCAGAGTGTAACTTGTAGGAGTCACTTGTCCTTCTGCCATGTGGGTCCCAGGGATCAAGCTCAGGTTGTTAAGCTTGGGCAAGCAGGAGCCTTTGACCACTGAACCCACTTGCTGCTTCTCCACCTCCTTTATTTTTCCCTTCTTGAGACAGAACTCTGGGTATTAAATTTTGGGAAGTATAGAAGACATGCTTAGTATAGACTCTATTCCAAGACCTGCTGTAGTTGTGTGTATTCATTTGTTTGAGGTGGGGTCTCATTATAGTAGCCCAGGCTAGTCTCTGACTTCCCAGGTAGCTGAAGGTGGCTTTGGAGTTTTTTATTCTCTTGGCTCTATCTTCCATGAGAATTTTTTTGGGGGGGGGGTGCATTTCAAAGAGACAGGGTTTCTTTGTGTAGCCTTGGCTGTCTTAGACTCATTTTGTACATCAAGCTGGCCTTGAACTCAAAGCAATCCACCCGCCTCTGCTTCCCTGAGTGCTGGCTGGCGTGCGCCATCGTGCTCAGCTGTGTTGGATTTATATCTACTGTACCTCTTAGAATAGTTATTTTGTTTTAGTTGAATGTATATTTAAGTATACTTGTGCATTTCTGATGCCTACTGAAGCCAGAAGAGGATGTGATCCCCTGGAACTGGGTGTGACCTGCCATATGGGTGCTGGGAACCCAACCTATGCCCCCTGAGTGCTGGTACTAAAGGCATGCACCACTGTGCTTGGCCTCTTTATTTAATAATAACTTATAAACCTCAAATCTGATGAAAGCTAATAATTTAAGCCTTCATTATTTCTTTCAGCTGTACTAGGGATCAAACCTTGGGATAGGCCCCAAGATCCTTAGAGGATTGTAGAGAGAGATATTGCATCTTTGTATTGATATCCTTTGTTTTTCTGTTTGTAAATTTACTTGCCAAGAAGCACATATACTAGCTGAGTTTAGTAGAGTGAATAGTGAAAAGTATAGTGAGTTTAGTGAGTGTATAGATTGTTCCTGGGTTTGTTGGAATTTGCTTAAGGCAATATATAATAGACTAAACTGTTGGTTATTGTGTGTGTTTGTGTGAGCCTATGCCACATGGGTGTGGGAACCCAGGGGAGCCAGAAGAGGGTGTTGGATACTTATAGTAATAGTTATTGGTGAGCCACCTTACATGGGAACTAGAAACTAAACTCAAATCCTCTGCAAGGGCAGAATTAGTTTTTAATGTTGAGCTGTATTTGGTTATTTTGTTCTGAACATAATAGATTTCAGGAATTACATAAGGGTATAGATTATGCTGTGTACAAAGCTACATGAATTAAGTATAATCTAATGGTGGGCAGTTAGTTAAATAAAATATATAGTCTATGCAGTAGAACACAGCTATCCCAAGAGTGTGCAAGAGGGGTTAGAAAGACACTTTGTGTTTTGCTAAGCAAAATTATAAAACAGTTTATGTAATATTTTTCAAATTTTCAGTTGGGTGCAGTTATGCACACTTGTAATCCCAGCACAGGGGGAGACAGAGGCCGCTGTGGATCTCAATGAGTTCAAGGCCACCTGGTGTACAAAGGAGTCCAGGACAGCCAAGCATACATAGAGAGAAAGCCTCTCAACAACAACAACAAAACATACTTTGCAAATTTTCAAAAAGACTTTCTTTGTGTGAGACAGGGTTTTTCTGTGTAGCCTTGGCTGTTGGGACTCATTTTGCAGACCAGGCTGACCTCGAACTCACAGAAATTCACCTGCCTCTGCCTCCCAAGTGCTGAGATTAAAGTCGTGCACCACTGTGCCTAACAAAAGACATTTTTACAAGTGTATCTATGAGTGTTTTGCCTGCATGTATGTGGACAAATATGTGCCTTGAGGCTGATGAGTCCAGAAGAGGACCCTAGTCCCAGCTTGTTTTGTCTTACTACTTAGAGCACACTTTATTAGTTTCTTAGTCACATTCATGTAGATATTATATTTTTTATTTGTTTGACTTTTTTTTTTTTTCAAATTTCAGAACAGCCAGGGCTACATAGTGAAATTCTGTATACATGCATGAGTATATGTATGTGAAAAATAAATAAGCTTGTCATTTATAGAAATGTTTAGCCATGTACAACTGTAATCAGTGATTTAGAGGTAGAGGCAGTCAGAATTAAGGACAATCCTTTGCTGTATAGCATGTTTGACTAGCCCCAGCTACATGAGACACTGTCTGAGAAGCTTCCTCTTTGCCTCTCAAAATGTGTAAAAGATAATACAAACTATATTATTTAGAATTTTGGTTTCATCTTGACAGACTCTAACTTGTGAACAAAAGGAAGGAGCCTTCTCCAATTTCTCCATTTCTGAGGAGACCATAAAGCTTCTGAAAGGTACTGTGCTTTTCATGTCGTTGAAAATCTGTTGCTGCTGATCTTAGACAACCCTGATGCCTTTCTGACCAAAGAAGAATATGAAAGCTAAATAGCCCCCTCTTTTTAATTGCAGTTATTTCTACATCATTCTTTTCTTTATTCTGACTTGTTTTAACTGTAAGAGTTAAATGTGTTTTGTCAAATCAGACCAATTTTATCTAATTCCTGTTTGGGGTAGGAATAACTGTAAATATAACTAGGTAGTGTGTCTGTAGGAGGTCGTGGAGGAATAAGGATTGTCTTTTTCAAATGAATTTATTTTTTCCTAATGCTAGTCACAAAATTTAATGAAATCTCATTTTACAGGTCGAGGGGTAACATATCTCTTTCCTATTCAAGTTAAAACCTTTGGTCCTGTATATGAAGGAAAAGATTTAATTGCTCAAGCCCGGACAGGAACAGGAAAGACATTCTCTTTTGCCATACCCTTGATTGAAAGGCTCCAAAGAAATCAAGAAACAATTAAAAAAAGCCGCTCACCAAAGGTAACGGTTATTAAGGGAGTTAAAGCGCTTAACATTAATGAAAAGGGACAGAGGAAAAATGGTAGTCTTCTGGTTTCGCTTTTTGTTTTTTGTTTTTTTTTCTTGGTGCTGGGATCAAACCCAGGGCCTTGTGCATGCTAAGCTCATGCCCTCTCACTGAGTTGTACCCCAAACTCTGAGAGCAGTATACTAGTCTGCAAGTCAGGAATACCCCTCCCCTCATAGAGTCATTACCCCTTTTTTAATAAGTTAAATTTTGATTCTTAGAGTAAAAATTTTGTTGTTTTCACATAGGAAAAGTTTAAGGAGAGCTAAAGTAGATTAGTTAATAAGCACAAATGTAATATCTCTAGATGTATAGGTATCTTCTATAACTTTGTATTATGAAGTCAGTTTACCTTATAGAAATATTTATATTTAGTATTTTTAGTGAACTTTCTCTTTATTTCTGACCTTTGCTTTTAAATAATGAATTTTCTAATGAGGTATTCACTTGGCAATTCAGTAAATGTTCAGTATTATTTCACAGGTTGACTTTTTACGGAGACTATTACAGCAGTGATATTGCTGTTACTGAGTACTAGACATATATCTTATTTTATAAATAGTGAAAAATCAATTAACAGATGGAACTAGTAAAATTCTAGTCTAAAATTTGACATTTTTAGAACCTGTGCACTTTAAGGTTTGTAACAGTGAAGAAGAAAAGTCATCATAATGATTTCAACAGGTATGTTTGTGCTTTTAAATGCGCCCAATGTCACATTATAAAAGCAAATCCACATGTATGTGAGGAGAATGACGTCAAATGATTTAGGGTCTCATTTCATGTTGGCTGTATTAAGTAAATTGCTTTTCTTTCTTGAAATTTGCAGGTAATGCAATAATTTTTACACAGTTGCAAGTAATGCAGAGAGGAAATATTTGGACCCCAGCTTAGTCTGTTAGAAGACTGTTTCTGAGGTCACAGTTCCACTACTTCTAGTTATTGGTCCTTACAGCTTCACTGTGACTCAAGTTCCATGTCTGTAAAATTGGATATTAGTGACACCATTGTTTCTTCATGACAAAATTCACTAATTTACACAAAGCACAAGCACCTAGTGTATGGACCATCTTTACTTTGACAGATATTTTGAGTATTTGTTCTGTGCCAGCTGCTTCTTAACATGCAGAGGGTGCAGCAGCTCACCTGACATAGCCTTCTGCATCTGAGTAGATGAGCTGGACAGTCAATGGACATCGTCTTGTCTCTCTGTCTATAGATACATAACTGTATTTTAGGGGAGTAATATAAATGTGAAGAGGGGGGAATAGAGAGGGGCAAGAAGTCACAGAAAAAGGCTTGGGAACCTCATGAAGGTAGTGCTCTTATTTATTTTTTTATTTGTTTATTGAGATAGCGTCTTATGTAGCAGGCTGGCCTTAAGGTCACTATATAGTTAAGGACAATCCTTTTGCCTCCACCTCCCAAATGCTAGGATTGTAAGGATACATTACCACTCTTACTTCTATGCAAGGCTAAGAGGAGTGGACACTAGGCTTTGTGCATGCTAAGCAAACACTCTGCCAACTGAACTATCCTCAACTCAGGACGGTAACTATTGAAGTCTGATAGAGTATGCTATAGTAAATGTGAGCTGTTTATTGTTGATATTTGTGTTGTCTGCCCGCACATCCTGGGGCTGGGCATGAAACCCGGTTTATGTATGCTAGATGATTGTTTTGCTGCTAACAGTACACCCAGCTCTGTCTTTAAGTGCTTAAGTTAATGTTGAGATTCTTATTTGAAGTACATCTTTATAGAAATGTCCTTCAGGTTAAATTTTTAGAAAAGATGTATCTTTGTTTTTTTAAAAAATTTCTTGCTTAGGTACTTGTTTTGGCTCCAACAAGGGAACTGGCAAATCAAGTAGCCAAAGATTTCAAAGATATAACTAGAAAACTCACTGTGGCGTGTTTTTATGGTGGAACATCATATCAAAGCCAGAGTGAGTAAATATTTACAATAGTTCACAGTTGTATTGATTAATTTTAAATCTATGTGAAAGTATACATTTGATCTTAACATATTCCTGGCATTTCTCTCCTCACAGTTAATCAAATTCGGAACGGTATTGACATCCTTGTTGGGACTCCAGGGCGGATCAAAGACCATCTGCAGAGCGGCCGTTTGGATCTCTCAAAGCTGCGCCATGTTGTGCTTGATGAAGTAGATCAAATGTTAGATTTAGGTTTTGCTGAACAAGTTGAAGATATTATTCATGAATCCTACAAAACTGGTATGTCCTAGTTGAAATAAGTATATTAATTAGCAGCTGTTTTTTGATATAAGCTTGTGAATTTGTGTCATAAATTGTGTCTATTACTTTATCTCCTGATACTCTAACAAAATTAAAGTTTTTTGGAATCCTCTCCCTGAAAAAGCAAGTACAGAACTATACTTTGAATCTTCTCCTGATTATTCTGTAATCATTCTACGTAGATGTACTAACTCATTTTTATCTATTTCTTTCTTAAACTCTTTGCTTTTCTTTCTAGTTAAGTTTTCTTTTCATTTTATTTGAAAGTTTAATAGTTGCATTGACGCTTGTATGTTAAAAACTTGCCCCAAGCTTATAGTTTTTCATTTTTTGGTTTTGTTTTGAAGTTTGGGGTGATTTTTAAATGCTGGCTACATCATGGGACATTAAGAAAACATTTGAATTCTTTTTGTTTGTTTAAGATTCAGAAGACAATCCTCAGACCTTACTTTTTTCTGCAACTTGCCCACAGTGGGTGTACAAAGTTGCAAAAAAATACATGAAATCCAGATATGAACAGGTTGACCTTGTTGGAAAAATGACTCAAAAAGCTGCAACCACTGTGGAAGTAAGTAGCTTTGCCAGCATGTAGATTTAGCTTTTTAAATTGGTGTTTACTTTTGAAATTTGATGAAGCTTCAACTCAAGTTTGAGGTATCTCTTCCAAGCCTCACCTCTTTTCCTGCCCTTAGTAAGATACATACGTAGTGCTGGGGACTGTGGCTTAATGGTAGAGCACTTGGTTAGCATTCACGAGATTGTAAGTACAATTCCCCACTCTCAAAGGGAAAGAAATGTCATGTGTATTTCTACAGTTTGAAACTGAGGGACAGAATAAATAGGATGGTAGGGGTGGGGGTGGGGGTGTGAACAGGAAGGCTTAATGTAAAAGCAGCTGTGGAAACACGACAGTAACATTTATTGCTCCAGAGGCCAGGTGTGATGGTGCATGCACCGAGGAGACCGAGCCAGATGTATCCCATTAAGTTACTGTGGGCAGACGCTACATAGGAGGTACAATATAGCCTGAACTACAGTGTGAAGAGCCATCTCAAAACCAATAACACATCCAGAGAGAGAGAGAGAGAGAGAGAGAGAGAGAGAAAAGAAGAAGAAGAAGAAGAAGAAGAAGAGAAGAAGAAGAAGAAGAAGAAGAAGAAGAAGAAGAAGAAGAAGAAAAGAATGTGATAGAAGGCAGTTATTAATGAGAAAAGAGTATTACTGGGACCAGTGAGATGGTTTAGTAGGGAAAGGTGCCTTTGACTAAGCCTGATGACCTGAGTCAAGACCTATATAATGAAAAGAGAGAACCAACTTATGTAAATTGTCCACTGACCTCCACACATGTACTATGGTATATGCAAACACACACACATAAGTGTAATTTAAACAAACTTTAGAGTAGTATTGAGATAGTTAGCTAAACATAGCTAGAGAGAGGGCTCAGTGGGTATAAAGTGCCTTGCAGGCATGAAGACCTGAATTGCATCCCTACAATCCACAGAAGAAACAGACCCAGTGTGGTGGCTCTCCTAGCTGAATTGGTGCATCCCAGCCCAGTAAGAAACCTTTGCCCTCAAAAATTCAGTGAATGCTAACTGAAGAATGATACCCAATTGTTCTCTGGCCACTACACACATGTGCACACCCAGGCACACATACATATCCAAAGTTTTAAAAAAATCCTCCTCTCATACCGTATGCTGAAATTGTTTCTTGAAAAATTAATAAAAAAGTGAATGGCTACTTGATTGCCTGAAGAGGGAGTCTTGTTTTTGTTGATGCAAAGTTGAGGTTTACTAGAAAACCTTTTAAATGTAGACTTTGTTTGGGCTAAGAGAAGGAAAGAGGTGCACAAGAAGAAAGTAAGACATACAAGAGAATAGGTGTGGGCTTTTCTGAGAGATTTGCCAAGGAAAACTTCTAAATATAGAACTCAGAAGAAGAAACCTGAGGGAAAGGTTGATAATGTGATGTTATTAAAAGAAAATTGAGAATGTTTATAATAAGAGAATTAAAGGTGTTATGTGCAGTATTCGTGACTATAAGGAATATGTCATTTGGTAGGCAAAAGAGATGGCTAGAACAGTAGCATAGCCCACAGAGTGCATGCAGCAATTAAATGGGATGATGAATTTGAGTGATTCAAAACCAAGTCAGATGGGTTCCATTCCAGCACCACAAAGGACAAAAAAATTACAGAATGCTATATATAGAATCATACTGTTTTTTAAAATACATTATTATTGTTAACATGTCAGCAAATTAAAAACATAGACAATGATAAATGGGTTTATTTGGCATTACTAAAATGTAAGCACAAAGAATGAATAGCAATATGAGTACTTTTTTTTTTCCCCCTCAGATTTTTTTTTCCTTTTCATGTTTTTTCAAGACAGGGTTTCTCTGTGTAGCCTTGGTGTCCTGGACTCTTTACGACCAGGGTGGCCTCAAACTCACAGAGACCTGCCTGCCTCTGCCTCTCTGAGTGCTGGGATTACAGGTGCCTGGCTATTATTATTGTTTCTTGAAAAGGGTACATTGCAGTGCTAGATGGTCAGAGGAAGCTTCTTATATTTTATAATGTTAATGGTTTTACAATAAAAGTATAGAATGTAGGCTGGAGAGAAGGCCCAGAGGGTAAGAGCACTGGTTGCCCTTCCTGAGGTCCTGAATTCAATCCCCAGCAGTCACATGGTGGCTCACAACCATCTATGCTGAGATCTGGTGCCCTCTTCTGGCATGCAGTTGTTCATGGAGACACAACATTGTATATATAATAAATAAATCTTTTCCAAAAATGTAGCAGGTACCAGTATAGAATGTAGCAGTGAAAAACAATAATTAGGACATTTTCAAACATACTCAAAGATTGAATGGCATAACAAATACATCCTATTTACTAGGCTTTAACAGTTTTTTTATCCTCATTTTTCACTCTTACGTTTGAAGTAGTGGCAGCCATCATTCTATTTTCATTTATGTAAGGCTGGTTTCAGACTAACTTGTTAGCAAAAGATGACCTGCTGCTTTTATCTCCCACGTGTTGGGATTATAGGCAAGTATCGCTACACTAGATGTCTGTGGTACTAGAGACTGAACTCTACCCTAGTTCATGTCCCAAGTCTTGAGATTACAGGCATGCATGCAACACTGAGATTGACCTTATATTTTATGTGTATGAGTTTTTGCCTGCATCCGTGGCATTAGGTCTCCTGGACTTGGAGTTAGATGGTTGTGTGGGTACTGGGCACTAAGCCAAGGTCTTTTGGTAGAGCAATATGCTCTCTTAACCTCTGAGATATCTCTCTCTCTTATCCCTGTTCTGATTTTGAGAAAGTGTCTCACTGTGGAGCCTTAATCTGTCTGGAACTTTGTAGACCAGGCTGGCCTTAAATCATGTTGCCTGCCTCTTGTCTCTCTAGTGCTGGGATTGAAAGTGTGTACCACCATATCTTGTTTTTAAGTGTCTTGCTGTGCAACCTAGTTTGGTCTATATCTTGTGATCATACCCCACTTCTTGATTTTGAACTACTGGTGTGCTATCATGTCTGATTCCTGTTCCCACCTTCTACTTTTTTGTAGACCAGGCTGCACTCACACTCAAAGAGATCCACTTGCCTCTGCCTCCCTGAGTGCTGGGATTAAAGGTGTATACCACCATGCCTGGCTCATCCTTTCTGTTTCTCATCACTGTTTTGTTTAGTTTTACTTTATGAATGACTTGCCACTCAACATGTTCTAGAAAAACAATAGTATATATTAAAAAATACTGTTAGGACCAAAACTCAGCTAAACATGGTGACTGGTGACACATTTCCTCTAAAATGGATAAACTAAGGCAGGATGGTTGTGAATTCAAGTCCAGGGTGGGCCACATACCTTGTCTCAAGTCATCTTCTATAACTAACTGTACAGGCATGTGCTACTGTGTCAGTTTATCATAAAGTCTTCAGTGTATCTCTGTCCTGTTACTTTACATATTGGTTAAATTGTGAGGTTGGTCTGATTAGTTTGTTTGTTTGTTTGTTTGTTTTCTTTTTAAAAATATGTTTTGCAGGTAGTCTGTAATTGCCATATCACAATTATTTAAGATTAAAAGAAAATCTGTGTTAAGCCAGGCTTGGTGATGCATGCCTTTAGTTCCATTGTTGGTGTTGGGGGTATGGGGGCATAGGCAGGCAGATCTGCATAGCCAGTTCCAGGTATGCCAGGGCTACTTAATGAGACCCTGCAGAAAATAAAAATGGGGATAGTGCTGGAGAGATGGCTCAGAGTCTTGGGTACTGTATGCACACAGTCAGACAAAACAAATAAAACAGGTTTGTAATTCTTACAGATATTTCAAACAAATAAAATTATATATAGCTGTATAAAAGGGCCAATGAGCTGATGTAGTGGGTAAAGATGCTTGCAACCAACCTGATGATCTAGATTTGATTCTTGGGACTTGCATAGCAGAGAGAGATACTTGACTTCCACAAGTTTGTTCGTTCTTTCTTTTTCTTTTTTTCCTTTTTCTTTTTTTGAGACAGGGTTTCTCTGTGTATCCCTGGCTGTCCTAGACTCACTTTGTAGACCAGGCTGGCCTCGAACTCATCGATCCACCTGCCTCTGCCTCCCGAGTGCTAGGATTAAAGGCGTGCGCTACCACGCCCGGCACGCAAGTTCTTTCTTTCATTCTCTACTTATGCAGTGTGGCGTGTGCTTATGTGTAAGCATGTATATGCTAAAAATACACAAAAGATAAAATGAATAACAAAAAAGAATATTAGATTTAAAATACATTATAACCTTTCCCAATATTTTATTGTGTGAGATTTGTAAGCTTTCAGATAGGTTGAAGGAATTTTATAGTGAATATATACATATATGTATGGAGCATCTAGATCCTAGTGAATGTTTTATTTCCATTTTTATATTATCTTTTTGTTTTGTTTGGTTTTCTTGAGACAGGGACGTGGATCTTGCTATGTAGTAAAGATTGCCTTGACTGATCTTGGTGCTTCCTACTTGAATTGTGCTCTCCTTATCTCCTTTTGAGGTTGGATCTGGCTATGTACCTTGGGCTGAGCTCAACAATCTCAGTCTTCTAAATGTGAGATAGCAGACAGGGAGGCTGGGTAACATCTGGCTTTTATTTGGCTTATATTTTATTTTACTCATTGTTTTTGGTGCTGAGATTGAATCCAGGGCCTGCTCTTGTAAACTGAGTATCATCTAGTATATTTACGACACATAACCACACTTCTGTCTTCCTCATCCCAAAGTAGCTCTGAAACTTAGCGAATCATTTCTCTATCTGTTCTTCATTAGTAGACCCTGGCAACAGCAAATCGTATTTCTTTGTGGATACCTTTTAGGATATTTCATACAATGTTTTTGTGTCTGATTTTTTTTTCTTAGCTAAATTCATATAATATTTATTTTTGTCTTCTCCCTTCCACCACTAGGAGTTGGCCCTAGAGCCTGGGCCTACCATTCAGTTGCATCCCTAGCTCTCCTGTCTGAGACTAGGCTAGCCCTGAGACTACTGGCTAGAGGTATATGTCGCCAGCCCTGGGTCATGCAGTGCTGGGAACTATCCCAGGACTTCATTTTTGCTATGGAAACACTCTGCCAGCTGAGCTTACATCCGCAGTCCCTTTACAAGATAATTTTTGATGAAACATTTTTTTTTCTTTTCTTTTCTTGAAGCATTTGGCTATCCAGTGCCATTGGTCTCAGAGACCAGCAGTTATTGGTGACGTCCTTCAGGTCTACAGTGGATCTGAAGGGAGGGCTATTATCTTCTGTGAGACCAAGAAGAATGTTACTGAAATGGCCATGAATCCACACATAAAACAGGTAAGCTTTCTTTTTCCTTCTTTTAGATAATAGAAATGGATCACTAGGCAAAAATGCACATTACTCTTTGTGGATCAAACTTGATATTCTATTCAAAATAGAGCATTCAGAGAGACATTGTAGTAAACTTTTTTCTTACCTATTAAGTTATAATATTTTTTGGGGTTTTTTTTTTTCTTCTAACAATCAAACCATGGCTCTATGCATGTTAGGCAAATAGTATATTACTGAGCCAGCCCCAAGAAATTTAAAAGTCATAGCATGGGGCTGAAGAGATGGCTCAGTAGTTAAGAGCACTGGTTGCTCTTCCAGAGGACCTAGGTTCAGTTCCCAGCAACCACTGGGGATTGAATGGCAGCTCACAACTCTGTAACTCTAGTTCCAGGGGATCCGACACCCTCTCTGATAATAAAAATAAATAATTTTTTTAAAAAAGTACTCTCCCAAAAAGTACCACAGGACTCAAGTTCAACTCCCAGCACCCAAATAAGACAGTTCACAACCTGTACTCCAGTTCCAAAGGATCCCTCTTTGGTACTGGTATTGCTCATGTTTACATGCCAAACACTGATACACATATACACATAATTAAAATTAAAATAAACCTTTAAAGAACTCATATAAATTGGTTGTGTTTTTGAAGTTTATATGGTATTAGGAGAAAATTATTATTATTATTAGTTTTTTTTTTTTAAGATTGATTGATTTATTATTTGCATAGCATTCTGTCCACATTGTGCCTACATGCCAGAAGAGGGCACCAGATCTCATTATAGATTCTTGTGAGCCATCATGTGGTTGCTGGGGATTAAACTCATGACTTTTGGAAGACAGACAGTGCTTTGAACCTCTGAGCCATCTTTCCAGCCCCCTTGTTTTTGTTTTTTGAGACAGGGTTTCTCTGTGGAGCCCTGGCTGTCCTGGATTTGCTTTGTCAACCAGGCTGGCCTCAAACTCAACAGTGATCAGCCTGCCTCTGCCTCTGCTTAGATTAAAGGTGTATCAGTTTTCATTAGAAAATTTTTCAGATGCTATTTTAGTATGTGTGCGTGCATACAGGAATGCACACACAGTCCCACAGAGGACACCGTCAAGTATCCTACTCTATCATCTTCTTGCCTTTGTCACTTGATTCAGGATCTTTTAATGAACCTGTTCCTAAGCGAGCTACTAGCATGTTCCCTGCAACCTGTCTTCACCATACTCCCCACCATACTGGCGTTATAAGTCTGAGCACAGTCATACCTGGTTTTTCACATCGGTTCTAGGGATTTGAACTCTGATCCTCAGGTTTATGCAGCAAATGCTCTTACCCAATGAGCCATCTCCCCATCCCGTTTGAAAGACATTTAAAATATGATCTAGAAAATATGAAAGTTGGTAAGAGTTTTAGTTGGTGGATCTCTGAGTTCAAGGCCATCCTGGTTTACAAAGAGAGTCCAGATCAACCAAGGCTACACAGAGAAACCCTATCTTGGAAAAAAAAATTGTAATATATTAAGCTTGTGTTATACAAGTGAGTTATAAGCTGGGTGTGTTGTATTCTGGATTCCATGGTATGTATACTCCCTCATATACAAAATAAGTGAATATTAAAAAATTATTTAGGAAACAAAAAAGCAAGCAGTCAGCCAACAAACAGAAATGTTGTTGCCTAAGTATTTTGTGTATATACACACAAACTAAAACCCCAAATAGTCACTCTGTATAACAACGAAAAGTAACTTTTGACTTAGTAATGTCTGGAAAATTTCCCCAAGAGAGGAAAACCTTAAGTTCACAGGAGCTATACATACCAAATATTCTTTTCTGATAAAAGAAACAATTACAGGAAGTAGTTATTTGTTTCAAGTAATCAGTGCTGTTGATGGAACAAAAAATGAAAAATCCCAACTTGCCCATATGCAGCAAACTTTTCATTGGAATATAGTTTTGTTTGTTTGGTTGGTTTTCAAGACAGGGTTTCTCTATGTTATCTTGGCTATCCTAGACTTGCTTTGTAGACCAGGCTGGCCTTCAACTCGCAGTGATCCACCTGCCTCTGCCTCCCAAGTGCTGGGACTAAAGGTGTGCGCCGCCACTGCCTGGCTTAGTTTGTTGCTCGTTTTTTGTTTTTTGCTTTTTTAAATAATAGTAAATTTAAAATTCAAGATCCAGACCCAGTATATCCATAAAGGAAATAATTACTGAGCTTCATCTTCTAGACAAGAATATAAATTTAATTTTTTAAAATGTATTTATTTATAACAAATACAGTATTCTTCCAGGGTGTATGCCTACATGTCAGAAGATGGCAGCACCAGATCTCAGTATAGATGAACCACTATGTGGTTGCTGGGAACTGAACTCGGTTCCCTCAGAAAAACAGCCAGTGCTCTTAACCTCTGAGCCATCTTTCCAGCTCACAAAGTTAAATTTTTATTTATTAATAAAACACAATTTTTGTTCGAGGATAGCCTGGTCTACAAAGACAGTCCAGGACAGCCAAAGCTACACAGAGAAACCCTGTCTCAAAAAAACAAAAACATATACCACGATGGCCTCAGTTTCTCTGTGTAGCTTTGGCTATCCTGGACTCACTTTGTAGACCAGGCTGGCCCCAAACTTATAGAGATATGCCTGCCTCTGCCTCCTGAGTGCTGGGATTAAAGGCGTGTGCCACCACGCCCAGCAGGTTTTCTATTTGATTAGATTTACTCAAATTTTAGCTGGGCAGTAGTGATGCATGCCTTTTATTCTAGCACTTGATGAGGCAGTGGCAAGTGGATTTCTGAGTTCAAGTCCAGCCTCATCTATGAAGGGAGCTGCAGGACAGCTCTGGCTACACCAAGAAGCCTATCTTGGAAATAAAAGTAGAATACTACATATGTGCAGGCGTGCAGGACAGTCAGGGCTACACAGAGAAACCCTTTCTTGGAAAAGAAAGAAAGAAAGAAAAAAAACAGTTACACATTGTTACAGATAAAATTGGAACCCCTCCCCCAAACAAACAAAAAACAAGAAAAGGCTGCCGACTGCATGGTGTTGGGATACTCAGTTGATCGATACCCGCATCTTTTTCTTTTTTCGAATAGAACGCCCAGTGTCTTCATGGGGATATTGCACAGTCACAAAGAGAAATTACATTGAAAGGCTTCAGGGAAGGGAGTTTTAAAGTTTTGGTGGCAACCAATGTGGCTGCTCGTGGTCTGGACATTCCTGAGGTTGACCTGGTGATTCAGAGTTCTCCTCCACAGGTAGGAAGTGGGTTTGATTTTAGAGCACCTTTATAAATGTTGCTTTATTTACAAAGTATTGTTTGAGATATGAAAGATACATCTTTCATTTGTTGTTGATCTTTAGCCTCTTTTGTTAGGATGACATCACACTGTCCAGATGTGCTATCCTTGTAAATAAGTAGCTTTATTGTTTGCATCTAAAAACTGATCAGCAAAATCATACAAGGAGCCAGGCATGGTGACATCTATTTAAAGCTGCAGCACTTGGGAGGCAGAGGCTGAAGGATCACTGCAAGTTCCCAGCCAGACTCAATAGACATCAGATCCCTGGACAAGACCAAAGAGTGATGGCAACAACATGCACATCTCATTAAGCAGCTACACAACGTTTCATATACAGAACTCTAGTGCACTTGGACTAATAGCTTTTTATAAAATATACAACTTTTTAAAAATGTATTCATTTATTATATGTATAGTGCTCTGTCTTGATGTAACAGCTGTAGGCCAGAAGAGGGCACCACATCTCATTGTAGATGGCTGTGACCCACCATGTGGTTGCTGGGAATTGAATTCAGGATCTTTGGAAGAGCAGCCAGTGCTCTTAACCTCTGAGCCATCTCTCCAACCGCCCAGCTATATTTTAGATTAAAACAAAATCACACCATTTCCTCCTTCCCTTTTCTTCCTTCAATCCCTTCAAAATACCACTCTTAATTTCCCAAATTCATAGCCTTTTTTCCTTTGTGTCTACACACATACTTCTAGATACATAAATACAACCTTCACATTCATTATAGATGGTTATGAGTTGTTGGTTTTTAAAAAAGATTTATTTATTTTATATTTATGAGTGCTCTATCCAGGTATACTTGCAGGCCAGAAGAAGGAATCAGATCACATTACAGATGGCTGTAAACCATCTTGTGGTTGCTGAGAATTGAACCCAGGACCTCTGGAAGTGCAGACAGTGCTCTTAACTGCTGAGCCATGCTTCCAGGCCCCTTATGTTAATCTTACGTATATAATTTCAAGACAGACCTCTTGGTATTAGATAACCAAATGGAGGACTCTTCCCTGAGGAAAACTATTTCTCTTGCTCTTAGCATTCCTTCCTCACCTGTAGTTTCTTGCCTAGAGTTGGGGCCCTGTGATGTTTTCTTTTTCTTTTTTTCTTTTTTTTTTTTTTAAACATGTCTGTGGTTGTCCTTATTTGGGTCTTAGATAATAGCTTTTCTTGTTTGTTTGGTTTGGTTTTTTGAGATACTGTTTCTCTATGTATCTTTGTCCTGTTACTCACTGTGAAGATTAGGCTGGCCTTGAACACAGATCTGCCTATCTCTGCCTCCTGAGTGCTGGGATTAAAGACATGTGCTACCACCACCCAGCTAGATAACAGCTTTTAAACTCAAAAATTTACTCCAGAATTTTAACATATAAATTACTTGTGGTGTCATAAAGTACAGAAGAACTAAATTTAATTATACTTTTTTTGAGAAATTATCTCAAACCAGGCAGGTCTGAAATTCACAGGCTGGCTTTGAACTTGATGCCTTAGTAGACTCCTAAGTACTGAGGTTATAGGACTGCACTACCATGCCTAATTCCTTTTTTGGTGTTTGTTTTGTTTTGTTTTCCAAGTCAGGGTTTCTCTGTATATCCCTGGCTGTCCTGGAATTCAGTCTATAGACGAGGCTGGCTTCAAACCGATAGAGATCCACCTGCCTCTGCCTCTGCCTCCCCAGTGCTGACATTAACAGCTTTTTTGGAGTTGTTGAGACAAGGCCTTAGACTTGGGTCAGCCCTCTTGCTTCCGCCTCCTGAGTACTGATTATAGGAGCATCATTATGGTGGCTCGCTTGTCAAGTTTATAAAACGATGTTTCTCTTTTCTTCTTAGGATGTTGAATCTTATATCCATCGCTCTGGGCGCACAGGTAGAGCTGGCCGGACAGGAATTTGTGTATGTTTTTATCAACCAAGAGAAAGAGGTCAACTGAGATATGTAGAACAGAAAGCCGTAAGTAAAGTTAAATTATCTAAATGGTACCTTAGAAAAGAGTTTTTATATTTGTTTTCACAAATAAATCTTAACATTTCTCACCTTAATGTGCATTTGGAAGCTAAGCATATAGAGAGCTTAATTTTATATTAGTTGCCAGACTTTGTTTTATACAGCCTTTGTTGTGAAGTCAGAAGATCTGACATGCTTCTTCTTTCTTTATTTCTCCCTTGATATGAAAGTTCAAAGTGTGTTAATGGTTTCAGCATCTTGTAAGCATTGTGGATGGTAACTGACTTTGATTTGGTACTGCTGTTTTAGATAGGTTGATAATATAATAGCCAGCTTTATTAAAATACAGTTTCTATGGTCTGCATTTTCTTGTACTCTTCTGCATTTTACCAACTACCTTTATGTTTATATCTAATGTATTTAATAAAATGAAAGTGGTTAGAAAAGATGTTGAAAGGTTAAAATGGCACCTTTTTCTCTCTTTGAATTAGCTTTGTTTTGCAAATTTAATTCCACGATTTAACTAAGGAACAATTTTTAAAAGTTTTTTTTGTTTTCTCGTTTTAGAATTGATTATAGATGACTTGTTAGGAGAAGCAATTTTTTCATCTGCTAGGGCTTGGAAATTTCCATTTCCAGGAAATGGAAATTCAACAAACTATATTAATTTAGAAATTAACTATGACTACTTCCTTTTTCTTTAATATAATTCTTTCATTTTCAGGGAATTACTTTTAAACGTGTAGGTGTTCCTTCTACAATGGATTTAGTTAAATCTAAAAGCATGGATGCCATCAGGTATGCTTTCTGACCTTGCTGAGTAATTTCTCTTCTGTATTAGGCTGTTGATCCTTAAGCTGTCCTAGTTCAAATATAAGAAAAATTTTGTCAAGGTTTTAGTTACATTATTATATGAAAACGTTACTCTTTCTTTTCCCATTCATGACTTTGCCTTTACTTTTCCCCCTGTATCTTGACCAAGAATGTTTACTATTTTTAAACCATAGGTCTCTGGCTTCTGTTTCTTACGCTGCTGTTGATTTTTTCCGACCATCAGCTCAAAGACTGATAGAAGAGAAAGGGGCAGTGGATGCCTTGGCTGCAGCATTAGCTCACATTTCTGGTGCATCAAGCTTTGAACCACGATCTCTGATCACCTCTGATAAGGTAGAAAAGTGTGGGCAAGTGATATTTGGCTTGAGATGATTAGAACTGAGCTGTGGCAGTTATATAATACATTATTGAAATGCTGCACCTGATTCCTTCAGTATATTAGAGTTGTTGCTGCTGTTACCTGCAATCCTAGCACTCAGGAGAAAGACTAGTACAATAAATAACATCTACCATCCACATTAATTCAACAACTCTTAAATATTATATAATATTTTATATTCATATATATTTTCTCTGTAAACTATTTAAAAATTGAAACATGAAGACAGGCCTGCAATGGTGGCGCACGCCTTTAATCCCAGCACTTGGGAGGCAGAGGCAGGTGGATCTCCGTGAGGTTGAGGCCAGCCTGGTCTACAAAGCGAGTGCAGACCAACCAAGGCTACACAGAGAAACCCTGTCTTGGGGAAAAAAAAAGAAAAGAACAGGGAAGACATCATTCCTAAATATATCAACACTCTACTTAATCACAATATCACCATCTAATCTGCTTACAAGGATGCTTCCATATCAATCATCTGATATCTATATCCAGATGTTTCTTTCCATATAAAACATAGCTCTCACTCCAAAGGGAGTATGAAATAGTTTTATTTTGAGCTGTCTGTGAGTTACCATGAATTTAGATTTAGGTCAACATAAAGGATATGTTGAATGTGATTATTAGTGCTTCCATAGTCATAGAAGTAAAGAAAGTCTTAAATTGTAGGCTACATACATTCTTGGGGACATCAGGCAAAGGCTATAGCTAGACCGGAAAATCTCTTCTAGATTTTAGATGATACATGATAACAGTCTTTGCTTTTGTATCCCCAGAAGATACTGGTCTGCTAAGATTGTAAAAATTTTTGGTTTTTTCCCCCCTGAGAGTTGAAAGGCTGTTAGGTCAGATACAGAGGTGGGCATTGAATGATTTTGTTAGTTTAAGTGGGAAGGTAAAAATTTTTGCTCTGGATTTGTAACATTTCAGTTTACTAAAGTTTTTATCATTCATCCAGCCAGCCTGGCAGATTCTTTTTCTTTTCTTTTTTTTTTTTTTTTTTTTTTTTTGGTTTTCGAGACAGAGTCTCTCTGTGTAGCCTTGGCTTTCCTGGACTCACTCTGAAGACCAGGCTGGCCTCAAACTCACAGAAATCCACCTGCCTCTGCTTCCCGAGTGCTGGGATTAAAGGCATGTACCACCACGCCCGGCTAGCCTGGCAGATTCTTAAACACAGGTGTGGCTTGTGACTTTCCTGCCCCTTGCAAATTTAGTTCTGATTTTTATCACTCCCAAAGTATCTTAACGATTTCTAGAAAGAAAAGAAAACCCTTTTTGCCAAATTGAAACTGGCAGTTTTCATTTTCCTAGTTGGCTATGGAATCTCAAAGTGAGTAAACTTGGTTTAGGCAAAGTAAGGATATGTGTAGGGTGTGTTGACATGTCTGAGTATATGTGTAGCCCTCTGGATGACTGCTTCTAGGTTAGTGTCAGATATCCAATATACCACACTATAGGTGTGGTAGTGCACACCTATAATCCCAGCACTCTGTGAATTTGAGGCCAGCGTGGTCTACAAAGCAAGTCCAGGATAGCCAAAGCTACACAGAGAAACCCTGTCTGGAAAAAAACCAAAAATTTTTTTCTTTCTAACTCTCTGAATAGCAATCTACTCATTGGCGATTCTTCAGCACTGAGTAGCTAGACCATCCCTAAAAACTCATCAAATGCTTTGTGAAATACTTAGTCAGTAGTAGTGAGCATGACTATAATTTTAGCATTCAGGAGTCTAAGCCAGGCAGATTTTGAGTTCCAGGCTAGCCTGGGTTACATACACAGCAAAATTTGTCTTGAAACCAAACAAAAGACAGAATAGGTGGCTCATATTTGTAAACCCAGCACCCAGGAAGCAGATACAGTAGACTCACAACTTTGAGGCCAGCCTGTTAAATATAAAGTTTTTTAGACCACCTGAGGCTATATACTGAAAACCTGTCTCAAAAAACGAAAACCAGTCCAATGAGTATTTATTTTTGAGACAGGCTCTCAACTGTATATCCCTGGCTGTCCTGGAACTCACTGTTTAGGCCAAGTTGGCCTAGAGCTCACACGGATTTCCCCCTAATTAGGCATGCGACACCATGTACCAGTCTGGGATATTTCATATTTTTGGAGACAAAGTCTTGCTATATATCCCAGATTAGCCTTGAAATCACAACAATTCTCCTACTTCAGTCTTTCAAATAGAAACAATTTTTAGGCCAGGTGGTGGTGGTGCATGCCTTTAATCCCAGCACTTGGAAGGCAGAGGCAGGCGGATTTGTGAATTCAAGTTCCAGGAAAGCCAAGGCTACACAGAGAAACTCTATCCTAAAAAAAAAAAAAAAAAAAAAAAAAAAAAAGAAAGAAAAAGAAATGATTTTTTCTTTGTTCTTTTGGGTTTTTTGTTTGTTTTGTGGTTTTGTTTTGTTTTGTTTTTTTGAGACAGGATTTCTCTGTGTAGTGTTGGCTCCCCTGGACTCCCTTTGTAGACCAGGCTGGTCTCAAACTCACAGAGATCCACCTGCCTCTAACTTTTATTTAAATATTTTGGGAACAAGGTACTAGTGGCTTGAAATTTCTTTTATGGATTAAACCATCTTTGAAGTCTCTCTTTTTTTAAATTTTATGTCGAAGAGTTTTTGCTTGAATGTGTGTGCACCATATGCATGCAGTGCCTTCAGAAGCCAGAAGAGGGCAGCAGATCCATAGTGACTGGTTGTGAGCTACCTTATGGGTGCTGGGAATTGAACCAGGGTCATGTGGAAGAGCAGCTAGTGCTCTTAACCACGAAGCTATCTCCCTAGCCCCGGTTTTATCATGAATGACCCATAATGCATGTTCTGCAGGGTATTCTGCTTGTTACCTGTGTGACTTTACATTTTTTCACTCTCTTGATTTCTCCAGATGTCTAAATCTGACTTTACTTCTAATCATTAACCCACTCCTGCAAAGACCTTACTCATTTCCTCAGCCCCCTTATTTTGACTTCCTCCTTTATTTTGGTCTCTGCTTAGATACCACCATACTACAGAAATCTTTCCTGATTGCCTTGGTCCCCTCCTCACTTTTTTATATTCCCCAGCCCTGCTGTATTATTCATGATGCATATATCACTGGCATTTTATATAATTTGCTACTATTTCCACCCCCACTTCCCCCAAGAAAGCCATGTCCACGAGAGAAAGGTTTGTCATTTCTCTAGTCCTTGGCATGGTCTGTGGTACATTGTAGGAGGCAGTCACTATTTTTATGTTGTAGTTCTTAAAGTTTAAAGATTTTGATGTCTTTTTTTTTTTTTTTTTTTGCCATTAAGTAACTGACTTTTCTTTCCTTTTTTTGGTTTTCAAGAGAGGGGTTCTCTGTGTAGCCCTGGCTGTCCAGGCTGGCCTCAAACACAGATCCGCCTGCTTCTGCCTCCCAAGTGAGTGCCAGCACTGACCAGCTCTAGTAACTGACTTTTTAACATTTTCATATTTCTGTACGTTCCCCCCGGCTCTTCCTGTGATGCTCTGCTCTAATTCTTTCTTATTAGCAGGTAGAACATGGTGCCAGTGTACAGAACACGCTTTCAGTGGTGTATAAACAGTGGTCTTCTAAGACAGTTTCAGAGAAGTCAGGTCAGGAAGCACCGTAGACTTCAAATGGAGTCCTGTCTTGCTGCTGACTTCTCCAAAGTCTAACTGGGTTTTTATTTCTACAGGGGTTTGTGACTCTGACCCTGGAAAGCCCAGAAGAAATACAGAATGTCAGCTGTGCTTGGAAAGAACTCCACAGAAAGCTGAGTAGTAATGCTGTGTCTCAAGTAACCAGAATGTGCCTCCTGAAAGGAAATATGGTAGGTTTTTCTAGATAATAAGCATTTTAATCAATTACTGATAATTTTATAAAGATTTCAAAGATTTGTACTCCCACCCCCACCCCCGGGTTTTGTGGAAAACTAACACTATTTTATCTAAGTGTTGGTTTGTTTCTACTCATAAATTTGGTGGATTATATAAATGGCGCATAACTTCAGAGCTTTATGTCATTCTTTTTTGTTTGACTAATATTTAAGTTTTTATTGCTATTTTTTTATATGATTTATTTATTTTTATTTTATGTGCATTGGTATTTTTGCATGTATGTCTGTGTGAGGGTGTCAGATTTTAGAGTTACAGACACAGACAGTTGTGAGCTGCCATGTGGATGCTGAGAATTGAACCTGGGTCCTATAGTTTTTTATTTGGTTGGTTTGGCTTTTTCTTTTTTTTTTTTTTTTTTTTGGAGACAGGCTCTGTCTGTATAGCCATGTCTGTCCTGGAACTTACTATGTAGACCAGGCTAGCTCACAGAGATCCACCTGCCTCTGCTTCCTGAGTGTTGGGATTAAAGGTGTTAACCATGCTATCTATCTTATAGCTTAATCTTACTGATTGATTTCATTTAATGTTTTAAAAAGATCTAAGGTTATTTATCTAACTTTACTACATAGTTTTGTTCTAGCTTAAAAGCTGTTAATCAGACTGTTTATTGGGAAATAATCATCTCTCCAAGTTTAGAATTACTTACTGTCAACAAAGAATTGGGACAAATAATAGATAAATACACACACAAAGTATAGAGGGAAAGAAAATTCAAACAAGACCTTTAGCCCAGACCAGTTATTGAGTATTGATTTTAGCTAATGGAATCAAAGGAAACACCTTAGTTTTTACAACTCTGTGAGAGAAAAACTTTGTTTTCCTTATTTTAATTTTTAAGAATCTTAAGGCATGGTGGCACATGCTTTTAATCCCAGCATTTGGGAGGCAGAGGCAGGCAAATCGCTGTAGTTTGAGTCCAGCCTGGTCTATGAAGAGAGTCTAGGATAGCCAAGGGTACACAAAGGAACCCTATCTTAAAACAAAACAAAAAACCAAAAAACACAAAAACAAAAAAACCTTAAGTCTTTTGCAATGCTAGGGTTTGAAGCACTGATTTGCATATCATAAGCAAGGACCATACCATATACCTGTGTTCCCAGCTTTTCACTAATTATTTTTTTGTTTATGTTTTCCAGACAGGGTCTCTCTGTGTTAGCCTTAACTGTCTGTCCTAGATCACTTTGTAGACCAGGCTGGCCTCGAATTCTCACTAATGTTGTTTCCTTTTGAGATGGTTTCTCTGTGTAGCTGGCCTCTAATTCACAGCCTGCCTCTGCTGGGATTAAAGGCGTCACCACCACCCAGCTAGAAGGACCATTTTCTGAGGGTCTATATATAGTGCCTACAGAAATTCTTGTAGAGAATATTGTAGGTATTTAAGACTCTTGCTAGTTATACTTAGTTCTATTTCAGATTAGAAACTATATTCAGTACTATAAATCATCTATGCTATGTTACCTGTTTCAGTCCTGTAAACAAACAGTCATGGAATTCATGCTTTTTCAAAGTAAAATTCAACAAATATTAATTAGTAAAAAATTAACTCAAGTATCTAAATAAAAATTTTTTATTTTTCTTTTAGGGTGTTTGCTTTGACGTTCCTACAAGTGAGTCAGAAAGATTACAGGTATTTAAAAATTTTTTTACCTATTAAATAGTTGAGTATGTTTAATAGGTTTCTTTAAAATATTGTTTTGAAAAACATAAAGTGTCATTTATCATGCCTACATCAAGAAAGTTCTTAATATGAAATATTGCCTGTCCCATAATTAAAAATAATTATATTTAATGTCAAGCATAAACAATAATTGGAGGCTGGAGAGATAGCTCAGTGGTTAAGACCACTTACTACTCTTATAGGGGGACCCATGTTCCATTCCCAGCACTCATATCAAAGTTCACAAAATCAGAGGATCTGACACTACTTTCTGACCACCAATAATCCTGCACCCCTGTAGTGCACAGAGTACATGTAGGCAAGATGCTTGCTCTCACACATAAAAAAAACCAAAACTCTTCTTTTAAAACATTGTGTAATTAGCCCCCATAGTTGCATAACCAGCCCCAACAATTTGATGATTTTTTTTTTTGGACAGTTTTTTTTTCCCCCATCTCCTTTCTGTCCATTTCCATGTTTACAGACAAACTCCAGGCATTTTGTTATTTCAGCCTTTTTTTTTTCTTTTTCTTTAAGTATTCCTACATATTTAAATGTTAGGGACATAAATAATTACAATACATTCTTTAATACTGTATTTAAATGTTCCCTGTTGTCTCTTGGTTATTTTTCTTTGATGTTCTTAGGTTGGAAGCTAAGACCTTACACACGATAGGTTAACACTGAACTTCCTTTTTGTGTGTGTGGAGAGGTTCAAGACAGGGTTATTCTGTGTAGCCCTGGCTGTCTTGGAACTTGCTCTGTACACTAGACTGGCCTTGAACCCAGGGATCTGGTTGCTGTGCCTCCCAGGTACTAGGATTAGAGGTGTGCGCCACCATGGCCTAGTGAATATTTTTTAACATAAGGTCCATAAAGGTTATCATTGTAATTTGCCGATTCCTAAGTCTCAGTCTATAACCTTCTAAAAAATGTTCAGTTATGTTTATTGAAGAGATATACTAGATTCTTATACTCAAAATTTTTGCTTTTTATATCTTTGCTTTTAGGTGTACATTTTGGGTAGGCATTATTGAGACAGAGTTCTGATATATAGCCTAAGCTGGCTTGGAACTCACTATATAGCTTAAATTTGATCCTTCTAAGTGCCATATACCCAGCTTATTCATATACCTATTTTGAAATAATGGCATTGTACAATTTATTACAGGTGGGACATGTGCACACTGTGGCCTTGTATATGAGTTCAAAAGACAACTTGTGGAAGTTGAGTTTCTCCTACCATGTCTGACATAGAATTTAAGTTATTAGTGCTACGGAGCCATCTCAGCAGCCCTGATTATATTCTTGTTGGAATCTTTAAAATATTGTGGCTACAAGGGGCCAGTGAAAGGTGAAAGATGCCTGATGTATATTTGATCCCTGGTACCATATACAGGTGGAAGAAGAGAAGCAATTCCTCAAAGTTGTCTTTTGACCTCCACATACATGCCCACGCAAATGCATGCAGAAAATATCCACATACTTAATTTTTTTTTTAATTAAAGTTTAGGGCTGAAGAGATGGCCCGGGGTTTAAAAGCACTGGCTGCTCTTCCAAAGGTCCTCCTGAGTTCGATTCCCAGCAACCACATCCTAGCTCACAATCATCTATGAGATCTGGTGCCCTCTTCTGGCGTGCGGGCACACATGCAGCCAGAATACTGTATAAATAAGAAATAAATAAATCCTTTTTTATTTTTTAGTTTTTTGAGACAAGGTTTCTCTGTGTTGCCTTGGCTGTCCTGCACTCACTTTGTAGACCAGACTGGCCTCGAACTCATAGCAGTCCGTCTGCCTCTGCCTCCGCCTCCTGAGTGCTGGGATTAAAGACGTGCGCCACCATGCCCAGCATAAATCTTTTTTTTTTTTTTTTTTAATTAAAGTTTAAAGAAATATTATGGATCCTTTTCCTCCCTTTGGAATTGAACTCAGGACCTTCATGAATGCTAGGCAAGTGTTCTAGCCTGATTTTTACTTTATGTTTGGAGACAAGTAACCTGCCCAGGCTGGCCTGGAACGAACTCACTTGTTTATGGGTTTTATTTTGTATTTCTATTAATTCTGTACATTTCTTTAACAGGCAGAGTGGCATGATTCAGACTGGATACTCTCAGTGCCAGCCAAATTACCTGAAATTGAGGAATATTATGATGGAAACACATCTTCTAATCCCAGACAGAGGAGCGGTTGGTCAGGTGGCAGGTCGGGCCGTTCAGGCCGGTCTGGTGGTCGGTCTGGTGGTCGATCAGGTAGACAGAGTCGACAGGGAAGTCGGTCTGGAAGTCGGCAAGATGGTAGAAGACGAAGTGGGAACAGAAACCGATCAAGAAGTGGGGGCCATAAACGGAGCTTTGACTGAGTGTTTGATAGTTAATCTTCCAGTGTGAGCTTGCCTATTTCTCTGTCTAATCATGTATATTATTCACCAAAAATCAGATCATCATAGTTGAGGTATTTGTCTGTAATTTGCAAAGACGTTGGTCGTATTTTTTTAAAAAGTATTTCACAAGAATGGTTGTAAACAAATCTACTTATCTGGCTATACGTTTGAATTAAAAAAAAAAAAGTCCCTTTTATTGTCTGTTTCCATTCTGTGTTAAGAATTTTCTCAATGTCATTTTAAAGATTTCTTCTAAGACATGGCAGTCCAGTTAACCTTAAGGTTTTTAATAGTCTATACAATTTGGCATATAGGTCATGTGATAAAAGAGAAAACTTTCTACTTATTAAGGGCTGGTAACTGGTGACTTGGTTGATGAAGTATACTGGTCTAACTTATTGACAGATTTAGGGAGGTAGTGACGCAAGCAGTTACACTCCTTAATTTATCAACCACTTATTGAATGTCTGTATATCTATTTTCTGGTAATCACTAGAGCACATATATAAAAATAGGGCACATTCACTAATTTCATAAAATGTTGTCTAGCAATCGACCAGTTATAACAAGTGAATAAAGACTAAGACAAAGGGTATGGAATGCAGAGGACTGAGATGTACCTACTCAGTTTAAACATTCAGGAAGGCTTTTTAGAAGAAAAGCTGACATACGCATCTGTTTATATAACTATGTCTCTATATATAGTAGGAAGGGACCTTTAGTTAGTTTTGTGGTTTAGTTTTGTTTTTGAGGCTCCTGTGTAGCCTAAACTGTTCTCAAACTTGCAGTCATTTACACTGCCCAGGTGACTTTGGAAGTGAGGGCTTGCAGGCAGAGAACAACACATACAGCAACTCAGAGAGTAAATCTGAAGACTCGTAGTTCACTGTGGTTTGCAGGTAGCAGGTTAAGGGCTGGAGCAAGAAAGAAGATTGAATAGGAACGACCAGTGCTAATAGCCTTATCTTCATTGTTACGGAGTTCCATTTTTCCTGAAATAATGGGAAGAATATTACAAAGATTTTAAGGTCAGAAATAATATGATTAGAGTTTATTATTAATTTTATATGTATATGTGTTTTTGTCTGCATGTATGTCATATACTATGTGTGTGCCAGTTATTGGATGCATTGGATCCTCTGGAACTAGAAAGACAGATGTTTGTGGCTACCATATAGCTGCTGGGAATTGAACCCAGGTCCTCTGAAAAAGCAGCTCTTAATTGCTGAGCTATTTCTCCAGTCCTGAGGAGTAACATGATTAGGTTTCTATTTCAGAAAGATTACTGGCTTCATACAGTGGAGAAGGGCTAGATGAAAATCAGGAGACCTTTGAAGAGGCTATGAGAGGGCTGGGTATATATAGCTTAGTGGTGGAATATTTAGTCCTTAACACTGAAAGAAAAAAAGTTGGAATTCAACAGAGAGATAAACTGATTAGTAATATTTTATAAGAACCAATGCACTTGAGATGATAATGTGTGGGGTGAAGAAGACTTAAGTACACAGAAACCCAGTTTTTTAAATTACAGCACAAAATTGTTGTGGATATTAAGAAATATGGGGCCAAGCATGGTGGTGCATGCCTGTGACCCCAGCACTTGGGAGGCAGAGGCAGGCAGATATCTGTGAGTCCAAGGCTAGCCTGGTCTACAAAGTGAGTCTGGACAGCCAAAGCTACACAGAGAAACCCTGTCTCAAAAAAACCAAAACCAAAAAAATAAATATGGGTAAGTTGGGCATGGTGGTACATGCTTTTAATCCCGGCACTTGGGAGATGAAGGTAAGTGGACTTTTCTGAGTTTGAAACCAGTCAGGTCTGCATAGTTGGAATTCCAGGCTAGCCAGAGCTACATGGCGAAACTGTCAAGAAACAAAGGACAAGGGTAAATTACAGAGGATTTTTAGGAGATGGCATTGTTAGGACTCAACTGTTGGTTGGACTGGAAGATGAATGGCAGAAGGAAACCAAGATTTTTGTCATTAAGATAGGATACCAACTGACACTAGGAGGCAGGCGTAGGTGGATCTCTACAAGTTCAAGGACAGCCTGATCTACAGAGTGAGTTCCCAGACAGCCACGGATAACAGAGAAATCCTGTACTGAAAAACAAGCAAGACAGAAACAAAGCTTGTGTGGTGGTAGCGTCAGAATCCGAGTGGAGCTGGTCAGGATGATCAGGGACATACAGCTTGCCATCTTCCCCAAAATGCTGGGCATGTCGCTTTTCTTGCTCGAGGTTCTCTATCACTCTGTAGCAGTCAACAATCCTAACAAGCAAGAATGAAAGTAGCACCTTCTCTGCCCCATGGTTCCTAGACATAGTCTGAGGCAAGATGAAGGATGTGAGGGGCCTTTACACTTCATCTTTCCTACTCATGACAGCATACAAGGCAACTATACCTGGATTTTTCCAAGCAACTTTTATTTCCTACAGGCTTGCTTAACCCTATGGAACAAGAAACTGCCACTGAATAGGGCCCAGTAAAGGAGCTGCTTTCTCTTCTACTCGCTCCCCCAATACAAAATTACAGGTATATATTTTTTGTGGTCCCCCCAAACAACAAAAACAAGAATACCAAGAAGAGGAAGTAAAGTTAATGGGAAGTAGTGAAGATATGATTAATTCAGGTGTGTGTGTGTGTGGTGTTTAAAGACATTTGTTTAAAGATTTACTAATGTATATATTTGTTTATTATGTATACAGAGCTCTGCCTGCATGTGTGCCTGCATGCCAGAAGAGGACACCAGATGTTATTCTAGATGGTTGTGAGCCACCATGTGGTTGCTGGGAATTGATCTCAAGACCTCTGGTAGAGCAGGCAGTGTGCTCTTAACCTCTGAGCCATCTCTCCAGCCCCATCTGTATGTGTGTTAAAGACAAGGTCTCTCTTTCCACATAGCTCTGGCTGTCTTGGATATCACTATGTGGTATCAGATTGGTCTCAAACTCGGAGATCCACCTGCCTCTGCCTCCCAATGGTGGATTAAAGGTGTACCATTACCCCTGGCTGTTACTTACATTTTAATATTAAGTAAACCCTGTGAGAGTCTGAGAAACAATGGGCAGTTTATCTTACAGGTCTAAAGCCTAAGATTTCTTGCAAAGATACAGATTTGGGAACAATAAAGTTGTATTCAATATAAATGCAGTTATCCAACCAAGGATAGCATTGTAAGAGTTGAGATTGAGGAAGGAACCATGAGCAGTGAGTGTCTGTTCTTCCAGAGGTCTGAGTTCAATTCCTGGCAACCACATGGTGGCTCACAACCATCCATAATGTGATCTGATGCCCTCTTCTGGCCTGTAGGTGTACATATGTAAAATAAAATAAACTTAAAAACACACACACAAAAACCCAGCTGAGCATGGTGGTGCACACCTGTAATCCCAGCACTTAGGAGGCAGAGGCTGGCAAATCTCAGTGAATTTGAGGCCAGCCTGGATTATAAAGTGAGTCCAGGACAGCCAGGGCTACAAGAGAAACCCTGTCTAAAAAAACCAAACCCAATCCCAACCCCCCCCCCCAAAAAAAAAAACCAACCAGAAAAAAGCTTAACCAGGTGCGGTGGCACACACCTTTAATCCCAGTGCTCAGGAAGAAGAGGCAGGTAGATCTTTGAGTTGAAATCCAGCCCAGTCTACAGTGTGAGTTCCAAGACAGCCAGGACTATACAAAACAAAAATATTACTTCTGGAACATTTTCCATTTCCAGCCTACTGAGACTTACCTCAGACCCAACAGTCCAAAGCAGCAACACTCAAGAGTTTGAATCCGTAACTACTTCCACTATACTTTGTTGTCTTCCCAAAGTTAGCATAACATTACAATGGATCCATGAAAAACATTCTTAGGGCCGGTGAGATGGTTTAGGCCATTATGGTGCTTGCAACCTCATGATACAAACCTGAAGAACTGAGTCCTATACCCAGAACACACATAAAAGTGGAAGAGCTGGAGAGCTGGCTCAGAGGTTAAGAGTTCAGTTCCCAGAAACCACATGGTGGTGGCTCATAACCATCTACAATGAGATCTTGTGCCCTCTTCTGGCCTGCAGGCAGAACACCCTTTGTTGTTGTTTTTCGAGACAAGGTTTCTCTGTGTAGTCCTGGCCTCAGTTTGTAGATAGACCAGGCCGGGCTCGAACTCACAGCGATTCAACTGCCTCTACCACGACCTGCTTATGAACCTTATGATATATGACTCTTTGAAAAGATTGCACAATGTGACAGGTTTGCGACCCACAGGTTGAGAACCTTTGTTCTATGGCCCATGAAAGCTAGCAAGATTTGGATGTCCGAATCTCACATCCGATAGGAATGCTCTGGAAGTTGTAAAGTGCACACATGAATAAAGGACCAGACTTTTCTGAAACATTTTTGGTTTTTTTGGGGGTGGGGTGGGGGTGGGAGGAGTATGGGAGGAGTTGACACAGAGAAACCCTGTCTCAGAAACAGGCGCCCCCCCACCAAAAAAAAAAAAAAAAGATCACATCGTTTGGTTGGCTGGCCTTAAACTGCACCAGGGTGAACTTAAATTTAGATACCCAAACTTCGAATCCTACCCAGATCTAGCCAATGGACAGGACATTCTTCACAGTTGAGTGGAGAGTGGGGTCTGACTTTCACACCAACTCTGGTGCCCCATATTTGACCACGTCCCCTGGATGGGGAGGCCTGGTGGCACTCAGAGGAAGGATAGCAGGCTACCAAGAAGAGACTTGATACCCTATGAGCATATACAAGGGGAGGAAATCCCCCTCAGTCACAGTCATAGAGGAGGGGAGTAAGGGGAAAATGGGAGAGAGGGAGGAATGGGAGGATACAAGGGATGGGAAAACAATTGAGATGTAATATGAATAAATTAATAAAAAATATTTTTAAAAAAGAAACATAAGGAAACAAAAAAAATTAGATACCCGTCTGCCTCTTTCTCCTGAGTGCTGAGATTAGTGGTGCGCACCCTTAATCACTCTGCCAATCTGTTTTTGTTTTTTGAAGTTCATATTGTTGTGCGGCATGTATATGGGTGTTAAGGTGCACGTGTGAAAGAACAACTGTGCGCAGTCGGTTCTAGATTCCAGGGATCACGCTGGTCCCTGGGTTCGTCTGTCACCCTCTATCAGTTTTCCACAGGTGACTAAAGATACATATTGCACGACTTCTGTTCGTGGAAAAATGTGGCGGTAATCCCAGACTTGGGAAGTGAAGGCAGCAGGGTCAGGTTCAACATCGCACTAGAGTTGTAGCCGGCTAGGCGTGTTTATCTCACAGGGCCGGTAGGTAGGAATCTAGCTATAGTTAGAATAGGAAGCGCATACCCACTCTGCACGCGCACTCACCTCTTCTGAGCAAAACAGCGCGAGCTGCAGCCTCCCCGCAGCACGCTGCTTCCGCCGGATGCGCTCCGTAACGGAAGTGATGAAATAGGCCCGGCGGAGAGGCGGTCCACTTTCTCTCTCTCTCCTTTGCACGCGGTTGAGGAAGCCGGTAGGCCTGAGCAGCTCGATCTGAATAATGCCGGGAAAGCTCCGCAGTGAGTCCAGGTTGGCATCAGACGCAGCCGAGGAGAGCATGGGGACTCTGCCGAAGCCAAGCGAGAAGGTGAGACTGGGGCCCCGGGGCGCGGCGGTCCGGGAGCGCGTGGCCCTCTGCTCCGCGGGCCCCTGTGACACGCCGAGCCGCCTGGCCCGGCTTGAGAGTGCGGAAGAGGTTTGCGGATCCCGTCACAGTGGGCACTGGAGCCGCAAAAAGCATGGCCTGACATTTGCGCACATGGGCGGCATCTGCAGTGACAAGGTTCCCACCTTAAAAAACAAAACCAAACCTAGAAAACGAGGTCCTCTTAGTATTTATAGCTCAGACGGATGTGTGGAATTGAAGTTAGGCTAAGGGAACACCCTATTATATAAAAGATCAGTGTGAGCACTTTTTTGGGGGGGAGCACAGGGTTTCTCTGTGTAGCCTTGGCTGCCCTGGACTCACTTTGTAGATCAGGCTGGCCTCGCACTCACAGCGATCCACCTGCCTCTGCCTCCCGAGTGCTGGGATTAACGGCGTGCGCCACCTTGCCCAGCTTGTGTGAGCACTTTTAAAATCGCCTTGTCCCTTCTTAATTCCTTGGATGAAAAGACCTAACTTGTGACAGTCTCTAATGATCAAAGTAGCAGGGAGCGAAAGCTCTCATCTCCTGTGTTTTACGACTTCGTTGAGATTTTTGCTGTCCTGGGGGCTTTTAGAAAGTAAGAGCCTTTCAAAAAACGGCAATATTATTTGGGTTAGGTGGGAACCGCAGAGAGCACAGCGTTCCCGGTTTTCATCCGCGTGTTCAGCTGTGGGACGCTGAAGTCAGAAAAGAGGGACCTGACTACTGTTTTATGTTCCGATCTCGACTTCCTGGCTATTTTTCACATGTAACAGGTGTTCGTGGGGCGAAGAGATTATCCGGAATTTATTATTTCAAAGATGTTTTTTGTGGTACCAGAGACCAAACCTTGGTCAGCTGGCTCACGGCTCACGTGCTGGCAGGTGCTGGACCACTAATTGGTACCAGTTTTAAGTAATGTGAGCTATATGCTTAAGTAAAGTATTACATATGAGAATGATAGCTATGGTGTCTTTAGGTGAATCCATTTTGTCCTTTGAAGCACAAATTTCGAGTGCTTTACCATATAGAAATTGAGGGAGGGATGACAAACCTGCTTTTGAGATCATCTGTCTGAGGACATATAAAGCTCTGTTTCTCTTATAGTTAACTTTGGACACTGCTTGGCCACTGTTAGTGTGTGTATACCTGTGTGGGGATGGATCTGCTTGCCGCTGCATGTGTGGAAGCCAGAAGTCAATGTTGCATGGGCTTCTTTATCACTTGCCACTCTTTTTTTGTGTGTTGGGGGGGGAGGATTTGGGGGTAGGGTTAACGACAAGGTTTCTCCATGTAGCCCTGGGGCTATCCTGGAACTCTCTCTGTAAACAAGACTGGGTACAAACTCAGAGACCCACCTGCCTCTACCTTGCAAGTGCTGGGATTAAAGGTGTGTGCCACCACCAAAGGGGCTTGCCACTCTGTTTCTGTTTGGGACACAGTTTCTCTCTGAATCTGGACCCCTAATTTACCGGAGCTGACTAGCTCCCCGCTCCATTGGAGGGCAACAGCATGCTCCACCACAGTCAGCTCAGGTCCTCATGCCTGCAGGGTAAGCGTTTTGCCCCTTGGAGCTCTTGGTCATCTTTGTAGTATGCAGTTTAGAGCCTTGCGGGATTCCTTAAAATCTCTTATAGGAAAATTCAGTTTTATAACGGTTGGCCAGTATAAACTGAAGAGTTACTTAGAATTCTTTTATTCCCCCATGTTACTATGTCTATTGGTGTATAATTCTTTCCATTTAACTAAGAGATGGTACTAAGCCAGATGTAGTAGCACACACCTTTAATCCTGGTACTTTAATCCAAAGATGCAGAGGCAAGCATGTCTCTGAGTTTGACGTCAGCCTGCTCTATAGAGCAAGTTCTCAGGACAGCCAGAGCTATATAGTGAGACCCTGTCTCTAAAAATTATAATTACATCATTGCTTCCCTTCCCTTTCTTCCCTCCAGGCCCTTCCATGTAACCCCCACCTTGCTTGCTTTCAACTTCATGCTAGCTATGTGTGTATAATTTCAGGGTTGATTTTTAATTTATATAGTTGAATTGTCCAGAGCTGTGTTCTTCATAACTGTAAATAGTCCTCAAATGATCCAGAATCGACGGATCTTATACAAGTATAGCAGCCTTGTTCAGTGCTTGTGTCTTTATTAATTTCTAGAAAACTAAAAAAGAGAAGCCCAAATCAAAGACCAAAGAAGCCACCGAAGGAATGGAAGAGGCTGTCTCCTCCAAAGCTAAAGCAGTTAAAAAGAAAGAGCCATCTGAAGATGACGTGGATCCCCCTAAATCCAAGAAGGCCAAGAAGCCGGAGGAGGCACCGCAAGATGGCGTTGCTTCTAAAGCCAAAACCTCCAAGAAGAAAAGGGAGCCCCTCGAGAAGAAGGCAGCCTCTGCTAACACCAAAGAAAGCAAGTCCGAGGAGCCTTCTGAAGAAGAGGCTGACTCTCCTAAGCCCAAGAAGACGAAGAAAGGGAAGGAAGCAAATGGAGATGCTGGGGAGAAAAGCCCCAAGCTGAAGAATGGGTTCTCTCATTCGGAATCTAATGCCAACTCCAGTGAAGCTCTGGGTGAAGAAAGTAGTAGTGAGACAGAAAAGGTAAGGCTGAGCTTCCCTTCTGTTTTTTCATATTATGGGGTGTGTATGCGTAAACAGCACTTGGAGGCGATCGTTTTCTCCGTGCACTGTGTGGGTCCTGGGGGTTGAACTTGGATTGTCAGGCTTGAGGGTGAGCTGTCCCGCCAGCTGACAAAGTTGTATAGAGAGGTAGGCTGTGTTTGATTGCTACAGAGAAATGTGTGATTAGTACACATAATTGTAAACATTTTAAAATTGTTTGGGTAGTGGAGGTTGAACCCATACATGTTATTTTAATGGGAGAAGGAAATTTGATGTCAGCCCCTCTCTGGGGTGGGTAGCAAGCTACAAGGTACAGAGTTATATCCCCACCCTGTCAATCTATCCCCCCGGATGGTTTCTCTGTGTAGCCCTGGCTGTCCTGAAACTCACTCCATAGACCAGACTGGTCTTGGACCCAGAGATTTGCCTGCCTCTGCCTCCCAGGGGTGGGATTAAAGGTGTGCATCACCACTGCATGGCAGAGTTATTCTTTTAGAGGACTTGGGCTCAATTCCCAGTACTCATCGGTTCACATTTGTATATAACTCCAGTCCTAGCAAGGTCTGACTGACATCTGGTCTCCACAGGCACCAGCATACATGTGGTGCACAGCCATGCAGATAAAACACCCATACATAAATAAATAAACAAAAGCTGTATCCCATCATGTTAAGACACTGTTTACAGATGAGCTGGTATGCTGAAGTTCAGGGGAAGCCTTGCTCCACTTGCCAAGTCTGAAAGCAGCTGAAAAGTTACATCTGCTTCACTTGGTCCCAGGAATTTTGATTCCATTAAACCACCAAAATAAGGTGTGCAAACTATATGACTTTTTTTTTTCTTGGCCATTGAATTACTTAATGTTAAACAAGACTAAAAGTCCACTCTGACACAGATTTTGTAATTGTCCACAAACTTAAGAAAAACAGCCCTGGTTGGGTGTATTAGTGCACGCCTGTAATCCTAGTACCATGGCGGCTGAGGAAGGAAAATTCGGAGGTCCAGGCCAGCCTGGGCTCCACAGTGAAACCAGTCTCAAGAAAGGAAAAGGTTCGTGGTCAGATTTTACTTTTTTTTTTTTCCCCCCCTGACTGAAAAGTATCCAGAGAATTGGAAATTTTACCCTGAAGGAAAACACTTCCTAGAATTTGAACTTCTTGGTAAACTACCAAGTACTTCACAGGTAGAGAGGCAGTGGGTTGGTGGTTTCATGTTTCCTTACAGTACATTGTACATACACAACTTGAAAAAGTCAGGCAGAGTGATACCATTGACAGAAGTGTATTCTGCCTTCTCCATTCCTATATGAGCACTCTCCTACTTAAAATGTTAAGTGTATTTAATAGTTATATGATGCATGTAACATAAATGTTTAGAAATTGATTTCTTCATTCCTTTTCTAGTAAATGTTTGAATTACATTTTTAAGTTTATTTTATTTTTATGTGTATGGATATTTTCCTTGAATGTGCATATGTGGGCCTTGTTTAGGCCTGGTGCCCACAGGGGCCTTGGGTCCCCTGGAACTGGAGTTATGGATGGTTGTGAGCCACCATGTGGGTGTTCAGAATCAAACCTGGAACTTCTGCAAGAGTAACAAATGTTCTTTACTACTGAGCCACCTCCCCAAACATTTGGTTTTTCTTCTTAAACTTAAGCTATATTAATACTTTATGGTAACCATTCGTTCTCACTTAAAAAAAAAAAGTTGATGTGTTTTTACCTGCATGTACTGGTATGCATGTACACCATGTGTGTGCACACCTATTGCTCATTTGAATCAAGAGTCTCGGAAGTTACACATGAAATTGAACCTGGGTCCTTCCTCTACAAGAACTCAGGTCCGCCTGTCTCTGCTTCCCAAGTGCTGGGATGAAAGTGTGTACTGCCTGGCTTATTGCTTTTCTTATCCCCCCCCCCCCTTTCTTTTTCTTTTTCCTTCAATGATGAGATCTCACTGTGATTCCTGAAACTAGGTAAACTCGTGGGGATTTGCCTATACTGCTTCTCAAATGCTAAGAATTAAGGCACATGCCAGGCCGCTTTATTAGGCATCAAGGCAGGTTGGGGCAGGGTCTTCCTGTGTATATTTCAGATTGGCCTTGAACTCGCTGTACAGCACACAGAACACACAGGTGTGTATCTAGAGGTCAGAGAAAACTTTCAGAAATTGTTCCTTTTCCCACGGTGGAGTCTGAAGATTGAACTCAGTTGTCAGGTTTGGACAGCAAAGGCTTTTACCTACTGAGCCATCTTACCAGCCCCTCTCTGATTGGTTCGTTTGTTTGTTTGTTTTAAGTTTTCTTTCTTTTTTAAAAAAAATGTATTTACCTTTATTTTATGTGCATTGGTGTTTCGCCTGCATATGTGTCTGTGTGAGAGTGTCAGGTCTTTAGAGTTACAGACAGTTGTGAGCTGCCATGTGGGTGCTGGAATTTGAACCAGGGTCCTTTGGAAGAGCAATCGGTGCCCTTAACCACTGAGCCATCTCTCCAGCCCACTCTGATTCGTTCTTAAACTGATGTGTTTAGATGGGCTCTTTTGTCTTAAAGTTTTTGTGGATGGCTGGTACATATATCATGGCATGTGTGTGGAGCTTGGACAACTTGTGGCGTTGGTTCCCTGGAAACCCTGAGGGTTCTGCTGATCAGATGCAGTCATCAGGCTGTGGCGGCAAGTGCCTCTACCCCGGAACTGTTCTCTTTCTCCAGAGGCTTCCTGCATTCCCTTGCACCTAGATTAACGATTTCTGTGGTCTTTTGTTTTGATAGGAAATACCCTTGGAGCAGAAAGAAGGAGCTTTCTCTAATTTTCCCATATCTGAAGAGACTGTCAAGCTTCTGAAAGGTGAGGTTCCAGAGCATCATAACTTGAACTCTGTGTGGTGCATGGAGACCGATTCTTACTGTAGGCATCAATGCTACAGAGGAGCAGACCTGTGCATTACAGATCAGGCTGTACTGTTGCTCATTCGGAAGTATGGTGATTGATACACTTCTGCTGTGGTCTCTGTCGTCCTCTCCCACCTGAGGTTAATGTCACCAGGATGCCTTGGGTCCTGTGGTCTGTGTGAACGAGCTGAGGAGGTCCAGGTTCTTCCCCGGCACAGCACGGTGTGGAACACAGAGCCTCCTGGACTCTTAGGTTCACATGAGCTTCACAAGTAACAACCACACTATTGCAATGATAATTAGGTTATTAACAATAATTTTCAGTCAGGAGGATTATTCATTGACCCTGACTTTGTAGGTGTTTGTGAAAAGGTAGAATTCCCGAGGCAGGCGGATCTCCGTGAGTTCAAGGCCAGCCTGATCTACAAAGCAAGTCCAGGACAGCTAAGGCTACACAGAGAACCCCTGTCTCGAAAAAACCAAAACAAAAAAGGGGTGGGGTGGGGGAGGTAGAGTTCCCTACCTCTGTAGGATCACAGGTATGAGTGTGTTTCAGGTGGGGTTGGCGTTTTACAAAACCTCTTTGATCCCTAACACAAAATAAAACAAAAAGCAATGGTAATTGAAATGAGTGATTTGTTCACAGCTCGTGGAGTGAACTTCCTGTTTCCTGTACAAGCCAAGACATTCCACCACGTGTACAGTGGGAAAGACGTAATTGCCCAGGCGCGCACAGGAACTGGGAAGACATTCTCCTTTGCCATCCCTCTGATTGAGAAGCTTCAAGGTGGGCTACAAGACAGGAAGAGAGGCCGAGCCCCTCAGGTAACTATCTTGAGCTCATCACAGGCTCAAGGCCAGCTCCCGTAAGGCCGTGTGGGCTTGGTTTGCACATGCTGCTTACCTCCAAGGTCCGTGTGGCCCTGAATTTATCTGACCGTGGGCTGGGGTGATTGTTCTCGCTTGTGGGTATCAGCTCTGTGTGTTCATTGCTGTAAGCTGCCCTGTGGGTGTTACCCTTACTTACTAATGTGCACATTCCCTTTAAAATGTTGGTGTACACCAGCCGTGGTGGTGCACGCTTTTAATCCCACTACTCAGGAGGTAGAGGCAGCCTGGTCTATAAAGCAAGTCCAGGATGGCCACGGCTAACACAGAGAAGCCCTGTCTTGAAAAACCAAAAAAAGAAAAAAAAAAGTTGGTGTGCATGGGGCTCATAGACTTGATCCTGGGCATTTATTTATTTATGTGGAGTTGGCTGATCTGTAGCTCACTGACACCTACTTGCCTTTGCCTCTGTGCTGACACTGTAAAGCGTGTACTACCACAACTGGCTTCTGCATCGTTGTTTTTGCTATTACCCAGAATGAACCCAGTGAGTGCAGAAGACCCTGTCAACAAGTGTTGGGCTCTGCCCTCTGTAGTTTAGTCCAAGCGTGGCCTCCATTGGCCCACGGACTTCAATCATTGACTCTTTAATGTCTGCCCAAAAAAGATTGTTGAGAATTAAGTCAGAAAAATGAGTAGAAAGTACTTTGTAGCGCATAAGGCGCCAGGGAAAACTGGAGCATCAGTTAACGTCAGTGTGGCTCCTCTAGGTCATTTTCCTGGAACTCTGTAGTTCTCCACCTAGTTCTCCGGAGTAGTGAGCATCTGGACACCTGCTTGTAAGGGGTGTGATCACAGGCTCTTAGAACTGCCTGGGCTGTATGAGTGTTCCTGTGATTTTATATAGTGCGTGATGGTTACTGTGGAGCACGTGATAAGTGTTTCACTATGTCAAGGTGAGTAGGCTGATGGGCATTGTGAGTTCTTCAGTGGCTGAGAAACAGGTACTGCCCAGCATGCTGAGAGTCTGTGCTTCTCTCTTTCAGGTTCTGGTTCTTGCCCCTACAAGAGAACTAGCAAATCAAGTGAGCAAAGACTTCAGTGACATCACAAAAAGGCTGTCAGTGGCTTGTTTTTATGGTGGAACTCCCTATGGTGGACAAAGTAAGTAAAGCGCGCCACATTCTGGGTGCCTCCTCATCTTGGAGACTATCTTCATCACATTTTCAGGGTTTCTCTCTTGCCTGTTGTGTAAGGATGGGGAAGAGCAGGGTCCTGGCTGACTTTTTTCTATTTGTAAAGTTGTATTAAATAATATAAAGTGAACTGGAGAAGTAGCTCAGAGGCCAAGAACACTGGCTGCTCTTCCAGAGGTCCTGAGCTCAATTCCCAGCAACCTCATGGTACCTCATAACCATCTGTAATGAGATCTGATGCCCTCTTCTGATATGCAGATGTACATGCAGACAGAACACTGTATACATAATAAGTAAAAAATTAAAAAATAATAATACAGATTGCCTAGTATAATCCCTAACTATAGTGGCAACACAGTTTAAAAGAAAAAAGGCCTTCTTATTGCCTCTAGATTAGGCACAGTGAGTTAGTACCACGTTCCCAGTGTCTGTACCTCATTAGAGTGTTTGACCTTTTACACCCAGTCACTCTACAGAAGTTTCTTATTTCTTAGCCATACATAATGAGTGACATATTTGTTAAGGCAGGAAAAACAGTTGACTTCAAGAGCATTCTGAAAGAGCCAGGCATGGTGATGCATACCATTAGTCCCAGCACTCAGGGAGGTAGAGGCAGGTGGGTCTCTGTGAGATTGAAGCCAGCCTGGTCTACCAAATGTCCAGGACAGCCAAGACTATACAGAGAAATCCCGACTCAAACACACACACACACACACAGACACACACACACATTCCCCCCCCCCCAAAAAGAGCATTCTGAACTTAATATTGGTACCATGTCTCAAAACAAGATAAAATAATGTTTCTTTTTGTCTTAAGATTATAGATCTGTGAAATCTAGACATTGTCCTGGTGTGTTAGTACACTGGCCCTGTGTTTCCCATGTGCTCTCCCACTGAAGTGGATGCAGCTTCATTCAGTGTTGTTACTGTCATTACTTACAGCATATTACTTTGTAGCTGTCTAGTAATAGTTTAGGCTGAGTGTATTTAGGTGGATATTCCATGCTGATAAAAGGAATTTTAAAGCAAGGCAACTCTTTCTGTTGATGTTTTATAGTTGAACGAATGCGGAATGGGATTGATATCCTGGTTGGGACCCCAGGTCGTATTAAAGACCACCTGCAGAACGGCAAGCTAGACCTCACCAAACTTAAACATGTTGTCCTGGATGAAGTTGACCAGATGTTGGATATGGGTTTTGCTGAGCAAGTGGAAGAAATTTTATGTGTGGCATATAAGAAAGGTGAGCCCCAAATTTAAGAAGCAGATCGAAGGTTTGTGGGGAAATTGTCTTCCAGGAGATAAGTAAGGACACTTACTTGGGAAAACATGGGATTTTTATTTATTTTTGTTTTTTTGAGACAGGGTTTCTCTGTGTAGCCCTGGCTGTCCTGGAACTTGCTATGTAGACCAGGCTGGCTTCGAACTTAGAGATCCACCTGCTTTTGCCTCCCAAGTCCTGGAATTAAAAGTGCACACCACCGTCCACCTACCTCAAACTTGGAATTAAAAAAGTTTTTGTTTTAACTTGGAAATCGAAAGAAGATTTGTTATATAATAGATGAAAACTTGGGTAAATAAAAGAAAAACGTGCTATTCTGCCAGCCAGCAGCCTTCAGTGTATTTATCCCTGGTGTGTGTGCACTAAGTATAAGTTACCTGTTAGGATTTGAACTCCCTTGAGTGATTTGCTCTACCATCTGCCTCTTTCCACCTTTATCCCTCTAGAGGGTTCTGCAGTAGCTGGAGCTGTTGTGCAATGCTTGTCTCCTACTGACTTGGCTTACAGTGCACTGAGCTGGGTCTGTCAGCTTGCACTCTTCGGTGCTTTGAGAACTTTGAGAAGAATAGTACTTCTAAGCCCAGATAAGCAGATACATTGGGGATCTTTTGTAGATGTAGAGGATTGAACTGAAAGCTTTTTCATGGCCTACTTAGAGGTCCATGCTGCTGGTACCTGGACTTCCAGGATTGGTCGGCCTCCTTCATGGGGCAGATTTCCTGTGTGGGACAGAGCAAAGGCTAGAAAATAGATGGATTCCACACACTTGCATCATTTAGGAATTCTTTACTATGACAGATTGTTTCAGTTTTTGTGTGTTGGGAGTTTTTGGCATCTTTTTATTTTTGTGTCTTCGATGCATGGCTAACGGACAGCAGTTGGTGGTAACGGTGGTGCACCAGGAGGTCAGGTGAGGTGGGGTGCTGTGGATGCAGGCTTGCGTGGATTATTCACACTGGCTTCTTTTTCCCCCAAGATTCTGAAGACAACCCCCAAACATTGCTTTTCTCTGCAACTTGCCCTCATTGGGTATTTAATGTTGCTAAGAAATACATGAAATCTACATACGAACAGGTGGACCTGATTGGTAAAAAGACTCAGAAAGCAGCCATAACTGTGGAGGTAAATGATTCATTTAGTTGCCGGAATTAGTATTAAATTTCCTGTTTGGTGGTTTTAAGAATAGCAAATACAAACTCTTTCCAGACAAATACTAAGTCCCTATGCAGAACCAAATAAATACATATTTCTCTTTTATGTATGGTATCTGTGCTTTCAAGATTTCACCATCTAGTAGCCTGATTGCAGAGTCATTTGATAAACAAATATAGCCACTAGAGGGCAGCAGAGCAAACTGAAGCATCATCTTGAATCTGTTTCATCTTAGGCTCCGGTACCTAGATGAATTCATTTCACCCAAGAGCAGGCCTGAACAGTAGTTGTTACAGGTTATATTTTAAGTGGATGAAGGGACTCTTGTTCGTTATTGGTTTCCCACAGGAGTTTGGAAAATAGTGTCCTGATTATAGTAGAATGTAGACACTGGAGAAAGGCCTGGGGATAGACCACATTGCTCTTGAATTTGGTTTATTTAGTTTCCTTCTTTCCCTTTAAGCAGTGGTGGCAGCAGACAGCCATTACAGCCTGCATTTACTTCCTGTCCCAAGACATTAGACTTAAGCATGAAGAAGGGAGCTGTAATGTCCCAGCTGGGCTTTACTAAATGTCTCTTCTGTTAAAAGCACCTGGCGATTAAGTGTCACTGGAGTGAGAGGGCAGCGGTTATTGGGGATGTGATCCGAGTGTACAGCGGTCACCAAGGGCGCACCATCATCTTCTGTGAGACCAAGAAGGATGCCCAGGAGCTGTCACAGAACACATGCATAAAGCAGGTTGGTCCTTCTTGTGCCTGAAGAGGCTGGGTCATCAGTAAATCTTCACCCTGGACTCTACTTCCCTTCTGTTTTTCAATCACCCGGTGGCTTCCGGTTGTGTTAGATTATTATTAGAGAAGCTCCTTTATTGGTCTGGGTTGGTGGTTCACCTGTAAAACTATTTACAGAGTAGGTATAGTCACTTTTGGGTGGTCACACTTTGGAGAGTACAGTTAGAAATGGTTGATATGATAACTGAAGGTTGCAGACAGTTTGAAGATTTTTTTTCCGTGTAAGAAACACATGTAAGGGAGCTGGAGAGATGGCTCAGAGGTTAAAAGCACTGACTGCTCTTCCAGACGTCCTGAGTTCAATTCCTGGCAACCACATGGTGGCTCACAACCATGAGTAATGTGATCGAATGCCCTTTTCTGGCCTGAAGGTGTACACACAAACATACCACTCGTGTACATAAAATAAATAAAAAATTTAAAAAAAAGAAACACATGTAAGAAGTCATCTGTTTCTCACTTTGTAATACTTCCAGGAGTATTCTGAAATTGAGCCCTTTGGGCCTGTTGGGTCTGGAATTCTTACGTCAGTTTATTTCTTTGGCAGGATGCCCAGTCTTTACATGGGGACATTCCACAGAAGCAAAGGGAAATCACCCTGAAAGGTTTCCGAAATGGCAATTTTGGAGTTTTGGTTGCAACCAATGTTGCTGCGCGTGGGTTAGACATCCCTGAGGTTGACCTGGTTGTTCAAAGTTGCCCACCAAAGGTAAGTTTTGTTTTTGTTTTTGGGTTTTTTGTTTGTTTGTTTTGTTTTGTTTTGTTTGGTGTTTTTTTTTTTTTTCGAGACAGAGTTTCTCTGTATAGCCTTGGCTGTCCTAGACTTAGGCATATGTGTTTAGATGTCTGCCCCTACTCCTTTCCTGTTTCTTTTTTCCACCTTCTACCCTCAGTACTTACCCTGCCACCTTCATGGTAGTGTGTTCTAGCAGACTCCCTGTTTTTGATTAAAGCCTTTCATGGGCCCTTTTCTGATTTCCTGGATTCTAGCACAAAGTCAGGATGGATGGCTAGATAGATAGGCTGGCTGGCTGGCTTAGAGAGGAGGGAGGAATTCGGTCTTCTAAGTTGGTTTCTCCATTTCCCTGCAATTTCATCATTTAATTTTTCATGATGTAGTAAAATTCATTGTGCCTATATATTCCTTGTCCATTTATCTTTTGGTTCCTTGTCCTTCTATTGTGAATAGAAACATTCTAACTTTGTGAGCAAATTTTTAAGAAGACTTGAGTGTACTAAAATAAATTTTTGTTTGTTTGTTTTTCAAGGAGTGTTTCTCTGTAGCCCTGGCTGTCCTGGACTCGTTTTGTAGACCAGGCTGGCCTCGAACTCATAGAGATCTGCCTCTCAAGTGCTGGGATTAAAGGCATGTGCCACGATGCCTGGCTACTAAAATAAGTTTTAATACTTTGCTGCAGCCACTTGAAGCTTAAAAACACACACACCCTGAGGATGTTTACACACAGCATAGGGACCACTGTTGGGGAAGGTCTGAGACTCCTAGGCAGTTGGTTTCACTCACTGAGGTCTGCCCAGTTAATCTCTGTTATATCATTCATGCACTTGGTTTCCATAGGATGTGGAATCTTACATTCACCGTTCGGGGCGGACCGGCAGAGCTGGAAGGACAGGGGTTTGCATCTGCTTTTATCAGCACAAAGAAGAGTACCAGTTAGCACAAGTGGAGCAGAAAGCGGTAAAGTGATTTCCTGAGTTGCATTCAACACATGCTAAGATCTGAAGGCAGTGTCAGCCTTTGGGTTCAAAGCTGAAAGCCATTTTCTTTCTGTTCCATGGTAGAAGGCTTGCTAAGTAACTTGCATTTGAAAAAGGTGATACGTTTCTTATATTTGGAAGACAATTTTTAGACAGTAGAGTGACACGACCAGAATTACTTCAGGAGGTTAGAGAGTATTGGGAAGGCATGGTGGGAAGGAGCATTGGAAGAGGAAGGGAGCAGGGTGTGTGGTTCATAGAGCTACAACACTTGAGGGGCAAGAGGATTACTGTGGGTTTGGGACCCTGTCTTTGGGGTAAGGGTAGGGTTGCGAGACTAGCTTTCCTTACAGAATTGATCATTCCTCCTCTCAGAGGAAGCCCCTGCACTTGAGTGGGCTTCACTTGGCAGCTGCCACATAGACTAGAAAGTGGTTTATTTGGTAGTTTTAAGAAAAAAGTTACTTAATCTTGGTAGAGCCATAAAATTGGTTTGTTTTCTTGTAGGGAATTAAATTTAAACGGATAGGTGTTCCTTCTGCAACAGAAATAATAAAAGCCTCCAGCAAAGATGCCATCAGGTATGTTGTCCGCCATCACCTAGGTATGTTTCAGCACTGATTCTTAGACTTCTAAAGTTTCTTTTCTTACTGTTTATAAAGAGTTAATCAAACAGTTGCTTATCATAAAACAGACCACTTGACAGAATAAATATCCTTGTTTCTGCTCATCTCTGCGCCATCCTGTTCTGCAGGGGCGGGAAGCCCTGTCAATAGTTGGGTTTGTGTTGGACAGTTTCAGGATATTTCCTACCTGGTGCCTGGTTAGGTGGGATCACAGAGAACATTCCACATTCACTTATTTTCCTATGTAGTAGAATGAAATCTGATAGAAGCAAGGATTGATCAGCTGCTTTGCATGAAGGTGTTACTGGTATTGGTATTATTGTGTAGAATTATCCTGTAGGCTGAGGGTTTTTAGTTGCTTAGGATTTCTGGCTGTGGTCCCTGTGCATCATAGTCTGGGGGTGAGTAGGATTAACATTGTGAAAACAAATCTGTTTTCCACATACTTCTGAGGGGTGACTTACATGCCCTGCTAGTACATAGTGAGCTCAGAGCGCTTGCAATACAGTTACTGCCATAGGAGTGTGATATGCAGGACAGGGCCCCAGAAGTCAGCAATTTGCACTTAAGTTGAACGGTGAGCAATCTCTTACTGAAGCCCCAGGGCATGGCTAAATATGGCACTCCCAGAATGGTGCCATGGTGCCTTAGGGATCAGGAAATGATTGGGGGTGAAGATGGAAAAGAACCTAAAAGCAGCTTCCCATCACCTTTGTAATTACTGACCTGAGGCTTCACCTTTATGGAGCACTGCATCTGACCAGATGTCGCCTGAAGAGCAGTGGCCAGGAGCAAGGAAGGTGAAGTCTCCCTTGAGCCGTATCTAATAGGGTCATCCAGGGAAGAATGGCAGAGCACCAGTGCTATGGTCAGTCAGTCACCCTTGCAGCTGACCCAGGGTTTCAGGAAGTTGTTTCTACCAGAGAACCCAGTTTGAAAGGGTAATGAGTAGGCAGGGAGTCCATGAGCAAAGAAAGTGCTGTTAGTGTCGTAGTGAGCTTGAGGGCCTTCCCCAAACAGCATTTTCAGGGTTTTGGTTTGCCTTGGTTTGGTTTTTCGAGACAGGGTTTCTCTGTGTAGCCTTGGCTGTTCTGCACTCACTTTGTAGACCAGGCTAGCTTCAAGCTCACAGTGATCTGCCTGCCTCTGCCTCCCGAGTGCAGGGATTAAAGGTGTGTGCCACCACACCTGGCCTCAGGTTGATTTTTTTATTATAGCATGTTTTCCTTTAAGTGGAAGTACAGGGTTGGTGACCAGGAAGAAAAGGCAGATTAGTAATGGTTAGGAGATGTTCTCAAGGGTGGCAGCCCTTTGCCCACCCAGCTCACCCTGCATAGCATACAGATATGGTGATTTGTTATTGCCAAGACAATGACCATTCTCTGGCAAACACTGTGTTCTTAAACCTGCGTGGTGGTGCACGCGGGAGGTAGAAGCAGGCAGGATCGATGTGAGTTTGAGGCCAGCTTGGCCTACAAAGTGAGTCCAGGAGAGCCAAGGATACACAGAGAGACCCTGTCTAGAAAAACCAAAAAAACAAACAAAAGAACCTGATACAGAGCATTTGTTAAACCTTCAGGATATAGGGCTGGAGAGATGGCTCAGGTTAAGAGCACTGGCTGCTCTTCCAGAGGTCCTGAGTTCAATTCCCAGCAACTATATGGTGACTCACAGCCATCTATAACGTCATCTAATGCCCTCTTCCAGCATGCAGGCAGAGTACTGCATAAATAAATAAATAAACAACTTATTTTTAAAGAACATTTCAGGACATAAGACTACATAAGGAACCCTGTGTAGGGCATGGTGCTGCATATCTGGAATCCCAGCAAGAGGATGCCCATGAGGGCAAGGCTGTCCTGCTCTGCATAGCAGGTTCCAGGCAGCCGCAGTAAAACCCTGTCCCAAAGAGCACAATAAAAGCAAATAAATGCACTGTGGATCTCAGTGTGTCTTCTGTCCCAAGAATTCCTGGAACTCACTAAAGCAGCCGACCTTGGACTTCAGATCCCCCTGCCTGCTCCTCCTTGATTTTCTAACGAGCTCACTCTCGCACCACAGGCTGTTGGATTCTGTGCCTCCTACTGCCATTAGCCATTTCAAGCAGTCAGCTGAGAAGCTCATCGAGGAGAAGGGAGCGGTGGAGGCCCTGGCAGCCGCGCTGGCCCACATCTCAGGGGCCACGGCTGTCGATCAGCGCTCCTTGATCAACTCACAAGCGGTGAGTGTTGGTGCTTTATAAAACGGCATAGGCCAAACTAAGAGTTCATTTGAACTTCCTACTTGGCTTCATTTTCTCTAGGAGGTGGGAAGGCACTGGCTGTGTTTACCATTTTCCTAATTAAAAACAACCAGAAAGACCAAAGTAGAGGAGTATTTCCCAGGGGTAGATTGGAAGGAGAAACAACATTGGCTGTTAATGGGTAATAAAGTTTATTTAAAAGTTTTAGGCAGCGCCTGGTAGTGTACACTTTTAATCCCAGTACTTGGGAGGCAGAGGCAGGAAGATCTCTTAAGTTTGAAGACAGCCGGGACACACAGAAAACCTGTCTCAAAAAACTAAAAAAAGGAGGCTGGAGAGACTGCTCAGCAGCTAAGACTGCTTTTCCAGAAGACCTGGGTTCAAATCCCAGCATCCACATAGCAGCTCACAACTGTCTAACTCTAAGATCTGACACCCTCACATAGAAATTTATGCAGGCAAAAACCACTAATGCACAGGAAATAAAGGTAAATAATAAATAAAGGGCCAGTGAGACAGCACAGCAAGTGCTTGTGCTGCTGATTGCTTTTCGAGACTTGGGTTTGTGCTTCTTTCTCCCGGAAGGGCTTTGTGACCATGATCCTGCGTTGCTCAATTGAAATGCCCAACATCAGCTATGCTTGGAAAGAACTTAAGGAGCAGCTGGGCGAGAGCATTGATGCCAAAGTGAAGGGGATGGTCTTCCTCAAAGACAAACTGGTGAGTACACTCCTCAGTGACCTCAGCTTAGCTTGGTGGTTAGCATGGTAACCAGGATGTGTCCTCTCTCTGCCTGGGGCACGCTGTATCTCCGCAGTCTCCACACAGTGCTGGACTCCTGACACCCAGCTGCTTCCCCGCTGTCTGCACGTCCATGCTTTATAATGGGGCTCGGTTCAGTATTTTGAATTCAAATTTGAAACTTAAAATCTTACCACCTAAACTTTTATGATATCAATCTTCCTTTATGGGAAAATGAGAATAAAAGAGGCAGATACGTTATTACCGGAGAAGTAGAAAACCTAGAGCCTGAGATTAGGTGAAGATGCTTATGAGATGGGTAATGCCTGATCACAGAAGCCATGAACCAACTTCCGGAAGCTGAGGGTAAACGTGTTCTGCTTACCAGTGCCACACATCACCCTAGCACCCTTTTCTGCAGCGATGCCTTGGTTGCTTACAGCACCTGCCCCTTCACCGTGTTCTTAAGACTAAGCTGTGACTGTGTGGCAGAGTTCTTGGGACATTGTTCACCTGGTGCATTTTCCCTCTCTCTGATTGCTTACAATGGAAGGCCTCAAAGCCTGTGATCTATCAAGGCAAAGCCTCTCTGCATTCCTGAATGCTTCAGTGTTCCTGGAGTTGTCTGTACATGGAGCAGCCCACAAATGTCAGAGTCCTCTGGCACCTCACTGATACCTAATGCTATGCTGGGTAAATTTCTGGGTGAATAAAGTTTAGCTCAAACTGTGTCATTACTGGAGTAGTTTGCTGTTGGGCACTTCCGTGACTGATACGGAAGGTGCTTATTATCAAAGATCTGACAGTGAACTATAAATCGTTTCTCATGTTTTCACAGAAAACTGAATTATGAAAAACTAGAAATGAGCAATAGAAGATGATTTTCTGTTTTCTTTGTATCATCCTGAATATGGGTTAGCACAGTGTGGGATAGCCGGGAGTGCCTACTCAGGCGGTCGTATACCCTTCTGATCCATGTGGGGCATTTCCCCCTCCTGCCGCGGCTGTCAGGAGTGTGTGTCAGCCGAGCTCTAGAGTTCCAGCTCACTTAGCACCTGCTAGGTTTTTTATGTTTTGCAGTATTGGTGTGTTAGAGGGTTAACTCTTCCTGCTTTGATTTCTAGGGAGTTTGTTTTGATGTCCGCACTGAAGCAGTCACGGAAATACAGGTATATTATTCTAGATTTTATTGTTTGTAGACCCAAATCATACAGTATACATTCTGAAAGTAGAGTGACAGTGGACCACAGAGCAGTCTCCGTTTTATTGTGACCTTGCTTCTGGACCTGCCATGCTCCTTCCTGGAGTTGGGCCCAGCATCTGCCCTGCTTCTCTGTGCCGCATGCCTTCCTGCATGCTTGGTGTTGGTATGTTTCTTAGCACTGTGGCAGGTTATCTGTCTCAGATAGCTGCAGCCAATTTCAAAATGTAGACTGAGGGCTGCCTCTCTCGCCACACAGCTAAGCAGGACCTCTTTCTTAGCACTAGCAGCTTTTTAAGCACCTAGTTACCAACTTGTTCCTTGAAGATAAAGTAAAAATTTTTGTGGCTTCACCAAACTTAATAAAACCATGGAACAAACCTTCTGCCCACAGGAGAAGTGGCACGACTCAAGACGTTGGCAGCTGGCTGTGGCCACGGAGCAGCCGGAGCTGGAAGGACCCCTGGAAGGGTACCGAGGAGGCAGGGGCCAGCGGGATGGTGGACGTGGTGCTTTCAGAGGACAACGGGGTGGAAGCAGGAACTTCAGGGGACAAGGCCAGCGAGGAGGAAATAGAAACTTCCGAGGACAGCGACCAGGAGGTGGGAACAGAGGCCAGAAGCGTAGTTTCAGTAAAGCGTTTGGCCAGTGAGTAGAGCAGGGGGAGACTTGACACTATGGACTCTGGTGCTCTTCCTGCTGTCACAGCCCCTCGGGCTTCCTCTTGATCATTTGCTCACCCACACCCCCACACCCCCATTCCTTGCAGAGAAAATAAAGTCCCTAAGGGATTCCCTAATCTCTGGAAAATCAAATGAGTCAGGGCTGTTTATTTTTGCTTCTCAATCCTTGGCCTCCTGGCCTTCTCAGCAACACATAGAGTCTGCTGAGGTTTGATACTAAGCAATGCTTTTCAAAGGCCATTTCAGACCTAGCTGATTTAATAGTTTGTGCCAGGCTCTGGACGCAGACAGGGTAGATTCGCTCCGTAGTATCTGCACACTCAGTTTCGCATTAGGTGACTTGTGTTCCAGTGAATTCTCCACAGTGTATATACACAAGTCCATTTTCATAGGAACCGGTGTCTTTTAAAGTTCAGTCCCAAGTGTCTGAAGTCTGTAGATCTTTTCATGGGTGATGAGACTGGATACATGATATTTAAGTGCTTGTGCCCTACTTTTGGAAGATTAATTTACCAAGAAGTAATTAAGGGAAGATGGGGCTCAGGTGGCTCTGCTGAAGAGTGTTTGAGAACACAGAAGTGGTCTTTATCTTCACAAGTGATGAGGCAGGAGGAAGCATGCTTTGAGTGGTGACCACTTCATGAGTCGTGACTCTTTTAAAGGGACTATCTACTAGGGGGCAGAATGGGACAGTGTTCTCAGTGGCCTAGATCTTAAGCCACAACTGAAGATCTCTTACTGTTAAGCTGCTTCTCCATTGAAAAGTTATCACCCTTAGAGAATCCTAAGACAAGCTACAAGTTTAAGCTGTTGCTTTGAGGGCACTGAAGAACTCAGCGTAGCATCTGGCCCAGTAATAACTGTCTGGCACAGAAGCTCAAGTGGTGGGGTCCTAGCCTTCTAGCCATTCTGTGCAGAGGATTGGAGGACAATCAGAATCAACTAAGATCTTCAGACTCGTTCTCTGATTTCAGTGGGACCCTTCCCTCCTTCCCAGAACACCTGGCGTCAAAGGGCTCTGGAAACCAAATCGGCTCCTGGCAGCTGAGGTGGTGTCCTGTTTTCTATTTATATTCACTCTGTGCTGGGAATTATTTCAGATATTTTTCTTTGTTGATGGTTCTGTGGCTTGTAATAAGTTTGGGTTTTGTCCAATTATGTGGGCACAATTTAATGAGTCATTTCACTGTTAGGATAAAAACTTGCTGTATCACGCAGATTAAAGGCCATGCTGGCTGTACTTTCACAGCTGGTGAGCCGTGCTAGCACCTTTCTGAACTATGAGTTGCCCTATGGGAAAATGATCTGCCATAAACCAGTGAAGTGAAAGGTTATTCAATTTACACAATGTAATTCAAATAAAACACAGCTTTATGAACACAATGAAGATAAAGTTTTCTCTGGATCCCAGAATCTAAACAATATTTATGTGTATAATTAAGCTAATATTTGGGTTAAGTGGGCTTATTGGGAAATGTTATCATTTTTACTATTTTCTACAAAGAAAATATTTTCCAGTTTATCAGATATAACTCCAGACTTTGGAATTACAACCTGTTTATGTTCCAGCTGTCTTGTGTAGTTGTTTCTCTGCAATTGTACATAAAATGTTTTTACATTAAAGTGAGTAACTGTATAAAGTACTGCACTATGCCATAATAAAAATACTAATGCTTTATACTTAGTTTTTGGTGGTTTTCATTTTCTAAAAAGAAAATAACTTGACATTTTTATTATATCAATGACTGCTGGGTATACAACCCTAGTAAAACTTGGGGCTAGCTTGGTAAAGGTTTGCTTCCTGTGCATATTGCATTGGGGGGGGGGGTTCAAGCAGGAGGCTCAGGAAAGGAGGTTAGCCTTGGCTAAATTCTCATAAAAATAAAAGTGATCTTACCTTAACATTTCAGTAAGCAATTTTATACAAATTCATTTTCTTTTTGGTTTTTTTCTGAGACAAGGTCTCTCTGTGTTAGCCTTGGGTGACCTGGACTCACTTTGTAGACCAGGCTGGCCTCAAAATCACAGCAAACTGCCTGCCTTGTCTAAAACAAAAAACCCAATTCAGGGCTGGAGAGATGGCTCAGCAGCCACATGGTGGTGCACAACCATCTATAATGTGATCTGATGCCCCCTTCTGGCCTGCAAGTGTACACGCAGGTAGAGCACTGTATACATAATAATAAATCTTGAAAAAACAAAAACAGTTGAACCACATGGTGACTCACAATCATCTACAATGAGATTGGGTGCCCTCTTCTGGTGTACATGCAGACAAAACACCATGTACACAATAAATAAACATTTTTTAAAATCAAGAATAGTAATCCTAATAAATGTATAGTTCCTGAGTGGCACCCACAGGGACAGCAGCTGCCTCCACCCTATGAGGTACAAGCTGTTAAAGACAATAGTAGCCTGCAGCCCTCACTGCTGCAGTACCTCCTCTCCACGGTGATGGAGCTTCACCCTTGAGATTACCAGAAGAACTAAAATTGGATTTCAGGGTAACTGGGGCAAAGGTTAAGAAATAGGCCTACAGGAGATAATCTGGCCAGCTGCGAAGAGCAGCCCCACTAGAGATAGCGTTCGTTGCCTAGTGACTGTCCTTGAAGGGTCCCACCGGAGATAGAGTTGTAAAAGAGACCCAGTTTTATGGCCACATTCCTTTCTGGCCACTGGAGATAGTGTTAATAAGAAACCAGACGCTTCCCTGAACAAGGTAGTGAACAAAGAACGCTAAGCCACGGGTGGTCTTGGTGCCTTTTTCTGTAGCTTGTCACTTTCTTTATGTTACTCAACCAATAAGCACTTGCTAGGCTGGAATTCCCCTGCTTTGGGGCACTGGGAGGGATAGGAGCCTATATATAAATTTACCCTCTGCTCAGAGATCAGGGCTCTTTCTGGGTACCACTGTGTTGGTGTCCAGTCAGAGCCTGGCTCTGAGTCTATTAAAAGTTCTCATGTATAATGCATCGGTATCGAGTCTAGGTGGGTTGGGGGGGGCGGGGTCTCACGATCTGGGTACAGCACCCTGGGCCTCTTGAGGCCTGAAAGGTCGTTCGGTCCTGACCCATGGCCCCAATCCAGGGGGAAAAGGGGTGAAAAAAAGCCTTCAATCCCTGAGCTTTCCACCAAATCTCACCCTGGAAAATTCTGCCCCCTAAGAAATCCTAAATAAGCTCTGCCTACTTTTCCATTCACAGCTGCTTGCTCAGGAGCAGAGGCAGCCACTCCCGGATTTTTCCCACCCAATAAGTCTCCTATGTGAGGTTTGCTGTGCAGTGTGACTTCACGGAGCTGTTACACTCTCACCCAGCAGAGCAGACCTACAATACTTCTGTAGAAGAAGCCTTTTTCTTCAAAAGAGCTCTAACACATACAAAATGAACCCCAGGTGGACTGGCTGGTGGCATACCCATAAATCCTAGCGCTTTGGATGCTGGTGTGCAGCAGGTGCACGCGAGGATGTTGAGTTTGAGGCTATCCTGGGCTACATAGTAGCAAGTTGTCTCAAAAATAAACAGTTGAAACAGAGCAGGAACGTATTTCCTAACTTGAAACAAGATCTGGCTCCTGTGTAAGCCTAGAGATAATTGCCACTACGCCTGGTGATTCAGAGTCTTTATAAACTTTTCAGGGGGTTGGGGGCATGTAAGGTGGCTCAGGGGGTAAGGGCTGAGCCTGAGGACCTGAGTTTGATCCCCGAGAGCCTGTTCTCTGATCTCTACATGCACTCCGTGGTACACGTTCCTTCCAAATATAATTTTTAACTCGGTGATAGCCTAATACACTAATATTGAATGATTCCTATCAACCGAGCAATTAACGAGAGAAATTAGTGTTAACAGTATTTCGAATTTCATTTAAGCTAGAGATTGAATCCCCGGTCTCAGGCACGCTAGGTAAGTACCTTACCTCTAAACTACATCCCGGACCTTTCTGACTTAACGCCTACATCACTCAGGATGCTCAGACGGAAACTCTATTCTCCTCCTTAACAGTTTCGTTGCCGTGACGACGGCTGTTGTGGCGACCAGCTCGCCCTCCCATTGGCTGCTGCTGAGCGGCTCGCGCTCCCCTCTACGGACTTCATTGGTCGGCGCCACAGTCACGACGTGTCGCAAGTGAAGTGTCGCAACGCGGAGGCCTCCGGTGTCTTGTCCTCGGGAGCGGAGGAGGCCATCAAGCTCAGGCTGCGATGGCCGGCACTCCAGGGCCAGAGATCCGCGAAAAGTTCCAGGCGGCGCTGGCCCTGTCTCGGGTGGAGCTGCACAAGAACCCGGAGAAGGAGCCGTACAAGTCTAAGTACGGCGCGCGCGCGCTGTTGGAGGAGGTGCGCGCGCTGCTGGGCCCGGCGCCCGAGGACGACGACGAGCGGGCTGCCGATGATGGGCTGGGGGACCAGGCCCTGGGCGCGGCCGAGCCACGGGATGCCGAGGGCCCCGGAGCGCAGCGGGCGCTGCGGCTCGCGGTGGTCGAGTTCCACCTTGGCGTGAACCACATCGATACGGAGGAACTGTCTGCGGGCGAGGAGCATCTGGCCAGGTGCCTGTGGCTGCTACGCCCCTACCGCCTGTCGCTCGACTGCGTGTCTCTCTACATCCAGGCGCAGGTGAGATGTTGAGGTGGAGCTCTGCGCCCGAAAATTCCTCCTGGCTGGGGATGTGTCTCAGTTGGTTCAGTCCCCAGCATCGCAGAACACCGGGCCTGTAATCGCAGCACTCGGGAGGCTGCGGCAGGAGAATTGCTTCGAGTTTCTGACTAGCCTAGGCTGCAAACCGAAGCTTAGTACCTTTGAATTTATCTTAACACCTACCCAGCGTCTGCTTGCGAACTCCCTCTGAGCTCTCACCGCCTACTCCAGCCTCGCTTGCCGTCTGTCTTCCTTAGTCCTGGGCAGAACATTAGCGTCTAAGTCTGGGCCAGCTCAGTTTCATCCTTTAAAGAAAAATCCAACGTGATTCAAATGGTATGAAAATGAGAAGGGGCAGCAAGAATAATCCAATCTTAGTTCAAAACAAAATGTCCAAAGTCTTCAACAGAAAAGAATTCCTACCTTTTCCTCATAATGTGACTCAAGACCTTTTAATAACTTTACTTTTTTTGCTTGTGTTTAGACAGGGTTTGACGTCTCTAATGCTTTAACTTAATGTTCCGGTCTCCACCTCCTGAGTGCTGGTATCCTCCCTGCTCCCCATTTCAGACAGGGTCTTGTTTTGTAGCCCAAGGTGGCCTTAACCCATGATCCTCCCGCCTCAGCGTGCTTGCTGATATTACAGGAATGAGTCACCACGACTGACTCTTGTTTTAGTAACATTCATTGGTCCAAACTGATTTCTCCTTCCAGCCTTCAAATTTTTATAATACTGTGTCTTCTTTATAGGATACATGGTTTATTAAGAAGCAAGTCTGACTTTCTACTTTGGAGAACGTAACACTTCAAAATTCAGATAGTGGTGCACGTCTTTAATTCCAGTGCTTGAGAGGCAGAGGCAGGCGGATCTCTGTGAGTTCGAGGCCAGCCTGGTCTACAAAGTGAGTTCAGGACAGCCAAGGCTACACAGAGAAACCCTGTCTTGAAAAAACAATATATATATATATATATATATATATATATATATGTATATATATATATATTTTTTTTTTTTTTCAACAGTGGGTAGAGTTTTCCTTGCCCTTGAGTGTAGCTCAGTGGTAGAGCATTTACATAGCACTCCAGGTTTCATCTCTACACTATGGGGAAAAAAAAAAATACAGATGATGTCTGACTCCCATGTGTCAGCTTACTTTCTTAGGCTATCAGACATTTTCATCCTACTGTTGTCCATATATGTGAACCAGGAAATGAACAAATGTGCACATAATCGTGATTGTTGCGTAGGTAGGCATTCAGGGAAAGGCTCAAAACTTTCATCATGACTCAAAAACATTAAAAGCATAATAATAATAATAATAATAATAATAATAATAATAATAATAATAATAATAACAACAACAAATGTGCACATAATCGTGATTGTTGGGTAGGTAGGCATTCAGGGAAAGGCTCAAAACTTTCATCATGATTCAAAAACATTAAAAGCATAATAATAATAATAATAATAATAATAATAATAATAATAATAATAAATGAAGAAGAAGAAGAAGCACTGCCTGTCCTTTCTGCTCACTACTCACAGCTATAGTAGATGACACAGATAGGAATATTTTACATGTTTCTTTATATACACAAGTGCACTACAGAAATTTATAAGATGCTCAGTTCAAACAACACTTTGGCCTGGTGGTGGCACATGCCAGCACCCGGGAGGCACAGGCAGGAGGATCTCTGTGAGTTCAAGGCCAGATTGATCTGCACACTGAGTTTCCAGGACAGCCAGGGCTACATAGAGAAACCTTGTCTCAAAAAAAAAAGTGGGGGGGCGATCAAAATAACCCACTTCATCATCGGTTCCTAAATGAAGCTTCAACCCTGTATGATGGTGACTCTGTGCCGTAACTTTACTGCGTTTGGAGTCGCCCAAGAAAAGCCCCTCTGACCATATCTGGGAGGGTGTCTCCAAGGAGATTAACTCTCGTGCGGGCACCAGCAGTTCTCTCGGTTCTGACTGTGCTTTCAGCCACATTATGCCCCTGGTTCCTGACCTTCCACAGTGTGATAAACTGTCTCTTCAGATTGTGAGCCCAAATAAACGCCCCCTTTTTAAAGTTCTTTTTGTTGGAGTATTTTGGTCCAGCAACAAGAAAAATCAAGGGTTTTTTTTTTTTTTTTTTAAAGGTTTAAAACCTTTCCAGGTCTTGGAGAGATGGCTTGGTATAAAGGTGCTTTTTGTAAGCCCTGACAACTTGAGTTCAATTTTCAGGGCCTGCCAGGCAGTGGCTGCCCATGCCTTTAACCCCAGCCCTTGGGAAGCAGAGGCAGGTGGATCTCTGTGAGTTCGAGGCCAGCCTGATCTACAGAGAGAGTTCAAGGATAGCTAGAGCTGTTACACAGAGAAACCCTGTTTTGAAAAAACAAAAACAAAAAACAAAACCAAAACAACAATTTCTAGGACCCACATGTTGAAAGGAGAAAACTGGTTCCTGTGTGTCATCCTCCACACACATGTCTCAGTACGAACACACCTATACACATACAAATGATAAATGGATATTAACACACAGCCTTTTGAAAGGGTTTTAAACCTTAAACACTAAAATTATTCCACTATTTCAGCTGTAGTATTAGGAACCTTTACATGATCTAAAGAGTGCATCTGCAATGCATACTTTATTTTATTTTATTATTTTTAAAAATTGTTGTGTTGCCAGGCGGTGGTGATGCACATGCATTTAATCCCAGCACTTGGGAGGCAGAGGCAGGCAGATCGCTGTGAGTTCGAGGCCAGCCTGGTCTGCAAAGTGAGTCCAGGACAGCCAAAGTTACACAGAGAGACCCTGTCTCAAAAAAACAAAAAAAATTTTTTTAAAAACAAGGTTTCTCTGTGTGGCTCTGTGTCCTGGCAGGAAGCAGAGTGGTGAAAACAAAGAGGGCCACTGCTGTCTTATCAGGAAATACTGACCTTGACACTATGAGCCACTTTAATTGAAAGCATTCAATTATCGTTTTTCTTTCCTTGCTTTCCAGAATAACCTGGGCATCTTGTGGTCTGAAAGGGAAGAGATTGAAACGGCACGGACCTACCTGGAGTCATCAGAAGCACTGTACAATCAGTACATGAAAGAGGTGCGTTGTGTGGCAGATAGAAATGTAGGTTTGGACTGAAACTAGTCAAGAATTGATGGGCTTTGGAGATGGCCACCTTTACAAAGTGCTTGCCACGCACACATGAAGCCCTGAGGGGTTTTTTAAAATATATTAATTTTTTCATATTATATCTCAAATTGTTATCCCATCCCTTGTATCCTCCCATTTCTCCCTCCCTCCCATTTTTCCCTTACTCCCCTCCCCTATGACTGTGACTGAAGGGGACCTCCTCCTCCTGTATATGCTCATACGGTATCAAGTCTCTTCTTGGTGAAGCCCTGAGTTTTGACCCCCAGAACCCACGTACAAGAGCTGGTGTAGTGTGTACCTGTAGTGGCAGTGCTGAGGAGTCAGACACAGGGGACTGGCGCTTGGGGGCCAGCCAGCCTATCCAACTCAGCAAGTCCAAGCCAATGAGTGACTCTGGCACAAAAACAAACAAACAAGGCAAGGCGCTGGCTTCTGAGGAGCACCTGAAGTTGACATTTGTCCTCCACAAGCTGAAGCACATGTAGGTGCACACACAAGAATTTCCTATTTATGATATTGATGTGATTTTTCAGTATAACCAGAATTTCTCTTTAGAGCTGTCTGAAATCACTGCATATTGAACACTGAGAGTCTTAAAAATAATCCTCAAATAGAGAGAGTATAATGGCAGAAATAGTTTAATATAATTAGTTATAAAGGAAATATTCTAGCTGTGTGTAGTGGCGCATGCCTGTAATACCAGCACTTGGGAGGCAGAGGCAGGTGGATCTCGGTAAATTCAAGGTCAGCCTGGTCTACAAAGCGAGTCCAGGACAGCCAGAGCTACACAGAGAAACCCTGTCTCAAAAACCAAAAATAAACAAACAAACAAACAAATAACAGAAAAAGAAAGAAAAAATGAAATATTCAAATGTTATCCAAACATACCATTTGAATATTTTTATGTTAATTTATTTTAGATTTACTATTTCATTTTGTGAGCTGGGTGGTGGTGGGCACACCTTTAATCCCAGCACTCAGGAGGCAGAGGCAGGTGGATCGCTGTGAGTTCTAGGCCAGCTTGTCTACAAAGCAAGTCCAGGACAGCCAAGGCTACACAGAGAAACCCTGTCTCGAAAACAAACAAAAACAACAACAACAACAAAAAAAACTATTTCTTTTTGTGTAAAAGAGTGTTTGCTGCATGTGTACTTATGCACTCCGTGCATGCCTGGTGCTCTTGGAGACCCAAAGAGGGCATCAGATTCCTGGGAGCTAGTTACAGATAGTTTTGAAACCAGTGTAGGTGCTGCGAGCCAAACCCAGTGGGACCCCCTGCAAGAACAGCCAGTGCTCCTAACTACTGGTCCAACTCCACCTCACTTTTGTATTTAGACTAGAGAATTTATTTGTTTTCACTAACGACAGCCGTGCTTTAAGGGAAACCAGCTACCTGAACAAAACATTGGAAATCTTTGCAGCCGTGGTGTGATACCAGAATCACCGAAAGCGCTTGTTAAGCCTCGTGAACGCTCCTGTAAGGTTGAGGGAGGAGGAGCATGAGTTCAAGACCAGCTGTACCACACAGCAACCATCACAAACCCAAACCAGAGCCTCAGCAGACCAGGCTTCCCTTCTGCAGCAGTTCTGGGCTGGACCTGAGAGTTTGTGTTTGAGCAGGGTGACATTTATGCTGCTGCTGTGATTACTGTGCTCTGAGAGCCCCGCTTCAAGTCCGTGTGTTTCCTCATTATTTCCCTCTTGTCTGAAATGCAGCTTATACAGTTGAGCATCTCTGTATAAGAAGCAAAGCTTCTGTGTAAGATCCATCATAGCTTCCTGCCTTCCTGCAGGGTGGCACTCAGGAAGTGCCGCCCAATTTCAGGGGCTCTACAGAAGTTAGATGGAAATTGCCACTTCAGGGCTCACAGTCCTGGAAGACAGCAAACCACCCTGCTACTACTGCCTGCCTCCTCACTTTTCTTCCATGAATGAAAATTCTAAGGCAGAGTATTTTTCTGTGGATTACCACTGTTGCGGTTACCAGCTTTAAAATCCATTAATAAAATCCTAATTGTTTTTGTTTAAGACAGGTCTTCATTGTGTAGGCAGAATTGGTCTCAAACTCATGATCCTCCTGTCTCTACCTCAGGAGTGGTGAGTGAAGCGCCACTTCTGGCTGAGAGACAGAGTTTTAGATGTCAGAGCGATGCTTTACTTCATAAGCGGTATTTAAAGTACCTACAGACACTTATCAATGACTTATAAAAACACATTTAATCACAACTTGATAAAGTGGGTCCTATTGCTGTCCTAGTTTATGGAGAAGGAAACAGCACCAGAAATTAAATGACTTACACAGAACAAATAAAGGAGCTGGGATTCAACCTACACCTTATTTTTGTTGTGGGTTTGATCCAGGGTCTGATGTAGCCCAGGTTGGTCTCGAACTCACTGTGCAACAGAATTAGAATGACCTCAGACTCCTGATCTTTCTGCCTCTGCCTCCCAAGTACTGCTGTAACAGGCGCGGTCCACCCTCTCCTACTAGAAGTTACATTTTCAGTGACATACTCTGCTGCTTCATTAGTAGGCGAGCTTAGACTAGAATGCAAAAATAATGTGTTCCTGTAGAGCTATAATCAAAATGATAATAGTTAATAAAAGAGAAAGAGCTGTATGTGGAACATGCACACCATACTTTCCAGTTTGCTTTTCCAGTCTAATGTGTTACATCTTGTTAAACTGTGTACCAGGCCTTGTGCAAAATGCTGAATGGGCTGTGAAAAAAATTATCACTACCATAACAGGCTCCCTTCCTTTAAGGGTAAAGATTAGAACAAACAGAATCAAATCAGCCCAGAATTTTTAGAACGTTTTATGGGCCTTTATCACATGCACACTCCTAATACCCTGCTTTTTCTTAGGAATATCTCCATGTTAGAGATGTCATTTATTTGCGACAGCACTTCACTGTGGAGCTCTTGCTGTCCTGGAACACACTGTGTGGCCCAGGCTGGCCTTGAGTTTGGAGAAATTCTGCCTCTGCCTCAGCCTGTTACTTCCCTGTTGAAGTGCTAGGAGACAAGAACCCATAATGTAAGGATGCTGAGCATCTGCGATCCTCCCTCAGGACTGTGTGTACGTGACAGCGTTACATATAGCACACCTCTGTATACTGAGTTACGCCTCCGTTTCAGTTCACGCTGATGAGACTGTTAGTATAACGTAGGTGTGAGGCCCTTAGCAGTGAATTATACAAGGTAGTGCATACCTGTGAGGCAGGAGGGTCAGGTCACTGTGATTCTCAGCTGTGTACAAGTTTAAGACCAACCTGGGTTACGTGATAACCTGTTCTTAAAAACAAATCAAAACAGGGAGCTGGAGAGATGGCTCAGCAGTTAAGAGCACGATCACCTCTTTCAGACGACCCGAGTTCAGTTCCCAGCACCTACAAGGCCGCTCACAACTGCTCTTAACTCATGTTCTCTGGGATCCGATACCCTCTTCTGGTCTCATCAGGCACCAGGCACAGGATGGGGCACAGACATCAATTTACATACAAATGTCTTTTAAAAATCTTTTTCTTAATGTATTCACCTTTATGTGCATTGGTGTTTTGCCTGCATGGATGTCTAAGTGAGAATGTCAGATTTTGGAGTTACAGATAGCTGTGAGCTGCCATGTGGGTGCTGGGATTTGAACCCTGATTCTCTGGAAGAGCAGTCCGTGCTCTTAACCACCCAGACATCCTCCACCCAATAAGTTAGTTGTGGGTTTTTTTGTTTTTGTTTTTTGTTTTTTGTTGTGTGTGTGTGTGTGTGTGTGTTTTGTTTTTCGAGACAGGGTTTCTCTGTGTAGCCTTGACTGTCCTGGTCTCGCTTTGTAGACCAGGCTGGCCTTGAACTCATAGCAATCCACCTGCCTCTGCCTCCCGAATGCTGGGATTAAAGGTGTGTGCCACCATGCTTGGCTTGGATTTTTCTATTTTAGATTATAATTTCATTCTATCTCCCTTTTTCTTCTGTCCAAACTTCTGTAGGTTTTTTGTTCATTTGTTTTTGTTTTTTGAGACAGGGTGTTTGTTTGTTTGTTTGTTTGAGACAGGGTTTCTCTGTGTAATAGTCCTGGCTATCCTAGAACTCTCTTTGTAGACCAGGCTGGCCTCAAACTCACAGAAATCTGTCTGCCTCTGCCCCTTGAGTGTTGGGATTAAAGGCATGCACCACCATGCCCAGCTGAGAGAGTTTTTTAGTGTAGCCCTGGCTGTACTAGAAATCACTCTGTAGACCAGGCTGGCCTTGAAGTCACAGAGATATGACTCCTGAGTGCCAGGGTTAAAAGCATATGTAATCACTGGTTTATGTAGGTTTTCAAAAATACCTTCTTAGTAGACAGAGCAGCATTCAAAATACTTAATTATTCAACCACCTATATAATTCTGGCTCTGAAAATACTGACACCGTAGTATTGACAGAAGCTCCTACCCTGCGCTACATAATGAGTTCTAGGCTAGCTTGAGCTGCAAAGTGAAACCCTGTTTTGTTGTTTTTGTTTTTGTTTTAATATGTACATTGGTGTTTTGCCTGCATGTATGTCTGTGTGAAGGTGCCAGACCCTCTGGAACTGGAGTTACAGTTGTGAGCTGCCATGTGGGTGCTGGGAATTGAATTTGGGTCTTCTGGAAGAAAAACCAGTGCTCTTAACCACTGAGCCATCTCTCCAGCCCTGAGACTTTCTTTAAAAAAAAAAAAAAAGTAACTGCCTGCCTACAGTTCCAGGTAAGAGGCTGCTGAATCTGAGGCCAGCCTGAGTTTCAGAATTACTCTTTCAAAGACAAAGCTCACTTCTCCAGTTCCTCCAGAAGAGGGCGCTTGGTGTTTGTCGTTAAAGCTGTAAGAGCTATGTTCTTTAACCACAGATTGGGAGCCCGCCTCTTGACCCAGCTGAGCATTTTCTTCCTGAAGAAGAGAAGCTTACTGAACAAGAGAGATCAAAAAGGTTAGTCTTCATAGAGACCACATGTGTACCTTATAGTCTCACTGGATGCTTGCTCAAGAACGCACACGTGAGCTGGGTGGTGATGGTGCACACCTTTAATCCCAACACTCAGGAGGCAGAGGCAGGCAGATCACTGTGAGTTAGAGGCCAGCCTAGTCTACAAAGCGAGTCCAGGACAGCCAAGGCTACACAGAGAAACCTTGTCTCGAAAAACCAAAAAAAAGAATGCGCACCTGGGGCTACAGAGATGGCTCAGAGGTTAAGAGCGCTGCTGCTCTTGCAGAGGACCCAGGTTCAATTCCCAGCGCCCACATGGTAGCTCAGCCATGTGTAATTCCAGCTTCGGGGGAGTATGCCCTCTCTGGCATTCAGTACACGCAGTAAATAAATACTTAAACCTTTAAAAGTTAAGTCTGTTTCCTAACTTGATGTAAATCCCTCCCTAAAAAATAAATAAATGAAAAGGATTCACACATGGTGTCTGCGGCTTCCTATCGTTCCTCTAGGACACAGTGTGAACTCATTCGTCATTTACAAGTTACTTGACTTTGTTCAACTCTGAGACTCAGTTTCCTTGTTTGTCATATAGATCTAACTCAGCTCAAATATATGTGACATTTTCTTAGAAATTGTAAATCATTCTGCAAACGTCAGTTGTTGTTGTTTTCCTTTGCAGATTTGAGAAGGTTTATACTCATAACCTGTATTACCTGGCTCAAGTCTACCAGCACATGGAGCTGTTCGAGAAGGCTGCTCACTATTGCCACAGCACACTGAAGCGCCAGCTGGAGCACAACGCCTACCATCCCATGGAGTGGGCCATCAACGCGGCTACACTGTCGCAGTTTTACATCAACAAGGTCCGTATGGCAAAGCAGTTCTGGACAGCCTAGCTAGTGCATGAAGGCAGGGCCAGATGTGCTGTCAGGCCAGGTAGCTGGTGTTTGTTTAGAACTGCGTGGAGATACAGCCAGCTGCTTCAGCAGAACAGTATTGGAGTGCTTTGATGCATGACTGAGTATTTTCAAATCTTTAAAAACATACTGTTTTTATTTATTGTTTGAGAATTTCAAGCAGTACATTTTGATCGTGTTCTTCCCCCTCCCCCTACTTTTTAATCTTTAAAGAGCTGTTTTTGCCAGTGCCCTGCATATTGCTAGCCCCTCAGGTGACAAGTTACCTAACACCCGTTCCATTCAGCAGTTAGCACACTGTCCACTTTACATTTGTCGTGTGCTACCTTAAATTGCAAGTTTTTATCTTGTTGCAGATAAAACTTTATCTTCATGTAATGTTAATCTTACAACTGTGAGGATTTGTCTGAGGAAGTTGACAGTTAAATGTGGGCTTTGATAAAAGCATGTGATGTGTTTCAGTTACTTTTCAGAATTTGCTGCTCTCTAATAATCATTTTTGGTGTTGAAAATATATGCTGAGTTATAGCATTCCAGGTTTTATGACAGACTATCCTCTAGAGACAAATTTGAGCTTCGTAGCTATTTATCCAAATCACTTAGCATTGTGTTGTATTTTGGGTATACCCATTTCTTTTCCAGTTCTTTGGTTTCTAATACTAAAACTCTTTTTTTCTTTTTTTCTTTTTTTTTTTTGGCAGGGTGTTACTGTGTCAGGCCTGGCTGGCCTGAACTTTGTTATGTATAGACTAGGGTGGCTTGGAACTCAGAGGTCTGCCTGTCTCTGCCTCCCAAGCACTGTGGCTAGAGGCATGCACTCCCATGTCCCGAGGCAGAAATTACTTCTGTTTGTAGCTCTAGTTCCCAGAGCTCTGACATTGGTAACTCTCAGCCCATAGCCTTTCCTCACTAATCCTTTGTCAGCTGGTTCTGTAAGCGTGCCCTGTGTTTGAACTATTGTCCCACAGAATGTCACTCAGAAAATCTGTTAGCAAGAGAGAAAGGGCCGTGGTGACTATGGCATCGCTTCTAGGAGTTTGGTCTAAGATCAAGCGTGTAAGTAAGGCTTTCTGCGTTCAGCCAAATCAAACCCCTGTAGCTCTTGTAACTGCCTCACTGTGGCCAGCAGCAGCAGCAGGCCCTCACTGGCTCCTTCCCGCCAGCTGTTGGGGCCCTTTGTTTTGTTTAGCAACTTTAAATTTCCTTGTTCAGTATGAATTTAGTTAATACCTAAAACTTCTTGGCCATTCATAGGTCAGAAATGTCTGGATGTTGAGCATCTGACTTTGAAGTTGTTAAACATTACTTCTGTGGAGCATGTGGTCAATTTCATGAGCCCTTCCTGTCCTCCATACCTTTTCCCCTACATCACAATCAGCTTAGTTCTGTCACAAAAAGGAATTTGAACCATGTTTTAAAGTGATGTTGTTTGTATCGTTACCATCTCCATCTGTTTTGGTGTTGCTGCTTGGCAAGTCCCACATTAACCAGCTACGGTATTTTTTGAACCATAAGATGTACTTTCTTCCCCAAAAAGGGGAGGGGGCGGGAATTTGGGAGCACCTTATGGTCTAATTGCTGTTTTTACTGTTTTTCTTGTTTAACTGCTCTAAAAACTGGGTGCATCTTATAGTCAGGTGTGTCTGATGGACCACAAAATACAGTAACCAACGGGCGCAAGGCATTCTCTGTCTTTAACAGTGCCTGGTCATAGACAATCTGGACAGAGCCAAAGTGGTAATGGTGTTAGGACACTGTAGACAGCCAAGTCATGTTTCTTCATGTGACCTATAGCTGTCTTTTGGTTGGGGATTTCATAACATTTGGAGGTATGGGTGCTGCTGGCCTGTTGATACCTATGGCACCCTGCTGTTCTGATAACTCTAAATTCAACGTGAAGCAGAGAGAGATTACTACTAAAGTTCTGCCAACTAAATTTGTCTCAAGCAGACATTCTCTGAGGGCAGCTCCCACCTAGAAGGTGGGCTTCGTTCTGCTGGGTGATCCTGCATTTTCCATGACAGAAGTCTTGTGTTTGGATTTAGCACAGTCTTGAAATGTTTAAGAAAAAATTTGTGCCAGATTTGAATCATGAATTCTTCACAAGTGTTGGTAAAGTAGTTCCATAAAGTTTATCTGTAGAAATCTGTTGACTCGGAAGCTTGGTGGGAGCCTCATTGTCGTGTCCCCTCCAAAGGCTTTGGAAGACAGGACTCTAAGTAAACACTTTCAAAAAGACAAAAACAAAAAAAGAAGAGGCTAGCCTGGTCTACAAAGGGAGTCCAGGACAGCCAAGGCTACACAGAGAAACCCTGTCTTGAAAAACCAAAAAAAAAAAAAAAAAAAAAAGAAAAAAATAGAAAAGAAAAAAGAAGAAGAAGATAGGACTCTCTCTCTCTTCCTAGTTTTTGCCTGAGTGGTAGAAATAGAAAAGGGATCTCTAAACCTCAAAGAGTCACAGTCCCCTGACAGAGTGGAGATGGTCTAAGAATGAATGAGCCGTGCCTGGGACTTTGGCTAGTCCGGGCTGAACCTGAAGGTGAGGTGAGGTGATTGTAGTGTAGCCCTGTGTCCCTGGATGCAGGAGGGGAGTGGACTGTCAGTCTTCAGTCTTCTTCCCACAGGTTTGGATCATTATCTGGAGTGTATGATGTTGTTAATTTATTCTCTGGGGTAGCTTTTTTTTTTTTTTTCTTAACCGGATAATACTGTTTTCCATAGCAACTACAAGACTCCTTCACTGGGGAACTTTCCCTGATAGTGTAGCTTTTCCCCTATTAATAGATACTACTAATCATAAACAAGGCTTTGTCATAGTTACATTTGCTCTTGTTTATTTTCCCAATAGCTCTGTTTTATGGAAGCTAGACATTGTCTGTCTGCCGCTAATGTTATTTTTGGTCAAACTGGAAAAATCCCAGCTACAGAAGACGGTAAGTTTGTGTGTATTTTTCGTTATATAGTTTCTCACTAAGACAATGTTGCCTATGTAGGCCTTGAACTCAAGGTCCTCCTGCCTTTGCCTGGCGGTGGCGGCGCACGCCTTTTAATCCTAGCACTTGGGAGGCAGAGGCAGGAGGGTCTCTGTGAGTTCAAGGCCAGCCTGATCTACAGAGAGAGTTCCAGGACAGCTAGAGCTGTTACACAGAGAAACCCTGTCTTGAAAAACCAAAAAAAAACCAAAGATCCCCTTGCCTTAGCTTTCTAAGAACTGCAATTGCAGGTGTGCGCCAGACCCTGGTTGCTACATAGTTAAAAATCTGTCTGGAATTCTGAAACTTGGTTTTCTTTTTTCAGATTGATTTATTTTATGCATTTTATGTGTTTTATTTTATGTGTTCTGCCTCCATGTGTATATGTGTGCCACATGTGTGCATGGTGCCTGCAGAGATCAGAAGAGGGTGTCTCATTCCACAGAATTGAGGTTAGAAGTGATTGTCAGCCATAGTGTCAGTGCTGAGAATAGAACCAGGGTCCTCTGCAAAGGGGGTAAGAACTCTTAACCACAAATCTGCCTCTCCAGCCTCAAATTTGAAACTGTTTTAAGCTTTAGAAAACCTTTAAGAATACAATTATACATATGCCTTCGCCTGAATTCACTGTTGCTTTTTGTCTGTTTGTGGGTGGTTTTTTGTTTTTTGTTTTGTTTTGTTTTGTCTGGAATTTTAGCATCCCAGAGGCTGAAGCAGAAGAATCGCCACAAATTTTAGGCCAGTTTGGCCTATGTAACGGGTTTCAAGTCAACTGGGACAATAGAGTAAAACCCTAACACAAATAAACCAAAACACACACACACACACACTCTCTCTCTCTCTCTCTCCCCCCCCCCTCCCCCTCTCTTTCTCTCCCCCTCCCCCCCTCTCTCAGGTATAGTTAGCAGATTCAGGAAAGATTCTACGGCTCAGGATTGCATGTTGCCTTCAGCTAGCACATCTCTTTAGTTTTCTGTCGTCTGAGGTAGAGGTTCCGGCCTCTCCCTCTCTTCCACCACACAGTGTTGAAGAATAATGGTTATTGCATAGAAATCCTATGGTTTGGGGTTTGTGTCACATTTCCTTCTGCCATGATTAAGATGTTGGCCAGTGTACTGCTCACGTAAGAGCTGACTTCTCACACTGTCTTTTTCCTTAGACAGGTTTTATTTGGTTGCCTCTTTGTGTGAATGCAATGCTAGGGATCTAGCAAGGGCCTTGTGTGCGCTAGGCAGGCTGAGCTGATCCCAGCACAGAGGCTGGAAGGGCTGAAGAGGAAGGTGAGGGATGACAGTGTTCACTGCTTCCACGCACTTTCTGTCACCGTACAAAAGGATTCTTCGATGTGGTATTTGTCAAAAATAATTTGGCAGTTTTTATTTTTATTTATTTATTTTTCTTTCTGTTTTTCTCCAGACAGTGTTTCTCTGTGTAGCCTTGGCTATTCTGGACTTGCTTTGTAGAGCAGGCTGGCCTCCAGCGTATATCGATCTGCTTGCTTCGGCCTCTGAGTGCTGGGATTACAAGTGTGCATCACCACACCCGGCTGAAAATAATTTGGCAGCTTTTATTTAAAATATTTTAAATTGTGTAAACTGTTTGACCTAGTAAATGCCATTTCTAGAAATGAGTCCAGACTCCAGGCAAATGTATGTACAGAGGTCTGTAGCCTAGAATTGGTCATAATAAGAAGAGTTAGAAACAGCGTGTTCCCTCTGCTGGAAGAATGGCTAAAATAGGAAGCATTTTTCAAAATTAATCTGCTTAATTGCATGTAATACAGTATTAAAAGAAAAGTTTAGAAGTTGGTAATAATAGGTTCACATTTTTTTAATAGGTTCAAATTTTAAATGGTATAATATATGAAGAAAAACTATTGAAAATGAAATAATATGTCACCTCAGTTTTACCTGCAGATAAAATAAGAAAACGAGGGAGCACAGCAGCTGTCTGGCACTTTGGTGCCTCAAACTTGGGCCTGGGTAGGCCACTGCTTAGTGAGGGTTCTCTGCCGTGTAGTCAGCACAAGCTGAAAGAGCAGAGCCCAGTGCACAGTGCAGACAACACTGACCATGGCCTCACAGTCCCTGTCTGGTTTTAGCTCCTGAAGCTGAGGGAGACGTGCCAGAGCTTTACCATCAAAGGAAAGGGGAAATAGCAAGATGCTGGATCAAGTACTGCTTGACTCTGATGCAGAACGCACAGCTCTCCATGCAGGTATGCACATGGAACCCACCTGCAGCTTCCAGTGGAGCTCAGCAGGCCCACTGTGTGAGTGCGTGTGTGTGTGTGTGTGCGTGCGTGCGTGCGTGCGTGCGTGTGTGTGTGTGCGTGCGTGTGTGTGTGTGTGTGCGTGCGTGCGTGTGTGTGTGTGTGTGTGTAAGCATGTGAGTGCTTAGATGCCTGGGTGTGTGCAGGTAGGGTGCACATGTATGTCTGCCTATAAAAAAAACAGAGGACAACCTTGGGTTTTTTCGAAACAGAGTCTCTCACTGACCCTGGGACTAGGTGATTAGGTTGGGCTGGCTAGCCGGCAGGCCCTGGGATGCTCGTGTCTCTGCCTCGCCAGCCCTCGGGGTCCCAGTGCGCAGCACCACACTCAGCATTCTGTATGGGCCCTGGGGGCCGCCTGGAGTCCTCATGCTTCTAGCCAGCACTCTCCTGACTCAACTGTCTCTCCAGCCCTATTTGTAATTTTCATTTTAACAGTCTCACTCTAGTCTAAGCCAGCTCCTCCCTCACCTCCATCCTCCTCCCTCAGCCTCCAGAATGCTGTGATAATGGGTGTGCACCACACCTGGTAAGGACTGTACAGAATACCACCTCTTTCTGGAAAACTTTCTTTCAACTAGGCTATAAGGACTATGGGAGATGGGGTCAGCATCATATTCAAATTATTATGTAATTGTCCCAAGAAATAGTTATTTTAAAAATTAATTGTTGAATAAATAATTTTTTATCTTCCATCAATTCAATCTCCTTCCTTGACTCTGCACTCTTAAGTTGTTTAAATTTTGTTCTGTACACTGGCACAGTAGCACATGCCAGGATTCAAGAGCCAGAAGCAGGAAGATCTTTTTGAGTTTGAAACCAGCCTGGTCTACATAGTGAGTTTCAGGACAGCTGGGCTACATAGTGAGTGCAGCAGTTAGTGTACACACAGTCAGTGCAGCAGTTTGTGTACACACAGCCGGTGCAGCAGTTAGTGTACACACAGCCGGTGCAGCAGTTTGTGTACACACAGCCGGTGCAGCAGTTAGTGTACACACAGCCGGTGCAGCAGTTTGTGTACACACAGCCGGTGCAGCAGTTTGTGTAGACACAGCCGGTGCAGCAGTTTGTGTACACACAGCCGGTGCAGCAGTTGTGTAGACACAGCCGGTGCAGCAGTTTGTGTAGACACAGCCGGTGTAGCAGTTTGTGTAGACACAGCCGGTGTAGCAGTTTGCGTAGACACAGCCGGTGCAGCAATTTTTGTAGACACAGCCGGTGCAGCAGTTTGTGTAGACACAGCCGGTGCAGCAGTTTGTGTAGACACAGCCGGTGTAGCAGTTTGTGTAGACACAGCCGGTGTAGCAGTTTGTGTAGACACAGCCGGTGCAGCAGTTTGTGTACACACAGCCGGTGCAGCAGTTTGTGTAGACACAGCCGGTGCAGCAGTTTGTGTAGACACAGCCGGTGCAGCAGTTTGTGTAGACACAGCCGGTGCAGCAGTTTGTGTACACACAGCCGGTGTAGCAGTTTGTGTAGACACAGCCGGTGCAGCAGTTTGTGTAGACACAGCCGGTGCAGCAGTTCGTGTAGACACAGCCGGTGCAGCAGTTTGTGTACACACAGCCGGTGCAGCAGTTTGTGTACACACAGCCGGTGCAGCAGTTCGTGTAGACACAGCCGGTGCAGCAGTTCGTGTAGACACAGCCGGTGCAGCAGTTTGTGTAGACACAGCCGGTGCAGCAGTTTGTGTAGACACAGCTGGTGCAGCAGTTCGTGTAGACACAGCTGGTGCAGCAGTTTGTGTAGACACAGCCGGTGCAGCAGTTTGTGTAGACACAGCCGGTGCAGCAGTTTGTGTAGACACAGCCGGTGTAGCAGTTTGTGTAGACACAGCTGGTGCAGCAGTTCGTGTAGACACAGCTGGTGCAGCAGTTCGTGTAGACACAGCCGGTGCAGCAGTTTGTGTAGACACAGCCGGTGCAGCAGTTTGTGTAGACACAGCCGGTGTAGCAGTTTGTGTAGACACAGCTGGTGCAGCAGTTCGTGTAGACACAGCCGGTGCAGCAGTTCGTGTAGACACAGCCGGTGCAGCAGTTCGTGTAGACACAGCTGGTGCAGCAGTTTGTGTAGACACAGCCGGTGCAGCAGTTCGTGTAGACACAGCTGGTGCAGCAGTTAGTGTAGACACAGCCAGTGCAGCTGTAGAACCACCCACACTAAGGTAAGTAGCTTCAGGGCTCTGGCCTGAGCACAGCTCTGCAACTTTGTAGCTCCGTGCTTCTGGTAGTTTTCTTAATGTCTCTGCCTTGGTTTTCTCACTAGCAAAACAGATGATAATGCCTGCTTAGTACTGTTCTGTTGTTATGAGAACTAACATATATAAAGGCCTCAGGAAGTACCTAAGTGTCTAAGGCAGGTGAGTTGGCTCAGCAGGTACAGGTGCTTGCCACCGAGTCTAAGGACCAGATCCTTAGGACCCACATTACAGTAAATGGAGAGAACCAACTGGACAAATTGTCTTCCGGCCTCCTTACATGGGCCATGGCACACACACCACAACTAAATAAATCTAATTTTAAAAAAGAGTGTCTGAAATATACTAAGTCCTCATTAAATGTTAACTATATCTTCGTCATTCTTACTAATGTACATAACCTCTAGCCCAAGAAGGAATAGAAGACAAATTATGTTATTATATAGATATATAACTTCCTATTATTATACTTTTGTTTTTCTATTTGTGTTAAGGGGAACATTATAATTGTAAATAATATAGAACTTATACAACTGTAAAAGTAATACACCCAGAAGCATAAGTTTGAGAAAAGATCATTTTGGAAAAAGAAAGACAGGATAAGACAGTCTGTGGGCTGAAGATGTGGCTTAGTTGGTAGAGTGCCTGCCTAGCATGCACAAAGCCATGGGTTCAATCCCCAGCACTGCATAAATGAGGAGTGGGGATACAGGCCTGTAATCCCAGCACTTGGAGGTAGGCAGGAAGACCTGGAATTTGGGGCCATCCCTGGCTTTGTAACAAATTCAAGGCTAGATTAGCCTGTAGGATACCTTGCCTCAAGAGACTTGGGAGGGATGAGTGTGGGTGCAGTGGGGAAGAAGAGAAGAAAAAAGAAAAAAGTGTTGAAAGATGTCTGGTGTCAGATGGATGGTTCATGGATATAATCTTGGCACTCAGGCTGTGAGTTAAAGCCAACGTGGGGCTCCATGGACACCTGCACACCTGGCATTCATATTTCCCATCTCTCTATATATCTTTCTGTCTCTGTCTCCTCTCTCTCTCTCTCTCTGTCTCTCTCTCTCTCTCACACACACACACATGCCCCACATGTACACCACATACACACATATTACCAACCCACACACACATACACACAGGTGTGTGGGCACACATTTTAAGTAAAAATAAATAAATCTTGAGGTTTCTGGGAAGATCTAAGACCTCAGTGGGCCAGGGGTGTGGCTCCTAGGGGAACATTCACTTAGCATATTCATATTTGGAAAAGATCATAGAGCCTGGTCAGCTATGATATACTTTTATTATTTTTTAATATGTTTAATTTAGCCAATTAAGTGTGTGTGTGTGTGTGTGTGTGTGTGTGTATGTGTGTGTGTGTATGTATGTGTGTACATGCATGCATGCGTGGGAGATCAGAGGACAGTCTGAAAGACCTTGTTCATTTTGTTCATTTCTCCACCATGAGGGTCCCAGGGATCAGTCTCTGGTTGTCAGGGTTGGTGTCAGATACCACCAAATAGTGCATTCTGGCCTGGGACTCATTATGTAGTTCAGTTGACTCGGCCTTGCAGCCATCCTTCCCCCCACCCCACCCCCACCTTAGCCTTGAGTACTGGAATTATAGATGTGAGTGTCAGATTTTACTGTTCGATTTTGGCTATGTGTTTGGAACCACCTCTGTAGACCAGGCTAACCCTGAACTCACAGAGGTTCTGCCTCTGCCTCCTGAGTGAGGTCTTTGTTGTATCTTCATTTTTTTCTTTTTTTGGTTTTTCTCTGTGTAGCCTTGGCTATCCTGGACTCCCTTTGTAGACCAGGCTGGCATCGAACTCACAGCAATCTGCCTGCCTCTGCCTCCTGAGTTCTGGGATTAAAGGCATGTGCCCTCACACCCAGCTGTTGTATATTTAGATTTATTTTATTTTATGTGTATGAATATTATTATGTCTGTGTACTACATGTGTGCCTGGTACCCATAGGTTAAAAGAGGGCATCAGATCCTCTGGACTTGGGCTTACAGATGGTTTTAGTCCTGCACATGTGGTGCTGGGAACTGAACCTGGATCTTCTACAAAAAAGCCATCTCTCCAGCCCCAACTGTTTGTTCTTTGAGACTGGCCCTTGCTGTATATTTATCTGCAGCCAGCTGTGGAACGTGCTGTTTAGTCCAGGCTGGTCTCCATCCTGCGGTCCTCCTGCCTCTGCCTCCCAAATGCTGGGATTACAGGTATGCTCCCTCTCAGAACCGACTGAGGTTTATCCTCAATTCTGACAGCAGCTGAGTGTCCTGCTTAACTAGGACTTCTCCTTTTCCTTTAGGACAACATAGGCGAGCTTGACCTTGACAAGCAGTCGGAGCTCAGAGCTCTCAGGAAGAAAGAGCTGGACGCGGAGGAGAGCATTAGGAAGAGAGCTGTACAGTTTGGAACTGGCGAGTTGTGTGATGCCATCTCTGCAGTGGAGGAGAAAGTGAGGTACCTGAGGCCACTAGACTTTGAAGAAGCCAGGGAACTTTTCTTGCTGGGTCAGCACTATGTGTCTGAGGCCAAAGAGTTCTTCCAGATTGATGGGTATGTTACGGACCACATTGAAGTTGTCCAAGATCACAGCGCTCTATTCAAGGTGCTTGCATTCTTTGAGATGGACATGGAGAGGCGATGCAAGATGCACAAACGCAGAATAGCCATGCTAGAGCCCCTGATTGTGGACTTGAATCCACAGTACTATCTGTTGGTCAACAGGCAGATTCAGTTTGAAATTGCACATGCTTACTATGATATGATGGATTTGAAGGTTGCTATTGCTGACAAGCTCAGGGATCCCGACTCACATATTGTGAAAAAAATAAATAGCCTGAATAAGTCTGCGCTCAAGTACTACCAGCTCTTCCTAGACTCCCTGAGAGACCCCAATAAGGTATTTCCTGAGCACATTGGGGAAGATGTTCTCCGTCCTGCAATGTTAGCTAAGTTCCGGGTAGCTCGTCTTTATGGCAAAATCATCACTGCAGATCCCAAGAAAGAGCTAGAAAATTTGGCAACATCTTTGGAACATTACAAATTTATTGTTGATTACTGTGAAACTCACCCTGAGGCTGCCCAGGAAATAGAGGCTGAGCTAGAGCTCAGTAAAGAGATGGTCAGCCTTCTCCCAACAAAAATGGAGAGGTTCAGAGCCAAGATGGCCCTGACTTAACCTTGGTTCAATGGAAAGGGACCATGCAGCCCCAAGCGACTCCTCCAGCCAGTAGTGAGCCAAGTCCAGCTAGAGCCTCACATGCAGCCAGGGACCTGAGGCTGTGCTGGCACCTTCAGCAACATACAGTTAAGTGAGGATTTAGACCTAATTATGTAAATTGCCTTGCTAAAGTGACAGGTGTTTTGCATTTTCGACCGCTTGTTTTCCTAAGTATAAACATTTCCTGCCTTGATTTCTAAATGTTAAGTACTCTGTTGACTAGTACTTGCTAGACTTCATACAAGGAACAAAACTGGGTAGTGTACCTGGTAGAGGAGCCTGCTGCTGTGTTGAATTTGAGAAAGTTACTTTGTATAGTCATTCTTTGCAAAATACTTACTTTCATAAACTCCTAAATAAGACTTTCCTTTTTTGAAAATACTAAAAACTTAAGTTAATTCACAATGTTGTAAAATGGCTCATATTAATTATAGGACTAAATGCCTTGCACATAATAAATTTACTTGTTTCAACTAGTAAACATGTCTGTTATCCCTTTTTTTCTTATAAGAATGGTTCTTTTTGACAAAAGGTTTATTTTTATGTGTGTGTATGCATGTGCCAAGTGTTTGTATGGGCATGTTTGTATGCAGTGTCTATGGAGGCCAGTGGAGGGCATCAGGGACCTGGAGTTACAGGCAGTTACTTCTGTGTGGGTACTGGGCACCAAGCCCTGGCCCTTCTGCCGAGCGCCACCACGCCCGGCTCCCTTTGACATTATCATACATATTATAATGTATTTCAGTCACACTCTTGTCACCCTATGTTGTCCCCCTCCCATTTCCTCAGTCCCCTTCCTCAGAAAGGAAATGTGTCTTCAGTGAGGACACATTAAAATAGAAAACCTATTGACCATAGTTTATCATCAGAGAGTCCCAATAAACCACGTCATAAGGTTCGTAAAAGTTGACATTGTTCGTATGTGCTGGTCATTTAAGGAAATGCAGAATTCGGAGCTGAGGATATGGCTTGTTGGTAAGAGTGCTTGCCTAGCATGGGCAAGGACCTGGCCTGCACTGTCAGCATCCAGGAGGGTGGGAGGGAGGATGCTGGCACATCCAGATCAGTTGTAAGATTTCCTGTAGAAGCCGGGCCTGGTGGCGCATGCCTTTGATCCCAGCACTCAGGAGGCAGAGGCAGGTGGATCTCGGTGAGTTCGAGGCCAGCCTGGTCTACAAAGGGAGTCCAGGACAGCCAGGGCTCTGTGTTACAGAGAAACGCTGTCCCAAACAAAACAAAAAACAACAGCAACAAAAAAGATTTGCTGTAGGGAATAGCCCTGTTTGCTTACTTTTAATTTGCTTCCTAAAGCTCTTAAGATCGCATGACATGGGGGGTCCCGCTCAAACTAAGGCACCAGCCAAGGACAATACAGGTGGTAAACTTTAAACCCCTACCCAGATCTAGCCAATGGTTAGAACATTCTCCACAGTTGAGTGGAGAGTGGGATATGACTTTCTCACGTACTCTGGTGCCTCACATTTGACCATGTCCCCTGGAGGGGGAGACCTGGTGGCACTCAGAGGAAGGACAGCAGGTTACCAAGAAGAGACTTGATATCCTATGAGCATATACAGGGGGAGGTAATCCCCCTCAGGAACAGTCATAGGGGAGGGGAATAAGGGGAAAATGGGAGGGAGGGAAGAATGGGAGGACACAAGGGATGGGATAACCATTGAGATGTAACAAGAATAAATGAATTAAAAAAAAAAAAAGAACAGCCCAGACAATAGAGCAAGATCTTTGTCTATATAAATAAATAAGTAAAAACAAAAACAAACAAACAAACAAAAAGATTGCATGACATTTCTTACAGATGTATGTTTACATAACAATCATTGTGTTTTTCCATTGAGACCCCTTTGCCAGGGGAACAAATCTGTGCGTGGCAGTCAGTGTGTAGGATTCAGTTTGAATTTACCAGTCTTTGTTAAAGTGCATTTTGGCTCAGTGCATGAGACACAGTTGTGAGCAGAACAAGGCCCTGTGCTCAAGCTGGGCATGGTGGCACTTGGCTTTCATCTCAGTACTTGGAGGGAGGAGAAACCCTGTCTCTGGGTGCATTTGTGTGTGCGGGTGTGTGTGTGTGTGTGTGTGTTGGGGACAGTTTACATTTTATTCTAGGCACAATGAATGGTTTGTGGAATTTCAGCAAGAGAACTGATGATGATGATGATTATTATTATTTCGGTTTTTTGAGACAGGGCTTCTCTGTGTAGCCTTGGCTTTCCTAGAACTCGCTTTGTAGACCAGGCTGGCCTTCAACTCAGAGATCCGCCTGCCTCTGCCTCCTGAGGGATGGGATTAAATGCGTGCACCACCATTGCCTGGCTTTGGTTAGAATTTTTAAGAAGCCAACTCCTATGGCCTGGGAACATGGCCCAGTTGATAAAGAGTCCTTGCGCAGCAGGCTCAGAGGCCTGAGGTCAACCCCAGCACCAGACAGTAGACATGGTGCTCCGTGCTTGTGCTCTCAGTACTGAGAAGGTGGAGGCAGGAGGGGCAGGAACTTGAGATCTAGGGTAGCTAACTACTCAGCCTGAGGCCAGCATGGGCTATGTGAGGCCAGCCTGGGCTACGTGAGGCCCTGTGTGAAAGAGAAAGAAAAGGGTGGAGGAAGGAAGGGAGCAAGGAGACTAGCTTCTTCAGGGGGATGGGTTGATCCAGTTGATCCAAGTAAAGACAAGGAGGCTTGGACCAGGGTGATGGGGCGGGGACAGTCAGCTTCCATTTTGGAAGCAGAAGCCATGCTAAAAGGTTTTTGAGGTGGAAGAATCAAGAGCCACAGTAAGTTGAGGAAGCACACAGGAGAGTCGTGTTTTATGTGAGGCCTGTGGGCTTAGAAGCAAGTGTTTGCTTAGGTCGTGTTGCATTGGGCTATTAGGCCTGAGATGCAATAACTGCTATTTGATAGCTTTTTTAAAAAAAGATTTATTTGTTTATTATTATGTATATAGCACTCTATCTGCATGTACATCTGCAGGGCAGAAGAGGGCACCAAATCAAATTATAAATGGTTGTGAGCCACCATGTGATTGCTGGGAATTGAACTCAGGACCTCTGGAAGAACAGTCAGTGTTCTTAACCTCTGAGCCATCTCTCCAGCCCATTTGATAGCTTTTTATGAGGCCTTGCTTAAAAGGGAATGGAGGGGGCTGGAGCAATGGCTTAGTGGTTAAGAGTGCCACCTGCTCATCCAGAGGTCCTGAGTTCAATTCCCAGAAACCACATACATGGTGGCTCGCAACCATCACATAATGTGATCTGATGCCCTCTTTGGCAGGTAAAGCACTCATATGCAATTAAAGTGGGGTTGTTTGTTTGTTTGTTTGTTTTTAAAGGGAATGGAGGAAGCTCAAAGCAGTCAAAGAGGGCTGGGCGGCTTCTTGAGAACAGAGATGTGACAGGGAATCTCAGCCCCTCTGTCTCTTCACCTCTGAGAGAACAGATAGTGAGATGCACCTCCTCGTTCCCTGTCTCCCTTTCACAGATGATGTGTGTGGATGTGTCTATGCGCACCACGTGTGTGCAGTGTCCTGGGAAGTCAGAAGAGGGTATCATATGCCCTGGAACTGGAGTTGCAAATGGTTGTGAGCCACCATATGGGTTCTGGGAGCCAAAGGGTCCTTTGTAAGAACAGCAAGTGCTCCTAACTGCTGAGCCATCTCTCCAGCTCCCTCCACCCCCAAGGCTTTCTTGATATGGTCTTTTTTTTTTTTTAACTTCATTTCAGTGTTTATTTGTTTAACAGGTACCTGCTGAGCTTTGAGAATGACTTTGCCTTTCTTCTTCTGAGCGGTGTTAGCTTTGTTTTGAAGGATAGAACTGCAGCTCTGCTCACTGTCACTTGTTCCCTGTGGCTTTTCAGACTGTAGTTCTTGCACCTGGCTCATGCCTCCTGAAGGCACTGGGGGGAGCACCATTGCATGGGCTCCCTCTCAAAGCTCCTTGATCCTAACATTACAGAGGACAGCAGAGAGCTTGTGTTTGTATGGTTTAAAGCCACGTGCTGGGCGGTGGTGGTGGTGCACACCTTTGATCCCAGCACTTTGTAGACCAGGCTGGCCTCGAACTCACAGTGATCCGCCTACCTCTGCCTCCCAAGTGCTGGGATTAAAGGTGTGGCACCATGCCTGGCTACCAATTTTGTTTCTAAGTAGCTGGTGTAGTGTCCATTTTTCATTTTCAGGAACAACTTTTTTTTTTTTTTTTTAAGACAGCGTCTCTCTGTGTAGCCTTGGCTGTCCTGGACTCTCTTTGTAGACCAGGCTGGCCTCGAACTCACAGCAATCCTCCTGCCTCTGCCTCCCAAGTACTGGGATTAAAGGTGTGTGGCACCATGCCTGGCTGTAATCATGAGTTGTAAAGACAGAACCCTCAAGTGTTTGAACAATATTATTTTTAAATGGCCCAGCGTATGTGCATGCATTTGTTTTTCTTCTCCTTCTCCTTCTCCTTCTCCTTCTCCTCCTTCTCCTTCTCCTTCTCCTTCTCCTTCTCCTTCTCCTTCTCCTTCTTCTTCTTCTTCTTCTTCTTCTTCTTCTTTTTGCCTTTAATGGCTAAGCTATCTTTCCGGCCCTGTTTTTTCTTTTGTTTGTTTAATCCAGTTTTAGTGTTTTTGAGACACGTTCTCTCTACATAGTCCTGGCTATTCTGGAACTCGCTATGTAGACCAGGCTGGGCTTGAACTTAGAGCTGCACCTGCCTCTGCCTTAGAGTGCTGGGATTAAAGGTGTGCGCCACCATAGCCAGCTAAAATTACTTTTCATCAGCATTTTGATACCCTAGAACCTTGTGTGCATTAATCATGGTGTCCATTGCACTGTGACTCCAGGCCCTACTAGTAGATTTTGCAGAACCCTAGGATGGGAAAACAGTTTCTAGAAAGTAACCCAAAACTGGACTGGGAGTGGAGATTCTGCTATGTTCAAGGCCCCCGGTTCAATTCCCAGCACTGCACCTACCTAGTGTGAGGGCGCATTCCTGCATCCCAGCACTTGAGAGTTGGAGACAGGGGAAAGGAGTTCAAGGCCACCTTTGGCTGCACAGTGAGCTTGCACATAGCTATAATCCAGCCAGATTCTTCAGACTAGTCTTCCCTTAGGAAGGTCATGACCCAATGTGACATGCTTATCGACAGGAAATAAGGTTTATAATAATGTTCTATGTAAAAAAAAAAAAAAAAAACCGGGGCTCAAGAATACGCTTAAGAAAACCTGAGGTGCCTGCTGGATGTGGTGAGCTGCTAAATACACTGTGACCTGCAGCCACCACCACCAGCACTCTCTGTGCAGAGCTCTGCCTGGCTTCTGTCTAAAAGTCTTACTTGAGGTTTCTGAATATCTTGTCTTTCCTGTTGTCAGCAGACTTGTCACTATCAGTCATCTCTGATTTAGTCGCCCAACAGCTGTTCTGCAGAGACTCAGACAGTGGCATAATAGTAGGAAGTCTCTTTTTTTTTTTTTTTTTTAATGGTTTTTCTGTGTAGCCGTGGCTGTCCTGGACTTGCTTTGTACACCAGACTGGTCTCACAGAGACCTGCCCTGAGTGCTGGGATTACAGGCATGAACCACTGTACCCGGCAAAAAGTGTGTAGCCCAAATTGGCCTCAAACTCACGATCCTCCTGCCTCTGCCTCCTTCAGCAAATCCTATGGCATATGTCACCACAGCTGCCCAGTGGGAAGTCTTAATAGTAAAAACCCAAATAATGTCGTCTGCCTGCTGATATGCACGTGCTGGAGTGGCTTTATGTTAAGAACCTTCTGTGTAGTAACTAAAAAGATGATACTTCTTTTTTCTTTTCTTTTTTTAATGTGCATTGGTGTGAGGGTGTCAGATGCTTTGGAACTGCAGTTAGAGACAATTGTGAGCTGCCGTGGGGTTGCTGGGAATTGAACCCAGGTCCTCTGGAAAAGCAGCCAGTGCTCTTAACCACTGAGCCATCTCTCCAGCCCTCATTCATTTCTTTTTTAATATGGTGCTTTAAAAATCTAACTCCTGCCAGGCGTGGTGGCACACGCCTTTAATCCCAGCCCTCAGGAGGCAGAGGCAGGTGGATCACTGTGAGTTCGAGGCCAGCCTGGTCTACAAAGTGAGTCCAGTACAGCCAAGGCTAACACAGAGAAACTCTGTCTTGAAAAACAAAAAACCAACCAAACAAACAAACAAAAAATCTAATTCCCTTTTACATAAGGGAAAGTGACTCCTGGTTTGTCAGAAAGTAGCCTAAATTTTGCTCATTGAAGATACATCAGAGTCCCAAATTGTTAAAAAGTAGATAATTCTGGGAGCTGGAGAGATGGCTCAGTGGTTAAGAACACTGGCTGCTTTTTCAGAGGACCTGGGTTCAATTCCCAGCAACCACATGGTATCAGCTCACAACTGTCTGTATCTCCAGTTACACATATACATAAAGGCAAAAGCACCAGTGCATGCTGGGCGTGGTGGTACACCCACTGGGGAGACAGAGGCAGGCGGATAGCCATGAGTTTGAGGCCAGCCTGATCTACAAAGTGAGTCCAGGACAGCCAAGGCTACCAGAGAAATCCTGTATTCAAAAACCAAAAACCAAAACAAAACAAAAACACCAATGGACATAAAATAAAAATAAATAAACCTGTAAAAAAGTAGGCAATTCCAAAGCCCCACTCTTCACTTTCTTAGTTAAAAAATAATGTCTTAGACTGTGGAGATGGCTCCTCAGTAGGCAGAATTTGATGATTAGAGTTCAGTCCTGGGACCAGCTCCTGCGAGTTGTCCTCTCACCTCCACACACCCCTCCCCATACACTCAAATATAAATAGATAAATAAATATGAATTTATCTTTTTTAAATGTGAGACATACAAAGTAATGAGTTTTATTATGGCATTTCTATACATATATAAAAATAATAGATTTGGCATGTAAATTCAGCAAATGTTTAACAAATCTAAAAGCTATGTACAAATGCTCTGACTTGAAATTTGCTTGTTTTAAAGGAATGTCACTCTTATTTCTTTGGGTGCTTATAGAAACAGCCAGGCAGCCAGGTGTGGTGATGCATGCTTGTAATCCTGGCCATGGGAGGCAGAGGCAGGTGGATCACTGTGAGTTCAAGGATAGCCCAGTCTACAAAAGCAAGTCCAGGACAGCCAGGACTGTTATACAGAAAACCCTGTCTCAAAAAACCTTTAAAAAAAAAAAAAAAAAGAAAGGCCTGTATCAGAGGATATGACTTGCCCCACAGCACCCTGTCAGCTCTCTCTCTCTCTTCTTTCTGAATTGTTTCATTCACCTTTTTCTACTTGCTATATTAATTACTGTGCCTTTGTAGGGAAAACAGATTTGTCTTTCTTTTTCTTTGTTTCTTTTTTTAAAATTGAGACAACGGGGTCTATGGGTTTGAGGCTATCTTGGTCTACATAGTGAGTTCTAGGACAGCGAAGTCTAGTAAGACCCTGAGAGAGAGAGAAAGGGTGGGGGGAGATCTGTTTTCTCTACAAAGGTAAAGGAATTAATATATGACTGAAGAATTGTTGGCCAGGCATGCTGGCACACATGTGAAATCCCAACACCTGGGAAACTGAGGCAAGAGGATTTTGAGTTGGTGGCAGCCTAGGCGCACACACAAACATTTCCAGGCTTGGACTCTGATGGGAAACTCTGGGACTGGGTCCAGGATAGGCCTGGTAGACTTCCGTGTGATTCAGAAGTATGGACGCCACAGCCCTGAGCCCCTGCTCTTGGAGTGAAGGAAGCTTGAGCTTTTACAGACAGGGACCTGGAACCAGAAACTCCTTCTGTGCTTTTGGTTCCCAAAGGGAACCTAGCCTGGGGACAGCCTGTGGTAGCCTAGCGGCTTCAACTGTCCCCGTTTGTACTCCCTGTCCTGAGAGGACACTGCCAGTGGCACATCACAGCCCTAGGTCTCAGGACCCAGCACCTGAGGGAAGGTTTCCCAGGTGACAAGTCTCTAGACATTCCGTAGGGACTCCTGAAGAATATTCTAGATTGCCCCAAGGGAGTTGAGGAAAGGGAAAGCGGGGTTACTTAGAAACACAGCGCACAAGCTGCATGCCTTGAGTCCTGGAATGGAAAAATGCAGACCATTGCCCTAGCAGTGGCACTAGCCATTGGCTGCAGGTAAAGCTGTCTCTCAGGACTTGACATAGTTGAAATGGAGCAGATAGTCTAGGATCGCCCAGTTCGCACCTAAGAAGGGCTGTGTTCTGGTGATGCCTGCCGGGGAAGAACTCCCCATAGAGTAAGATGGAGTTGTTGCCAGTTAGCTCATGCAGTACCACCACCGTCCTCAGGGTGGAGCTCAAGGGTGACCATGTCTTTTGAGAGCTGCTGGAGGATGCAGCACCAAGCTGTTCTTCAGGCCGGAGGATTGAAGCCACCAGTGAGACAGTTGCCAGACTGTAGAGAAAGGATCGCCACCGGGCTCTGCTGCTGAGACTCACACAGAGCAGACTGTGTCATGTACTCCTGAGCACCTCACATATGATCCCTCTAAAATGTTATGAAGCACACGTCTTAAGCAAGGGCCCAAGCCAAAGCCACTGGGTATCTAAGATGGTGAACCTTGTGCGTTGTTCTGGCTTGGCACTGGCGTCAGCTGTTGGAGCAAACATTGTTCCAAGGCTGAGGCTGTAACTTAGTGGTTAACTTGACTCCAATGTCCAAGACCCTGAGAAACACCCTAACTCCTCAAAAGGAAACAAAACCCAAACATTGTTTCCATGATGCATTTGGGAGATAGGATTTTCTTTTTTTAAATCAGTAGACATTGAGTAAAGCAAATTACCAAGGTGGACCTTGTGGTATATGCCTGTAATCCCTGCAGAAGCTCAACGTCACCTTGATTACATTTGAGTTTCAAATAAGCAATAGCAACAAAACACAAAGAAAAGCAGACTCCCTTCTCAAATGCCATGGCCCTGGTCCAATTAGTCCAAAGGCTGCAGTTCCCCGGGGGAGGGAGGAAGGGCTTTGTTCCCAGATTGCCTTTGAACTAAAGACTTTAATAGCAGCTTTGCTAGAGTATCTGTCCCGCCCTAACTGCCCTGCAAGTTTCAGACTCATCAAGCTCCACGATGGCATGGCCCTTTCCCCTCAAAAAGTTAAGCTGTCTTAACCAAGGCCCAAGCCAAAGCTGATATAGAAATACAGATCCAAACACTGTGGCATACACTTAGGATCCCAGCCCTTTGGAGGTGGAGGCAGGAGGACCAGATAAGGTCAAGAGAGTTCAAGGCCAGCATCTCACTGGATTGGAGGGGAAGTGGATCCTATGGGAGTGAGCTCCTTGCTTTCTTAACTGTTTATAATTGAAGCATCACAAACCAAACACTATTCTCCATTTGTGTTTAAAATGTTAGTATAAGCAGGGTGGTGGTGGCGTACGCCTTTAATCCCAGCACTCGGGAGGCAGAGGCAGGCAGATCACTGTGAGTTCAAGACCAGCCTGGTCTACAAAGTAAGTCCAGGACAGCCAGGGCTACACAGAGAAACCCTGACTTGAAAAACAAAAAACAAAAAAAAAAAAACAAAAAAAAAGTTAGTATAAACTGGGCTGTGATAGGGCATACCTGTGATCACACACCTTGGGTGGCTGAGGCAGGAGGATGGTGAGAGGCCCATGTCACAAATGGTCAGTACACAAGAAGAAAGACCCCCTCCCCACCCCTAACTCTCTGGTCTGGGAATCCATCCATTGATATGTTGGCCTTGTGGGTGTGGTACTGTAAGTCCAAACTTATCACCTGTGCCTTTTATCTCAGCCATGTCAGTCAACAGCTGGGACCTTGGCCTCATGACTTCTGCTCTCTCAACCTCCTATGCCGTGTAGTTTTTATGTCTACTTGACATAAGATAAAGTCATCTAAGAGGAGGGAACCTCAAGAAAATACCTCCATAAGAGCCATCTGTAAAGCATTTTCTTAACTAGAGATTAATTAGGGAGGGCCCAGGCCATTGTAGGTGGTGCCATCCCTGGCCTGGTGATCCTGGGTTGTATAAGAAAGCAAGCTGAACAAGCCAAGAAGAGCAAGCCAGTAAGCAGCACCCCTCCATGGCCTCTGCATCAGCTCCTGCCTCCAAGCTCCCATCCTGTTTGAGTTCCTGTCCTGACTTCCTTTGACATTGAACAGTGATGTGGAAGTGTAAACCAAATTAACCCTTTTGTCGTCAACTTGCTTTGGTCATGGTATTTCATTGCAGCAATAGTAACCCAAAGTGAGACACCTCTTTTTCCTAGTCTGTTATACTAATATCTAGAAAATAATAGGTTTGAGCTCTGGTGGAACAGGTGATGGTTTGGTGGGAGGCACTGACTGGGGAAGGGCTATGCAGACGTCAGCCTCGGCCATGCTGTCTGCCATTTAGTTACCTAGTGCTGAGCACTTGAGAGCAGGGACCATTTCACTCCTCTTACCCTCCACCTTGCTCTATTTATTTATTTTGCTGTTTTGAAAAGAAAGGTCACTGTGGTGACACACGCCTTTAATCCCAGCACTTGGGAGGGAGGCAGGAGGATTGATGTGAGTTCGAGGCCAGCCTGGTCTACAAAGTAAGCCCAGGACAGCCAAAGCTACACAGAGAAACCCTGTCTCGAAAAACCAAAACCAACCCCCCCCCCAAAAAAAGTCTCATCTAACCCAAGTTGGTCTCAACTCTGTCAGCCAAGGATGACTTCGAACTCCTGATCCTTCTTCTTCAACCTCCCAAAGGCTGGGATTACTGCCCCGAGCCACAGCACCCAGCGTTCCCTCATCAAAAGAGCCTAAGGCAAATCCCAGCAAGTTAACAAGGAAAACAGAGATATGAGCCTGTAACGGAGCCAACCGAGAGGGATTCAGAAACAAACGGATGCTCTCAGGTAGTAGGGCTGCCTCAAAGCTTACTATAACTGCTGAGAAAGGGGAAACTGGACGGTGGTTACACAAGTCTGCACTGTTGTCAGTGAGGTAAAGGCAGCTAACGGCTGTGAGAGAAACCCAGCCTGGCAGGACCCTCTTCTTTCCTCTTGACCTTGTGATTCCGAGGAAATGAAAGTGTTTCTGAGTCTGAGGGAGGCTCGGTCCTCTCTAGAGGGGCCTCCCCTCCCTGTCTCCAGTTGAGCCAATAGAAAAGGCTTCTGACGAGAGCCCTAATCTCAAAATAAGGCTATAACCTTTAGTTTCTGAAACTAAAAGTCACGGGGAGAGAACGAACAAGACACGGGGACACTGTGGTTAGACTGCTTGTAACCACGCTTGGTTCCGCTGCGTCTCCATTTCACGATCAGAAGAACCTTGCCCAGAACTTTGGCTGCCTCAGCTTCCGGCAGTGTCAGCTCCCATTGAGGCCGCCCGAGTGTGCTTTATCCAATCCAGCACTCAGCAACATTTTCCCGACTGTTTCTCTAGCACAAGTCTCCAGTACCGAGCCCTGTCCGGAAACCCATGCCCTCTGCCTCTGGGAAGTCAGAGGAAGCTTGCCAGCTCATGAGTTGTAGACGCATGGACATTTCAAGGGAGAAGTGGGACTTTCTGGTTAAGAAGGAACCAAGGGACCAAGAGAAGGAGACCAAGTATGATGCAATCGAGCCTGGGGTCAGACACCAGGGGGTGCTTCCCTTCTCAAAGCAGAGGTCTACAGGGAGAACTGGGAATGGATTTTAGCATCCTTTGGGAGGTACAGGGGCCTTCAGGCATCTTCCTTGCACCCAGCATTCAGGGAATCTCTAAGAGTTGCCAATCTGGGACTTTTTGAAGCAGGTTGTCACTCGAAAATTCATGTACTTTCTTTTTCTTTTTCTCTTTTTTTTTTAATTTTTATTTTTTGGATAGGATCTCAGTTTATGGTTCTGGTTGGCCTTGAACTCACTATGTAGTGCAGGCTAGCCTCAAACTCCTAGAGATCCACTTGCCTCTGCCTCTGTGGTGCTAGGATTAAAGGTGTGTGCGACCCTGCCATGCTGAATTTATGTACTTAAAAATATTTGTTATTTAGTGGAAACAATGTTTTTTTTACAGCACTTCTCTCCATGTCTCACATTTGTCCTGGGAATTTATGTCGTTTTAAAAATGTATCACCAACCTGGTAATGTAAGCCAGTTGGTGGATTAAGTTTGAGGCCAACCCAACATTCAGGAGCTGAGGCAGGATGTTCACAAGTTTGAGGTTAGCCTGGGCTACACAGACTGTATTTCAAGAGCCATAGAATGGACCATCTCTCAGAGAAGAGGTCCAGCCACTGACTTTGCGGAAAGACTTTGTCAAAGCCTCCAGGTTAAAGCTGTGGTTTCCTGTGCCTTGGCATCTTGGAGATGTGTGTTACGGTTTAGCTCTCATATATCCCCCAAAAGCTTATGCACTGAAGGCTTGGTGCCCAATGCAACTTTAAAGTGGGCCTTTGGGAACTGCCTGGATCCTGATGGCTTCAACTGTGGAAGCAAATTCATCCGTTTATGGGGTTGTAGCTTAATGGACCTTAAGGGACTCCCCCCACCTCCAACCTTCTGAAACTGCACTTCCTAGCCTTCCCAAAGCTGTGACCCTTTTATACGGTTCCTCATGTGGTGAGCCGAAAGCGTAAGATTATTTCCATTGCTACTTCATAGCTGTATAACTGTGCTACTGCTATGAATGGTTATGTAAATATCCATGTTTTCCCAAGAGTCTTTGGGAGTCTCGACCCACAGGTTGAGAACTGCTGTTCTAGAAGATAAGCAGTTTTCCAGTGCCCCACACTTCCACAGTGACGTGCTGTCTCCACACAGGCCTGAAGCAACTTGGCCAAGGAACTGTAGTGCAAAGGCTGAAACTGTCAATCAAAACACTTTCATCTTACGTATTTTCAAAATATAAAGTGGGTACTTTGTCCCAGTGAAACGTAAGACCTACAAGTGATAATGTCTGACACATCTGGTTTCTCTTCAAACCGCCAGAACACACCCCCCTGTCATGTGGGAGAGGCTGAGGTAGAGGGGTAAAGCAGAGGGAGGAGGTTCTGGGGGCTGGGATCTGTGAAAGCCACACCCCAGCTCCTCTTACAGCTGTGAATAATTTAATTCACATTGACGACAATCTTCGTGGAAAGAAATAATTTCAAAAGGGTGAAGGAGTCAGGCGGTGGTGGCACACGCCTTTAATCCCAGCATTCAGAAGGCAGAAGCAGGAGGATCTCTATGAGTTCGAGGTCAGCCTGATCTACAAAGTGAGCTCCAGGACAGTCGAGGCTACACAGTGAGACCCTGTCTTTTTTGGGGGGGGGGAGGGCGCTTTCGAGACAGGGTTGACTGCCCTGGGCTCACTTTGTAGACCAGGTTGGCCTTGAACTCAGAGCCATCCGCCTGCCTCTGCCTCTGCCTCCTGAGTGCTGGGATTAAAGGTGTGCGCCACCACACCAGGCTGAGACCCTGTCTTAAAAAAAGGAAGGAAGGAAGGAAGGAAGGGACTCTCCCCCCTCCCTACAAAGTCCCAGTGCTAGATAGTGGCAGTTATCTGGCTCTGTGGAAGGAATGGCAAAGCCAGGCTTTCTTCCACCAGGGCCATCTCTCCTAGGAACCTGCAAACCAGACTCCACACCTAGGCAGGAAAAGAGCCAATTCTATGATTGGCCAGGTGTGGGGGAAGGTCCTTCCTTGGAGAAGGTGGGAGGTTTCCACCTGGAGCCCATCTCTCTCTCAGTGTTAGATGCAAGCTCACAGGAGAGAGAGGAGGGCGGCCTTGGTGAGTAACCGTGAAGAAAAGAGGAAGCCACTGCCTTTCTGTGGAAACTTCTCTGAGAACTGTTGGGTACAGGATGTGTGTCGATGGTCAGTGCAGTGGTTGTGACAGCGGCACCACGCTGACTTCCGTGTCTCCCCAGCCCCTCCAGCTGCTGATGTCATGTTGAGAGCCTCAGCCTTCCTTGGTCCTGGGATCTGAGGGGCAGGAGCAAGCAGGCAACAGAGATGCTGAAGCATCACTTCCGGTGCAGTGTTCCCTGGGCGTGGTGCCCGTCCTGGCCAGGGTTTCTGTTGCAAGGAAACTCTATGACCAAAAGCAAATTGGGGAGGAAAAGGTTTATTTGGTCTATGCTTCCACGTTCATAATTCATCACTGAGGAAAGTCAGGGCAGGAACTCAAGCAAGGCAGAAACCCAGGGGAGCTGCTTACTGCCTTGCTTTCTCATAGAACCCAGGACCTAGGGATGCCTAGGGATGGCACCACCCATAATGGGCTGGGCCCGCCCCCATCAACCACTAATTAACGAAATGCCTTATAGGCTTTCCTACAGCCCAGTCTTAGGGAGGCATTTTCTCAATAGAGGTTTTCTCCTCTCAGATGACTCTTAGCCTGTGTCAAGTCAGCATAAAACTACCCAGCATAGTGCCCCAGTCCCTGGCGACAAAGGCCTGTCTCACACAAAGAAGGCTCTTTCAGTGTATCTGCCTATAGCCACCGTACTGGTTCTGTGGCTTTTCAAAAGCCCAGACATCTTCGAGAATTTTGTAAAACTGCCCACCCTTGCCCGAGGAAAAAGTTAGGGCCTCCTAGTCCGGGTCAGTGATTTCGGAGAAATTAATGGGATTTTCCCCAGAAATTTCAGGAAGCCCCAGAGCCCTTGGGCTTATGGTAAACCCCTGCTAGCACTCCTGGAAACCCCTGTTTCTGAATGGCCCAGTGTGGGAGCTGTAGCTTTGAGAGGCCCAGGAGTGCTTGAAACTCCACACTGAGAGCTGCTGTGGCTTTCAAGGGTTAGAGTGAACGAAGAATGTATCTGTTTAACTCCCAAGTGCCAAAGGAAAAGCCAAATGTGAGGTGGGCACCTGGCACCCCAACCCTGGGAGGCTGAAGCCAGAAGGCTAGCACAAGTTGGTCGCCAGCCTGGCCTGTATAGCAAAATTTTATCTCTAAGAAAACAAAATAGAACCATTTTTTTTAAAAATTGTTACATAATATTACAAACATAATTCTGGGGATTTAGAGGTGGAGGCAAGAGCATCGTGAGTTCAAGGTCATCCACCATGAGCAAGTTCAAGGCCAGCCTGGCCTATATAAGACTCTGTCCCCCCTCCCCCCTTTTTTTTAATATATAGAATGCTTAATGTTTTTATTAATGCATTAAAATATAAGTTGAGGCTGAGCTGGGCAGTGGTGGCACACGCCTTTAATCCCAGCACTTGGGAGGCAGAGGCAGGTGGATTGCTGTGAGTTCAAGGCCAGCCTGGTCTACAGAGTGAGTCCAGGACAGCCAGGGCTATTGCACAGAGAAACCCTGTCTCAAAAAAAAAAATGTGTTGACTAGGAGTTGAAACTTAGTATTAAAATGTTCAAGGTGGTGGCATACATCTTTATTCCCAGCACTCCAGAGGCAGAGGCAGGTAATCTCTGTGAGGTCAAGCCTAGTCTAGTCTACACAGTGACTTTCAGGACAGCAAAGGCTACATAGAGAGTCCCTGTCTCAAAGACAAAATGAATAAATGGAAAAAATGTGGCTGGGGTGCAGCTCAATGGTAGAGTGCCTGGCTAGTATACACAAAGCCCAGGGTTCAATACACACAAAACACACACACATACGTTCACACACACAGGTACACACACACACTTTCATCTATTTCTTTGTTTGTTTGAGACACGATTTCTCTGTGTAGCCTTGGCTGTCCTGGACTTGCTTTGTAGACCAGGCTGGCCTCGGACTCACAGCAATCTACCTGCCTCTGCCTCCCGACTGCTGGGATTTAAGGCATGCGCCATTATGCCTGGCCCTTTTCATTTTTTAAGAAATGTGTCTTGAGCACTGGAGAGTTGGCTCAGCAGCTAAGAGCGCCTGTTGCTGTGGCAGAGAATTAGGATTTGATTCCCAGCACCCACACAGAGGCTCACAACTGTCTGCAGTTCCACTTCCAGGGCCCCCAGCACCCTCATGTGACCTCCTCGGGCACCAGGTATGCATGTGGCACACAGGCATACATACAGGCAAAATGGTCACACATGCAAAATAAAACAAATCTGGCGAGAACAATTTAAAAACATCTAAAACTGTGTCTTGCCCATTTGCACAGCAAGGCAAGCTGTGACTGGCGTTCAGTGGCCATGGCCCAGCTGTGCTCCTTGATGGCATCCCTCCAGCAGCGGGGACCACACCCCTCCCCCCTCTGTGCTTCCGTGCGCCTTTTGCTGTTAGCTTTCACTTCCTTTTTTTGGAATACAAAGCTGTGAGAGTGCACAGGGAGATCATTGCAGAAACCTGCCGTAAGTCACGTGTTTGCAGCAGGCTGCAAAGTTCCCCAAGAGCAAGATGTCCTGATGTTCCAGACTGCAGGGATGGACAGCTGGTGGATGGGGTGAGCCAACTCTGGCCAGTGAGGAGAGACACGCCCCAGGGGACATCAGGGCGTTGGTTCCAAAGTTGTTCAAGCACGGTCCCATAAGCTGGACAGCTCACCTTATATTCACTCTCTCCTTATATGCAGGCCGGAAGTCCAAAATCAAGGTGGCACCAGGCTGTGTCCCTGTGCTCGAGGAAATGAATGTCACTCCTCAGGCTTTTAAGCCACAGGCCCTGACTTACATTCCTTCTCTCTGTACAAAATTTCCTTTGTTTGTTTCTTTTTGCTTGTTTTGTTTTGTTTTAGAGACAGGGTTTCTCTGTGACCTGGTTGTCCTGGACTTACTCTGTAGACCAGGCTGGCCTGAACTCAAAGTGATCTGTCTGCCTCTGCCTCCCCGGTGCTGGGATTAAAAACATGCATCACTACCGCCCAACCTCAAATTTCCCTTTTCTGACAGAGATTAGTCAATTCATTGGGGCCATCCTAGTCCAGTATCACTTTAATTTTTTTAAAGAGAGATTTATTTATTATTATGTATACATTGCTCTGCCTGAGTGCCAGATGAGGGCATCAGATCACATTACAGAAGGTTGTGAGCTACCATGTGGTTGCTGGGAATTGAACTCAGGACCTGTGGAAGAGCAGTCAGTGCCCTTAACCTCCGAGCCATCTCTCCAGCCCATGTATCACTTCATTTTACCTCGACTACATCATGTAAAACCTATTTCCAGATAAGGTTACATCTTGGGGTCCCAATAGCCATGACTTTGGGTAACATGCAGCTCCCTTTCGTATAGCCAATGAGTATTTTTATGAAAAGCAACCTGGTGTGTGCTTGGGTAATTTCCCCGCAGCTTCTAACCCAAAGAATGGGAGTGTGGGGTGTGCAGTGGGTGCTGTTAGCTGCTCTAGGAGCTAGGAACATGAGGGTACAGCCTCTGCCTCCCTGGGGCCCACATTGTAGTGACAGAGGCAGGCCACTGATAGGTCTACCTCGCCGGGTAACTGACACGCAAGGCTGTAGGAAATGGCTAGAACAGGCGGGGAGAGTGGTAGGCTGTTTTGGTAGGACAGAAGGGCTCTTGAGAAGTAGGAGAAGTGGCATGAGTGGCAGAAGTATCTGAGGGTAGAGAGCCAGGTCAGAGGAGCCAGCAAGATGGCTCAGTATATAAAAAAGGCACTTGCTGTCAAGTCCTACAACCTGAACCTGTATGGAAGAAGGAGAGAACCCATTTCTGAACATTGTTCCCTGCCTTACACACACACACACACACACACACACACACACACACACACACACACTTAATAGACATAATTAATATGTTTAAAGCCCTGGGCAGAAATGAAAATACAATGTTTCCAAGGCAAGAATATGTTTGAAAAGTGTATCAAATACCCAGGAGTGGCCTTCCCACCGATGGGGACAGAGCCAGGAGAGAGGAAAGAGAGGCCCAGGCTGGGAGCTGGGTATCCACCTGGCTCCGTAGCCAGCGGTGCTGGGCTCAGATGGGTATGGCACTGAAGGATGGGCTCCCAAGCTTCTGCAAGTGGCGCAGGAATGCATCTACTTCCTCCAGCTCCCAGTCCCTCATTGTTTGGTGGGGTGGAGGCTCCCTTGGCCCTTGCCTAGCATTGGAGCAGTCACACACCATTGTCCTCATCTCCTCCAGACAATAAGCATGGAAGTAGGGTTTCTCTGCTGATAGCTTTTCCATATTTCTTCTTGTTTCTTCCCAGAACTGTACCTGTCTCCTGGTGGCGTAGAGGCTGGCTTCTGATGTCCTCCTGGAAGTGGCCAGCAGTCTTGGGGCTCTTACCTCTGCTGGCAGAAGGACAGTTCTTTTTTTTTTTTTTTTTTTTTTTTTTTTTTTAAGAGAGAGGGTTTCTCTGTGTAGCCTTGGCTGTCCTGGACTCACTCTGTAGACCTGTAGACCAGGCTGGCCTTGAACTCATAGAGATCCTCCTGCCTCTGCCTCCCAAGTGCTGTGATTAAATGTGTGCACCACCACTGTCTGGCTAGAAGGACAATTCTTTTTGAGGGGCAGGGGACGAGACAGGGTTTCTCTTTGTAGCCTTGGGTGTCCTGGAACTCACTTTATAGACCAGGTTGGCCTCAAACTCACGTCAGTCGGCCTGCCTCTGCCTCCTGAGTGCTGGGATTACAGGCACCTATCCAGCTCTGATGAGCCCTCTGCCCTCCTTATCTAAGAAGCAAGCACTCCACTGCTGAACATCGGTTTTTACTCTGTTCACATCCACATAACACAATATATAGCTTCTTGTTTCTTGGTTTGTTGAGACAGGGTCTCAAGTAGCAGCCTCAAACCAGCTGTGTTGTTAAAGATGACTGAACTCCTGATCCTCCTGTTGCCACCTCCCAACTGCCAGGATTATAGGCAGTAGGCCAAAACACATAGTTCCTGCCATACTGATGATTAAACCCTAGGGCTTTGTGCATGCTGGACAATTGGTCTACCAACAGACTCCCACCCCCAGCCTCAGGAAGAAACTCTTTAGAGAAGCAGGGGAAATGGGTTTTCACAAGGGGCCTGTGGTCAAAGGGCTGGGGCAGGCAGTGCTATCTTCTCATGCAACTCTGGGGACTCTGTTTTTATGGATCGCAAGGTCAGTATCACTTTTACAGCTGTGTCTGGGGGTGAGGTAGGTGGGGAGGTGTGTGTGTGTGTGTGTGTGTGTGAGAGAGAGAGGGGGGGGGAGAGAGAGAGAGAGAAAGGAGAGAGAGAGCGAGAGAGAGCGCACAGCTGCTCAGGTGTGACAGCTCCTGGTTACCTGGCTGTCACTTGCAGCTGCTGTCTCTTCTCTCTGGCTGCTTAGAACCCCCTAGTGAATTTTGTTGTTTCCATCTAACTTTTATTTTATTTTATTTTTGAGACATGGTATCACTGGGTGGCCTGGAACTTGCTATGTAGACTATGCTTGTCTAGAACTTGTAGAGATCCACCTGCTTCTGCCTTCTGCCCTTGTCCTCCTGATCCTCTTCCTTGCATCTCCCACGTGGTCGTAGGCAGTGGCCCACACACCCTCTATGCCACGCTGATGACTGAACCCTTGGGCTTTGTGCTCACTAGACAGCTAGACGGTGCTTGGATAAAAGGCATGTACCGCCACATCCAGCTTACATTACTTTTTGGTTTTCCAAGACATGGTTTCTCTGTGTAACTCTGGCTGTCGTGAAACTTACTCTGTAGACCAGGCTAGCCTTGAATTCACAGGGATCTGCCTGCCTTTGCCTCCCCCCGAGTGCTGGGATTAAAGGTGTGCACCACCACTGCCCAGCTAAGTTTATTTTATTTTTAATTTGACATGTGTCTATGTCTTTGTAGATGCCTGCAGGAGTCAGAGCTGTTGAATCCCCTGGAACTGCCGCTATAGGCGGCTGTGAGAAACTCTGTGTAGATTCTGGGAACCAAACTTGGGTGCCGGTGCTGGTGCGGGCTAGTCTTATGTTAACTTGACACAAACTAGAGTCATCTGAAAGAGGGAGCCTCAATTAAGAAGCCCATAGGGCATTTTCTTTTCTTCTCCGCCCCCCACCCAAGGGCATTTTCTTAATTAGTTATTGATGGGGGAGGGGCCCAGCTCCTAAGAAAACAAGCTGAGCTAACCATAAGGAACAAACCATGATGAACAGCTTATAGCTCCAGTCTTGTTTTCTTCTACAGCCACTTCTTGGATCTGACACTTGACAGAGTTTTGTGTACGCTGTTCCCTCAGGCTTGAAGTTCAAACATTTCCTATGACTCCTATCACCCAGGATCTTCTTCTTCTTCTTCTTCTTCTTTTTTTTTTTTTCTTCTACTTTTTACTTTTTAAAGCTTTGGGCCTGAGATGGCTCAGCAGGTACAGGTGCTTGCTGTTAAGCTTGATGACCCGAGGTCAATCCCCAGGACCCACGTGGTGAAAGCAGACAATTAAGTCCCACAAGTTGTCTCTGATGTGCACAAACATTCTGTGGCACGCACATGCTGTTCTTCCCTTGGGGACACTGGTTTTAAATACATTCATAATAAGAATAAAATACATAATTATATTGTAATACTTATATAATTATAATAAAGCAATAAAACTGTTGTTGTTATTATGGTTTTTAAAAAGGTTTTTCCTTTCCTTTCCTAGACTCGTTTTGTAGGCTGGGCTAGCCTCTAACTCACAGAGATCTGCCTGCCTCTGCTTCCTGAGCACTGGGATTACAGGCATCCTCCATCCGCCAGCACTACCCAGATACATTTATTATTAAAATAACTAAAACGTAAACAATAAATAAAGGAAGCTTTGGCTGAGTTTCCTGGCTAAGAGGTTACGTTCCTGTAGTGAGGATGTTGCTTTTCACTGGTAGGATACAAATGTGAGTCAGGACAGGAACTCAAACAGTGCAGGAACGTGGAGGCAGGAGCTGATGCGGAGGCCATGGAGGAGTGCTGCTTACTACTGGCTTGCTCCTCATGGCTTGCTCAGCCTGCTTTCTTAGAGAACCCAGGCCCTCCCCCATGAATCATTAATTAAGAAAATGCCCTAAAGCAAGCAAGGCATGGTGGCCCAGGACTGTAATCCTAGCACTTGGGGAGACAGAGGCAGGCAGATCTCTGTGAGTTTGAGGCCAGGCTGGTCTACAAAGCAAGTCCAGGACAGCCAAGGCTACACAGAGAAACCCTGTCTTTAAAAAATGAGAAGGAGAAGGAAAAGAAAATGCCCTACAGGCCTGTTTACACCTGGACCTCAGGTAGGCATTTTCTCAATTGAGAGTTCTTCCTCTCTGATGACTCTAGCTTGTGTGGAGTTAACATAAAACTAGCCAGTCCACCCACTGTACCATCTCAGCAGCCCAGACTCAGGGATTTAACAAGAACCAAACCACAGTAACCTCAGAATATCCATCTTTGCTGAATCTGAAACTGGGCCAGTGGTCGACATGTACACCAGGAAGTGGTGTCCCCTCAGAAGGACAGACACCTCCCAGGACTCCTCTTGGCCTTCCTAGATGGGCTGCTGGGAACACAAGGAACCTAAAACTAATGGATAATATTTCACAAGCTCTCAACTGCCTCTACCTACAAATAAGCGGAAAAATTGGGCACTGGTCCTTTCTCAGAGCTGAGCTGACCCACATCCCAGAAGGGTTCTTGAGTGATCAGGGATGCAGAGGTTCCAAGCTGCACTCCAGGGATCTGTGCCTAGAGGCCCAGGGTGTTCTCACTTAGTATCTTTGTCGTCTAAGCTGTCACCCTTCAGGTAGGGATCTGGGGGTCTGGGACCAAGCCCTGGGGTTACCTGGCATGGGCAGGACCTGGGGCAGCCCTTGTGGGTGTGGCCTGAAGATTCTGTCCCAGCTCGGCTCTGCTGCGGCTCTGCCGTCTGGGGCCTCCTTGCTTTCTGCTAAGCATCAGCTCAGTCTGTCTTCTGTTTTCTGTATTGCTTCTTTGCCTTTCCTTTTTATTATTCAATTTTATTTGCTTTTCACCATCAAAGGGAAGCCAGCTCTTTCTTCTTGCCTACAACTGTTGTTTTCTTTCTGTTTTGTTTTTATTGTTGTTTTCAATTCTGGAATAGAACCAAGGACTTTGTTTATGCTCAGCAGCCACAGGCCCACACTCCCAGCCTCTATCTAGTTTTATTATTTTTTTTCTTTTGGTTTTCAGGGACAGGATTTCTCTGTATAACCTTGGCTGTCCTGGTCTCTCTTTGTAGATCAGGCTGGCCTTGAACTCACAGTGATCCTCCCGCCTCTGCTTCCCTTAGTGCTGGGATTAAAGGTGTGGGCCACCAGGGCCTGGCTGGGCACTGTTTTCGAAACCACACCCCTACCCTAGAGAAGCTCGATGGGTGGGGTGGGGTCGGGTAGTCGGTCCCCTAGCTTCTTGAAATTGCCATAGGAACTGGACGGACTTGGCTCACACCTGTTATCCTAGCCCTTGGGAGGCTGAGGCAGGAGGATTACCACTAATCTGAGGCCAGTCTGAGCTATGTAAATTTGCAGGTCAGTCTAGGCTACAAAAATTTTAAATAAGGAAAAGAAGGAAGGAAAGAAGGAAGGAAGGACAATAAAAGAAAGAAAGACCAAAGTCCACATTTACCACTGGAAAAATATGGGAAGCCACTTAAATATTAATGTGTGGTGCTGCTTCTTTTTTGTTTTGGGGGGTTGTTTTGTTTTTGTTGTTTTTGTTTTTTGTTTCTGGGGACAGGGCTTCTCTGTGTAGTCTTGGCTGTCCTGAAACTTGCCCTGTAAATCAAGCTGACTAAAATGTATATTATAAGGCAGGCCAAATCACAGCAACAGGTGACAAACTTTACTACAAATGAAGAGACACACACACACACATTTACACACACATAATACTCGTCATACACATTCACACACTTTCACTCACATTCACACACTTACACTTACTCACATGCTCACAACATATTTATACACACTCATACACTTACACACATTTTTACACTCACACATTCACACGCACACATTCACAGAGTAAAAAAGCCCAGAGACAGAGTCCCTGCAGAGGAGAGACAGCCTGCAATACACCTATCCCCCAAGGTCCAGGGGGTCTTAGGTGTTCTTGGTGGCCTGGGATTGGTTCCCTTCCCTAGTCTGGGGTTGGTCGACTGAGACTAAGAAAGGGGAGCTAACGGGCTCCCGGCTTCAGGTGCACAGACTCAGCACTGGTCTTGCTTATGGCCAGCTAGCCTGGACTGGTCAGCGGCAAGGGTCCTGCCGAGGGGAGAACAAGCTCTCCAGGCCTTCAGCTGGGGTGAGGGGGAGGAAGAAGCCAGAATTCACTATCTGTGTTATCTGTGTGTCCCCTACCCCTATCTGTCACCCTGTCTAGGATCTGTCACCCTCCTGGTTCCTTGGGATGACCTAGAACATCAGATCTGCTTGAACCCATCTTATTTCTGGAGTCACAGACCTGCACCACCACAGCAGGTTTTAAGTCAGACTTTTAGCTTTTTTGTTTTTGAAACAGTCTCATGTAGCCCAGGGTAGCCCGACCTAGAACTCATCATGTAGCTGAGGCTAGTATTGAAACTCTAATTTTCTTTTTTTTTAATTTTTTGAAGCTCTACTTTTCTTAATTTTTTTTTTTTTAGGTTTGTGTATTTTATATGCACAAATGTTCTTCCTGAATGTTTGTATGTATACAACCATGTGTATGCCTGGGTTATGGGGAAGGCAGAAGAGGGTGTCAGGTGCCTTTGGAATCAGAGTTGCAAATGGTGGATGCTGGGAACTGCATCCTAGTAGATTGCTGATCCACTTCTCCAGTCCTGCTTTTCTTTTTATTTTATCATCATCATCATCATCATCATCATCATCATCATCATCATCATTTTGGTTTTTCAAGACAAGGTTTCTCTGTGTAGCCTTGGCTGTCCTGGAACTCACTCTGTAGACTAGGCTGGCCTCTAACTCACAGAGATCCATCTGTCTCTGTCTCCCAAGTGCTGGGATTAAAGATGTGCGCCACCACCGCCTGGCCTGCTTTTCATTTTAAATAAATGTGTTTTTAAATTAAGTTTTATTATTCAGATTACATCCCAATTGTTATCCCCTCACTTGTATCTTCCTGTTTCTCTTCCACCCTATTCCCCTCCCCTAGATCTGTGACCAAAGGGGACCTCCTCCCCCACCGTATGATCACAGCCTATCAGGTCTCATCCGGATAGCCTGCTTCCTCTTCCTCTGAGTGCCACCAGGCATCTCCACCAAGGGGAAGTGGTCAAATAGGGGCCACCAGAGTTCATGTGGGAGTCAGTCCCCACTCTCCACACAACTGTGGAGAACGCGCTGTCCATTGGCTAGAGCTGAACAGGGGATCTAGGTTCACTGCATGCATTGTCCTTGGTTGGTACAGGAGTTTGTTCAGGCCCTCCTGGGTCCAGATCTGCCAGCCTTAATGGTGGTCTTGTAGGCAGCCCTGTTTTTTATTTTCAGATTCTTACTTGTAGAAAACTTCTGTGATAGCTTTTTTTTTTTTTTCGTGTGTGTGTGTGTGTGTGTGTGTGTGTGTGTGTGTGTGTGTGTGTGTGTGTATTTCAAGACAGGGTTTCTCTGTATAGCCTTGGCTGTTCTGGACTCACTCTGTAGACCAGACTGGCCTATAACTCACAGTAATTCTCCTGCTTCTGCCTCCCTGAGTGCTGGGATTACAGGCCTGCACCACCGTGCCTGGCTCAGTAATCTCCTTTTAACACAGACAGCAACGAATTCATCCTTAGTGAAGTTTCTGAGAAAGACCCCTCCAAAAACATGTCTCCAGTCCTCCCACATTAGAGAAGAGAAAACACTTGATGGGTACTTCTGATGCCTCGTGGCTTTCTGTGGCAAGGATTACTATACATATACTCTTGCTCATAGCTCTCAAATAATGTAGTAGAATCAACTCTGGAAACTTCTTAGGAACTGAGGTCTGCTTCGGACACAGATTCTCGGACGAGTGGGCTGCTGACAAGGCGCGGCTGCCAGGGAGTTACTCTTAGCTTGTATGGGTTTTATAGTAATCATCGTATAATTCAAAGAAAACTTTCTGTTCCTGTTCCTACTTAATAAAAATAGCAAGAGAAGCATACGTGGGATTAGGAGAGGAAAAATCTGAACTGCAAATTCCGTTCCATTCACATCTTACATGATAGCCATCAAGGGACAACTCCCAAGAACCTTTTCCTTCTGACCCTGTGTCCTTCCTGTTGGGTGTGTGGTCTAGGCAGGACTCTGTCTCCCGTCATCACTGCCCACCAAGTGTCAGTGCTTTGTACAGCGCTGTCTCTTGGTGTTTGCACTTTGTGCACTGATGACATGATTGACGGGGTTGGGGTGGGGCTTGGACAATCTTCGGAGCATGTGTGGGTCAGGCAGCCACTGGAAGCAAAGTGGGATTTGTAGCCTCAGGTCCATCTGTCTCCAGACTTGAACCACCTTCAGTCTTCCACCCCACTCTCTGCTCCGACTTTAGGAGCAAAAGGACTTCACAATCTAGCTAAGGGGAGAAGATGAATTACATAAAAGCCATTTCCTTCTCTGCACATTACGGGTTCTAATCAGAGCATCATAGCAGATGCCCTGAAATGCAGGGATTTTGAAAACAGAGTGTCTTGGCTAATGTCAGAGCTGTCTGTGTGCCGGGTGGTGTGCTGATGAGAAGTTGGACCATCCAGCACTTTTAAACCTTAGCTGTCAGCAGTGGTGGCACACGCCTTTAATCCCAGCACTCGGGAAGCAGAGGCAGGCAGATTGTTGTGAGTTCGAGGCCAGCCTGGTCTACAAAGTGAGTCCAGGACAGCCAAGACTACACAGAGAAACCCATCTCAAAACAAAACAAAACAAAACAAAACAAAACAGAACCAACTTCAGCTGGGCGTGGTGGCGCTCACCTGGCAGAGGCAGGAGGATCCCTGGGAGTTCAAGGCCAACCTGGTCTACAAAGAGAGTTCAAGGACAGCCAATGCTACACAGAGAAACCCTGTCTCACAAAACCAAAACCAAAAACAAAAATAAGAACCCACTTCAGCTGGATAGGGCATGGCGCATGCCTTTAATCCCAGCACTCGGGAGACAGAGGCAGGTGGCTTGCTGTGAGTTTGAGGCCAGCCTGGTGATCTACAAAGCGAGTCCAGGAAAGCCAAGGCTACACAGAGAGACACTGTCTCAAAAAAACAAAAAACCAAACCAAAAAAATATGTATTTTTTTTTTTACCAGGCACAGTGGAGCACACCAGTCATCCTAGCACTCAGGGAGGCAGAGGCCGGCAACCTCTGTGAGCTGGAGGCCAGTCTGGTCTATAAAGTGAATCCAGGACAGCCAAGGCTATACAGAGAAACCCTGTCTGGAAAAACAAAAGATTTCATTTAAGTGTTTATGTTTGAATGTATGTGTGCACAGACGCATTATGATCCTAAGAAGTGGAAGTTATAGGCTACTGTGAGCTGCCATCTGGGTGCTGGCAATTGCACCGGGGTCCTCTGGAGGAGCAGCCAGTGTTCTCAACCGCCAAGCCATCTCTTCAGCCCTGGTATTATTTGCTAATCTGTCCAATTTCCGTGTTAGAAATGGAGATCTGAAAGGTTGGGTTCTCTGGCTAGGAATAAGTGAGGGTTTAAAGCAAGGCAGAGATCAGTAAGATGGTTTAGCAGGCCGGGCGTGGTGGCGCACGCCTTTAACCCCAGCACTCGGGAGGCAGAGACAGGCGGATCGCTGTGAGTTGAGGTCAGCCTGGTCTACAAAGTGAGTCCAGGATGGCCAAGGCTACACAGAGAAACCCTGTCTCGAAAAACCAAAAAAAAAAAAAGATGGCTTAGCAGGTAAAGGTACTTGCAGCCTGGTGATCTGAGTTTGATTTCTGGGCCCCACGTGGTGGAGGGAGAGAACCAACTCCCGAAGGCTCTCTTTTAACTTCACACACATGCCTCGTTGTGTGTGTGTGTGTGCACATACATACATAAAGATAATAAACAGTGATCTTGGCTTACTGCCTGCAAACTTGACGTATATTTTTGGAGACTTTGTTGCTCTTTTTTAAAACATGGTTTCTCTGTTTAGCCTTAATGTCCTGGAACTCCCTCTGTAGACCAGGCTGGTCTCAAACTCAAGAGATCTCATTTTTCAGCCTCCCTAGTGTTGGGAATAGAGGTGTGCTCTACCACCGCCCAGCTTTTATTATGAAGGAAGGCTTTCCTTGGGCTTGCAGTCTGGAAGGATACGGTCCATCACGGGGAGGCATGTGGCAGGCAGCTCCATGATGCAGCAGGGTCACTGACATTTTTCACACTTGTCAGGACTGCTCTAAACCCAACACTTTAATCACTACACAGAGGTCAGGATCAGTCAGCATTTACCTCTCAAAGACTCCCCACTGCCCTGGTCAGGACTGTCATCATTTTCTTGTTGTGTGTTCTTTCCTACAGAACGTATCTTCAGGAAGGCAGAGAAGGAAGGACTACGACCATCTTCCTATCACAGGTGCTCATGGGTAATTCCAGCACCCACGCACTTAAGAGGTTTTCAAAGGCTTTCAGAACAGATGAGACGCATAGAAGGAAGTAGAGGCTTCCTTTTCATAAACAACCCTCAGCTCCATAGCCAGTGAGTATAAACTAATTGTCTCACACCCCCGACCCTTCTGCCTGCATCTTTATAAACAAAATGAAGCGGATAACGGAATCTTCCCCATCCTTAAAAAGTGAACATAATCCCAGTACTCAGGGGAATAGACAGAAGAACCAGAAGTCCAAAGTCATCCTCAGCCACACAGTAAGTTTGAGACAGGCTTGTAATACCTGAGACCCTGTCTCAAGAAAGGGCAAGAGAGTCGGGCGTGGTGGCACACGCCTATAACCCCAGCACTCAGGAAGGCAGAGACAGGAGGATCGACCCTGTGAGTTCGAGGCCAGCCTGGTCTACAAAGTGAGTCCAGGACACCCAAGGCTACACAGGGAAACCCTGTCTCAACAAACAAACAAACAACAAAAAAGACAGGTGGTGGTGATGCGTGCCCTGAGTCCCAGCACTTGGGAGGCAGAGGCAAGCTCATCTCTGAGTTCAAAGCCAGCCTGGCTTACAGTGCAAGTTCCAGGACAGCCAGGGTCATACAGAGAAACCATGTCTTGAAAAACAAAACAAGGGAAAGCAAAGCAAAGACAAAAACAACAACAACAACAACAACAACAACAACAACAAAAACGAAACAACAGGAACAAAAAGAAAGAAAAAGAAAAGAAACATAGATCTGCTCAATGGTCCAGGAGTTATGCTGAAGAGAGAAATAAAAGTAGCGCATGTCCATATAAACCACATGTGATGAGTTCACAGCGGCAATGCCCACCAACAGTTGAACGGATGAAACCATGTGGTACAGCTGTGTGATGGCATATTTTCCCATATAAAAGGAATAAGGGACTGACACAAGCTACACCCAGAGAACCTCAAAAACAGTAAGCCAGGGCCAGCGAAATGTCTCAGCTCTGATAAAAGATGTTTCCTGTGCAAACCTGCAACTGATCCCTGGGTCCTACATAAGGGTAGAAGGAGAGGGCCAGCCCCGCAAGGTTGTCTTCTGGGATCCCAGTATTTGTGACCCTACAGATTAAAGGGAAAGTTAGAAGAACTGCAGCTGGAGGCTTGTTCAGTCTAACGTCTCAGTGTTTGGGGTCTGGATCTCCTCTGCTACTACCCTCCCCCACCCCACCCCTGAACTCGCTATATAGACCAGGCTAACCCCAAACTCACAGAAATCCACCTGTCCCTGTCTCCTGAGTGAGTGTTGGGGTTAAAGGCATCACTACTGAGCCCAGGTTCCTTTTGCATTTTTGAGATAAGGTCTCAGGTGGCTCAGCATGCCTCGAACTCACTATATAGCCAGGTTGGCCTTGAACTTCTGATCCCCTGGTCTTCACCTCCTAGACAGTGGAGTTTTAGGCATATTCTCCTACACCTGGCCTTCCTCCATCATCATCCTCGTCACACCTCTGTCATCCTGTAGCTGAAGCTACGCTACCAGGAATTCTTCACTTCAGGAGTATTTGCTGGGTCCCTGCAGACACTGGGCTGCTCGCTATTCCAGGCAGTAAGCAATCCATCACTGATCTTGTCCTCTTAATTTGTGACCACCACACCTGGGGGTGGTCCAGTTGACCCTCCTGATGTCAGTAGCTCCAGGCTTTTGTTCACATCCTCAGAGTTTGTCTCAGTTGTTAGTTACTGGTTGGACTTTATCCTCTTGGCCATTGTCTGAGGGAAAGGCATGGCTTCTGGCTATCACCCACAGCCCAGGCCTGACAATGGCACTTATTCCTCTGTGATCCAGGCAAACATTGATAAAGGGAAGGCTGACAGTATCTGGTGTTGGGACAGGCGTCCTTTCCTCTTATCTCCTCTAAGGACCTAGCTTGGTGCCTTTTACGTGTTTGTCCACCAGGACTTCCAAGACCTTCCGAGCACCTCTTTTGTATGTGACTTCTGAGAATTGGGGCATGCAGAACTGTGGAACTGCCACCTTTGAGATTGCCAGTCGGCTAAACCCAGAGACTTCCTGTTACAGGTAGGGAAACTGAGGCCCAGACTGGAATAAGGATATACCCATGAAAATTGGCAGATGCCGCGTGCAACCCTGCAGACCGTGGAAGCAAACTGCAAGTTCAATAGTGCTGCTAAATTACAAATGCTACAGATAATTTTATGGGTGTGGTCAGTTTTCTGGGAGTGTTTTCTTTTGTGAGTGCTGGGAGCTAACTGGCTTGGTACGTGGTAGAAAAGCATGGGGGCACTGAGCTCCCCTCATTGTCTTATGGGGCCTTCTGCTAGGTCTGAGGGCTTAATAGCAAACTGCGGAGACAGGGACTCTTGTGATAAAATCATAATTGAACTCCTTGACATGTCAGGGTTGTGGTAGATGCTTAACACCCTCCACCGTCACACCTGTCCACGTATTGGATGTGGCTTGGGCCCCAGAATGAATGAGAGAAAGAGAATGTGAGGTGGATAAAAGGATTAAGAATTAGGTTACATGCTGGGCATGGTGGTGCACACCTTTTTAGTCCCAGCACCCGGGAGGCAGAGGCAGGAGGATCGCTGTAAGTTTGAGGCCAGCCTGGTCTACAAAGTGAGTCCAGAACAGCCAGAGTGACACAGAGAAACCCTGTCCCAAAAACAAAACAAACAAAGAGAAAGAATTACTTCCCATCCTACTTACATTTGGTACCACTGCCTTTGTGTTTTTATTTATTTGTAGTGCTGAGGATTGAACCAAGTTCCTCCCTGACGCAAGGCAACTGCACCAAGCTGCAGTCTGAGGCTTCTGAGGTGTCCAGGACTCTTTAAAACACCAAGTCCCCTGGGGGGCTGGAGAGATGGCTTAGTAGTTAAGAGCACTGTCTGCTTTTTCAGAGGTTTTGAGTTCAATTCCCAGCAACCACATGGTGCTCACCAACCATCTATAATGAGATCTGCTGCCCTCGTCTGGTGTGCAGGCAGAACATTGTATATGTAATTTTAAAAAAATCTTAAAAAAACAACAACAACAACAACAAAACACCAAGTCCCAAATGTAAGAAATAAATCCTAGCCAATAGGGAGTCTGTTTCCTGACTGCTGCCTCCCATCCCCCAGTTGGGTAGGCCTTGAGACATAATCTCTGAGCCCCTCTGAAGGGTCAGAGGGTCAGCTGACCAGAAGACAGCCCTATTGTATGTAAAAGACTCTTAGGCTTTGTCTATTCCAACTGTGCTCAGGGGCAGACAATTTAAGATTCTCCACTCCCCCAAGGAGAAACGAGGCAGATCCCACATTGACTGCAGCCCAGGAAGGTCAGGCAGGAGGCTAGGCTCGGAGACAGGTGAGTAGCTGGAAATGTAAACTTTCTCCTGGAGGATTCTCCTGGGGGATGGATTGGTTTAGGCTAAAATTACGTCTGTTTTTCTTTACAAAGAAGACATTACCAGGTCCTAGGCCTCTGTGTTTCAGAGCTCAGTCAGTCTGCCTTAGACACATCCATGGCTTCACCATATTGGGAATGAAATATGGGCACTACAGAATGCTGTGCAGGCTGAGAGATTGAAGTCCGGGGGCGTGGACCTCTCCCTCTCCTCTCCTCTCTTCTCTCATTTTGTTTTGTTTTGTTTTTTGTTTTTGTTTGTTTGTTTGTTTGTTTTTTGAGACAGGGTTTCTCTGTGTAGCCTTGGCTGTCCTGGAAACCTCTTTGTAGATGAGGCTGGCTTTGAACTCAGTTCCACCTGCTTCTGCCTCCCAGGTACTGAGACTAAAGGTATGCACCACCAAGGCCCGGCTCAGGCTCTTCTTTTTCACTGTTGCTTCTTTCTTCTGAGGAGACCTTGGTTGTGACTTGCATAGTGCTCTAAGAACATCTGGCTTTGCCAACAGTAGAAAGAGCCCCTGACTTGGAGTCTGGAGGCACGGGTTGAAAAGAGCCCCGCCTTTGCAGACAGGTAGAAGTAGACCCTGGCCCTACCCTTCCTGAGTGTACAATCTGGGACAGGATGCTCTCCTTTCAGCACCTCCGTTTCCTCACCTAAAGAGGAGGCCGGTCCACTCTGAGCCCCATCAGTCTATTCACTCTTTCTAGATATTTTGGGACAAGCCTGGGGGGAGGAATGTCACTTTGTCCATTAGAATGCCCAGGAGGCAGCACTCCTGGATTAGACAGGGGGACCACCTCCAGTTCCAGATTTGAGGGAGAGATTGATTTGAGGTAGAATTTGAGTTAAACTATTGAAACTATATAAGAAACACATTTCCCTTTTTTCTGTTTTTGGTTGGTTTGGTTTGGTTTGGTTTGGTTTTTTGGGTCAGAGTTTCTCTGTGTATCCTTGGCTCTCCTGAAACTCACTCTCTCTGTAGACCAGGCTGCAGACAGAGACCTGCCTGCCTCTGCCTCCCAAGTACTGAGATTAAAGGCGTGCACCACCACTACCCAGCACTGTTTTGTTTTTCAAGACCGGGTTTCTCCATGTAGCTCTGGCTGGCTTGGAACTCACTCTGTAGACCAGGCGGGCCTCAAACTCACAGAGATCTGCCTGCCTCTGCCTCTGCCTCTGCTGGGATTAAAGTCATGGTACTGCCACTGCTGCTGCCGCTGCCACCACCACCACCACCCTGCTGGATGCTGTTTTCTTACACTGTTTTACAAGCAGTACACTAAGGCATGAACATTCAGGATCCCCACTGCCTTCTGAGGCAGGTGACAGCCTCACCTGATAGGTACAGAAGGTGAGAGAAGAGTGGCATAGCCAGCAGCTAGCAGATATGTTAATGAGGAGAGTGCTGCTGCCTCTTAGTTCTAATAGGCCAGGGCGCTACAGCCCCAGCTTTCCTAGGGGCTGGGATTCAGTGCAGCTTGTAGCGTGTCCAACTAGCATATACAGGGCCCTGAGTTTGATTGCCAACCCTGAATAGACCTGGAGACCAGGAGCATGCCTGCAATCCCAGTACCTGGGAAGTAGAGGCAGGAGCTTCAGGGGTACATGGTTGTTCTCATTTGCATAGCAACTGAGTTTGAGGCTAGCCTGGGCTATACAAGACCCTATCTCAAAACTTCAGGAACACTCAACCCTTTTATAACAGCTGTGAGGAGGAGGAGGAGAAGAAAAACATCTTATTTTTACAGGTGTAGACACTGAGTTCAAGTAAATTCACTAGGCTTCCCAGGGCATTCATGTGACAGCTGGGGACAGGTCACTCTGCCAAGCTCTTTGTGCTCACACTGTCCGTAGTCATGGATCCAGCCATGTCGGCGCCCCAGGCACACTCAGAGAGCCTGCTGTATGCCAGGCCCATACAGTTGTCCTGGATTTGGACAACCCTTGCTCTAGCACAGCGGTTCTCAACCTTCCTAATGCTGTGACCTTTTAATAGAGTTCCTCATGTTGTGGTGACACCAACCATAACATTATTTGTGTTGCTACTTCATAACTGTAATTTTGCTACTGTTATGAGCCATAATATAAACATGTGTTTTCCCATGGTGTTAGGTGACCCCTGTGAAAGTCTTTAGACACCCCCACACCCCCCAAAAGAAAGGGTTTGAACTGATGCTCTGGTGGGTCTCCTGTGCTGACATGTGGCATTAGGTGAGGTGGAGGATCATGGGCATCTATGCGATACTGGGCCAACACACAAAGCTACCCAGCTCCAATCTCCCCTGCCTGGGAAGGCCAAGCAGGGTGACCCTAACTTCATCAAGCCTCTCTGCCCTGAGGTAATGATCACCCCTGTATGGGGAACTGACACACTCCATAAGGTGTCTGAATGCCTTCCTTATCTCTGGACTTGGACCTCTTTGGGGCTTGTGTCACATACCCTCTGGGGGACTTTCCCTATCTCTGTTTCACATAATCAAGCTCAGGATAGGAGATGCCATCCCAGGGTGTTACCAGGATAGCTGATCCCACAGCATTGTGGGCAGGATTAGGAGGTCTACCTGGAAATTTCTCCACAGGTATTTGGGTTGGGCTAGAAGCTTCTGTTTGTGAAGGGTTGGGAGATGGTAGATAAGACCTCCCCTACCCACTGTGTGTGTGTGTGTGTGTGTGTGTGTGTGTGTGTGTGTGTGTGTTTGTGTAGAGGTCAGCAGGCTCCATGAACAGTTTTGGAGATAGTATGCCATTGGCTTAGAACCTGTAGATTCAGATAGGCCGATCAGCCAGTGAACCCCGGGAATTTGCCTGTCTCTATTTTCCCAGTGCTGGGGGTTACAAAACACGTGTTACAAATCCCAGGTTTTTTGTTTGTCTTGTTGGTTGGCTTTGGTTTTCAAGAGAGGGTTTCTCTGTGTAAGCCCTGGCTGTCCTGGAACTCACTTTGTAGACCAGGCTGGCCTCGAACTCAGAGATTGGCCTGCCTCTGCCTCCTGAGTAGGAGTTTTTAAAAAACATGTGTTTTGGAGGCTCATACTCACCCTCATGCTTGTTAGCTGACTTGGGAAGTGATGTGTGTGTGTGTGTGTGTGTGTGTGTGTGTGTGTGTCTGGTCTAGACTCTCCTCCATTCACAGAGGCCCCAAATGAAAGGGGTTCTCCCCGCCCCCAACACTCCATTTTATCACCATAAAGATCAAATAATATCCTTAGCTTCCTTACCTGTGCTGTCCCAGAGGACTCCAGAGAGAGTCAAATGCACTCATCTGTGGAAAATGCAGAGATAGGCAAGGGCTGCCCATGTTTTCTGTGGGTGATCTTAATTACACCCAGTCTCCAGAACAGAACAGAGCTGGGCACACCCTAGCTCCCCCCCCCCACTTCTGTCAGCCAGCCTCAACCCACCCCCTTCACAGGCACGTGGAGATGTGTGGTCAACTTGGCAGATGTGGCTGAGGAGTACATGAGATCTTCCCTGGTACATAAAAAGCCCCTCCTCACTTTCCTTGAAAAGAAAAAGAAAAAGAAAGAAAAAAAGCCTTTAACTCCAGCACTCAGGCAAGCCAGCCTCGTCTACAGATCGAGTTCCAGGACAACCAGGGTTATACGGAGGACTCTTGTCTTGACCCCACCCTCCCCCCAAAAAATAGAAGATGGATTAAGATTTCTTTCTTTTGGCTGGGCAGTGGTGGCACACGCCTTTAGTCCCAGCACTTGGGAGGCAGAAGCTGGTGGATCACTGTCAGTTCGAGGCCAGCCTAGTTGGTCTACAAAACGAGTCCAGGATGGCCAAGGCTACACAGAGGAACCCTGTCTCAAAAAACAAAAGAGTCCTTAAAAAAAAATTCTTTTAGCTCCTTCCCTTTCCATGTGTCTTCTTAGAGTTCTGTCTAGCTGTGGGTGTCTCTTTAGGCCCCTATTCTACACTTAACTCTGAGAAAGCTGAATTACTTACAGAACTTTGGGCTTTACCACTGTGTATGTGATAACAGTGACTATGGGGGTGGGGGGGCTGAGAGGATGGGGTGGGTGGGATGGGTGAGGCACAGCAGCCAACTCACATGGCTTGTATCTGTTTGGTCCTTACAGGGTTCACATGAGGGCAGATTATTACCTCTGTTTAAAAGATGGGAAAACCAGGGCTGGGGAGATAGCTCAGAGATTATGAGTGTGTATTCATCTCCAGAGGACCCAAGTTCTGTTCCCTGCCCCAACAATGGGATCACTCACAACGGTCTAATGCCAGCTACAGGGGATCTGACACCCCCTTCTAGCTTCTATAAGCACCTGAACACATATGTATCTGCACGCATGTGCGTGCGCACGTGCGCACACACAGGCACACACACACACACACACACACTTTAATGTTTTTATTTTTTGTTTTTTGGTTTTTTTTTTTTTAGATTTATTTATTTGTTATGTATATAGTGTTCTGTCTGCATAGAACCTGCAAGCCAGAAGAGAGCATCAGATCTCATAAAAGATGGTTGTGAGCCACCATGTGGTTGCTGGGAATTGAACTCAGGACCCCTGGAAAAGCAGCCAGTGCTCCTAACTTCTGAGCCATCTCTCCAGCTCCCTATTTTTTGCTTTTTTGAGACAGGGTTTCTCTTGTAGTCCTGGCTGTCCTGGACTTGCTTTGTAGAGCAGGCTGGCCTCTAACTCACAGAGATCCGCCTGCCTCTGCCTCCCAAGTGCTGAGATTACAGGTGTGCATTACCATGCCCAGCGAAAATTTTCAAGAAATTAAATATTTAAAAAGACAGGGAGTTAGCTGGGCGTGGTGGAGGGAACTAGGTCGAGAGATGGTTCAGTGGTTAAGAGCATTGTCTGTCTGCTCTTCCAGAGGACCTGGGTTCAATTCCCAGCACCCGCATGGCTGCTCACAGCTGTCTCCAGTTCCAGGAGATCCAACTCTCTCAGAAATGCAGGCAAAATACCAATGTACATAAGAGAAATAGTTATAAACAAATAGTTAAAAATAAATAAATAAATAAATAAATAAAAAAGACCAGGAGCTCGGCCTGGTGACACACACCTGTAATCCCAGGGAGGCAGAGGCAGGTGGATTGCTGTGAGTTTGAGGCCAGCCTGGTCTACAAAGCAAGTCCAGGACAACCAAGGCTATGCAGAGAAACCCTGTCTCAAAAAAGAAAACAAAATAACAACAAGAACAGAGCCGGGCGTGGTGGCGCACGCCTTTAATCCCAGCACTCGGGAGGCAGAGGCAGGCAGATCGCTGTGAGTTCGAGGCCAGCCTGGTCTACAAAGTGAGTCCAGGATGGCCAAGGCTACACAGAGAAACTCTGTCTCGAAAAACCAATAAAAAAAAAAAAAAAAAAAAAAGACTAAAAAAACAACAACAACAACAACAAAAAGACAAAGAAACGAAAACAAAAAAATGCCTGAGATCACAGAGCAGCCAGGAAGTCTGCCAGGAAGCTCCCACTCACATACTGTGACTCTGATGTTACAATTCACAATGTAGAGAAGAACTGAAGTCTTGGCTCTGTAAACCGCAGTGCTTTTTGTGCAAGCAGGTCCAGGAACTCCTGACTCTTCCTGCCTTCCCCACCCTGATGAGGGATTGCAGGAGGGAGCCACAACGCCCGGACTCCTCTCTTTTCTAATTAGAAGATCTGTTCCTGGGAGTTAGGAATTCCAACCTGTGTCCTGGTTACACTGGGCTGCAGGTTCATCTAAGTGAGGCATCACTTTCATTTTAACCTCTGATCTGAACTCTCCTGTGCTCAAAACCAGGCATATCTTCTCCTACTCCATCACCTGTGGAGAGGGCAAACTGCTGCTGACTGGGATGTTGCTTTCAAGGCTTGAAAACAATCTCTTGGTGGCTGGTAGTCTGTCTGAACTATTCTTCTCTGAAGGTAGGGGACCTGGCTCCTTTCCTGGGCTGGTCCTGTCACCAGCCAAAGAAAAGCACTAGAGTTGCCTGGTGCTTTCTCCTTCTGCGCATAGACTGCACACAGCTCAGGGATCGCCAGCTTCTGGAGCACACCACACTCACTGGGCTCTTCTGTCCCTGTTTGGAATTTTATTTGGGTTTACTCTTTTGTTGTTGTTTTGTACTTCCTTCCCCTCTCTGTGTCTCTATCTCTATCTGTCTGCCTGCCTGTCTCTCTGATCTGTCTCTGTCTCTCTCATCTGTCTCTGTCTCTCTGTCTCTCTCTGTCTCTGTCTGTCTGTCTCTCTGTCTCTCTCTGTCTCTGTCTGTCTGTCTCCTTTCTTTGCTTTTTGTATGACAGAGTATAGCCATGTAGAACAGGCTGACATGGAACTTGGAGTGATCCTCTGAGACTGAGATAATAGGTGTGCATCACCCGACACCTTATTGTTTTTATATTCCAAATTTTGGAGTTAAATAAAAGTATAAAGAACTAGGGAGGCTAGGAACAGAGGCCTTGCCTAGCTGCTTAGGCCTGAGCCCGATGCCCAGCATTAAAAAATAAAATAAAATAAAATATGTTTGAGAGAGGTTGACAAGATGGCTTGGTGAGTAAATGTTCCTGCTGCCAAGCCCGGCGACCTAAGTTCAATGTCTGGGCTCCATGTGCTGGAAGAAGAAAACTGAGTACTCTAAGTTATCTTCTGACCTCCACATGCATGCCGCAACAAATAAATAAATATAATAAGTAAATAAAGATGTGTGGGGTTGGCAGCCAAGAACATGGACTGCTCTTCTAGAAGATTCCATTTCAGTCCCCAGCATCCATGTCAAGTGACTCACAACCACCTGTACTGCCAGCTTCTGGAGACAGGATGCCTACACAAGCACAAACTCACATATAGACACATAATTAAAAATAAAATAAAAGGTATTTTTGTCTAGGATATAACCTATCTGGTTCAACGTGTGTGTGTGTGTGTGTGTGTGTGTGTGTGTGTGTGTGTGTGTGTGTGTGTGTGTGTATTTGCAATAGGGAAAACTGATCTCTAATCCCCCTACTTGGGTGCTGGAATCAAACCCCAAAGTCTCAGGCACACAAGACAAGCACTCACCATTAAGCTATAGGCCCAGGTCCTCCCAACATTTTAAACAGATTAGAGTTTGTTTTTAACCCAAGGGCCTAACCAGCTTGTCAGGTACTCCAGGGTGTGTGGAAGAGACACTCTCCTTGATCTTACCCTGAGGTCCTTTCGGTAGGAACTTTTGAACATTAAGCACAGGCTAGACCATTTCCATTTCAGTGCTTGTGAGCTCCTGGGGCAGGAAGGGACTCTTCTAGGCTTTTGAAAACACACCAGTGAGCATAGATTCCTCCTTCGTGTGCTTGGCATCCTGTGGGTTTTGTGCGTGATGAGTTAATGCTGGGGAGGAAAGCTAGGGGGCTATGGCTCCCTGAAGTAGAGGTTGTGGGGGATGTGAAAGCATTAGTGAGGTGCCTGGGCCTGCTTCCATAAGATACCACCATTTCAACCAAGATTTGGAGATGGTGTGGGACCGAACCTTGTCAGGATAATGGCGTGAAAGCTTTTCAGGTCTGGGGACCAGCCAGAGTCTGCAAGAAATAAAATTCAACACAAACAGGAGGAAGGGGGCCACCCAAAAGATAAGGAGTCTGAGAACGGGCCAGAGGAAGGGACAACGGTGCTGTGTTGCGGCTGCCCCGTAGGTGGGGTGATTTACTCCATCCTGGGCCAGCTCTGTGCAAAGCCCTGGGCTAACGGAAACCAGAGCCCTGTGGCTTGTGGAAATGGCTCGTATCCCAGCTCTTTCACAAGCACACACACGGCCTTGAGTAAGCAGCTGGCTCTCTCCTGGACCTCAGTGGTCTAGATGTAAAAGAAGATGCTCAGAGTCTGCAGCCCCAGCGTTTGGGAAGCCAAAGCAGTTAGGTCTAGGCCAGCCTGGGCTACATAGTAGCCACGTAGGCCCTAAATATAGGTCTCAAAACAAACACTAGGCCTTTCATTGACCTCGTGCTTGCTGACTTTGAGTGTCCTCAATGATGAAAACAGTGCTAATAATAAGGCAATATGTGGCGCATCTATGTGTGTGTGTGGGGGGGCTGGAGTATTGGGGGCTAAGCATAGGACCTCACACTTGTTAGGCATACATGCTACCACAGGATATCGCCAGCCCTTTGTTCCTCTGAGACACCAGGTCTCCCCAAGTTGTCCAACCTAGCTTTAAACTCACCCTGTAGCCCAGGCATGCCTTGAACTTTCAATCCTCCTCCCTCAGCCTCCTGAGTCATTATAATGACAGGGATCGATGATGCTATCCCTCGCTATCGAAGCTCTTCTGTTTTGCTTTCTTGAGACAGGGTCTCACTATGTAGCCCAGGCTAACCTCAAACTCATTATGTAGCTTAAGATGACCCTGGAACTCTTTTTTTTTCTTTTTTTGAGACAGAGTTCTCTGTGTAGTCTTGCTTGTCTGGACTCACTTTGTAGACCAGGCTGGCTTTGAACTCATAGCAATACACTTGCCTCTGCCTCCCAAGTGCTGGGATTAAAGGCGTGTGCCACCACACCAGCTGGACCTGGAACTCTTGACCCCTTCTATTTGTACCTCCCAAATGCTGGTGTTATAAGTGTGTGATACCGTGTTCAGCCTGCTAATATTGAGACTAAAAAAGTGTATGTATGTGTGTGTGTGTGTGTGTGTGTGTGTGTGTGTTTCTCAGAGCACAACTTGTGGGAGTTGGTTCTTTCCTTCCACCAAGTTGGTCCCAGGAGCTGACTTAGGTCATTAACTCTGGTAGCTGGTTACCTGCTGAGCCACCTCAGTGCCCTGTATTGAGACTTTTTAACTTGAAAAGCAAAACCAACTGACTTGGTTTGGTAAGGGGAAAAAAAAAAAATCTATGAGAGCCAGGAGCTCTCTGGGGCTCTCTGGAAAGGACAAGGCCCTGGGGTGATCCTATAACTGAAATTTAATAAATAAAAGGTGAAAATCCCCTTCCCACTGCACCACAAGGTCTGCATTGTGGGACGGTTCCTCTGCAAACAGCTAACTGTCTGTCTGTCCGTTGGGAAGGTTTAGAAAGTATTGTGTAAGTGGTGGTAGGGGGGGTCTTTGACAAAAGAAAATTTTTTTTTAAAGCAGCAAATGTCTTAACTTTTAGCTAATAAAGAAAGCAATGTGTACAGATACTGCCAAAGAGGCATTGGTGACATTGTATTGGCACAAGCTCCACTCTGTTTTTCCTTGCTCATGACAGAGGGGAGCATTTGGTTTTCTTTGTGTTGTTGTTATTTGGTTTTTATTTTTAAGATTTATTTTTTATTTATTACATGTACAGTGTTCTGCCTGCACACCAGAAGAGGGAACCAGATTTCATTATAGATCGTTGTGAGCCACCACTCGGGACCTCTGGAAGAGCAGACAGTGCTCTTAACCCCTGAGCCATCTCTCCAGTCCCTTTGTGTTGTTTTGTTTTGGGAGGGTCTTACTTTGTGGTCCTGGCTGGCCTCGGGCTTACAGATCCACCTGCCTCTGCCTCCTAAGTGCTAGGATTAAAGGTGTGCACCACTTTACTAGGTACATGCTTGGTTTTTCACTACCAGGACAGAAGTGAGGTGGACTTGCTGGGAGATAGGCCTAATAAAGAAAATCCCTTCCCCCTACAAAAGAGAGCTCATTGCAAGGGCCACAAAATGGGCCGTATGAGGTCTGGAGACAGAGTGCCAGATATCAAATCCCAGTCGTATATAATCCTCTTTGTGACTCAGTTTCCTCGCCCGCATCATAGGTATGAAAATGATGCCTAAGGGCTGGGGATGTAGTTTTGTTGGTCGAACTCGCAGGGAGCTGGATTCTGTCTTCAGCTTTGCATGCACTCTGTGTGTGTGTGTATACATGCCTTGCAACCCTAACCCTTGATAGGTGGAGGCAGGAAGATCAGAAATTCAAGGGAATCTTTGGCTACATAATGAGTTGGAGGCTAGCCTGGGCTACGCTACAGGAAACACTGTCTCAAAAAAATTTTTTTTGTTGGTTTTTGTTTTTGTTTTTTATTTTTAATTTAATTTTATTAATTTATTCTTATTACATCTCAATGGTTATCCCATCCCTTGTATCCTCCCATTCCTCTCTCCCTCCCATTTTCCCCTTACTCCCCTCCCCTATGACTATGACTGATGGGGGGCCTCCTCCCCCTGTATATGCTCATAGGGTATCAAGTCTCTTCTTGGTTTGTTTGTTTGTTTTTTTGAGACAGAGTTTCTCTGTATAACAGCCCTAGTTGTCCTGGACTCACTTTGTAGACCAGGCTGGTCTCGAACTCACAGAGATACACCTGCCTCTGCCTCCCAAGTACTGGGGTTAAAGGCGTGCACTTTATATATATAGCTCATCCTGAGTTGGACTTTCATGCCCTTGATAGCCATAAATGGCCACCATGTTAAAAAGTGCAGTTCTAAGTGGTTGGACTGGTTCTTAGCAGTGGGCTTGGGTGGGCTGCTCAGCAACACACATTCCCTCATCACGCTATGACCACCAGAAAGGCCTCGGAGGGAAAGGTCTGATGGTTGTACAAAATATGAAGGATACCGCATGAGGTCTATGATTCCGAGACTAAACCAAGCTGAACGAGATTTTATTCACTCAATATTCTTTTTCTTCCATGGTATTAACCCCAACCCTCTACTTCCACCTGTCTTGGCATTTATTGTTGGTGTTGTTGATGATGTTGTTGTTTCAGACAGGGTCTCTCTGTGTAGCCTTGGCTGTCCTGGACTTGCTTTGTAGACCAGGCTGGCTTCGAACTCATAGCCATCTCCCTGCCTCTGCCCTCCCGAGTGCTGGGATTAAAGGCGTGCGCCACCACACCCTGCTTCAGTTGAGTCATTTCATGATGCAAACATATTCCAAAATGTCTCTTTGATAAGTAAAGATCATTTTTGTCAGAAAAAAAAAAATCCGTGGTTTAGTGGGTAATGGAAAAAGAATTTAACATTGTTTGTCAACCTGAGTTCAATACCTGGGACACACATGGTAGAAGGAGAGAACTGACACCTGAAATCTGCCCTCTGATCTCCACAAGTGTGCTGTGGCACCCATACCTGTATGAGCACTAACACACACACACACACACACGCATGTACACACGTACGCGCACACACGCACACATGCGGACATGCACACAGGCATACACAATGGAAATTATGGGACTATGCCTTCAGTGAGAGTCCGCAGAGACTAAGGTAGTGTGGTGGAGGTTATAATGGGGGTAGGAAGAATATTTTGGGTTCAACGTGGAAGCTGAGAAAAGCTAGCATTGACAGAAAAGCTGTCAGAGGAGGTTCTTCAGTGTCTGAGTCTTGAGTGAGCCCCATGACCTCAAGTTGCTTAACTAACAGTGACCTTCTTAGCCAAAGGTAGCAGGCGTGAGTGTGAAGAGCATGTGCCAGCATTCTGGGCACACTCAGTACACATTTTTCTGCATGAGTGACTCTGTATTTGGAAGCTATCATTCCTGGGCACATTTAGAAATCCCACAGACCTGTCCTGCTTGCCCACCTTCACCAGGCCAGGAGAGCCGGCTCACCCGCTCTCTCTCCACAGCTGCCCTTTGAGCCGACACAAACGCATCCCTCCTTGGTCTTCTCTGAGGTAAGATGTACCTTGGGGAAGCCTGGCTCCCCAGGCTTGAGGAAGGGGCCTCCCCATCACCCCTTCATCTCCCTAGCTATCATTTTAAGATGTGTTTCCGCATCTATCTTGTAATCTCTTATGAGTTTGTTGAAGTAGGTCTCATTTTCCTATTTCCAGGTTCTTGGCAGTGGTGGAGCACGCCATTAATCCCAGCACTCAAGAGGCAGAGGCAGGTGGATCTCTGAGTTTGAGGCCAGCCTGGTCTACAGAGGATAGCCAAGAGCTACATAGAGAAACCCTGCTTCCAAAAAAAAAAAAAAAAAAAAAAAAAAAATAATGAAAAGCAAGTCTAACCTCCCTTGAGTCTCAGTGAGACTAAAGAAGTTAGTTAGGCCAGAGACCAGGTCTTTTTTTGTTTTGTTTTGTTTTGTTTTGGTGTTTCCAGACAGAGTTTCTTATTGTAGCCTTGACTGTTCTGGACTTACTCTGTAGACCAGGCTGGCCTTGAACTCACAGAGATCCACTTGCCTCTGCCTCCCAAGTGCTGGGACTAAAGGCGTGCGCCACCATGTCCAGCCTAAGATAGTTTTTTTTTTGTTGTTGTTTTTTTTCGACACAGGGTTTCTCTGTGTAGCCTTGGCCATCCTGGACTCACTTTGTAGACCAGGCTGGCCTCGAACTCACAGCGATCTGCCTGCCTCTGCCTCCCGAGTGCTGGGACTAAAGGCGTGCCCCATCACGCCCGGCTAAGATAGGTTTTTGTTAAAGTTAATTTTTTGTACACTATCAAATGATTTGGGAGGGAGAGGAGGCTGGGGTTAGTTTCCAGCACTCACATGTTGGCTCACAACTGTGTAAGAACAGGCTCAAGGGATCTGATGATGCAGTCTTCAGATCTCCTTGGGTACCAGGCACACACGGAACACATACATACCTACACCACTGAAATAAAAAAAAAAGGATGAAGCTGGTATGTACCTGCAACTCAGTACTCAGGAAGAATAGAAGTTCAGGGCCAGCCCTGGCTACATAGCAAGTTTAAGGTTAGTATGAGCTACGTGAAACTGTGTCTCAAAACAACAACAATTACTGCTGTGGAGTCTGGACTAGAGCTGTGAGACCGCACTCACGCAGGCACAATTCATCCAGTATCTGGGGGAGGGGGATAGACAGAGGCACCCTAAGGCCACCAGCAAGCTTAGTGTTTGGGGGACACCCAAGAGGGGTGGCAAAAAAAAAAAAAAATCAGAGAAGTGTCAGCAAAATTCACATCATTTTATTACAACTAAAAGAGAAGCAGGTATTTTCATATTTCCTTATTGTTTAATGGGCATTAAATTTTAATGTACCAGGAGCCAAGCGTGGGACTGAGAGGCCAGGTTGGCCTGCTGTACAGCAAATTTGAATCTACCCTGGCTGTGATCTAAGAGACTGGGGACACGATCTCCTAGATTTTTGGTGTGTGAACTCAGGCCCCCTCCGTGCTAGGCAGATGAGATGCTCCTGTCATTATCAGTGCTACATCTCTAGCCCCAGTAACCATTAAATTTCTAAGTAGCGTTTCACTAAGTGAGCTCCTTTTTAATGTTTGCAATGAAGACAGAGGGAGAAAAAAAAAAAAATCCTAGAGTCTAGCATAAAATAAGAACCAACCAGACGGGTGTGGTGGGAGTGTGCCTGTAATCCCAGCACTCGGAGAAGCAGAAGCAAGTGGATCACTGTGAGTTCGAGGCCAGCCTGGTCTACAAAGTGAGGCCAGGCCAGCCAAGGCTACACAGAGTAAACTTTGTCTTGAAAACCAAGGGAAAAAAAAAAAAAAAAACCCAACCAACTAAAGTGTAGTAATTTAATTGGTCAATGCAGTCAGCACCTGGGGTTGGAAACAAAAAGGCCGTTGAAGAGCTACTCAATGTTCTGTGGTTACCCATTAAGGAGAGGACTTCCTTCTTCCTCCGTGTCTGGCAGTTCCAATATAATGCCCCGTACTATGAACTTAATTTTGGGTTCTTTTGGGCAGAGAAGGAATCAGGAGTGAGGTTGGGTTGTGAGGTCTAGACAGTGCTGCACTGTGAATGAAGCTGGGTATGGCTGGCACATGCCTTGTAATCCCGGTACTGGGGAAGCTGAGGCCAGAGGACCAGCAGTTCAAGGTCATCCTCAGAGACATAGTGAGTTCAAAGCCAGCCTGAGCTACCAAAGACCCTGCCTCAAAGAAGATAAAAGACTGGGTTTGGTGGCCCATGCCTTTAAGTCCTGGAGTTCAGCAGGCAGAGGTAGGAGGATCTCTCTCTCTCCAGTCTGGTCAGCCTGGTCTGTGTAATAAGTTCCAAGCCAATCACTGAGTTGAGAACTTGAACTTGGGTAGATTGCAGATCCCAGAGGACGTTTAGAGTCTGCAGGTAGCACATCTGAATGGGCTACAGCACTGGCTGGGCCCCACAGGGTATTAGTGGGGCTACACAGTACCCCAGGGTATACAGAAAAGCAATGAAAAGCGATAAAGAGGGGTCCAATGGGGTGGGTTCTGTCAGGGACAGCAGCATAGTGAAGCTTGCTTTGCCAGTAAGTCAGCTTCAGCCATGATCAAACTAGTGCCTGCACCAGCTGCGGACTATTTAGAGCAAATCTGTTTTTGATCATCGACGTTTAGCAGATACCCCTAAGCAACAATGACTAGAAGGAAGACTTCCTTTTCACACACCTGTCTTGTTTCCCCTTCATTGCTCATCTGTCTCATCGCTCATGGGTTAGGCCACTTGTGTTCTAGGCCAGGTCTGGCCACTCATGCCAGTGTGTGAGCAGAGGGGGCTAGAGATGAGGGAGCCTTCCAGATTATGGGAAGTCTGGGCAAGAGGCTCAAGGCCATCCTTTACTATGCAAGTTCAAGGCCCACTGGGGATTTATGAGCCCCGGAAGGAAGTGAAGAAATACCATTCCTGTGACTCAGAGAAGCAGAGGTGGGGAAAAAAGTCTCCAAGTGAGAAAATCCCCCAGTGACCATTTTCAGGAGCAATTTCTGTTTCTTTCAAGGTTTTATTTCTGTTGCTATGATTAAAATACCAAAAAGCAGGTTAGGGAAGAAAGGGTTCCTCTTAGCTCACACTTCCAGTCTGTTACTGTGAGGGGGTCAAGGCAGCATGACCTCGAAGCAGCTAGTGGCACCACAGCCACAATCCAGGTCCTTACACCGGGCCACCACGCTGCCTACTGTGGGATGGGTCGTCCCACATTAAAAAAAAAAAAAAAAAAAAAAGACAATCCAGCCCGATCTCCCACAGGCCTGCCCTGACCAACCTGAACTAGGCTGTCCCTCACTGGGACACTTCCCACGCGATTATAGGTTGTGTGAAATTGACTGATCTTCATCAGTACTTCTCACTGCCTGGGCGGGGCTGTGGGAAGCTTATTCACGCTATTAACAGGCTCTTCTGTTTCCCTATCAGGGCTTTAATTGAAGGCTAGGGATGAAAAGGGACCAGAGAGAGAGGACTGAAATTCTAACAGATGCTAATATTCCACACAGGGCGGGTGCGGGGGGTGTGTGCGGTTTGGGTTCTACAGTTGAGGATTCCCTGGCTTGGGGGGGCGGTGGGAGTCTGAGGAGAAGCTGTGCGCCATTATCGCTACCCGGGTTCCTGAGCGATTAGATTCCGAGGCCTGTCCTTAGCAGGAAATGGTAAGGAATCAGCAGGAAACCCAACACAAGGGAAGGGAAACTCCTCCCTCCCACCAAAGGACCGCCAAGGGGTGGTGGGGGTGGGGTTGCATGAAATGGAAAGTGGGCCAGGATCTGAGTAGACCCGGAACAGGCACCCTGAAGTGGATGGAGAGCGGTTGAACCTTCAAAGCAGAGGGGAAAGCTGCCTGGGTAAAGATCCAGTAGAAGCCGCCTTACCGCGAGACTGGTACAGAGCGGCCATCCTCCCGAGGGCTGCCCTCTCCACAGGAGCAGGGAAAGGCTAGTCCTTTATGTACAGGTGTGTGTGTGTGTGTGTGTGTGTGTGTGTGTGTGTGTGTGTGTGTGTGTGTGTGTGTAACCTACCCTTGTTCCTGATTGCTGCCTTACTCAAGGCCAGAAAGATCCAAAAAAACAAAACAAAACAAAACAACCCACAATGTCAAAGTTAACAAACAAACCAGGAGAAAACATGCGTGAGACCAACCCCTGGGAAGCAGTTGAGGTAAAGGAGTAGAGGAAAGCTAAGAATTAATTACTGATTACCGGTTTACCTTTTTTTTTTTTTTTTTTTTTTTTTTGGTTTTATGAGACAGGGTTTCTCTGTGTAGCCTTGGCTGTCCTGGACTCGCTTTGTAGACCAGGCTGGCCTCGAACTCGCAGCGAACCGCCTGTCTCTGCCTCCCGAGTGCTGGGATTAAAGGCGTGCGCCACCACACTTGCTCGCTCCTTTTACTTTTAAACCCAAAGTCCTCAGCTATTTGTGAGGTAGAAGGAAAGCTAGGGAATCCAGTGAAAATACTAAGTCCCAGCAGAAACTGGATGTTAACCCACGGCTCATCCCGGTGGCTAAGACACCAGCACGGAATGTTCCCTGACTCCTTGAGCCAGGCTTCCCTTTGATGTGCGATGTGGACCAGCAGGTGGTACCGGAGCTCTCTAGCCGGAGCTTGGACTAGCTGAGTTCTCATCTGTTTAGATTGTTACCTGAAGAAAGGAAAGGGGGAAAAAGTGTTCTTCTGAATGCTGACACAGCTTTTTTGATGGAGAAAACTTTTTTTTTAAAAGTTAAAAAAAAAAAAAAAAGGAAAAGAAAAACTTTTTTAAATGGCAAAAATTTTTGAAAAACAAAACCAACACAAAACAAGAAAAAAGAGCCTACAACAACAAAGGCTTGGGGAGAGTCCGGTGGAGTTTCATCATGGGTATGAATAGTTTTTTTTTTTTTTTCAGCTTGCTTTCCTCTTCTTTCTGGGTGTTGATGTGGATCTCTTTCTATTTGTTCAGGAAACTGTGACGTGTGTTCTTGGGCAGGGTCTGAGGTTTTGGAACCTTTTTCTAAAAGGGACAGAGAGAGCACCCTGCTGCATTTGCTAATCCAGAGGCTGGCGTGCTGGGCTGAGCTGGTCAGGATGCAGCAGGTTCCCGTGGGCAGCAGGCTGGTGCTGGCTCTCGCCTTCATCCTGGTTTGGGCATCTTCAGTTCAAGGTAAGACCCAGGAACTTTACTCCTCCGCTCTCTGCTATGAAGGCATCAGCAAAGGGATGTCTTCACTTGAAGGTGCAGGTTGTCCTATTGTGGGAGAGGGGGATTTGATGTGGATGAATTCCCTAGTTCACTTGAGTCTGGTCTAAAAAATAAAAAAATAAAACAAACTCTAAAGCAAGTGACAGCCGTAAAACCTATTGGAATGACTGAAAAGTGGCTCTTACTTTTGGAAAAAAAGATGTGTGGTTTATTCATTTGAAGAGTTCAGGAAATTAATCCCAGCACTCAGGAGGCAGAGGCAGGCAGATCGCTGTGAGTTCGAGGACAGCCTGGTCTACAAAAGTGAGTCCAGAACAGCCAAGGCTACACAGAGAAACTTCTGTCTCCAAAACAAAAACAAAAACAAAAACAGAGTTCAGGAAATAAACAGAAAATCACCCAAGTGATTTACAGAGATGATGGCATCTTGGAATGTTCTGGAATATCATCCTATCTGTGAGTTGTCTGCATGTATTCCGTCTTTGTTTCATTTTGAGGTAGGGTCTTATGGAACATAAGATGGTCTTCAAGTTGCTGTAAAGCTGAAGATGACCTGGGATATCTGCTCCTTTTGCCTCCACCTCCCAAGTCGTGGGATAACAGGCATGTGTCGCCATGCTGTGATCCAAGTTAGAGTGCATTCTGATGGCATTGTTATTTTAACAGCAGGAGAGCCTTTTTTTTTTTTTTTTCTTTTTTTTTTTTTTTCAAGACAAGGTTTCTCTTTGTAGCCATGGCTATCCTGGACTCACTTTGTAGACTAGGTTAACCTTGAACTCACAATGATCTGCCTGCCTCTGCCTCCCGAGTGCTGGGATGGCCCAAAGAAAAATTTAAAGACAGTCCAAAGAACGTTAGCATCTGTGGCTCCTGTTCAGAAAATAGCCCATTTTAAAAACCTCTCCTTCATTTTGACTGTCATTAAGGCTGTTTAGTCACACTGAATCAACCTAGAACTTTCCCTAAGACAATGAAAATGAAAAGTTTATATATGAAAAAAGGAGGACAGTGCCTTCTTTGATATATAAGTAACTGTGTAGACAAGGCACAAGGTCAGGGCTTGATAAATTGGCAGCAGAGTTTATGGTTGAAATGGTAAAGGAAATGTTGAGTCACAGTGACACACAGGTCCCAGGGTTGTTTCTTCGAAGTGACTCCAAGCCACGGTGTTCTTACTTCCGGTTGAAATGAAATCTCACAGGTAATCGGAAATCCCTTATATATTGGAAGCTAATAAACTCATTTTCATCTGGTTATGCTAATGTTGGAGGAAAACAGGAAATGACCTTGCCAAGGCTTGGGTCTGTGCATGCAGCTTTGTGATGAGGTTGGAGGGGCCTCACGCACGCCTAGTTCTCCACCTCTGAGCTTGAGCCCCAGTTCCCTCTTTGACAGAGAGTGCAAGTTTACTCAGATCGGTCAGGGGAAAACCTTTGGCTTGATGTAATGAGTCCCCGTAACCACAGGCTCTGACAAGTTAGACAACCGTGAATTCTGCATTTGTGATCCGCTGGTGACTGGTTGGCTCTGGGCATATCTCTAATGGAGACTTGTATGTAAGCCTTGCTGTTGCAAAAGTTCCCAGAAACGTCATGTTGACTCTGTTGACTCTAACTCTGATGGTAAAAATAGGCTGGAAACATAATTTCATCATTAGCAAGAAATGAAGAAGGGGCTGGGGCGGGTGGCTTATACAGCACCCAAGAGGCAGAGAGAGGAGAAACTGTGAATTTAAGGGCAACCTGGTCTGCGTAGCTCCAGGACAACCAGAACTACATAATGAGACCCCATCTCAAAAGATAAAAAGGAAAGAAAGCACGGGAAGGGTAGAGGGGTGGACAAGGCTGTCATTTATGTTCCCTGCTTGTTGATTGAGCTTCTCAGTTGGAGAGGGAAGAGATGAAAAGAGAAATGAGTGAACCAAAAATCTAGGGTGTTTCCAAGGGGCTCTTGGCTCAGCACCTTATGCTCATATCTGAACACGAAGGCAAATGGGTGCTTGGCCGTGAGTTAGTGAGACAAACTGCCTCCGAGCAGCAGTGACACTACTTGTCATTTCTCTGTGCAGTGGCAGGAATGATTCACTACGATTCCCTTTCTGTATTTGCCCCTGCCCCCACCCGCCCCGTCCCTCCCCCACCCCCACTACTTTAATGACACAGGGCCTCAAATCACTTAGCCCAGGCTGGCTTTGAACACGTTATTAGCAAAAGATGGCCTTGAACTTCTGATTGTTCTTCCTAAGTGCTAGGATGCTACCATGCCCAGTCTGTGGCGTGCTGGGACCAAACCCAGGCCTTTGTGTATGCTATACCAGCATTCTATCAACTGAACCACGTCCCCAGCTCCTTATCTTAAATATATGTATTTATATATACACACACACACACACACACACACACACGTATATGGTTTAAATGTGTTTGCAGCTCTCTGGCTTGGATGATCAGATACAGCAGGCTTTCATCTTGTCCATCTTAGGTTACTGCATTAGTTTTCTTAGCTTGCCATAAAAAACACCAAGACTAAGTAACTTAAACAACAGAAATTTAAGCCGGGTGTGGTGGTGCAGCACTTGGGAGGCAGAGGCAGGCGAATCTCTGTGAGTTCAAGCCCAGCCTGGTCTACAGAGTGAGTCCAGGACAGCCAAGGCTCCACAGAGAAACCCTGTCTCAGAGGGGGAAAAAAAGAATGATGGCTAATCTATTTAATATAGGTTCCCTGGAATTGTTGATGAGGCCTGTGATGCCTACATTACACTATCTTTTTTTATTTATTTCTATTTCTTTTTTAAATATTTATTTATTATTATGTACACAGTGCTCTATCTGCCTGCATGTACACCTGCACTCCAGAAGAAGACATTAGATCACATTATAGATGATTGTGAGCCACTGTGTTGTTGCTGGGTATTGAACTCAGGACCTCTGGAAGAGCAGTCAGTACTCTTAACCTCTGAGACACCTCTTCAGCCCTTATTTATATTTCTTAACGTCCATAAAACACTTGGGAGGTGGAGGCAAGAGGATCAAGAGTTAAAGGTCATCCTCAACCGAATAGTGAGCGAGCCCTGGGCTGTATGAGACCCTGCCTCAAAGAAAACAAAAATACTCACAGAGACAAAATGAAAAATGCATGAGCAGGTGTGGTCAAGGGGCTGAGGCTAGACCTCACACTCACACAGGTCCACTCATGGGCACAGCTGTTGGTAAAGTGATTTCACAATCACTGCCCAATAACGATCATCGCTGGCCACGAGGAGGGATTATGACAAGAAGAACTAACTGGACGACACGTCACCGTCTCACGTGGTCCTTGCGTCAACCCCTTGCCAAATACGTGTGCGTTTTGCCCAAGGTCTGTTAGAGTGAGCTAAGAAGTCAGTTTCAAGGTCAGAATTAAGTTTCTAGTCACAATGAGGAACGGACACATTCTTTAATTTTATTATTATTATTTTACTTTATGGACAAGAGGATGTCTGTGCACCAGCTGCGTGCCTGGCACCCAAGGAGGCCAGAAGAGGGTGTCAGATCTCCTGGAACAGGAGTTACAGACAGCCGTGAGCTGCCAAGTAAGTGCTGGGAATTGAACCCAGGTCCTCTGCAAGGGCAGCCAGTAGTCTTAACCCACAGAGTTGTCTCTCCAGTTTTTTTTTTAAATTTAAAACAAACAAACAAACAAAAAACGTTTCTTCTACTGCAGTCTTTGCTATGTTTCCTGTGGAGGTGAGGGCAAACTGAAAGTAAGCTTGGAGCTTTTTATAGCCTGTCAACCCGTGCCATGTGCGGAGAGGGGGAAGCTGGCCCATCGTGTGAAGTTGCAAGGCTAATAGGAAATAGGAAGTTGCTCCAATATAGATAATAGCAGCTGCCGGAACGCTACCACTTTTTTCTACCATTTTCTTTTTCTTTTCTTTTCTTTTTCTTTTTTTTTTTATGAATCAGAATGGTCTTTTCTCTTCTTTTTTTTTTTTAAACCTCTCCTTTTGACAATTTCTGCTTAAGTTCTTCTCATGCATCTGTAGCAAGATTCCATTAAGAATAGGAAATTAGTTAAACTGCGATCTGGTGGGAGGCATGGAAGGCAGGCTAGGAAGAGATAGCAAAGGCTTGTAGAGAGAGTTGCCCTCTTTGTTTCCTCACAAGAAGTATTGAGTGAGACAGGGCTAGTGAGTGTGTGGAGAGGGTCTGGTGGCAGAGGAGGAGGCTCTCCCTTAGACACCACTATGTCATTGGCTCACAGGTCCACCGTGCGTGGGACCTTGAGGAAGAGAATGTTTCTGCCCATATGTGGACACTCTCTTTCATTTGAAAAATTATGATCCTCACATACATAGTAGTGCCTCCCTGGAGGCTGAGGCAGGATTGTAAATTCTAGGCTAGCATGGGCTATATAAGGAGACTCTATCTCAAAAGACCAAAATGGCTGGGTGTGCTGACACACACCTTTGGTCTCAGCATTTGGGGGGCAAGGGCATGTGGATCTTTATGATTTTTGAGGCCAGCCTGACCTGCATAGTGAGTTCCAGGCCAGCTAAGGCTAAGTAGGGAGATCATGAAGAGAAAGCAAGAGTGAGAAAGTGTGTGTGTGTGTGTGTGTGTGTGTGTGTGTGTGAGAGAGAGAGAGAGAGAGGGGGTGGGTGGGAAGAGAGAGAGTTGAGTGGGAAAGGAGGAGGTGAGGGAGAGCTGAGAATATGATCAAAATATGTTATATGAAAAAAAAAGTTGCCTGTAATCCCAGCACTCAGGAGGCAGAGGCAAGCAGATCTCTGTGAGTTCAAGGCCAGCCTGGTCTACAAAGCAAGTCCAGGACAGCCAAGGCTACACAGAGAAACCCTACCTCAAAACAAAAACAAAACAAACAAAAGACAAAAGAAAAAAGTTAACATGCACACACACACACATCAATATAATAAAAACAAAACAAATAGTGATGATCATTAGAGATTTGTAGTCTCTAAAGCAAGATAAAGAGAAGACTCTCAGGGCTGCAGGGGCCAGAACTTTGTCTTCGCAGCCTTCCCACACCCGGGAGTAGCTATGTCAGGAATTTGTTTTTCCATAACTGTGTTCTTTATTTTAATGTACCTTTAATTTCATTAGCGTAAGAGTTGGGTGGATTTTAGGATGGGACGACTTCTACTTGTGATCTCTTTCTTTCTTATTTTATTTGTTTTCTTATGAGTATGTGAGCTTGCACACACCCACACACACACATGGAGGCCACATGACAACTTCAGTGTCATCCTCAGGGACACTGCCCATCTCCTTTGAGATCAGGGCTTTTGCCAGGCAGTGGTGGCACACACCTTTAATCCCAGCACTCAGGGAGGCAGAGGCAGGTAGATCTCTGTGAGTTTGAGGCCAGCCTTGTCTACAATGGGAGTTCAAGATAGCCAAGGCTACACAAAGAAACACTGTCTCAAAAATCAGAGAGGGAGGGGTGGAGGAGTCTCTCATTTGCCTGGAGCTCACCAATTAGGCTAGGCTGGCTGGTCAGTGAACCCCAGGGATTTTCCTGTTTCTACCTCCCCACTGCTGGGATTAAAAGTGTATTCAACCAGGCCTCACCTTTGTAGGTTCTTGGGATAAAAATCAAGTCCTTGTGCATACAAAGCAAGCCCTGTAGAAGCAGAGCCCTGACCTTTTGTTTGTTTGTTTTTTGAGACAGAACTACACCATGTATCCCTGGCTAACTTTGAACCTGCTATGTAGACTGGACTGGCCTTGAATTTGGGGCCACTCTTATCAAGTGCTGAGATCTCAGGCCTTTGCAACCAACCTGGTTTTGATTTCTTATTATTTTTGTTTATTTGCTTTTTGTTTTTGTTTTTGTTTTTGTTTTTTCCGAGACAGGGTTTCTCTGTGTAACTTTGGTTGCCCTGGAACTCACTGTAGACCAGGCTAGCCTTCATCTCAAGAAAAGGGATCTGCCTGCCTCTGCCTCCTGAATGCTGGGATTAAAGGTGTACACTTGGCTGATTTCTTCCTTATTTTTAGACAGGGTCTCATGTGGCTCGTGATGACCTTAAATTCAGCAAGTTAAGGATGACCCTGAACTTCTGATCCTCTTGCCTCCATTTTCAGATCTGTGGCAGCACGTCTTGTTTTGTGCAGTGGGGGCTTAGTGCATGCTGGGCAAGAACTCTACCAACAGGGGGCGCTACCTCCCCACCTTTCATTAGTTCTGAAGCTGCTCTCTTGAGAATCAGTTTATACACCACACAGTTCACTCTCCAACTTACATGTCTGTGGGTTTTAGTGTAGTCACAGATTGTGTAATTATCCGCATCAACTTTTAGGAAACTTTCCCACCTCCCAAAGGTTTTGAATTCTGGGGGAAATATGTTTTACTCATCTGCCAAAGTGATGTTTTTTGTTTTTCTTTTCACTAGTGGAAAGACGCAGCTGTTGACTGGGGTACCTCTTGTTTGATGGGCTGAGGGTGTCACTCAGTGGCAGAGGATGCGCGAGGCCCTAGGTTTGATCTTGACCCTGTAGGAGAAGTAAATACATTCGGTTAGCTTTTCAGTAGAACTTTCTAGGCAAGCTCACATTTTCTCTGTTCATCAGCCACTTGCAGAGGGGCCTGCCCTATCCTGTCCAGGACCCAGCAGCCACACTAGATAGAATATTCTGAGTCAGCCAGTGGCTCACGCCATTAATCCCAACACTTGGAAGGCAGATTTCTGAGTTTGAGGCCAGTGTGGTCAGGGCTACACAGAGAAACCCTCCCTCGAAAAAGTAAACATCATAGCCGGGCATGGTGGCGCATACCTTTAATCCCAGCACTCGGGAGGCAGAGGTAGGAGGGTTGCTGTGAATTCCAGGCCAGTCTGGTCTACAAAGTGAGTCCAGGATAGCCAAGGCTACACAGAGAGACCCTGTCTTGAAAAACCAAAAAACCAAAAACCAAAAAAAAAAAAAAAAAAAAAAAAAAAAGAATTAAGATTAAAGGCGTGCACCACCACGCCGGCAAGGCTTGAAACTTTGAACCCAGTAGAGTTGGCTTCACGATTGTATTGGGTATTTGTATAGGGATGACATCGCCCCCTGCTGGACAACAGGCGCTTACTTCCTCCACCCCATTCCCCTACCCCCCAGATACATGATACTCTAAGTCAAAGCTAAATGCCTCAGGAAAAAAGAAGAAAAGAAAAAGAAAAAGAAAAAAAAGGAGAAGAAGAAGAAGAGAAGAAAAGAGAGAGAGAGAGAGAGAGAGAGAGAGAGAGAGAGAGAGAGAGAGAGGAGGAGGAGAGAGAGGAGGAGGAGAGGAGAGAGAGAGAGAGAGAGAGAGAGAGAGAGAGAGAGAGAGAGAGAGAGAGAGAGAGAGAGAGAAGCATTCAAATGCCTTGAACTTTGGCCGTATGCAAAGTCTTGTGTTGTTGGGCTTCACAAACCTTCCTCCCATTTGAATCGGGAGCTCATCACCATAGTGCTATCCACATTTGAAACGCCATAAACTGAGAACCAGAGTGGTACTAAGTGGCAAATCGGGTCTCCCTTCAAGTGGGTTACTCTCAGAAATGATTAATGCTGTCCTCATCGGAGAGACCAGCATTTGGAGGGCTGTGATCATGGGGCTGGTACCATTCAAAGAACCTAGCTTTTCTTTTTAAGATAATTTCCTATCTTTTAATTTAATTTAATTATAATTTTTAAATTTTTTTAATTTTTAATTTTATTTTTATGTGTATGAGTGCTTTAGCCTGCACTTAAGTTTGCACAATGTTCATGCCTCCTGCCTGCAGAGGCCACCAGATCCACTGTGACTGCAGTTAGGGGTAGTTGGGAGCCACCATGTGGGTTCTGGGAACTGAACCTGGATTCTCTGCAAGAACAGTAAGGACTCTTTAACCACTGAGCCATCTCTCCAGCCTTATATTAGAGTCTTTAAATGTTTTGTTTTATTTGGGTTGGTGAGATGGCTCAGTGGTTAGGAACACTGTCTGCTTTTCCAGAGGGCCTGGGTTCAATTCCCAGCAACCACATGGTGGTTCCTGACCACTTATAAAAGGATCTGATGTCCTTTCCTGGCATGTGGGTGTACATGTACTTCTACACTAAAAACAAAAAGATTTTATTTATATATACAGTGTTGTGCCTGGATGCCAGAAGAGGGCACCAGATCTCATAGATGGCTTGTGAGTCACCATGTGGTTGCTGGGAATTGAACCTTTGGAAGAGCAGCCAGTGCTCTTAACCTGTGAACCATCTCTCCAACCCCATATTGGAGTCTTCTAAACACTTATGTCTTAGAGGAATTTTGTTTATTACAGCAGTTTAGAAAATACATTTTAAAATTTCTTCATTTTCTTTTTCTTTCTTTCTTTCTTTCTTTCTTTCTTTTTTTTTTTTTTTTTTTGGCTTTTCGAGACAGGGTTTCTCTGTGTAGCCTTGCCTCTCTTGCTTTGTAGACCAGGCTGGCCTCGAACTTATAATGATCCACCTGCCTCTGCCTCCCAGGTGCTGGGATTAAAGGCATGCGCCACCACGCCCAGCCAGTTCAGTATTTCTTACAGGCAGCTTCCACCCCATTAAAGTGTGCGTGCACCTACAATCTAACATTTGAAGCAATGGTGGGAGTCAGAGGCTGGAAGATCTCCGCGGGCTCCATGCCATCTGGGTTTTCATAGGAATTTCCAGGCCAGCCATGGTTACAGTGTGAGATGCTGTCTAAAAACACAAAACAGAACAACAACAAAAAGTCCAAACGAGGTGGCAAGAGACCCTGCCCGACTGTGAACAGAGGAGCGTGTTTCCTAGGAATTCTAAGCACAAAGAACGAGCTTTGATCCACATTTCATTCTTAAGAATGCCATATTGGGGGCTGGAGAGATGGCTCAGCAGTTAAGGGCACTGTCTGCTCTTCTAGAGGTCCTGAGTTCACTTCCCAGAAACCACATGGTGGCTCACAACCATCTATACTGGGATCTGATGCCCTTTTCTGACCTGCAGATGTACATGTAGATAGAGCACTCATACACATAAAAATAAATAAATAAATAAAAACCTGAAAAAAGAAAGAAAGAAAGAATGCCAGGTGGTGGCGGACGCCTTTTATCCCAGCACTTGAGAGGCAGAGGCAGGCATATGAGTCTCTCTGAGTTTGAGGCCAGCCTAGTCTACAAAGCGAGTCCAGGACAGCCAAGGCTACACAGAGAAACCCTGCCTTGAAAAATAAAAACAAACAAAACAAAAACAAACAAAACAAAGATTCACATTGTCACAGGGTCCAACACACAAGCGGTTGGAGGCTGTACTGTTTGGGGTCATCTCAGTGTACCCAACCATTTCCCGTGCTTTATACTAGGAGTTGAATCTACCACTTTATGCGTTCCATGTAAGTTCTCTACCACCTAGTCTTTTACACAGAGTGGCTCAGGCTGAGCTCTGACAGGTCTTGAACTTGGAACCTCCCTACCTCAGCCTTCTGAGTAGCTAGGACTGCAGACCTGTACCACCAGGCCTGGTTTCCTCAGACTGTCTGAACCATCTATGGATTCGGCAGGGTGTGGTGGTGCAGAGCTGGCATCCTAGTACTGAGGAGAGGGCATGCAGAGGCTCTCCTCTCCATTCGAGGTTGACCTGGGCTACATATAGCAAGACCCCATCTCATAGCAGCAACAACAAAAGCATGGGATCTGAATCGTCTCTATAAAAGGCAGGCAGGCTTTGTGATCAGCTACAGATCCTGGCTCCCTGACTGAGGACCTTCGTGACTCATGTTTCCTTTGTGTAATGTGGAGATAAAGATACAAACATGGTATTAGTACTGGACAGTGGGGGCCCACACTTGTGAAGCCAGCACTGGCAGTACTGAGGCAGGAGGATTAAGAGCTCTAGGACTGTGGTAGCCACACACGCCTTTAATCCCAGCACTCAGGAGGCAGAGGCAGGAATCTCTGAGGTCGAGGCCAGCCTGGTCTACAGAATGAGTTCCAGGATGGCCAGGGCTACACAGAGAAATTCTGTCTCAGCCATTGTGGCACATGCTCTTAATCCCAGAACTCAGGGAGGGAGAGGCAGGTGGAGCAAAGTGAGTTGAGGGCAAGCCTGGTTTACAAATCGAGTCCAGGACAACCAAGGCTACATGGAGAAACCGTGTCTTGAAAAAACAAAACAAAACAGGGCTGGAGAGATGGCTCAGAGGTTAAGAGCACTGTCTGCTCTTCCAAAGGTCGAGTTCAATTCCTAGCAACCACAAGATGGCTCACAACCATCTGTAATGTGATCTGATGCCCTCTTCTGGCCTGAAGGGGTACAAGCAGGCAGAGCACTGTAAACATAATAAATATTTTTTAAAAAAAGAAGTCAATATCACTAAATAGCTGCCACAATGCCTGGCATTATCTTAAGGTCTTCATATGAATCTTCTTATTTAATTTTTGCAACAAATTTAGGATAACACTGGGCTTTAGTTTATAGTGCAAGTTCAAAGGTCAAGGTTTCAGAACTGATCGGAGGCAGAGCTGAGGTGAGCCTCCTCTTGCTGTTCACTTCCAAAGTTATTCTATTTAAGCACTTTCTTTTTTATTCTTTGTTTGATTGTGTGTGTGTGTGTGTGTGTGTGTGTGTGTGTGTGTTTAGTGTAGTGTGCTCATGTGCTCATGTGTATAGATCAGAGGACAACTTGTCAGTTCTCTCTTCCTACCATGTGGGTCCTGGGGATCAAACTCAGATCACTGGGCTTAGCAGCAACACCTTTACCCACCAAGCCACCTCACTGGCCCTGTTGTAAAGCAGTACCCTGAGAACGACAGTGTCCATCACAGGCACTGTTGGACACAAACCGGGTGGCCTTCTGCCAAGTTTAGAATCCATTTAATTAACTTGTTAGACACAGAGAGTAGCCAATCCTAGCGAAGCTATGTGAGACATACTTATCACCCGTGTGGGTTCCTTGTTCGGACAGGTTATCCTGCGCGGAGAGCCAGGTACCAGTGGGTACGCTGCAAACCTGATGGCATCTCCGCAAACTGCGTTGAGGAGAAGGGACCGCTGTTTGACCTGGTTACTGACGACTCCAACAACATTGGCCGTCCAATGACTGATCCTGTTTTGTAAGTGGACTTCTGTCTGATGTCACAGGAGTGGCTGGGCGTTTCTTTTCAGGTTCTGGCTGTGGTAACTCTGTTTTCTACTTCACATAAGGCATGAGATGCGCCATCACACATGGGCTCATTCACGCTTTCCTAAGGTTTTCTTGTGGGTGGCAGGGACTGTTGGGGACTGTTTGCCCAATGTATATTGGAAAAAGTTGAAATAGGTTTAGTTATGCAAATAAAGTGGGATTTTGTTTGTTTTGCTTTTCAAGACAGGGGTTTCTCTGGGTAGCCTTGGCTGTCCTGGACTCGCTCTGTAGACCATGCTGGCCTTGAACTCACAGAGATCTACCTGTCTATGCCTCCCAAGTGCTGGGACTAAAGGCATGTATCACCACACACAGCTAAATAAAGTGTTTATATATTAAAAATAAGTTAGATTTTGTTTTTTTGGAGACAGAGTTGTTTGTTTGTTTGTGTTTTGATTTTTTCCAAGTTAGGGTTTTGTTCTGAAAAAACAATGATATATTTTAAAAAGTTAGGGGCTCAGTGTGGTGGTGCACACCTGTAATTCCCGCCCTTGGGAGGCAGAAGCAGGTGGATCTCTGTGTGTTCCAGGCCTGCCTGGTCTACAAAGAGAGTCAAGGACAGCCAGGGCTACACCGAGAGACCCTGTCTTGAAAAAACAAAAACAAAACAAAACACCCAAACAAACAAACAAACCAACAAAAACCTATTAGGACCTAAGTCAGCTAGACATGGTGATACATTGATAAACTAAAATGGATAAACCAAGGCAGGATGGTCATGGATTCAAGTCCAGGCTGGGCCACATACCTTGTCTCAAATCATCTACAACTCAGAAGCAGCCTACCTTGGTTCTTCACTTGTGTGCGTTTATTTACATGCATGAACATGTATGTGCAGAGGTCGGAGGACAGCTTCCAGCAGTGAGTTGTCTAGGAGACTGAAGTTCTGTCATCAGGCTTGGCAGCAGGCACCTGGATGTGATGAGCCATCTTGCTGGCTAGCGTGGGAAGATGCCAGCTGGCCACCTCTGGTTACTTTGCTGTCTCTTGTTGACGTCACTTCTCTACTGCTACATGTTGAAGCAGCTCGCCTTATGTTAAATATTCAGAGTTTTCCTGTCTCCTATACCCGCCCCTTGTCTCGGACTCTGTTCTACAGGTGCCTCTCGGGAGCCAGCATCTTCTTCTGCTTCCTGACACTGGATAGACTCCCTTCCTTGTCTCTGCTGCACCTCTATAACTATTTCCCCACTCCTCTCTTAGTATATCAGATTTTTAAATTTATTATTATTGTTGTTGTTGTTGTTGTTGTTATTATTATTATTATTATTATTAGCAGAGTTTTGTCTCACTATATAGCCCTGGCTGGCCTGGAACTTGCTGTGCAGACCAGGCTGGCCTTGAACTCATAAAGATCTACCTGCCTCTGTCTCTGCCTCTCAAATGCTGGGATGAAAGGTGTGTGGCACCATACTTGGCCACATCACCAGTTTATAGAAGGGATGCTGGTGCTTGCTTTTGCCCCCGACCCCAACACGCAATTAGATTTCTGCTGCCACCTTCAATCCTGAGTATCTGGTGATTGATACACATCTATTGATTGTGTCTCTATTTTTAGGATACTTGACCTCTTCACTGCCTTTCAAAACGACTAACCCACCACTTGCTTTGAAGCTTCTGTGGGCTTCTCCCATTCACCCTATGCTGGTTATGGGATTTCCACGGCTGCTTTCTCTTTTGCTCATTTAATTTACGGTGTGTCCTGGCTCGGCAGCAGTCCATTGACTGTTCCACGCCTTTCAATTCCATCTGTATGTCAGTTACTGACAGTCTGCACCCCTCTTCCTCTGATGTGGGGGCTGAAGCATCCTCCTGGAGCACACTTGGTGACATTTGTTTGTTTCCTCTCTGCACTGTTTACCATTTTTCTAATTGATTTTTTTTTTTCGCTAGGTCATTAACTTCCTGAGCAGGGACCTCACATTTTTGTCCTTGTTGTAGCTCAGGTAGCGATGACAAGGACATTCAACAAATATATTTATTGAATGTATGCACGACTGGCTATAACTCTGATCAGTTTTACAGCCTACGGTTTATGGTTTTCATGGAGAAAATGGCCCACAGGCTATGACATTCAACCTTTCCCCCTACCCGCTTTTTGAGACAGGGTCTTGATATGTGTAGACCAGGTTAGCCACAAATTTGTGGTCTCCCATATGTTGAGATGACTAGTTTGTGCCATCAATCTGGGCTTGAACTCAACTTTTGCCAAAGATGCTTTACTGTCCAGATTTGTCAAGGATGGGTGGCACTGTTTCTCTGTTCTGGCTTTTGTGTGCTCATGAGAAGGAGCCAGCCAACTCAGCCCTGGCAGCTTTACCTTTCAGCTCGCGACTACAGGTTCCAGTTTTATATTTTCAGAAAGAAAACTTAATGTTTCTATCTTGGTAAGGCTAATAACCTTTTCCAGGTGTAGTGGCGCACACCTGTAATCCTAGCAGTCGGGAGGCAGGTGGATCTCTGTGAGTTTGAGGCTGCCTGGTCTACAGAGTAAGTTTCATGACAGAGCCAGGGCTACACAGAGAAACCCTGTCTCAAAACAAAACCAAAAAAAACAAACAAACAAACAAACAAAGCAAAACAAAACAAAACAAAATGACAACAAAATAAACAACAACAACAAAAAGAAAAAGGGAAACAGGGTTTCTGAAGTGACATGAACAAGGAGTGCTGTTCTCCTGAGTCGGCTTTAGGTAAATGTGGAATTAGGGAGTGCAGGGGTTAACATTATAAATATAACAAACATGGAGATGGAGGGCTTGGCTTACTCTTTTTCTGTATTTGTTTTATGTGCTTGTGTGTTTGCTTGCATGCATGTGAATGCATCCCTTGCATGCCTGGTGCCAGAGGAGGCCAGAAGAAGGTGCCAGATTATCTGAAATTGGAGTTACAGGTGATTGTGAATCACCATGTGGGTGTTGGGGACCAAACCTAGATCCTCGGCAAGATCAGCAATAGCTTTTAAATTAATGTCTTTTCAGCCTGCCTTTTTTCTTTTGAAGTACTGAAGAGGGCTTTAGCTCTTTGTATTTGAACAAGTGGGTGCCTAAATTTGTTTCTATGTTGCCTCCTACTCTGCCTACCCTCCTCCCCCGCCCCTGTATCCACACCTCATTTTTATTTTGTTTTTAGAGAAAGGGCTCAGGTAGCCCATGATGGCTGCAGTTCACTATGGATCCAAGGATTACTCTTAACTTCTGACCCTATCGCCTCCACCACTCAAAAGCTGCCATAATCTGTGTCTACTCCACACCCATCTTATTTCTTTCTATTAAAATATTGGGATTACATTCTTTATGAGTAGAACTTTACTTTTTTTTTTTTTTTTTTTTTGTATTTCAGGATGAGAGGATTCCCGAATGATTTCTTCCCCATTTCTGAAGACTTTTCTGGGTCAGGCTCGGGCTCCGGTTCAGGTTCCGGCTCCGGTTCTGGTTCCGGTTCCGGCTCCGGAAGTGGCTTCCTAGCTGACATGGAATGGGAATACCAGCCAGTAGATGAAGGCCAAGTTGTCTATTACGACTATAGGCCTTCTGATAGGATGCTCTCAGAGCAAAACCAAGAGCAACCAGAAGATTTCATTATATGAAAGTGACCGCTTCCGTTTCCCCACCGCCACATGGAACAATGTGTTCAGTATACTTTGTGTACCACGTTTAAATGATCAGTCTCAGGATAAAGAATTTTACAGAAAATTAAAAATGCCTGGCAAAGACTCTTAAATCCTGTCACCCTTTCCTCATTAATTCGTAAGGAATTATGCTTTAATAATGTTATCTATCTTATTGTTCTAGAAATACCTGCGTTTACATGTGTATTGAGTCAACCTTATTAAATTAACATACACTTCCATTATTATATGATAACTTGAAAAGGCCATGCTGTTTTTGAAAAATTCAACTTGAATAGCAAATTGATGAACAACATTTCATACCAAAAGTGTTCAGGAACCTGACTCGCATTGTGAATTACAGATACACTTCTTCATATGATTAAAAATAGAATAAAATGAACCACAGTGACTTCCTACAGTGGCTCTGTGACATGGTTTGCCATGAAGGCTTCTTTCTGTTTTGCTATGGCCATTGGATGTGATGGGGAAGCAGTGAGTGTTGCTTACCTAAATAGTCTGGGTTGTACAGGCAGAAACCTAACACCTCAGCCGGGCAGTGGTGGTGCAGAGGCAGATGGATCGCTGTGAGTTCGAGGCCAGCCTGGCCTACAAAGCAAGTCTAGGACAGCCAAGGCTACACAGAGAAACCTTGTCTCGAAAAACCAAAAAAAAAAAAAAAAAAAAAAAAAAAAAAAAAGAAAAGAAACCTAATACCTCAAGCGACATACAGCTGTGGTCTCAATGCCTCATAATGCTTCGCCTTTTCCTGGATGCCTGTTTATTTTCAGTGTCACTCCATTAAAGCAAGGATATAACCAAAGGGGGCAAACTGTTTGGGATTTCTTTATCTAATCCAGAAAAGAATTACTTTTAAAAAGGTTATATATTTTTTTATATACAATTTTAAAGGATTTAAATTTTTGTTATGTATACAATGTTCTGCCTGCATGTGTGCCCTGCCCACCAGAAGAAGCACCAGATCTCATTATAGATGATTGTGAGCCACCATGTAATTGCTGGGAATTGAACTCAGGACCTCTGGAAGAGCAGATGGTGCTTTTAACCTTTGAGCCATCCCTCCAGCCCTTTTATATAAATTTTTATACACATATACACACATATATACAATATATATTGTATATATAGTTATAATATTTATTTATTTATTGGGCTGGAGAGATGGCTCAGTGGTTAAGAACACTGGCTGCTCTGCAGAGGACTTGGGTTTAGTTCCCAGAACTCACATGGCAGCTCACAACAGGAGATTTGATATCCTTTTCTAGCTTTCATGGGCACCAGACATACACGCAATGAACCCATATACATACAGGCTAAGACGCTCATACACATAAAATAATAAGTTAATAAATCTTTTTTTAAAAACAAATAAAAATACCTCCCCAAACTACTTCAATTGCCTTCTCTGATTCTTTGTCCTTAATATGTAGAATACATGGGTCTGGGAATGAAGGAGCAGAAAAAGAGACTCATTTGCTTCAGATGTAACTTGGGGAATTTGTGCTTTCCATTCCTGAGACCTTTTCAGATTTAGATGTTACCTTGGTTAACTTTGCCAACTTGGCAAGCCTCAGGTCATCTGAGGAAAAAAGAATCTCCATTGAGAAGTTGCTCAGATCAGATGGACCTATGGGGGATTGTATTGCTTGTTAATTGATATAGGAAGGCCTAGCCCACTGTGGGTGGCACCATTCCTAGGCTAAAAGAAAGTCCAGGGCTATAAGAAAGCTAGCCAGTGAGTAAGCCAAATTCCTTCCCTCCTCTAAATTGATTCAGTCAGAATATTTTAATACAGCAACGGACAGGAGGCTAGAACAGGTGTTAAGGCTCTCTGGGGGAACTATTTACATTAGGGTACATTGTGAGAGTTCCACTAAACTTAAGCATGACATTTTAAGCAATCTATGCTAAGGGATGAGAGCCAAAACTAGGGCTCAGCTTGAGAGTAATGGAGCGAGTCACGTATAGAAGCCCTGCACAGCTGAGCAAAAGGATAGGTGACACTCGGTGATCTATGGAGGTTCCTCCTAATATTCTTATCATGTTTAGCCAAGCATTAAACCATCAGGAATAATATTTATCACCATTCACGATATAGTGGTAGAAACACAAATAACTGTATTTTTATTATGTTTTTTCCAATATCCATAATAATTATAAGCAGAATGCTAAGACAGCAAAGAAAAAGAGTGAATGATTGTGTAGAAGCTGTTAGCTGCTATTCTCTCAGTATATTTCTTAGTATTTCAATCACTGTTTAAAATATTAATATATTTTTCGGTAATCTGCCGCCTTTTATCTATGCCAAACTGGGGTTTCTCATTCTTGTCATCATCGGCGCTTTGGGAAGAATTTCTTTCTCTTCTTCTTGTGTGTGTGTGTGTGTGTGTGTGTGTGTGTGTGTGTGTTAGAATTGGGGATTGAATCTAAGGCCTCATGTTTGCTATGCAAGCACACTGCCACCAAACTATATCCCAAGCCCTTGGACAGGATTTCTTTGTTGCAGAGGATGCCTTGTTTATTGTGGAAAGTCTCTTGTGGAATGTCCCCATGAGCTGCCCATTCCCCTAGACGCCAGGGAAAATACCTCCAAACATTTCCAGATAATCACTGAGGAGAAAATCTTCCCCTCTTTAGACTTTCTGGGAGGAATTGATGCTCACTTAAAGGCTAGTGGCTCATCAGTAACATTGTTACCTTTACATTTGTTGCCTATTGCATGACTCATCAATGGTTTACAGAAGCCGAGCCTAGCGGCTCAGGCCTTTAATCCCAGCACTTTGGAAGCCGAGGCAGGTGAGTTCAAAGCCAGTTTGGCTACATAGTTTCAGACCAGGCAAGGCTACATAGTGAGACTTTGTTTCAAAAAACATAAGTAACAAAAACGTCTATAGAAAGTAAGACATTAGTAGCATGAACATTCATTTCCTTGATCTAAGATTTCTTTTAAAAATATTTTCTTAATATGTATGAGTGTCTTGCTTGTAAGTATGCACATACACCATGAGTGTACCTAGTGCCCGTCAGGTTCTTTGAAACTGGAGTTACCGACAGTTCTGAGCCACCAATTGCATAATGAAATCAAATTGGGTCCTATGCAAGAGCAGCAAAGTGCTCTTAACTGTTGAGCCATCTCTTTAGCCTATGATATGAAATTTTTTATTTTTTTATTTTTCAAGACAGGGTTTCTCTATGTAGCCTTGGTTGGTCTGGACTCTCTTTGCAGACCAGGCTGGTCTTGAACTCACAGAGATATGCCTACTTCTGCCTCCTGAGTGCTGGGATTAAAGGCGTGCATCACCATGCCCTGCTGATACGAAATTTATTATGGAAGAAATTACTTCATTTGTCTTCACAAGGACAGAATACTAATTAAATAGGAATTCCAGAAAATAAGAGCTCTTGGCATTTGAAAATATGTTTCCATGCATTCGTTACTTATTGCTACATAATTAATTACCTCGACACTTTATGGCTCATGCATATCCTTAATCCCAGGAAAGAAAGATTACAAGGTACACAGTCAATACAGGAGAGCCACACATCTCACAATGAACAATTTAAATTTCATTTACAATAGTGCAAAAAATTACAGGTACCTAGAAATAAATTTAATAAATGACGTGTGTTACTACAAACTACAAACACTGGTGAAGGACACTAAAAAAGATCTAAAAAACTAGAAAAATGAAAAATGTTTATGACTGGGAGACTCAATATTGTTTTTATTTTACTTGAGTCAAGGCTTCCTCTAGTGGTTTAGAAGTCAAGACAGTATAGATACAGAAAGTCTAGAAAGAGACCAACCATTATACAGTCGATTAAAAAAAACCTTTTATGTATATGGATGTTTTGCTGAACGTCTGTGCAAAACATGCACAACAGAGAGGCCAGAAGAGGGCATCAGAGCTCACCCTCCACTTGAGGCCAGCATGAAACTGTCTTAAAATGAAACAGAACAGTATACTCATATCCAGTGTTTGAATTCTGTCGGGATTAGAGACCACGGTGTCTCATTTTAACCATTAAACATTTTAGACTTGCAGGCTTGCACACTTGACACTCTTGCTTCCCAAGTTGAGTTGTGAGTCACTATTTGATGCTGGGAAGCAAATCTCACTCCTTTGGAAGTGTAGCCAGCCAGCACTCTTAGCTTTGAGGAGCCATGTCTCCAGCCCAATCAATAGATGTTTGACAAGCATACCAAAGCTTCAGATTTTAGGACTGTGCAATTGTTTTTCTATCTTTTGTTTCTTTGTAACAAGGTCGCCCGCTGTAGCCCAGGTCAACCAGGGGACTAACTGTGTAATTTTGGGGGGCCCTTTTAATTCACTGCAATTCTTCTACCTCAGCTTCCAGAGTGCTGGGACGACAGCTATAAACCTCTATGCCTGCCTTTTCCTTGTTTATAGAGTGGCTGATGTTCCTTTGTCCAAGCCATGTGACCCACAGGTTTTTAGTCAATAGTATTTTGAGATACAACTCCCTTCTCTGTCCCCATACTGTTTTACTTTTTTTGTAAACTTCCCGACCAGTGGCAACACTGGCAGGCAATCTCCAGTACTGGGAAGGCAGAAGGTAGGAGATTGTGTTTCTTGACAGCTTGGGCTACACCAGACAAGCCTGAGACACTTAGTGAAGCCCGGTCTCAACAGTAAGTAGATACACAAACATCAACTTGTTCCAAAGCTTCCTGGCATAGAAAGCTTTAAGCTTTGCTTTCAAATAATATCATTTTAGGCTAGAGATTTCCTTCCCCTCTATCACGCAGGAAGCCCAGTGTTCCATCTGCAGCAGTGCATAAAACCGGACGTGACTGCTGCAATCCCAGCATTGGGAAGGCACATTGGAGGTGGAGGCTGGACCAAAAATGTAGGCTCACCCTCCACTTGAGGCCAGCCTAGTCTACATGAAACTCTGTCGTAAAATGAAACAGAACAGTATACTCATATCCAGCGTTTGAATTCTGTCAGGATTAGAGACCACGGTCTCATTTTAACCTTTAAACATTTTAGACTTGCAAACTTGACACTCTTGCTTCCCAAGTTGAGTTTTGTTATGATGGGATGATGATTCCCCCGCCCCCCGCCCCCCGCCCGCCCTCGAATTTGAATTAAAGGTTCAGCTGGGAAGCCTTAGTATTTCATCCATCCTCAGGTCTGCCAGGCGATTTGTTGTAGAGATGTATTTTGCACTCTTGCGAAACATTTTGGACGTGGTGGGAGGCGGGCTGAACCCATTTGTGAGCATCGCCTCTCCGGTTTGGCGATGTGGGTCACGAGCTATCCCAGGACTGCAAAGGATGTGCTCTACGATTAGTTTTTCTCCCTAATGGTCTCTTCCGAGGTGAAAAAGCCAACAATTCCCAGGGCTGAGGCGGGAGACGGCTTCAGGTGAGATCAAGTGAGAAGATAGGAAACGCAGCAAGCCAGCAAGGACATGCTTCTCGCACAAGCCCAAGCTTTCTTCGGAGGCCCTCAAACTTCCCTAGGGAAGAGGAAATGGGTGTGCCCCGGGAGCAGTTCCACAGAGCCCTGCTCATCATGTGACAGCTCTAGGGTTGAAGGACTAGTAGACAGATTCTTTCGGCCCCTCCCACCGGACGTCAACCACACTGGCCACGCCCTCAACCGAAGGGCGGGGCAGAGACGCCCTGTCTCTAAACGGCCTTCCTCGAGGGCGGGGCCTCCGAGGGGCGTGGCCGGAGTATGGGGGAGGGAGAAGAGGGGGAAAAAAAAGGGGTGGTCACGTGCGGCTGGTGGCCTACGGTCACGTGACGGGCGGCGGGGCGCAGGCAACCCAGGCTGGGAGTTCTCCCGAGGGAAAGCCGAGTGAAGTGGGGGACCCGGAGGCGGTGACAATGGTGAGTGCGCGGCGGCCTGCGAGGGCCGTCTCCCGCGGGGCCTCGGTGCGCGCGGCTGGAGCCCAACGGCGGGCGCAGCGCCGAGCTGCAGGGAAGGAGCGACGAGCGGTGAGGCCTGACGGCTGCCCGGTCCCGGCCTGGCCTGCGCACCTGAGGCCAGGGCACTGTCCGGACCATGTCAGAGCCTCTGCCCGCCTTCCTCGACCGTCTGTGGGGGCCGTGGCTGGGCACCCGCAGCCCGCCCAGCCGGAATCCCGCGGCCTCGCCTTCCAAGGTAGCGGAGGACAGCCGGTGCCCAGACCCTAAGTTCCGGACTCTGGCGAGACCTGCTCACCTTCCTCGCCCCGAGCTTGATAAAGTCCGCTTATTTTCTTTACGCTGGATGTGTGTGGGGGGGGGGGGGGGGGGGACGTTGTGCAATTTCATGACCCGGGTGGAGGCTTTTGGCACTTGTAGAATAGGAGAGAGGGAAAGAGAAAAGGGTGTGGGAACTGAGAACCCTCATTTTATCTCCAGACACCGATTTAAGCACTTGGTTTCACTTCCTTCCCGAAGTGGTTTCTACAACTTAGCTCTTTGGGATGTTGCAATGTCTTGGGAGCCCAGGGAGGGATGAAAATTAGAGCACTTAACCAGACTTAATGGAAAGCACTATTGGGCACGGCAGTGTTTAACTATGTGCCTGCAGTCTTCTTTAGATAGGAGGGCGTTTGGCTCATGTTATTTAACATGTACACCTCGAGAGCCTTACACTACCTGATCTCCCAGCTTCAGTAAACCGCCTGAGACTTTTAGCTTAGACCAAGCTAGCCAGGTCTGTTTTTAAGACGTTGCGTTCAATAAATAACTTAAAATCAGAAATCGTGTTCACTAGAGGTTGGGGGAGGCGGGATTTCATTCTGGGAGCGTTTTTTAAAAACACGTATTTTGGGTGAGCCCAGCCACAGATAAACAGGCAAACTGCCTGCTCTCTTGTACTTTATAGACTAAGGAGAGTTAACCGTTTGTTTAGATAAATTAGTTTAAGGTGGGAGTTACAATCGCAATAAATACCGAAGAAGGAATTCTTTGGGTGTTAGAGAACCCTTTTTTCGTTGCTTATAATTTTACACTTTTTGGTTACATGTTTGTAATTAGTCCTAGTTGTGTTCAAGAGTAATTTGCTTTTATTTTCAAGGCATTGATTCAAACCAATGAAATTGTAAAGCTTTGAGACCTTGATGTGGACACACGTGTATGTATGAGAATTTGCTGTTTCATTGTGTGTGGGCTCACTGAATACATTGTGGAAGCCTTGGTTTCCCTGAGCTCTATTTCTTTTCTTTGTCTCTTTCTTTTTTTTTTTTTTCTTACTGAAAAATTTTTCATACACATTTTGACTATATTCTTTCCTTTCCCTCAAGTTCCATTTCTTTAAGGCTACCAGACTTAATTTTCTTCAGTGGTGGCCCAAAAGTTTGTTACATTTTTATGTATCCACCTGTAATTTTGCTAGATGGTGATTCTCAATAATGCATGTCTTGTCACCACATGCTTGTGGGGTGCTTGAGGAGGTCTCAAGAAGGCCTCAGGCCTCCTGGAACTGTGATTACAGACAGTTGTGAGCTGCTGTGTGGCTACTTGGAATCTAACCCTGGGTCCTCCGGAAGAGCAGCCAGTGCTCTTAATCACTAAGCCATCCTCTGGCCTATTATTGCAGAACTGTGTCTACTTGTGTGTTTTGGCAGCTTTAGTGGCAATTTAATTTTGTTAAAATAGTATTTAATTTGCATCTCTAAATGTCAGATTTCAAGTTGGAAAGATCATTCTGTGTGCTATAAAAATATATGTAGAAAAAATTGCCATATTTAATTTTATATGTAAAACAACTTTTATAGTTCCTGAGTCTTAATTTTCCTTTAAGTAGCTTTGAGGAGTATTCAGTTAGGGGAGAAAATTAATTTTAATTTCTCTGCCTTTGTTTTGTAACTACATGAGCTAATAATGCTGACACTGTGGGAAGGGGCATCTTCCTTATTGTCACTCCAGCTGCCCTGGTGTAATGTATCTGATGTAGTTTCCTGTTTTAAAACAGGCAGCCACTTTAGAATATTGCCTTTCCACCCTCCTGTCGGCTTTTCTTTCCACCATCACCTTCCTCCTTTGCTGCCTTAGTGAGTTGCACAGAGTGGATAATTACCAAATACCAGGTAGTCAGTTTTGAGCTGCACACACATATGATTATTTGGAGGAAATACACTGTCTCAAAATGTACTGTTTTTAGAGGTTTTGACTTTTAAGACTTGTTATATGAGAGGTAACAGGTAACCAGGACATGGGGCACAGTGTTGAGTGTTGCTTGGGAGTTGAGACAAGAGAGATTGCAAATTTAAGGTCAGCCTGGGCAATTTTAGACCCAGTCTCAAGCTGGGGGAAAAGTGGGCAGAGAGGGTATTTCAGCTCATTGGTAGAATTCAAGCATAGGCCATGTTCAGTCCTCACTTGCCTGATGAAAGCAGAACAGCAGCTGGGTGTGGTTTATGCAGATCACCTGTCTATCAGTTGCTCTTTTCTAAATATTTAACTAATAACAAGTTTTCTTATTGAAATTAGCTTTCCAGTTAAAATTTGAGTTTGTAATGTTGCCAAAAATGATAAATATCATTGCAGAAAGAAAATTGCTGTATGTGTCTTTGGAGCATGTCAAAAGTACTGGCTTCTAGTTAGTTATTTGAAATTGTCCCTTTTGTTGGGGCTGGAGAGGTGGCTCAACAGTTAAGAGCACTGGCTGCTCTTACAGAGGACCTGGATTCAATTCCCAGCACTCACTCAGTGGCTTACAGCCACCTGTGACTTCTGTTTCAGAGGATCTAATAGAAGGTCCAGGCACACACATGACAAACAGACATACATGCAGGAAAAACATTTATATATTAAAAATAAAGACATAAGTATAAAAGGGATTTACAGAAGAGGGGAAAAGACACTGTCTCTGCTAATATAGGAATAGTGAAAACAGCTTGGTCATGTGTCACCTGTGACTTACAAAACCTTAAAAGGTTCCTTGGGTTGTTGATTGTCATTATCTGTCCCCAGGACAGAGCTGATGCTTAATAAGTTCCAGACCTAGACTTTGCTGCCTCACTGACTGATCCTGATTTTCCAAGGAAGGGCTTGTTTCACCAACAGTTACAGATCGCAGTCCATTTTCTTGTGTGTAGTCACTTAACTCGTATTATTAGAGTGGTATGTGTGTATTGAAGATTAGCACTCCACGAGTATTTGAGAGCCTTATATAAAATAATGTAAACTACTTTTAGGCTCTTTTTTTCCAGTGATGAACAAAAGAAAATGTCCTCAGAGTGCACAGCTCAGAGAGAGAGAGAGAGAGAGAGAGAGAGAGAGAGAGAGAGAGAGAGAGAGGGTCATATACACATAGGGTGTTAGGTAAAGCCCTTTCAGAGATGAGTTGGTCATCAAAGGGTGAATGAGGCAGGCCACGGTACTTTGCCAGGCTGTAGGACAAGGGGGAGGCGGCAAATCTACTGAACTTCTGTACACGTCGTTACTTCCATCATTTAAGGTTATTGTACCTGGAGAGCTGGTGGGTCTGTCTGTAAGCCGCATCAGAGGATATAGTATGTGTGCTTAAAAAAGCATATTTGAAGTCAACATTACCTATAGAGATTTTATGTACTGGAGCTGGAGCAATGGCCCAGTGGGTAAGAGCACTGGCTACTCTTCCGGAGGACACACTCTTCCGGAGGACTCTTCCTGTACTCACACGGTAGCTAACAGCTGCTTTCAAAGCTGTAGCCCAGGTGATATGATGCCTTCTTGTGGCTCTGCAGGCACTAGGTGTGTACACGGTGCACAGACTTATGCACTTACACACAATAAAGCATATAAAAAGAAAAAATTGTATAAATTGATGAACTCCACAAAGTGAACATCAAGAGCTCAGATAAAATATTATTATATGGGGCTGGAGAGATGGCTCAGAGATTAAGAGCACTGGCTACTCCTCCAAATGTCCAGAGTTCAATTCCCAGCAACCACATGGTGGCTCACAACCATCTACAATGAGATCTGGTGCCCTCTTCTAGTGAGCAGGCACACATGCAGGCAGAATACTGTATAAATAATAAATAAAAATTAAAAAAAAATATATTATTATATTAGCTTCTGATTAGGCATAGTAGTGTATGCCTTTAATACCAACACTCAAGAGGCAGAGGCAGGTGAGTTTTTTTGGTGTGATTTTTTTGAAGTCAGCCTGGGCTATATGGTGAGACCCTGTCTCAAAAAAAAAAATCTATTCTGTATATAAAACAAATATATTAGGACCTCAGCTCCTTTGTAGCTTCATAAGTTCTTTGTTGTTGTTTGCTTCTGGTTTTAGACAAAATCTTATTCTGTAGCATAGGCTGTCCTGGGACTCACTATGTAGCCTAGGCTGCTTTGAACTATTGGAAAGCCTCCTGCCTCAGTTTCCTAAGTTTCATAGTCATCACCGCCGTGGCCAGCTGCAAAACTACATTTTTAAAAATTAAAGACATATTTACCATCATTTATTGTGTGGGAGTGCTTGCCCATGCCACGCTGTGTGTGTGGAGGTCAAAGGGCAAATTGTGGGTGTTGTTGGTTTTCTCCTTCCATCATATGGATCCTACGGACTGATCTTAGGTTATAAGGCCTTCCTCCAGGTACATACACCAATGAGCCCTCTCGCTGGTCCAGACTACTGTCTGAGGAAGTTCCAGTCTATAAGCTCTCCGGACTGTTGGGGTAGTGAAAAGAAGTAGTTTGATCAGATGAGTGTGTGTATGTGCCCAGTGTTAGTGGTATGGACCCAAGCACTCACACAGTCATCTTTCTCTCTTTCACATGGGTCTGGGCATCTGAACTCAGGTCTTCTCCCTACTCCCATATGGCAATTTTTTCCCCCCAAGACAGGTTTCTCTGCATAGTCTTGGCTGTCCTGGAACTCTCTCTGTAAATCAGGCTGGCCTTGAACTCACAGAGATGCACCTACCTATGCCTCCCAAGGGCTGAGATTAAAGGCACGTGCCACCATGCCCAGCTCCATTATGACATTTATATATAAATGTGTCCTTGTACTTTGCTTATATTTAACTTAACTTGCTAATTCTGCTTTGTTATCATTCCCCTCTCTTCCTTGCCGGTCACCTCCTCTCCTCCAAAGTTCTTCCCCTCTGTTTGCATTGTGTGTGTGTGTGTGTGTGTGTGTGTGTGTGTGTGTGTGTGTGTGTGTGTGTGTTTGTATATGTACACATGTAGTTAATCTATATTTTATATATTAGAATTTAGTGGCATTTGTCTTTTTGAGATTATTTTATTTAACATGATGATCAGATGAACATTTTTAAAAAGTCACTTTGGTTTTTGTGCAGGACAGAGTAGGAAGAAGGGATGTAGGCATTGGTGTGAGGAGTGTGCCTGTGGGTCTAATGGCTTGGAAGGCTGAGGTCAGAGGACTGCTCGAGCTTCCTAGATAAAGACCAAATGGAGCAACACAGAGGGACTCCATCTAAGAGCACACACATAAGGAAGGGTATAGGCCAGTTTGATAGGAAGCTGTCATCTTTATATTTTATTTTATTTTATTTAATTTATATGTGCTGGTGTCAGGTCTTGGAGTTACAGACAGTTGTGAGCTGCCATGTGAGTGCTGAGAATTGAACCTGGGTCCTTTGGAAGAGCAGGCGGTGCTCTTAACCGCTGAACCATCTCTCCAGGCCCCATCTTTAAAATTTAAAAACTAGAGCGTTGCTGTTGGTGATCATAGCACTCTATAGCTGTATGTCAATGTCAGAATCATCAATGGTGTCTGCTTACTGTTCATTGCTACATTGTCAGCTAGTGTGCTTTGCTAAAGGGAAGCAGTTGTCTGAAGTTACAGTGCTTATATATTGTCTTTGGAAATATTTATTGGCTTTATTTGGAATTTTATTGGCTTCTAATATTACTGCCAAGTTTACTCAAAAGTCTTATTACCTGGTATGACACATTCTGTTCAGACCTGATAGAGCAGAGATTTTATGGTAATTAGCCACTGTGATGGCACTGGAGCTGGAAGATGGGGGATAGCTTGGACTGTGCAAGTTTTTCTCTGTTGGAAGCACCTAGTATGGGTGTAATAAGCTTTTCAAACTTGGTTGTAAGAAATTGAGGCCCAAATTGTAAGCATGAACCTCAAGTTAACTCTGTGGGCTCAGTCAGGCTGGTGATTTGATTTGCAGCAGTGCTGGAGATCGGATACATGTGTGTGAGGCAAGCCCCTCAGTTCAGTTCGATGTAGAACCTGATAGTTTTTTTTATTATTGCTAACTCATAGATTAGTGATCTGCTTGGTTTTACATTAAAAATAATTAAATTTGAATTTCAAATGTAGTGAATGTCTAAACATGATAATCATAAGCATTTTAATTTTATTTCAGAGTTTTCTTGGAGGCTTTTTTGGTCCTATTTGTGAGATCGATGTTGCCCTTAATGATGGGGAAACGAGGAAAATGGCAGAGATGAAAACTGAAGATGGCAAAGTAGAAAAACACTATCTCTTCTATGATGGAGAATCTGTTTCAGGAAAGGTAAGCTTTTGTTTGTCAAAGTTACTTAATTTTAGGACATTAGAATTAGTTATTAAAATAGTCTATGCTGTAACTAAATTTGAATGGTTGTATTGGAAATAGATTTTTTTCCCCCCTGAAAGTCAACTAAAATATTTGATGGATTAAAAACAGCAATGGAAGATTCTTCCCATGGAAGGATTTTAGGGGTAGAGTCTTTGAATTTCACAAATATTTTTTGCTGGAGACTGTATCTTAAGCTTTGTAGAGTTTTTCATTAATACAGAGTTGGAGAGCTGTGGAGTAGCTGTCTGGTGTGGCATAGGAAGGGTTCTTTCTGACTCTTTGTAGCTTGCTCTTCTGCGTGGTCACTATGTCTCATTTGCTCCCTTTTCTTCATACTGGTGGAGGGCCTCAGCTCTTTTGGAATGTGTCTGTATGGCTAGATATAGTTAAGATACCTTCTTCTGTAATATTCACACCTCTTTTGCTTTTTCTTTCCTTAGTAGTTTGTAAAATTCTTCATCTCCTTCTTTCTTCTTGTCTCACGTAGCCCATCGTAGCCTCAAACTCCCTGTATTAAACTTGTGGTGGTCCTCCTGCCTCCACCTCTGAAATACTGGGATTGCAGGGATGCACTGCCATGCCTGGCTAACTAACCCTTAGTTGTTTTAGAGCAGTTCTATATTTTCAGGGAAAAAAGGGGTGAAATACAAAGTGCTTTATATTGCCTTCTCTTCACCATGTCCTCATAGATTAACAATCTAACATCTGCCTGTTGTTGTTATATTTTGAGGCAGGGTCATAACTCAGGCTGATCTTAGACTCCAGTGACTTAGTCTTCCTGCATCAGCCTCTGAATTCTGGAATTGAATGTATGAACCACTAGGCCCAGTTTAGTTTGGTAGATTTAAAAATATATAATGATGATGATGATGATGATGATGATGATGATGATGATGGGGCTGGCTCTCAGAGATAGCTCAGTGGTTAAGAGCACTGCCTGCTCTTCCAGAGGTCCTGAGTTCAATTCCAAGCAACCACATGGTGGCTCACAACCATCTATAATGTGATCCGATGCCCTCTTGTGTAGATAAAGCACTCATATACAATAAAAAATTAAAAAAAAATAATGAACCAAATCCAGCTGTGGTGGATTGGGCAGTGGAGGCAGGAGATGAGAGGTTAGGGTCATCTTCAGCTACATAGTGGGCTCAAGGCTAGCCTGGGCTACATAAGACCCTATCTTAAGACAAAAAACAAAGAAGTGATGAACCAGTCTGGTTCATAGTTTCAGTTAGGGTTCACTGTGATATTACATGTTGTATGGGTTTTGACAGTTACACAGTGTTATGTATCCTTCCTTTGAATATCATGCAGAATGCCTTAATCATCCTACAGCGTCCCATCTGCCTCACCTGGACTCATGCCTCCCTGGCACCTGGACTCATGCCAGTCCCCAGAGCCTGTGGCCACTGCTGATCGTTTTTCTTTTGTGATTTTACCTTTTCTAGAATGCCATGTAGTTAGAATCATACATTTTGTAGCCTTTTTAGATTAGTTTTTTATATCTGTTTGATGTCCCTCAATAACTTTTTGTGAGTTGGTAGCTCATTTGAGTTTAACATTAAATAATTCTCTTTTGTGCTGGCCCTGGCTTGTGTCTATACTTTTCAGCATTTAGAATGCTGAAGAGGCTTGGTGGGTTGCTTCAAGTTTGAGGCTATCCTAGGCTACATACATAGTGATTTCCAGGCTAGTCTGAGCTACAGAACAAGGCTGTCTCAAAATGTGTATATGCCTTTTGTATGGATACCAGCATATTTATTTCTTCCATTTACCTACTAAAGACTGTTTTGAGCTGGGCGTGGTGGCACACGCCTTTAATCCCAGCACTTGGGAGACAGAGGCAGGCAGATCTCTCCATGCTACAGAGTAAGTTCCAGGACAGCCAGAGCTGCTACACAGAGAAACCCTGTCTCCAAAAACAAAATAAAAAACAACAACAACAAAAAAAGAGGAAAACATGTTTTTATTTATTTGGTTATAGAGTTGTTTTCTTTATTTTTATTTTTATTTTTGACAGGGTCTCACTATGTAGCCTTTATTGGACAGGAACTCATATGTAGGCCAGGCTATCCTCCTACTCAGAGATCTGCCTTCCCCTGCCTCTACCTCCAGAGTGTTCGAATTAAAGGTGTCTGACATCATGCCCAGGTTGGTTTGGGTTTGTTTTTTGTTTTTTTTTTTTTTTTTTTTTTTTTTTTGGTTTTTCGAGACAGGGTTTCTCTGTGTAGCCTTGGCCATCTTGGACTCACTTTGTAGACCAGGCTGGCCTCGAACTCACAGCGATCCGCCTGCCTCTGCCTCCCGAGTGCTGGGATTAAAGGCATGCGCCACCACGCCCGGCTTTGGGTTTGTTTTTTGTTTTTAATTTCTGTCTTCTCCTTAGAAGTTGTTTGATGTTTCCTTTTTGTTCATTCACATCTAGTTTAGGCATTTTCTAGCTACAGCCAGGACTGTAGCTGTTTTCTTTCTTTCTTTTTTTTATTTTATTTTTATTTTTATTTTTATTTTTTTTGAGACAGGGTTTCTCCGTGTAGCCTTGCCTGTCCTGGACTAACTTTGAAGATCTGCCTGCCTCTGCCTCCCAAGTGCTGGGATTACAGGCGTGTGCCACCGTGCTAGGCTTGTAGCTGTTTTCTTTCACCTGAGTTTTTACAATATATGCCGTGTTCTGTTCCTTAGTTCATTTAGGATTGATTTTTCCTGTATTGTATTGTAGAAGTCAAATGTGTCCCTACACTTGGATCTATAATTAACCCAGAACATATTAAACAGGCCATCCTTTCTCTCATTGTGCTATAATGTCACCTCTGTCATAAAGCATGTCATGACGTCTATTCTGGCTGCTTCTTCTTCTTCTTCTTCTTCTTCTTCTTCTTCTTCTTCTTCTTCTTCTTTTTCTTTTTGTTTTTGTTTTTTCGAGACAGGGTTTCTCTGTGTAGCCCTGGCTGTCCTGGACTCGCTTTATAGACCAGGCTGGCCTCGAACTCACAGTGATCCACCTGCCTCTGCCTCCCAAGTGCTGGGATTAAAGACGTACACTACTGTTCTCATGGCATATTTGTGGCATGAACCTCGTTCTTCGTTCCTTTTGAATACTCTAATTAAGTTGTCATTCATACCCCATAAAATTGGCCCTTAGTTCATTGCTGTTTACTGTATTTGCAGAGTTGTGCAGCCCTCATCAGTCACTTCACAACATTTATTCCTTTGACCAAGAAACAGTGTCCACTACCTGCAAATCCCTCATCTCCAGAGATCCTTTGCTTCCTGTTCCGAACATTGCATATACATGGAATCACACTGTGGCCTTTGTATGTGGTTCCTTTTACTGAGCTATCTGTTCAAGACTCCCATAGCAAGTATATATACCTCATTCTCTTAAACTATATTTTAAATGTTAAAGTATTTTAGCCCCATTCAAGAAAGATGTCTTCTTGTCCTCTTTTATAAAAGGTACTTGTTTTGCTTATCAGTATATTATTCTTAGATATTCTGAAGTCTTTTATGGTCTTTAGATTAGTAACTCATTGTAAAGTTAGTAATAATTATTATTATGTTTGTTATTCTGACTTATAACAGAAGAAAATTTGCCTATTTAATTTTTGTTGTTATTGATGTATTGTTTAAAATATAGATAACAAGGATTTAAAGGCATTTTTCTTTCTTTCTTTTTTTCTATGCAGCCTTGGCTGTCCTAGACTCACTTTGTAGACCAAGGCTGGCTTCGAACTCACAGAGATCCACCTGCCCTTGCCTCCTGAGTGCTGGGATTACAGGCAACCAGCCTTCATGTTCAAATTTTTTTACACATTTGTGTGGAGTAGAGAGAGAGAGAGTACGTGCCACAGCATGTATACAGAGGTCATAGGACAACTTGTGAAAGTTGGTTCTTTCCTTCCATCATGTTAGGTTCTACAGCTCAAACTCAGGTCAGCAATATTGGTGACACATGCCTTTACTTAATGAATTGTCTTGCCAACCCTAATTTGTCATTTTAACCATACAGCCTAATGGTATTACTTGTGTTTTTTAAATCCTTTTTGTTTGTTTGTTTGTTTGTTTTTCGAGACAGGGTTTCTCTATGTTATCTTGGCTATCCTAGACTGGCTTTGTAGACCAGGCTGGCCTAGAACTCACAGAGATCCGCCCGCCTCTGCCTCAGTGCTGGGATTAAAGGCCTGTGCCACCACGCCCGGCTTGTGTTTTTAATCTTAATCACACTATATATCTAAGTTTTTACATGACCCTAACAGAAACTTTATATCCTAGTAGTAGTCACGCTCTTTCCCTAGTGAACTTTAATCTGCTACCTGCCGCTTCACCTGCACTAGCTACTTTGTGTAAGTAGTTGCGTAATATTTGTCCTTTTATGACTGCATTATTGAGCATGTTGTCAGGATCCTCCCTTGTAATAGCACATGCTAGAAATCCATTCTAAAAGCCGGGCGTGGTGGCTCATGCCTTTAATCCCAGCACTCGGGAGGCAGAGGCAGGTGGATCGCTGTGAGTTCGAGGCCAGCCTGGTCTACAAAGTGAGTCCAGGACAGCCAAGGCTACACAGAGAGACCCTGTCTCGAAAAAACAAACAAACAAACAAAAATCCATTCTAAGCTGGGCATGGTGGCTCATGCAGAAGCAGGTGGACTGCCATGAGTTCGAGGCCACCTGGTCTATAAAGTGAGTCCAGGGCAGCCAAGGCTACCCTGTCTCAGAAAAAACAAAAAAGAAAGAAAAAGAAATACATTTTATTCTGAATATTATTCCCGATATATCATATCCATGTGGTAAAAAATATGCCCAGTTAGTTGTACCTTAGATCTGTAATCCCAGCACTAAAGAGGTTGAGGCAGGAGTATTGCTGAACGTTCAACACTAGCCTGAGTATAATATAGCATAAGGAGAACATGAGTCAGAGACTCTGTCTTAGCCTCTCCTGTAGCTGTCTACTTAGGAGCCAGCCTGCTTCCCTTTGGAGGAACTGACAGCATTTGTTGAGCAGCTGCAGCACTCTGTTTCCCCAGCACTGATGAGAACTCTTAATTTATCCATATTCTTGAGGACACTTGTATTTGTTTTGAGACAAAGTCTCTTACAGCGCTGGCTGGCCTTGAACTCACTTTCATCCTCCTGCTTCCACCTGTCAGGTGCTAGGATCACAGGTGTGCGCCACTGTGCCCAGATCGTGTGTAGTTTTTCTTAGCATGTCATCTTAGTGTGAAGTGTTAGCCCATGGTTCTAAAGTCCTTTTCTTTTTCAAGACAAGGTCTCTATAGCCGAGGCTGACATTGTGCTGCTGGTCTTCTTGGCTCCACCTCCTAAGTATTGTGTTTATAGGTGTGCATTGCCATGTCAGCTTTCCAGTTGTTTTTGTTTTGTTTGTTTGTTTTAAACAGGATTTATCTGTATAACAGCCTTGCCTGTCCTGGAACTCCCTTGGCTGACCTGGAACTCACAAAGATATGCCTGCCTCTGCCTCCTGAGTGCTGGGATTAAAGGCGTGAGCCAGATGGTGTCTCTGCAGCACAAAAAAAATTTTAATTTTGATGAAGTTTAGTTTATCTATTTTTAAATTTAATTTTATTTCTTGAGCTTTTGAGAAACCACAGCCTAAGTAAAGGTCATGAAGTTATATTTGTGTCTTGTTGTACTTACTTAGGCATTATCCATTTTGAGAACATCTCTGTTGGGTGTGAGGTAGTCTTTCAGTGTTGTTCTTTTGAATGTTAATACCCATTTGCCCCAGCACCACTTACCAAAAAGAGAATAGCTTCTCTGTCGCATTGGTTTGGTGATCTTGTGCAAATACCTTTAAAAATTAAAACTGTTAAAAAATTAGAATGTTTTTTAATTTATGCAAAAATCTTGTTTGCCTATAGCTTAATTTCTTTCTTTCTTTCTTTCTTTTTCATTTTTTGGTTTTTCTGAGACAAGGTTTCTCTGTGTAGCCTTGGTTGTCCTGGACTTGATTTGGAGACCAGGCTGGCCTGGAACTCACAGACCCGCCTGCCTCTGCCTCCCCATATGCTGGGATCATAGATGTGCATCACTGCACCCAGCCAGCTTGATTTCTTTTATGTTCTGTTCTGTACCTTGTATTCCAAATTTATAAAGAAGGGCACGAAATGAAGACTTTGAACCAAGGAGATCATTCTCCTATATTTGTGAGGTTTTCAGATAGCAACCTTAAAAGAGGATGGGTTTTCCTTTTGCATTAGTTGTACATGGAAAAACTATTATTATTAGTTATTAGTTTTTTAAACAGGGTGTCTATGTAGCCCTGCCTGCCCTGGAACTCAGTATATAGACCAGGCTGACCTTGAACTCAGAGATCCACCTGCCTTTGCTTCACAAATGTTGAGCTTAAAAGGGTGTGTACTACTACACCCAGCTTAAAAACAATTCCTGTTAAGCAGTTAGATACTGTTGTCCAAATTGTTGGTTCTATAAAAATGAGTTCTATCATAGAAGGAGAAATTGAGACCTTGTTAGATTTCATCAATTATAATTAGAGTGCAGGGTGTAAAAAAACAATCATAATTAATATCATTGGCAATTGTTTCAAAGTGACATTATTACAAGTATTGGTTCTAGCCTGCGTTTATAGGGCATTTTTTTACTATTTTATGTTTAGACAAGGACTTGATGCTTGATGATAGTAAAATACCTTGACCTGGTGCCTCTGGCTGCCCATATTGACTGGTGGTATTTTTCTGTTACAGCAGTGAATAAAGTGTCTGTTTAGTCTGAGATTATAGTTTATAGCTGAACTACTTAGGTGAGGAATGTTTGTGTAGTACATTCCAGCAGTGTGAATATGGAGTATGTTCTCCTGGCAGAGCTTAGAAACTTGGTCTTAGATCAACAAAGTATTCAGGAACAATTATGTACAAATGCTTTGCTGTCTTCCTGTGATACTGTAAATAGTAGATGGTACATTGACACATTTGGCCTAAACAGCATAGACTCTCAGCCCCCAAATAATCATGACGATAGCATTATTTGAGACATGTACAGAATATCATATGTTGATGTGAGCTTTGAGGTTGCTTTATTGGTTTGAGTGAATGTTGTGTAAATAGACCTGTTTTCCCTACATTCAGTTTTCATCACCCTAAAACATGCAGCTTCACCTGTTTCTATGCAAAATCCTTATTTGTAATAAAGGGGAAATTATCAACTTTAAGTTTTACTCTAGTCAGGCATGGTGGCACACACCTTTAATCCCAGCACTCACTAGGCAGAGGCAGGCAGATCTCTGTGAGTTCTAGGCCAGCCTGGTTTACATAGTGAGTCCAGGACAGCCAGGGCTATTACACAGAGAAACCCTGTCTTGAAAAACCAAAAAATTGGGCTATCGTGGCATACACCTTTAATCCTGGCACTTGGGAGGCAGAGGAATATGGATATCTGTGAGTTCAAGCCTGGTCTACATAATGAGTTCTAGGATACCTAGAGCTACATAGTGAGACCCTGTCTCGAAATAAAAACAAAAAACAAGCAAAAAATAGATAAGTTGGATAAATGGCTTTAACTGAGTGATTGGAATTAGCTGTACTAATGTTGAAACAAGCTAACATAATAGGAGTGGCAACACTGTCTTGTGACACCAGTCCCTGAGGGTTGGAGAAGAGTGACGTCATCCTTGGGTTTACAGATGCTCAAGACCAGCCTGGGCTACATGAGAAACTTTGTCAAACAAACAAAAGCATACATTATATGCTTCCTAACCCTAGTCCTACTCTGAGAAAAACACAACTTCATTTCTATAGTCTTGCTAAAATACATGCTGAGTAGAATTGTAGAAATATCACAAAACAAAATTAAGGGTCATTATTGACCAGTATTCTTAAAAACTTTAATTGTAATTACTTTAAACCTACCCCAGTCCCCAAACAGTTTTGTTTTGTTTTAATTTACTTACTTTTGAGACAGTGTGTATTTGTAGTGTAGGGTGGCCTAGAACTTGTTATACAATCCACGATAGGCTTGAATTGTCTCAGCCTCTCCAGTTCTGAAATTGAAGATGGCTGCTACCATACCTGGCATGAACCTGAAAGTTTTGGTGTATGTGAAGCTTATTTACTCACCCTGTTGACCAGGCTCGCCTCAAACTCAGAGATCTGCCTGCCTTTGCCTCCTGAATGCTGGGATTAAAGGTGCGTGCTACCACCGCCTGGACTGTGAAGCTTATTTAAATCTTTGTCTTTAAAAATTATTTTTCTTCCTTTTTTTTTTCTAGAGTGAATGTGGGCTATTATGGAAAAGTGAGAAATTATGTTTTCTGGCTTTTGACAAGATTATTTGCTTATTATAAAATCCAAAACAGAGCTTGGACACTACAAAGATGATCTGGTTGTGGTTTATATTTGCAATCCAGAGGCTGAGGCAGGAGGATTCAGATGTTGAGATCAGTGTGGGCTTGATGGAGCATCTCATCTTCACAGAGGTCACTGCATAGACAGAGCAGATATAGGCTGTGGTGGTGGCCAGCTAGCACAACAGCCTCCACATTTCTCCCCACAGATTTATTCAAGCCACAGGTTGTTGTGCCACTGTCAAGTGATTCTTCCCAGAATTCCCTGCTGCCCCAGATCCAACTAATGGTACCACCAGGGTAGGTGACAGTGTCCTACAGTCAACAGCCAGACTCCTCTGTTTTGCACCTCTCTCCTGTTAGATTTAGGCCAAGAAGTATCTGTTTGCCCATCTTATAAATTCATTCTCTCTTTCTGTCTCTCTCTCCCTCTCATTTAAAAAAAATATTTTTTTTTTAAGAGACAGGCTTTCTCTGTGTAGGTCTGGCTGTCCTGAAACTCCCTTTGTAGACTAGGCTGGCCTTGAACTCACAGCTCCTTTTGCCTCTGCCTCCCAAGTACTGAGATTAAATGCATGTGCCACCACTGCCTGGCTAGCATATTTTTTTGATATAGAAAAGATTGAAAGTTCTACAGTTGATAGGTTGCATATTCTTTCTTTTTTCAGATTAAATTTCTAAATTTAAGCCAGGTACAGTGCTGCACACCTATAATCTCAACACTGGGTTCAGGGGAGGCAGAGGCAGGAGGATCTGTGAGTTCAAGGCCAGCCTAATCTACGAAGTGAGTCCAAGACAGCCAAGGCTACATAGAGAAGCCGTGTCTTGAAAAACTAAAAAGAAAGAAAGAAAGAAACAAAAAAGATTTAGCTGGGCATGGTGGCACATGCCTTTAATCCTAGCGCTCGGGAGGCAGAGGCAGGTGGATCTCTGTGAGTTGGAGATCAGCCTGGTCTACAAAGTGAGTCTAGGACAGCCAGGGCTGTTACATAGGGAAACCCTGTCTCAAACAATTTTTTTTGTTGTTGTTTAAGTTTAAAGGGCTGAGGATATTTGAAGCTCAGTTGGTAGAGTGCTCGCATGCACAAAGCTTTGGGTGTTTTAGTCCACAGCACCACATAAATGGGCCGTGGTGGAGTCCCAGTACGTGGCAATAGAGGCAGGAGAATCAGAAGTTCACAGTCATCCTCAGCTATATAGAAAGCTGGAGGCCAGCCTGGGTTAGAGACCCTGTTTTAAGAATAAACAAAAATTTATAAGTTCAGTGTTTTCACTTGGCAGGTACATTGGTCTAAGGATTTGAGATGATGCAATTCAAAAAGTGTGACAGGACTGGAGAGTTAGCTCAGTGGAATAACGTTTGCTTAGCAAGAACAAGGCCCTAGGCTCAATTCTTAGTACTGAGATAGGAATAAATGGGGTCATGCAAAACAGTCATACCTAAAATTAATTTAAATCTCAAAGCATTTTAGCATGAATTATAAGCTTAGGGTAGTAAGTGTTGCTTTAACTTTTTTGTTTGTTTGTTGATGCTGGTTCTTATACTGGCCTCAATCAAACTCAATATGTAGCCTTGGCTGGCTTCAAACTCACGATGATCCGGTTTTAGCCTTCCAGCTGCTGGATTTCAGAGATGAGCCATTGTATCTGGTTAAATGAGCATTGCTTTTAAGGCTAGAGTTTAGAGCCAGTATTTCTTGGTTATAAAAACCTGAAAATTCTCTTTTAGGCTAATTCTTGAAGTTAGTGGGTGTTCCACATTAAGATGGTGTTAGTCTTAGATCTGCTTCATATCTGGCCAGAAAATACATATGAGTGGTTGGAGAGTTTCTCTGTTTTTGAGCTTTTTAATATTTCTCTCTCTATGAGAGGATCCTTCTTAATAAAGTGAATGCTTTGTTTGTGCAAGTAATGGGTTCCTTAGCGACTGCCTGTGAGTTGCCCTTCCCGGTGCAGTCAGGTCACTGCCTTTCACAGCTCAAGAATGAAGGCCTCCAGTACTTACAGAATACATTCACCGGAAGGAATCTGGTAGGCGCACCCCAAGGACTGTTAACATCTCTTACAATTTCATGTCTTGGCAGGTAAACCTAGCCTTTAAGCAGCCTGGAAAGAGGCTAGAGCATCAAGGAATTAGAATTGAATTTGTAGGTCAAATTGGTGAGTTTTAAAATAGTATTACTTTTTCCTTTGACTGAAGAGGGTTGGATTTGGCAGTTAAATAATTGAATTAGAGCTGAGCTTTACGATTATGTGTAATAGAAGAGGATGTAGTGTAGTAAACCAGGCATCTCAGTTGTACTCAGTGACATGTGGCTCATTCTGCCTGTGTGCTTAGACTCTGAGAAGTCATGTAAACCGCCAGCCTTGAAAGATGGCCATACTGTCTCCCATCGACCTCGTTACTCATGACCTCACTCACAGTCACCACCTCCACCTCTATCTTCATTTTCTGATTTCCCATGTCATTTGTCCCCTGAGCTAGTGTCTACCTATAGCCGACTCCCTCCTGAGCAGAAATTCACATAAAAGGGAAAGGATAATTTTCTCTTAAGTCAAATTGTATACATTTCCATATGGGAGTTTTGGAGACACTCTTGAGTTAGCAGAAAGCAAAACTACACATACATCTTTTGGTGTTGAAGAGTCAAGAAAGAAAGTGTGTCTTACTCAGACCCTCCATAGCTAGGTTTAAAATCCAGCTAATTGTTACTGTATTTGTATGTTTTTAAAGTATCAAAGCTGGAATGGTGGATATTTACATATCTAATTAACTTGTAGTTGGTTTTATTCTTTTTTTGCATTGTAGTTTTATGAAAGTAATATATTTATCTAACAAAACAAAACAGAATTATTCTTAAAGGGAAGTGCTTCAATAACTACTGGGGTGTGTCAGCTTCATTTAGGAAGGACAGCTACATGAAAGGAACGAGGACATTGCCGTCAGGTTGTCACTGTGCCGGGCTGGAGGTTATCACGTCCAAGGAGATGTAATGAGAGAATAACATTGAGATCAAGCTCTAGATTATTAAAGTAAAAGCATATTTAACTAATTTTTTGGTAAATTACTTTAGGCAATAAAAGCTTGGGTTTTATTGAATTGGATATTAAATATAATTGGTATTTTTGCTGTTTTACGTTTCTTAGAACTTTTCAATGACAAGAGTAATACTCATGAATTTGTGAACCTAGTGAAAGAGCTAGCCTTACCTGGAGAACTGACTCAGAGCAGAAGTTATGATTTTGAATTTATGCAAGTTGAAAAGCCATATGAGTCATACATCGGTGCCAATGTCCGCCTGAGGTATGGATGTGCTTCAGAAACTATCACAGAATCAAAACCAGAAACCTGTGCTACTGCCAGTGTCTTATATAAACTTATAATTACAATTCTGCAATGGAAGAATTAAGATTTAAATATTCTGTTACATACCTTGTTTCATTTGACTGATAATGATTTGACATAGTCATGGCTGTTAACATTATAGATTCAGAGACATTTCTGTTTTATAATTCCCTTGTTAGAAGTATTATTATTAGTTACTTCAAATCTTTAGTTCCCTAATGAGTTTCATTCAGCATTTGGTTAAGAGATAATAACCCAGAGGCTTAGTGGTCAGGGCTACACAAGCAGAACTGAAGTAGAATTCCGGTTTTTTTTAACCTTTGCTTCTCTTTTCATTTTGGGTGTGGGCACTTGCATGCCACTGTGCGCACACATGGAGGTTGGAGGACGGCTACAGTTGGTTCTTCCTTTTTACCATCTCACTGACCCAGCATCCCATTTTCTAATTCTCGGTTTTGTGTTCTTTCCTGTAAGACTCTATGCAGGAGACCCTGGCTGCCTCCAAGACCAGCAGCAGGCCAAGAAGAAGTGTAGTGTAGGCAGAGGACATGCTTAGCTTGCAGGGGCCTTGGATTCACTCCTGGTACCAAAGCACCCCCAAATTAGAATTCTTTGTGTAAACAAGTAAAGTAAGTTGACACTTGGGAGTCCCAGCAAGGAGAAAGCTGAGTTGGTTTATATTTGCCTATTAAAGTACCTGCTGAATTTAACATAGGTGGTTCACCTCGTCTTCTCATTAACTTTGTAGGTATTTTCTTAAAGTGACAATTGTGAGAAGACTGACAGACTTAGTGAAAGAATACGATCTTATTGTTCACCAGCTCGCTACCTATCCTGAAGTCAACAACTCTATTAAAATGGAAGTGGGCATTGAAGATTGTCTGCACATAGAGTTTGAATATAATAAGTCAAAGTAAGTACCCAAGGGGTCACTTTTGCATCCCTGTGACCAGAGTACCTGACAGACAGTATAGAGCAATAAAGATTGCAGGCTTGTTTTCTGACCACTGAAGAGATACATGTGCATTGTTGAAGATTTAAAGTATGTAAACATGAAAGGGGAAACTGCCATACCTTCCCATCCTCACCACCAAGCCGCTATTAATGTCTTCTTGTGTGTCTTCCCAGCGGCAGAAAGGTATGCTATAGATGCTTTTATATATTGTACTTTTAGAAAACGTCTCTTATTTATTGTATAGTGCCTTTTTGTTGGTGGTGGTGCTGGTGCTGCTGGGTTTTTGAGACAGGATCTTACTGTGTAGCCCTGGCTGTCCTAGAACTCACTACATAGACCAGTACAAGGCTGGCCTTATACTCATAGAAATCCATCTGCCTCTTTTTCAGAATGCTTGGTCTTGTCCTTCTGGTCTTGTAAATGCCTTTTAAAATTGTATTACGGCTGAGTGTGGTGGTGCACCCCTTTAATCTCAGCACTCAGGAGGCAGAGGCAGGTGGATCTCTGTGAGTTCAAGGCCAGCCAGGGCTACACAGAAAAACCCTGTCTCAGAAATAACAACAACAACAAATTAAAATTATATTATGGAAGATGTTAAAGATGAAGATGCCAAGGTACATGAATAATATAGTGAGCAATAGAAGAAATCTTTATATATATGTATGTATTGGCCCCCTCCCCGATAGTTTGTTTTTAATTTTTATTTCTGAGACAAAAGTTTGCTATATAGTCCAGGCTGGCCTGGAACTCATGGTGCTCCTATTTCAGCTGGGTTTTTAGGCATGTAACTACCATAGTCAGTGCCGTAGGAGTTACTTTCTTTGTTGTTGTTTTTGTTTTTGAGGCAAGGTTTCTCTGTAGCTGTCCTGGACTCACTTTGTAGACCAGGCTGGCCTCGAATTCTGAGAAATCTACCTGTCTCTGCCTCTCTGAATGCTGGGATTACAGTTGTGCACCACTGTGCCCGGCTAGTAGTTACTAACATATGGTCTGGATGTGTTTTAGCCATACAAAGTTCTGCCTTTCCCATAGATATTCTCTCTCTCTCCCTCTCTCTCTCTCTCTCTTTCTTTCTCTGACAGAGTTTCTTTATATAGCCCTGCCTGTCCTGGAACTCATTTTATAGACCAGGCTGACCTAGAACTCACAGAAATCCACCTACTTCTGCTTCCCAGGTGCTGGGATTTAAGGCCTGTGCTACCATGACCAGTTTCCTGCTTGTCTTATAAACACACGTGATTTGTTCAAATCATCATCCAAACAAGGATATTCTACAATATACTGCATTTGCTTGTTTTTGTTTGTTTTTCTTTTGTTTTTTGAGACATGGTTTCTCTGTATAGCCCTGGCTGTCCTGGACTCGCTTTGTAGACCAGGCTCGCCTCGAACTCTTGTTGATTTGCCTGCCTCTGCCTCCTGAGTGCTGGGATTAAAGGCCTGTGCTCCCACGCCCAGCTTGTTTTTTGTTTTTTGTTTTGTCCTGTCACTCTGTAATTCAGGTTGCTCTTGAACTCTTGAGATCCACTTGCCTCTGCCTTCTGTGCATCACCATGCCATCTTCCCATCTTTTTAAAAAAAGATTTATTTATTTTTTATTATGTATACAGTGTTGTGCCTGCAGGCCAGAAGAGGGCACCAGATCTCATTATAGATGGTTGTGAGCCACCATGTGGTTGCTGGGAATTGAACTTAGAACCTTTGGAAGAGTAGGCAGTACTCTTAACCTCTGAGCCATCTCTCCAGCCTTCCCATCTTTATCTTTAAAGTATATTTGTGGGGGTTTTTTTGTTGTTGTTGTTTGTTTTTTTTTTGGTTGTTTGCTTTGGTTTGGTTTGGTTTGTTGAGATAGGGTTTTATTGTGCAGTCCTGGCTATCCTGGAACTAGCTCTGTAAACTAGGCTGGCCTTTAACTACAGAAATCTGCCTGTCCTGCTTCCCAATGCTGAGATCAAAGGTGTGTGCCCCTAACCCCTGGCTTAAAGTTTATTTGTTAAGGAAGCAGTTGTGCTGTTTATCCTCTTTGATTAGGTGATTTTTTTTTTTTTTAATTAGCTGTCACTCCCAGCTTTGCATCACTAAAATGGTCATTTGAAACTGTAAAATTATCAGGCCGTGTGCTCACTTCGGCAGCACATACACTAAAATTGGAAGGATACAGAGAAGATTAACATGGCCCCTGCGCAAGGATGACACGTAAATTTGTGAAGCGTTCCATATTAAAAAAAAAAGAAAAAGAAAAAAAAATCAGGCAGTGTGGAACCTAAAAAGCTGTCACTGAAGCCTTCCTTCATATTTCTGTCTTAATTAGTGCATGGGTTCCTGTGTTAATATCTAGTTCTGGGAAGAAGCAAAAAGTACTCCCGAGTAGAGTAGGGTTCTCAAGTGCATTGCTTCATGATTTCATGGTTTAATTACTAAATACAACACAACAGACTTAGCCCCTAAGTGTAACCCCTTGATCTCTTTCTTTTTGGTTAGCCGCACTGTCCAGCCCATATAACACTAATAATGCTGAGCTCTTAGGTAGGTGATTTAGTGTTAAAAACATATTAGTATTCTGTTAAATAAACATCAAGCATAGGATCTTAATTTCCTATTCAGTTACGTGTTTGAGTGCTCTGAAAACGAACTTTCAAAGTGAGACAATTGTGCTAATCAGTCCCTCAGGTATATTTGATGGTCATATAAAAGTTTGATTTTATATTTGCATAATGAACTGATTAATACCGTTTTAGAAAGGACACGGAAGAATATGAATAGTCTCAATGGTATTTTGAGATAGTTATTTTCCTTGAGGTTGTCCATGTTACCTTTTTTGAGTTTCTCAATTTTTTTTTTTTTTTGAAACCGATAATTAGTGTGGACATTCTTTCCAAATAGGTATCACTTAAAGGATGTGATTGTTGGAAAAATTTACTTCTTATTAGTAAGAATAAAAATACAACACATGGAGTTACAACTGATCAAGAAAGAGATCACAGGAATTGGTAAGTTGAAGAAAAGTTTTAATTAAAATTAAAATTCCTTGTTAGTTGAAAATTTAGAAATCTTAGAAAGTTAAGATAAATTTGGAATCCACATTGGATATTAGCTTTGCTATTTAATAATTTACCTTAATTAATGCTTTAAAAGAACCTTGAGCTGAATATAGAGGCAAGCCCCTGTAGGCTGAAGTCAGAGCATCATGTGAACCCAGGCATTGAGACTAACTTTACTCTTTTTTGTTTTGTTTTGTTTTTCGAGATAGAGTTTCTCTGTGTAGCCCTGGACTCCCTTTGTAGACCAGGCCGGCCTCAGGCTAACAGTAATCCACCTGCCTTTGCTTATCTGAGTGCTAGAATTTTTAGTTTTTATTTATTATTTGTACAGTAAGTATTCTGCCCGTATGTGTGCCTGTACACCAGAAGAAGGCACCAGATCTCATTATAGATGGCTGTGAGCCAGTATGTGGTTGCTGAGAATTAAACTGAGGACCTTTGGAAGAACAGACAGTGCTTTTAACCTCTAAGCCATCTCTCTAGCCCAAGCGCTAGGATTAAAGGTGTGCACCACCATGCCCGGTTCCAACTTGATTATTTTATTTATTTATTTTGATTTTTTGACACAGGGTTTCTCTTGTAATCCTGGCTGTTGTGGAACTCACTCTGTAGACCAGGCTGGCCTCAAAGTCACAGAGATCCTCCTGCCTCAGCCTACCGAGTGCTGGGATTAAAGGCATGTGCTACCATGTGCAGCTCCAACTTGATTCTTAAAGTAATTTTGTAATAGGTACTTATAAACATCTGATATTCTTTTCTTTTAAAGACAAGGTATTGGCTTTTAACTTCTCTTGCTTCAGTTTCAAAGTGCACAGACTATAAGGAGGCTGAAAAAAAGTATCATAGCCAGATCCAGTCTCAACAAAACAAAACAAAACAAAACAAAAGCAACAACAATAATGGGCATGGTGAATGCTATACTGCTGAACTACACCTGTAGCCATCTTACAGTTGCCTTCATTTTGTAGATTTCTGAGTTAAAATGCCCTAGGGAGTTAATCCCAAAATTTTGTATGCTTGAAATTTTCCTTATGTTAAAATTAACTCTATGGGAAGATACTTTGGAAATTTCAGAGAAAACCATCATGTGATGGTTAGTCGTGGTGTGTGTTGCTACTTTCTCTTTTAGCATATATAGAAATGATGGCAGGAGCCATGTGAGGCTGACTCTGAGCTGCATGTACCTGTGGGGAGACTGAGGCACACAGTTGAGTGATGCGTTTAAGAGTAGAACAAAATTAGAAAGGAATGGCCAGCAGAGCCTAAGGCAGCACTGAAATGATCTAGCTGAAAACAGGACAGAGATTTTACTTCTAGGAATATTCAAATCAGTGTCATTTCTATTGTTACACTAGGACCCAGCACCACAACAGAAACAGAAACAATCGCAAAGTATGAAATAATGGATGGCGCACCAGTAAAAGGTAAATCAACTTCATTCTTTTATTTTCTCTTTGATATAAGCCTTTCTGTACATCCCTGGCTGGCCCTGTAACTTTCTCTGTCAGCCAGGTTGTCCTTGAATTAACTGGTGGTGATCCTCCTGCCTCTGCCTCCTAGGTACTGAGATTACAGGTATGTACCACTACACCTGGCTTCATTTGCTTAAATAAAATTTTAAATTTACTTTTTATGTGTATGGGTGTTTTGTTTGCATGTGCGTACACACCATATACATGCCTTGTATCTACAGAGGCCAGAAGAGGGCATCAGATCCCTTGGAACTGGAGTTATAGACGCTTGTGAGCTGCTGTGTGGATGCTGGGAATCAAACCTGGATCCTCTGGGAGAGCAGGCAGTGTTTTTAAGCCATTGCTCCAGCCCCTAAAAATCTTTCATATGTTACTTATTTTTGTAGGGGGAAGGGTGTGTGTTTGCAGTGCCATGCATGCACCATGTCCTCAGCTTGGTGGAAAATGTCTTTACTTACTCAGCCTCTGGAAGCCGTTCAGCCACTGCTCTTGTAGGTGTGGATGGCAGTGTTCATGGCAGCTGAACTTCACTGTTCATTTAGTGTGGAAGTGTGAATCCTTAAAATGTATAATGGCTGTGCATAGTGGCACCCACCTTTTGTTGTTGTTTTAATTTTTAATGAATGAATTAATTTTTTGACATACACCTTTAGTTCCATCACTCAGGAGCCAGTAGCAGGCGCTCTTTGTAAATTCGAGGCCAGCATGGTCTACATAGAGATCTTGGGATAGTCGGGCTATATAGAAAGATCCTGTCTCAAACAAACAAAACACAATAAAGCTAAAAACAGCAAAACAAAAAACAAAACAAAAACAAAAACTTATAATTTTTTTTTCTTTCAATGCTAGAGTTTAAACCTAAGACCCTCACGAATGATAGGTAAGCACTGTATCACTGGGCTATGTATTTAAAAAAATTTTCACTTTCATTATTATTATATGTGCGTTTCAGTGTAGGCCCTGTGCCATGGCTACATGTGGAGGTCAGAAGACAGCTCTCAGGCTTTCCCTCCTTTTACCTGGGGTCCAGGGATGGAACTTAGTTTGTCATGTTGCCCAGTCAGTGCCTTTACCTGCTAAATCATTGTCTCACTAGCCCCTTTATTTTTGAGACAGAGTCTGACTAAGTTGCCCAAGGAGTCATTGAATTTTATGGTGGCATGTACCACCATGACCTGTTTACACTACTTTGTAATCTTTAGGGTGTAGGACAATAAAACCAGGATTCTGGTTGGTTTTGTCAACTTGATACAAACCTACATATATCTAGGAAGAGAAAAATCTCCCTTCCTGCTCCCTGAGACAGGATTTCTCTGTGTAGCTTTGGCTGTCCTGGACTCACTTTGTAGATAGGCCACCATTCCTGGCAGAGAAAATCTTAATTGCAAAAATGCCTTTGTAAGGTTGGTGGCTCATTCCTTTAGTCCCAACACTCAGGAGGCAGAGGCAGGTGGATCTTTGTGAGTTGGAGGCCAGCCTAGTCTACAAAACTAGTCGCAAGGACAGCTAAGGCTACACAGAGAAATCCTGCCTTGAAAAACAAACAAAACTAAACTAAACAAAGATTGGCTGGTGGTAGTACACACCTTTATTTTATTTTGAGACAGGGTTTCTTATGTTATCTTTGCTGTCCTGAACTTGCTTTGTAGACCAGGCTGGCCTCGAACTCACAGCGATCCGCCTGCCTCTGCCTCCTGAGTGCTGAGATTAAAGGTGTGCGCCACCATGCCTCGCTCATGAGTGTCATCATTATTGTCCATTTCACAGATGAGAAACTTGAAACAGTGGCTAAGTCTCACAATCTAAGGATTTCTGGCCTGATCCAGGTTGCTCTAGGACAGTGGTTCTCAGCTGGGGTCAACTCCCTGAGAGACATTTAACATTGTCCTAAGAAATTTTGTGCTGTCTGCTGCTGGCATCTGGTAGTGTTACAAGTGTGTAGACCTATCCCACTAGAAGGAGTCATCTGTCCCCTGATGCCCCAGTGACAGGCTAGACACTGCTTATCTCAGGTGCTGCATCTTAGGTGAAACCAAAGAACTGTGCCCATGAGTTCCTAGTCCTACGTTTATATGATTATATTTAATTACTTGAGAATTAAATAGAAATTGCTTTTCTTTCAGGAGAATCTATTCCAATAAGGCTATTCTTAGCAGGGTATGACCCAACTCCCACAATGAGAGACGTGAACAAGAAGTTTTCAGTAAGGTACTTTCTGAATCTCGTGCTTGTTGATGAGGAAGACAGAAGGTACTTCAAGCAGCAGGTAAGATGTGACAACACCTAGAGAGCATTCCCTTTTCTAAAGCTTATTGTGCTTAGCAAGTGGGGTTTGCTACAGAAGTAGGCTTTCTAAGAGAGCTTTCCAGCCATTCCACATGACTAGAGATGAGTTGTACTTTGTCAGCCCTTTTATTTTTCTCCTAAACAGTTTTTTGTTTAAGAGAATAAAAACATCTGCTGTTTATGATATCAGATAGTAAAAAATAGAGAATGGCTAAAAGCCAAGAAAAACTTTATCACCACTGTGATTAGTTTTTCAGGTGTGTTTTATATCATACCTTTTGATTTTTGTTTTTTTGTTTTGGTGTTTCTGGGATGGAACCTGGGCCCTTGGGCATGCTAGGTAAGCCCTGTACCCTACCCTTACACTTTTTTTTCTTCTGATTTGAGAAAGGCCTTACTAAGTTGCCCAGACTGGCCTTACTTTTACTCTGTATCCCAGGAAGGCCTTGAATATTTTGTTCTTCTACCATAACATGTATCACCAGCATTTAAGAGTGTTTTGAGTGTGTTTCTGTTACCAAATGTAGATTCCTTCCTAACACTTGCTCCATTAGTGTGTCCCTAATCACCTCAGTCCCTCTGCCCAACTATCAATTATTCTAATATCTATAGTTGATAGATTTTTTGAGGTTGTTATTTTATCCTTACTAATAAGTAAGTATATCTTTTAGAATACCCAGTTCTGATACCTTTTGTTAAGTATAATATAAAACCTTTTTTAAAAAAAATACAAAACCTTTTACATTTGTGAATTAAATAGCTTTTGGGGCATCTTGAGTAAGACTGTAGATAGAATGGTCTTCTACAGTGTGAAGTGCATTAATAAGAGGATCAATCAAGTGTTCTATAGTCAAGTTAGAAATTATTTTGTGCTAGCTAGGCATAAGCCACCATGAGGCAGGAGGAGCGCAGAATTTGAGACTAGCCTGAACTACGTAGCAAGATCTCATCTCATAAGAACTAAATAAGGGGCTGGAGAAGTGGCCCTTGTGCTGACAGAGAACTGAGGTTTGGTTCCTAGCAGCCAGAGCGAGGCTCATACAGCTTCCTTAGACACCAGATACATACATGGTGCACATGCATACATGTAGGCCAAACACTCACACACAGATAAAGTAAAGAAAGCTAAACAAACAAGCCGAAGCCCAGGTAGTTATGACCTGAAGCAGGAATTTAGGAGAAACTTGGGATTAACTGGTTAGGATTCAGTTTAGGTAGATAGCAGCACAGGGATTGGAAGGTGGCATTGGGGCAGAGGTAAGGCAAGTTTTTTGCTGTGCATCAGAGCCGAGAATAACTCAGTTTGGGAGAAGCATTTAGGGAGGAAAGGGAGGTAGATTCTGTAAAATAGCATGAGGCATGGCGGGCCTCACATGTTTGGAGATATATCCGGGAGGGGCTGGGAACTATCAAAAGGCAGCACATGTAATGTTTATAAACAATAATGTGGGGTCCAGTGAGATGGCACATTGAGTAAAGATGCTTGCTGCCAAGTCAGAAGACCTGAGTTCATTGCCCAGAACCCACAGGGTAGAAGGAGAAAACCAGCTCCCAGAGGTTGTCCTTTAGCCCCACATGTATGCTATGTCACACGAGTGCACACACAAACACACATGAAATGTGCAAATACGTACAAGAAACATGGCAGTGATAAGAAGGATGAATTAGAAATGGATATTACAACAAAAGCTGATTCCCAGGAAGTAGGTTCAATGCTCTACAGCCATGACCTTGGATAGAGGCAGTGGAATCCCAGACTTGGGGCATTTTTTTTAAGCAGTAGCAGCTAGGACTTGGTGCTAGGTTAGATTTTTGGTGGTGTTGAACATGATTGCAGGCAGAGGGAAAGTTGGAGTATGGAGGAATTGAAATTGTTTTACAGCTCAAAGTTGAATTTGCAGCCAATATTTTCATGGTAAAAATCTAAGATGTAACAGAAAACTCCATTCTATCTGCATATCCCCTAGGAGATCATCCTGTGGAGAAAAGCACCTGAAAAACTGAGAAAACAGAGGACGAATTTTCACCAGCGATTTGAATCTCCAGAATCACAGGCATCTGCAGAACAGCCTGAGATGTAAGCCAAATAGGACAGAGTGGCAAGAACAGGAACTGGAGCCAAGAGGTGAAGCTCAGCAGATTAAAGATGGTTGGTCGCAGCGTGGGCAAAGTCTGACTCCGTGTCTGCTAGTCTTCCTTATCCTAAGTGCTGCATTTATTTTACAGTATGAATAAAGGTTCTTTGTGTATATACATTTTAAAACATGCTTTCTTGGAAACACTGGAGAATTCTTACGCTGCCTTTTTTGTTTTCTTTTGTACTGCACACTGATAAGCACTCAGATGCATCAGCATAAACATTAAGGATTTTTTGTGTGAGTCAGCTGGTATTTGTAATTTTGCTTTCTTTATGCAAAATTTGAAAGTCTTTATCTCTTTTTTCATGCTAATGATTACCTCTTATTCTCTATGTGCAAAAAAATTAAATAATTTTGTTCAAGTAAAATGAGAAAACCTGGGCAGCCCTTATGTCCTGCAAAGTTTTAAGGTGTGGCTCCTCAGTATTTTTGAGAATTGTGTTTGTTTTTACATGTGTATCAGAAACCAAGCTGGTGTTGCATGGTAGGTGCTTCTGATCTACCATTTCACAGCCTCATGAATTTTCATCTTTGAGGTCTCTGAGGTATATTAGGTTTTTTCACCCAAGGGATTACATGGCATGTTATTGTGGCCCTCTTCCCACATTATTACTTTCTGCATCACTATGTAGGTTCTACAGTGTGAGCTGACACGTTGTTAAACCTGAATCACTTCCCATAAATACTTTGAAACATGTATATATACACTTTAATTTAAAGACTTTCCCCATGCGAATGCTTGTATTCACGTGGGAATGCGTGGGCTCAGGAGGACCTGTGAAGCATCTGCAGTGTCCGGATCCCGGTCTTGTTAGATGGAGTGCTGGCTAGTTCACACTCACATTCAGATTTCACCTAGTCTATTTAAAAAAAAAAAAAAAAAACACTAAGTTCAACTCAGTTGTTCAGTGTCTCTAAAGAAGGCTGCAGTCATCTGAGCACAGACACTACTGTGGACTCTGGGGGCAGGACAGAGCCTGCTGTGTGGGAGCTGTGGTCACTCATGGGCCATTGGTTTTATTGTGCCATTATTCTTGATACATCTCAGCTAACCTAACTTTCTGAGGAAGCTGAACAGCACAGTTATGTTTCTTTAAACCTATTTTACTATGATGGCACTTTGATAAAATGGCCAGCAACCAGCCCTGGCCAAAGGTTCCACGTCCCATGTCCTGGAGCAGCTATTGTAAATGTGGATTTCTAAGAATGGCCATGTTTTCCTTCATGTAAGTGCCTGTTCAGAGTTTCAAATTTTCAAAATGCCAAATATTTTCATGGTCACTTGCATGTAGTAATCTAGGAGATACTCAGAGATTTTGAAAACCAATTGTATTTAACCAGCCTCAAGTTGTGCAACCATGATATATAATAAATAATTTGAAACAGAAACTAAGCTTGTAGTTTAAATAAAATGACTTTATTCTCAAATCTTCTCATTGTTAGCAGGTTGAACACAAGATTACCCAATGTTTTAGGAGGACACAGTCATAACACTGAGACATTGAATTTTATAAATGGTACTAACTTCAGGTTTGTTTAAGTCTTTTTTTCTTTTTAGATTTAAAAAATTTTTTATGTATTGCCATTTTGCCTGTGTGTATGTCTGTGTAGACATGTGGGCGGGGCCCAAGGAGGGCAGAATAGGGCACTAGGTCTCCTGGAGCTGAACTTGCAGGTGGTTCTGAGTAGCCGTGGGTGCTGGGAACAGAACTCAGGTCCACTGGAAGGACAGCCAATGCTGTTAACCACTGAACTCTTTCCAGCCTCACCAGCTTCAATTGTAAACAGTTATATAATGCTTTTAGTGAATTTGCTTAAAACGCACATAAAATGCTTTTTCACTCCACCTGAGATTTTTGTGGTTAATTCTATATTTGGGGATTTCAGTCAAAACTTAGTAAATACAAAATAGCAACTGCAGGCTAAATTTGTCTCTCTACTGTAGAATATAGTATCACAGAGGTTCTCAATCTTAGTCACATGTCAGGATCACTTCAGGAGCTTTAAAAAATGGTCGTCACATCTAGATCTCACCTACACAGGAAAACCAGATTTTTTTTGGGGGGGGGGGAGATAGGATTGGCTGTCCTGGACTCCCTTTGTAGACCAGGCTGGCCTTCAACTCAGTGATCCACCTGCCTCTGCCGGGATTAAAGGCGTGTGCCACCGCTGTCCTGCCTTAAAAACCAGAATCTCACTGGAGTGCTGGTGTATGCTCGTAGTCCCTGCACTTGATATGCAGAGGCAGGAGGACTCCCACAAGTTCAAGGGAAGCCTGGTCACCATAGTGAGTTCCAGGGTAGTTAGAGCTATATATTGAGACCTTATTTTTAAAATTTTTTTTCATGTGTTGGGGTATCAACAAAAAAACAAAACTACCCAGGGTTGAAGAGACACTGGGCATGCTTCTTGTTTTGTTTAAGACAGCCTCTTAACAGTCAGGGCTGATCTCAAATTCATTATCGTGATGCTGGAGAGATGGCTCAGAGGCTAAGAGCACTGTCTGCTCTTCCATAGGTTCCGAGTTCATTCCCAGCAACCACATGGTGGCTCAAATTCACTATAGCTGAGGGTGACCTTGAAATACCTTTAGAAAATTAAAATAGGGTCTTATAGCCCAGGCTAGCTTTGAACTCCTTATGAACCAAGGTGATCTTTAACTTCTCATCCTTCTGTTCCCTTTTCTTTTCTTTTTTGTTTTTGGTTTCTTGAGATAAGAGTTTCTCTGTGTTAGCCTTGGCTGTCCTGGACTCATTTTGTAGACCAGACTGGCCTCGAACTCATAGTGATCCACCTGCCTCTGCCTCCCGAGTGCTGGGATTAAAGGCGTGCACCACCACGCCTGGCAATGTCTCTCCCTCCCAGTGTTGGTATCATAGGCGGGCAAGATGCCTGGTTTATGTGGGGCTTGGACTTGATGACCCACAGCTTTGAGCATGCTAAGCAAGCAGTCATCACTTCTATCACCCTAGCTCTAACCTGTCCCTCTACCTCTTGGTTTATAAAATGCCAGGCAAGTACTCTCCTAACTGAACTATATTCCCAGACTCATTTAAAGTTTTGTTTTTCTCATTAATGATGTTTTTGTGGTTTGTTTGTTTATTTTTTGGACATAGTTGGGAAAGAAAGGCTTTTCCTCTATTGTTTGAGACAAGGTCTATGCAGCTAGGATGGCTGTGAATCCATCACCCTATCTCAGTCTCTCGCATGCCTGATTCTCTGTGTTGTAGTGTAAGAATTGCCACATTAACCACTTGAGCACCCATTTCAGTGAGATATTGATGGTTTATTAAATGCAACACCTCAAGACTGACCATGGCCAGGGCAGTGGACTCAGGAGCCAAACTGTGATGTTGGCCTGTTTCTAAAGCAGGCCTTTTTTGTTTTTGTTTTTTTCGAGACAGGGTTTCTCTGTGTAGCCTTGGCTGTCCTGGACTCGCATTGTAGACCAGGGTGGCCTTGAACTCACAGGAATCCACCTGCCTCTGCCTCCTGAGTGCTGGGATTAAAGGCGTGGGCCACCAATGGACAGATGGGCAAGCAGGCTTTTCATAAGAAAAACTGTAACAAGGTGGGAAGCAAGGGGAGGTCAGCACTACAGAATTTTTTTTTCTTTTTCTGGTTTTTCAAGACAGGGTTTCTCTGTGTAGCCTCGACTATCCTGTACTCACTTTGTAGACCAGGCTGGCCTCGAACTCACAGCGATCCGGCTACCTCTGCTTCCCAAGTGCTGGGATTAAAGGCATGTGCCACCACCGCCTGGGCGCACTACATCATTTTGACTAGCTAAACACAAGAATCGATTTTGTTCCACATTGTATCCGGTGTCCAGGTGGCCAGACAAAACATTTTAAGCTGATTGGCTAGGATATAGGGTTGGGGGCTTTCCAGTTCCCCACTGTTCCAGGAGAAGGGAACATAGCAAGTATTGTGGTTTTGTTTAAGTAGAGCATATATCATTAATTCAAGAAGAGGATTCAGCTAGTACTGAATTGTAAGTAAAAGGCTGTTCAAGCTCCAGGCAGGCAGAGTCTGAGAACCTGTACTTAACTTCACCTTATGATCAAAATAAAGACTTGAAAATAAAATGGTTTCTGTTATAATAAAGACAAAAGCAGGTATTAACAGGAGCCTACAGGTTTTTGTTTTGTTTTGGGGGTGAGGGTGGTGTTGAGACAGGGTTTCTTTGTGTAACAGCTCTGGTTGTCCTGGGCTGGCTTTGTAGACCAGGCTGGCCTAGAACTCCGAGATCCGCCTGCCTCTGCCTCACAAGTGCTGGAATTAAAGGCGTGTGCTACCACCGCCTGACTAGGAGCTACAGTTTTAAGCAAGTTATAACACCTGTACTTCTACACTAAGTGGAAGTCAAGAAGGCCCATGAAATCACATACTTATGAAGGTTCCCAAAAATGTAACTCAAAAGGAGTAGGTAGAGGGGGCTGGAGAGATGGCTCAGAAGTTAAGAGTACTGGCTGTTCTTCCAAAGGTCCTGAGTTAATTCCCAGCAACCACATGGTTACTTGTAACCATCTATAATGATATCTGATGCCCTCTTCTGGCATGCAGGCGTAATACTATAAATAATAAATCTTTTTTTTTTTTTAAAGGAGTGGGTAGAAGTGGGTGCTTGTGTACTGGAGTAGTAGTAGGAGAGGTGTCTTAGGTGAGATGTACAGGTCTTCCCTCGTTGCTTCTGGCGAGGGTCAGCTCTAAGATAGCGGATCAGTGGCATGTCTGACTCTCTGTAGTGTGGGCACAGTAGCTGTGATGCTTGCTTTCAATATATGAGCAAGGTCTGTGTTGTCCCGTTTATATTTGTTGATCATGTATGATGGTCTTGAGACAGGGTTTCTCTGTGTAACAGCCCTGGCTGTCCTCACACTCTCTCTGTAGACCAGCCTGCCTTCTGATGTAAAAAAGGATCCGCCTGCCTCTGCCTCACAAGTGCTGGGATTAAAGGCGTGCGCCAACATTCAGCTTTTCTTTTCTTTTGTCTATGAGTTTTTAAGTTCAGTGTTGGGGGAGGTGAGTGAGGAGAAAGGCAGAAGGAAGAGGCGGGAGGTGGAGTTAGTTGGGGAGAAGTAGGAGAGAGAGCCTGGGAGCAGAGTGAGAATTATAAGGCAGAAGAAGAGAACCGTCAGTTTCTAAAGGGGGGGAAACTGGTTAAAGTGAACAAGAGTCTTCAAAGCAGGTACACTGGGCTAGCAGAGGATGGTTTTAGAAGGCATAGATTTTGAGCTGGGCATAGGGATTTTGTACAATTAGCCAGTGGCCAATATAAGGAGACTGAGGGAGGTGTTCTGGGGTCCCTGTGACATTGGCCAGATGGCTTGGGCAGTGGTGGAGTGCAGGGAGCCTGTTGCTGGCCAACCCACTTTATATGAGGGTCAACTGGCCTCACAAAAAGCATGCATTTTTCCCTTAGTGAGGGTAACACCATAATCCCCAAAACTGTGGGGAAATTTAATGTGCAAATTAGGGGAGATTTGGAATAGCTGGTCACCATTATGGAGAAAGGTTTACAGAACTTTAGGAAGCAACGGGCAAAAGGGACCAGACTGGAGAAGGCAACAGTGAAGGTGAGGTGACCTCAGGGGAGATCTTTGAGTTAAGGACAGAGAAGAGGAGGAAGGCCCACCTGCGTACTTGTTCATAAAGCTTGAGAGCTCCTGTCCTTGGAACAAAGGAGGGAAGGTAGGTTTGCAGACAAAGGGGCAGAACTTACTGGAACTGTCAATATTATCCCAGGAAAGGGATTAACACTGCTCATGTAGCACAGCTAAAAAGGGTAGTGGGTTGCTCCCTGAAAGGTGAGCAAGCTTTGGGTTGGCTTCTGGTTGTCCCTAAGTGAAAGAGCCTGGAGGACTGACCAGCTCTTCTGTTCTTGAGACAGACAACAAAAGGGACAATATACAACAGATATCCAGAGAACGAAGATCCACACCTTCCCTGCCCGCCCCCCCACATGGACAAGCACTGTCCAGAGCAGAACTTGCCTTTGGTCACCAGTTGTCTCTCCATCTTGGGAGTTAGGGGTTCTTGACAGTAGGTGGATTCTGAACTGACATCAGCCATCTGAAGTCACCATCTATTAGGACCCATTCAGACTCCGTAGCCTCTGCCAGATTCCCAGCTCTAGCCATGGAACAAACTGGTGCATCACCAAATCATTCATACATTAGTTGGGCTGGCCACTTGCTCAGACTAAACCAGAAAACTAGATCTGTCCTGAGTGACATTGCAGTATAAAGCAAAAGTATAGGCAAAGACACTTCACCAGGAGTGCTCTTCTTGACCCAGAACTGAATTTACCATACAGATTTACCTCCCAGAAGTAGCAGCTGGATTGAATACATTTGGTATCTCAGAAAGTTGCAGTCATAGTGGACTTCACCAGACTCAGTGAGAGGAGTGGGGTTCTGGAATATCTTTAGGTCATGCCTCCCTTTAACCTCTTGTCCAGAGTAAGACTTAGTCCCAAGCATTCTTGGATAGGCCACTAGGGCTTCCATATGAGATGCTCACATGAATAATTTATGGACCACCATGAATATAAGGCCAAGTAAGGGAGTCATTTATTTAAGCTGACAAGTGAGAGCAGGCTTCTTCCACAAAGAACTCTCAGCCCTTACATAAGAAAATAGAGTTACAGAGGCAAAACCAAGCTTGTTTTCCCTGTAAGGAAGGAGGAAACTCTTTGTTCTGTCAAGAGGTGTGTGGTTTTGAAGTGGAGGAGAGGTCAGGGATGGAGAGTTAATGACCTAAAAGCTCCAGGCAAGGTAAGAAACAGACAGGAAAGCTGATGCATTGATCACATCTGCAGGCAGGAAGTTAACACACTGCTAAGAATCCCACTGCAGCACACAGATCTGTAGATGGGATTTCCACCCCAATAGTTCCCTTTTCTGCTGTATAAAACTTTCAAGCCCTGGCCACCCCCAGCACATTCTCCAATCCTGCGGAGAGATTGCTGCCCTCCAGTGTCCTAATAAAGGACATTCGGCTCCCTTTTATTTGCAAGTCCCCTTGATCAGTGCTGCTCTAATAAGGTCAACCTGACTTCTGGACCATTTCATGCACACCTGTCTTTGGACTAGATTTTACATACCATTTCTCTGTGCCTCTTGTTTGCTTTTAAGTCTGCAGAAATCTTGTTATAGTTTTGAAATTACTACCTTGACTTGCCATTAGCCCATCAAAAAACTAAATACTTGCATTATTCAGTGGTTACCATTATCACCAAAACAGATAAAAAAAATTGAGTGTAAAGGACCTCCCTAAATCCCTAGCCTTACTTTTGTAAATCAAAAGCACTTAGCAAACTGTTTCTAGACTCTTATTTGACACAAAATGTTACTTACTATATAACATGTAACTTAGTTACTAAATTATAATGTTTAAGTATGTAGCAGTAAGAGGAACCATCTGACCAACATGTTTTTAATTTAATGTTTCAGTCTCGGGAGAAAATAGTATCCAACTGCCTAGTCTCTAATTTTAGATCAAAGTATTCTGGGAGGCAGCAGTGTTGCAAAGTAAAGATCTTTATTATGGTGGCTGGGCCAACTTAGTCTCCATGGGAATAGGAGAAAAGTGGCCCACATATCAGGACACACAAACAATTTATAGCCCATACAGAGAAGTTGGGAGATATTCAGGAGGGCTTGGATTCCTCTGACCCTAAGTGAACACTTATGCCTGAGGTAGGTGACAGTTCCTGAACAGATCTGGGCCTCCTGAAAGGGAGCTTGTTGCTTTGCCAGCCCAGGGGGCCTGGTCTCAGCGCAGACTGTTGGAATCTCAGCCTTCCGTTGCTTCAGCAGTGAGGACTCTGTCTGTGACAGCATTTGTGGGGCCTTCATGAAGTTGATGTTGTGAGAGAAGTTATGTTATCAGGATTGTAGGGGTTGTACAGTCAATTCCATTGAGTCCCCAGTAAAGGTAGCCTGAGCCTTTTACTTATGTAACCAGTCTCTCCCCAAGACGGGATATGGGCAGTTGGGCATCAGAAGAAAAGAATGAGTCATAGGCCAGGCATGGTGGCACATGCCTTTAATCCCAGCACTTGGGAGGTAGAGGCAGGTGGATCTCTGAGTTCGAGCCCAGCCTGCTCTACAAAGTGAGTCCAGGACAGCCAGGACAAGAGAAACCCTGTCTCAAAAACCAAACAAATTGCAAAGAATGGGTCACAGTTCTGTTAGCTAAGTCAGTGATCCGGGTCTGGGGGTAGTTCTTGGATCTTTCCTGTGGGGAATGATAGTGCTCCCCCCCTACCCCCTGCCTTTCCACAAGGTTCCTCTGTGTAACAGCCCCAGTTATTCTGCTTTGGAGGCCAGGCTAGCCTCGGACTCAGAGATCCACCTGCCTCTGCCTCCCCAGTGTGCTCGCCACGCCTGGCTCCCTTCTGCTTTTTAAGAGTCACCATCAGCTCCCTATGTAGTGGATGTAAACATGCTTTTGCTTTAATCCCAAGTGTGGGATGTGAAACAGACTTGTGTGAGGGTTTGCGGTGTTTTTCCACTGGAAACAGACATGTGAGAGAACAGGTGATGTTTGTCCACTAGAAGAGGAACCACCTCTTGTGGGGCCATGGTCTTTGCCAACTCGTAAACATCCTAGTACAGACTCTGAGAGGAATATCTGTGAGCCCAAAACAAGCGAATGGGCTTCTGGTCTTGGCATCATTTCCTATTGTTCATTGCTCCCCTTTGAGACGCTCCAAGAACTGTTGCAGCGAACGCTTCGAGGTTCCAGCTGCTGTGGTTGCAGTCACCTTTGCTGAATTGCTGGTTTGCTGTTTAATGGGTCTGCTGGCGTCCTGCCAACTACGTGGAATTGCTCCAAGGAACTGAGTCTAAAAAGGTCTACTCCTGTTCCCATTAACCTCTTTTCTCTCTTATCTCGGGTAGGTAGGATGAAAGGGAGCTATAAGCATTAAAGAAACCCAAATAAAGTAGGTTTGAAAAAGGTCAAAGCCTACAAGTGATGCCCAATAGAGGATCCAAGGAAAAGCCTTGGTTTCCTCATGCATTGGTGACAACCAAGATGTGGGGTTTGTTTTTTTCCTTCTAACAAGGACAACCACTCTTCCAGTGTCCTTTTTCCTTGCAATAGATGCACTGATACTTTTCTAGCCTGGATCTTTCCTTGGCCCCAGAGAGGGTTTTATTCTTTTGTGGTGGTGGGTCTTCTGAGATTTCCTCCTATGGTTGTCATCAGTACCCTTGCTATTTCCTTTCCTTGGGCTTGGGCTGGGGTGTCCTCCCTAAAAACACTCTCTAAGCTATCGCCATTAATTCAGAAATCAATTTTCCTTTGAATTCTTCTAGTTTTTATAATTAAAGAAAATGGGGGGGGGGTTGTTTCTGAGTTTTCCAGTTGTAAAGGCCAGTGCTTGAGAAAAGGGCATAAATATAGACTATCTTAGCTGAGTGTAGTGGCACACCATTTAATCCTGGCAGGTGGATTGATGTGAGTTCAAGGCCAGCCTGGTCTACAAGGTAAGTCTAGGTTAGCCAAGGCTACACAGAGAAACTCTGACTTGAAAAACAAACAACACACACACACACACACACACACACACACACACACACACACACACACACACACACAAACACTATCTTGGTCCTGCTTTCTCCCCTTGTCCATTGGCCTACGTCAGCAAAGGAGGAGAAACAGGGTTTGGGGCGTGGGTGGACAACTTGTCAGTGGAGTTCCAGCTGGGAGATAAATTTGGTGCGGGGATGATCTATTTCATCATCAGGAGTCTGTACGCCTGATAACGTTTCTGATTAAAAGAAAATGAGCTGGGGGTGGGGGGTTGGCTTCAGAGTCAAAGCCCCTAAACTTCGAACTCTTCGTGAGCTCGAATGGTCTTTCTTCTTAAGGATTGCGTCCCCCGCCCCCAGGGATAACTCAACCTTATATTGTCACACGGGTGGTCCTCCTTGATAACCACCTTCTTAGGTTAAGAATCGTCCCTTTAAAAAAAAAAAAAAAAAAAAAAAAAAAAAGGATCGTCCCTTTAACCCGGAGATGCGGTTCACCCAGACCCTCCTTTCCTTCCTCGGTCTTTATTCTCTGTTTCAGAACGTTCAAGTCCTGTAGCTCAGTGGTAGAGCACATGCCTAGCATGCTGATGGTCCCTGCATCGAGCCTTAGCAGGGAGAAGCACGTGTACTTACACACGTGTCACACAAACACTTTACTTACTGTCGTAAAACCAAATTTCCCTGCAACCCGTCTTGATCTGTCACAGCTATGTCCTCCAACGTTATCCTGTCAGAAAGCTAAGGATAATAATTCACCAGTCTTTTTGGAAATGCACTTTGGCGTTTGAAGCCACATGCTGCAGGACGCTTGGCTCACCGGAGTGGCCAGTTTGGTCACCTGATAACGCTTGTAAAGTTCCCCGGGGCTCACGTGTGACATCCGTACAGACGCCTGGTTATTTCCCCTTCTTTGGAGAAAGATGCTGTCAATTGCAGCAAAAAAAAAGTGAGAGGATTTGAGCTCGTTTCCACCAGTGTACCGTACAGAGGCAATTTTCTCCTGAAGAGAGCAAACTTCAGGTCTTTGCTTCTCCTTTTCGGTCAGGCTCGGGCGGAAACAGCCCTACTCTCTCTCTGGGTCCTTTCGCTCCGCGGGCGCCGGTGCTTACGTCATTGCCCGGCGCCCAGTCGGCGGGCTTTTCCCCGGCTCGTTTAGAGCCCTGGCCCCGATGTCCTTGCCTCGGTGTACCCTCCTGTGGGCTCGGCTCCCGGTGGGGCGCGGGGCTGGGCCCCGGGTGGCCGCCTGCTCCCCACTTCGCGCCCTTGTGGGGCCGTTCCCCGGAGCTCCAGGACGCGTTCCCTGCCTAGCCGCCTCCTCTTCTGCCTCTGGTGGCTCCAAAGCCCCGAATACATCCTTATTCGTGCCGCTGACAGTGAAGCCTCAGGGCCCCAGCGCCGACGGCGATGTGGGCGCCGAGCTCACTCGGCCTCTGGACAAGAGTGAGTGCTGGAGCCCCTGGGCGAAGCGGCAGGATCTGCGGCCAGAGCCTGCAGAAAGCAATGTCTGTTCCTTTCTGGAGACCTCGGCACCCGGGATCAATTCATTCCTAACCTCCTCCATAGGGACACTGACCCTTCCCTTCCCTCTTCTGAGCGATTAAACCTTAACTCTTGTATCGAGGTGATTAGGGAAGAATTTCGTGCTTAAGTGGTGCACCGCTTGAGCTCCTCGGCTCCTCAGAGGGTCTGAAGGGATTAGCAGTGAAGGACTTCTCAGGATTCTTCGCCGCTGCCTGGACTCGGATGTCTAACAATGTTATGGTTCCATCTGGTTGTCAAAACATCGGGTCTCAGATCCCGATTCCTCTTAAGTTTATTTTCCCACGAGGCAGACCTGAATGTAGATTCAAGATAGAAGTTGAAAAAGTGGCCTTTTCAGCCGGGCGTGGTGGCGCACGCCTTTAATCTCAGCACTCGGGAGGCAGAGGCAGGCGGATCGCTGTGAGTTCGAGGCCAGCCTGGTCTACAAAGTGAGTCCAGGATGGCCAAGGCTACACAGAGAAACCCTGTCTCGAAAAACCAAAGAAAAAAGAAAAAGTGTCCTTTCCAAAAGAAGTATCGTTCCAGGTTCCAGAGATGAAGAAAAAACCCTTAGCATCACTGGATGAGTTTGCAGTGGGTTTTGCCCTACCAAACTGACAATCGGTTAATGCTTTCAGTGGGAGGGGGCTTTAGATTATATGGCTGATTGTACCTCTGTATGATTAGGAGGGTGAAGGGTTTGTTTGTTTTCCAAGCCAAATGACATTCTTGGAGATAGAAGAAATGTCATAGGTCATGGCACAAGCTGTCCTGGAACGACCTTTAGTCAGGTGGCTTCAATAAATAAAATTGATGCTTCCTATTGTGACCTTAGAATATAGACTTCATCTTGGGAGTCTGAGGCAGAGAGATGGTGAGTTCAGTGCCAGCCTGGGCTCCAGAGAGAGTTCAGAACCAGCTAGGGCAACTTAAAGAGATACTGTTTCAAAATAAAAGGGTTTTTTGTTTGTTTTAAGATTTTATTTATAATTATTATGTATACAGTGCTCTGCTTGCATGTACATCTGCAAGCCAGAAGAGGGCATCAGATCACATTATAGATGGTTGTGAGCCAGCATGTGGTTGCTGGGAATTGAACTCAGGACCTCTGGAGGAGCAACCAGTGCCCTTAACCTCTGAGCCATCTCTCCAACCCTTGTTTTTGTTTTTTGTTTTTAATGGACTTGAGGATATAACCCTGGGATAGAGCACTTGCCAAGCATGTGCAGTGAGTGACCTAGGTTTGTTTCCAAGTACTGTATAACCAGCTAATCAACAAATAGTACTCCTCTCCTTTTCTCTTCCTTCCCTCCTCAAAATAAGCCCGGGTTGTTCTCAGATTGGGGATTGTCATCAGTTATTGTAGGGGCCACCATGGCGGACACTGCTGCTAGCAGAGAAGCACATCTGCCTCTGGTAGCAGGACCCACCTCTTCTTGGAAACAGTGGCTACTCGGGGAGTTTTGCGCACAGGTCGAGGTTGGAGGGCAGCTCTGTGGAGTTGGTCCTCTGCTTGTGTGTCTGCGGTACAGCAGGGATGTTGAGTTATTTTACTCTGCCATTTTCCTTTCACTCCATCGCACATTAACTCACCAAGAGAAAAAAGCCCAAAGCATCACATTCTTGTTGCATTCCTGAGGCTACTGCCTTTGGGTGTTGTGACTTCAAGTTCCTTTTGCTTGTCCTAGATTATCTGAATTGGGAAACAAATGTTAACCTTTTATATCTCTCTTTTAGATGAAGTAAAGAAGATCTTAGACAAGTTTTATAAGAGGCAAGAAATTCAAAAGCTGAGTGCTGACTATGGGCTTGATGGTAAAGGCAACAACTTAAAATTCATTTTTAATTATCTTATCATTTAATATTTGTGAGTATTTTGCCAGTGTGTGTGTATATACGGCTTTCATGCAGTACCCATGGAATTGGACTTAGAGATGGTTGTGAACCTCACTGGGTGCTGAGAATGGAGCCTGGTTTATGGGGATGAGCAGCCAGTGTTCTTAACCCCTGAGCCACCAGCTCTGCCAGTAACATCTTTATAGAGGTGTTGCATTTTACTTTGTACTTTGTTTTTTTTGAATATTTATTTATTTAAGTATACAGTGTTTCACCTTTATATATGCCTGCAGGCCAGAAGAGGGCACCAGATCTCACTGTAGATGGTTGTGAGCCACCATGTGGTTGCTGAATTGAGCTCAGGACCTTTTGAAGAGCAGGCATGCTCTTAACCTCTGAGCCATCTCTCCAGCCCTGTACTTTGTTATATGTAGTTATAGTACATGGTTGTAGGCTGAAGAACTCTCTCTCCTTCCAGGGACCTGCAGGCCCTCCTTGCATGCCAGACTCAGTGCAGGAACTGCGCTCAATGTGGTGTTTAGTTTTAATTTTAACTCTCTTGTAAAAACGAGCTGTGCTACCAAAATGTTGATAGGTAGCTGGAGTTTGCTGTGCTGTGTATATGTTTCAACAACGAGAGTGGAAATAAAAACTAAAGTCTTACATGCTTTGCTTTTGTGTTTTCCACAGCTCGTCTCTTCCACCAAGCTTTCATAAGCTTTAGAAATTACATTATGCAATCTCAGTCTCTGGATGTGGACATTCACATTGTCTTGAATGACATCTGCTTCAGTGCAGGCAAGTGCTTAGGGAATTCTTTTGTTGTTGTTGTTTTTGTTTTTGTTTTTGTTTTTGTTTTTTTCGAGACAAGGTTTCTCTGTGTAGCCTTGGCTGTCCTGGACTTGCTTTGTAGACCAGGCTGGCCTCGAACTCACAGAGATCCACCCGCCTCTGCCTCCGAGTGCTGGGATTACAGCTGTGTGCCACACCATGCTCTGCTGTGAGGAGCTCACACACAGCAGATGATATTATGTGGTGTGTGTGTGTGTGTTGTATGTGCCCCTGTGTGTTCCTTTGGGAACATGCAGAGACTAGAGGAAGACAGCAGGGTCCAGCTATCCCTGGGTCTCTCCGACCTTTGAGCTGGGCTGGTGGCTGGCAAGCCCCAGTGATCCTCCTGTCTCCCTGCCCTTTCCCCTTCCAAAGCTGGGGTTAAACCCTCACCCAGCTCTTTAGGTGTGTGCTGGATCTGAACTCAGTTCCTCATGCTTGCACAGTGAACACTCATGTGCCCTGAGCCATCTTTCTTTCTCTCTTTCTTTTCTTTTTATTTTGAGACAGTTTCTTTGTGTAGCCTTGGCTGTCCTGGACTCACTTTGTAGACCAGGCTGGCCTCAAACTCACAGTGATCCTCCTGCCTCTGCCTCCAGAGTGCTGGGATTAAAGGTGAGCACAAGCACGCCTGGCTCCTGAGCCATCTTTTAATCCCTGAGAATTTTAAGAATCTTAATGGATGTGCTTTCCTGTACTTAGTGTTTATTTCTCTAGCAGGGCTTCCTTGTTTTCACAATAGGTTCTGGCAATGAATAAACACTATAAATAAGTCACTGTGCGTTTATATCAAATCCCTCCGGTAGGAAGTCATGCACAGACAGTCTTTGATCCCTTGTCATCTGTTCTCTGTTAACATAGGTGAGCCCCATGAATGGAATTGTGCCAAATAGAATTAGTGCATGGCACCTTTCATCTGTTTCTACCATTGGCTTTTCTCTCCTGCATGAAGTTCTTGTCCTAAAAGAAAAACAAAGCACTAAATATGGTGGCTCACTTAGTCCTAGCCCTCTGGCGGCCAAGGCAGGATTTCTTTGAGTTCTTCTTGGTCAGCCTGGGCTCTAGTGTGGCCCTGTCTCAAAACAAAATGAAAAAACATAGTAGGAACATTCTTGTTTGACTTCCATGGGTATCTTCGTCTTAATTATAGTGTTGAATGTGTTTGACACTTCAACCTTTAGCTTGTGCCTGACACTGAGGGAGAATCCCATATGTAGCCAAATGGGGCGTGCTTCCACTTTCTCTCAGAGCCACTAAGGTGTGGAGAAAATGTATTTGGTTCTCTGTGGTCTTTGGGGTAGAGGTGTAGCTTGGAGTTTGATCATAGGCTCAGTGTGCACAGATCCCTGGGTTCGAGCCCTGACAGTTTCCCTACCCAAAACATTTCACAAAAAGAAGTTGGTATCTCTAGCGTATGTCCAAGCTCTTCACTTTTAGTTTAATCCCCACTGTGTTAACCTTCGCATGTTCATACTGGAGAGAGAGCCACAGCATGGCAATGGACAGCTAGTTTTTTTTTTGTCAGAAATGTGAGTGAAGTTTAGAGGGGGAGGAATAGAAAGTGGGGTCCCAGGGAAAGATGGGGCCCCTTGCTCCAGAACTTGCTCTGAGGCTCTGGCAGTGTCCAGCTCAAAAGAAATGGTTTCGTAGCTCTGGGGTCTGACCTGGGAGGACTGCAAGTTTACGGTTCAGTTGTGAGGATCATGCAGAGCAGGTGTGCTAACGCACTGTGCTGTTTTACAGCTCATGTGGACGATTTATTCCCATTTTTCTTGAGACATGCCAAGCAGATATTTCCTGTATTGGAATGCAAGGAAGATCTACGTAAAATCAGTGACTTGAGGATACCACCCAACTGGTTAGTTCTTGTATTTACTCATAGAGAATTTCTTAATTTGGGGAAATAAATGTTGATGCTTTTGTTTTATACTAGAAACAAAAATAGAGTCTAAAATTTGTTTTCCCAGAAAACAAAACAAGACAAATTAGCTAAGAAATTAATTCTCTCAGAAATTTTTACTGGTGTGTTCCTTTCATCTGATGGAGCTTGGATTGAGGGTTTTGTTTGTTTGTTTTTGTTTTGTTTTTTTTTTTTTCTTTTGGTTTTTCGAGACAGAGTTTCTCTGTGTAGCCTTGGCTGTCCTGGACTAACTTTGTAGACCAGGCTGACCTTGAACTCACAGCGATCTGCCTGCCTCTGCCTCCCGAGTGCTGGGATTAAAGGCGTGCACCACCACTGCCTGGCTTCCTTTTTTTTTTTTTTTTTTTTTTTTTTTGCCTCCCAAGTGCTGGGGTTAGAGGTGTGCGCTACTACGCCTGGTGAGGTTTGTTCTTTTGTTTTGTTTTGTTTGATTTGGTTTTTCGAGACAGGGTTTTTCTGTGTAGCCTTGGCTGTCCTGGACTCACGTTATAGACCAGGCTGGCCTTGAACTCACAGAGATCCGCCTGCCTCTGCCTCCTGAGTGCTGGGATTAAAGGCGTGCGCCACCACGCCTGGCTCTGGTGAGGCTTTTTTTTGTTGTTGTTGTTTTGTTTTGTTTTTCGAGACAGTCTGGTGAGGTTTTTTAAAGACAAATTTCTGATGAAGTTCCTATTGCAAAGTTGTCCTAAGTTGCAGTCCTGACACCTTAGCTGACTACCCCAATGTAAATAGTTCTTTCCCCGGGCCGGAGCTGTGGTGTCTCTTAGCACCGTGGCACCTTTGAAATTACAAAGCCTCGGATGTTTGCTTTGGGATCTTTGGGTTTGGAGTTGTGGAAATGATGTGACATGGGACAGATGGCAGTTTAGACTCATTCTGAGTAACACTTGAGATGTCCAAAACATTCCCTTGCATTTGAGGGTTCTGTCATCCGGTGAGCGCCATCCTTGGAAATCCTGTCATTTAATGTGGTTATGCACCACTGAGCTTTCCAAAGACTGTTCGCTGGGATAGATTACGCGTTCATAACGTTAAGCTCTTCACCTACTCGTGCTGCAGGTACCCAGAAGCCAGAGCCATCCAGCGGAAGATAATATTCCACTCAGGCCCCACCAACAGTGGGAAGACTTACCATGCAATCCAGAGATACTTGTCCGCGAAATCTGGAGTGTACTGTGGCCCTTTGAAACTGCTGGCACACGAGATCTTTGAGAGGAGTAATGCTGCTGTCAGTACACTACCAAGTATTTACTCATTTCCTTGATAATTTTTCTTTATTGGGGTGAAGGTGGATGTGGGGAAGGAAATGCATAGTCATTCACTGTGGACAGAAATACCTGTTTCAGAGTACGAAGAGGCTGTCACTTGTAAGAGGTGATAGTGTCACACACGACCGTGGGAGAAAGATGCTAAACTCCGATTGCCACCAATATGCTGCCTCTTAGCGCAGAGAGAATGTGCAAAAATGTGGACTGTGGAGGAGGAGGATCTTGAGTTTGAGGCCTAGAGGTAGGCCTGGACCTCAGACGGAGCCTCTGTCTCAAAAAAATGAACAAAAGACTATCAAAGAAAAGTGAAAACAGCAGCACCTAGTGCAGAGAATGAAACGAGATATTACTGGAAATTTTATGTAGAGAGAATTGCAGAAAATGATGTGGTGCCTGCCATCACACTCTTCATGTGCTTCGTCTTCCACACTCCCTTTTATAACTTTTGCTTGCTTTTTCAAGAAAGAAAGCGTGAATTAATTGAAAGTCTCTCTGAACTGCATCTTGGCTTTTATAGTGCTCTGCCGGGATGTTTAGTTGTGCAGCAAAGTAGGTGAGAGAGAGAGAGAGAGAGAGAGAGAGAGAGAGAGAGAGAGAGAGAGAGAGAAAATGTGTGTGTGTGTGTGTAGGTGAAAACATTGGTAATGTTTATTCAGCTATTTGAATAAGTTTGATAGTAATGGAATGAATACTTTTTACCCTAGGCTACATTTTGTTACCATTTTCAAGTCAGAGATAAGTCCGGGTTTCTTTTTGTCGTTCCAGGGTGTGCCATGCGACTTGGTAACGGGTGAAGAGCGGCTAACAGTTGAGCCTGAGGGGAAACAAGCCAGCCATGTCTCCTGTACTGTGGAGATGTGCAGTATTGCAACTCCTTGTATGTATATGCTGTTCAGAAAACTAGGATTTGGAGGTTTTCAAAATAGCTAACCTCAGGGTATAAGGCTTAATGGTAAAAAAGTTAAAAAACTTAGAAGAAATTAATATTTAGTGCTTTATAGCTAACTTTGCTATGCTTGCTTCTGAATGCTTGTCCTTTGTCATGGGTGAAAGTGAATCCAAGCACTTTAATTCCGGCACTTGAGGGGAGGCAGATGGGTCTTTGAGTTCCAGGGCAACCTGGTCTACATAATGAGTTCTAGGATAGCCAGGGCTACATAGTGAGGCTTTGTCTTTTAAAAAAAAAAAAAAAAACTAAACTAAAAACAGGCAGACACAGTTTGGTTGTGTTACACACACACACACACACACACACACACACACACACACATATCCATTTAAATTGTTTCACAGTATTCCTTTTTTATGACAAAAAAATTCTTCATTCTCCTACCAAGGAATATTTAGGTTGTTTAAATTTTGCCATGATGCCAGGGGTGGTGGTGCACACCTGTGAACCCAGCCCTCAGGTGGGCAGAGGCAGGCAGGTCTCTTGAGTTTGCAGCCAGCCTGGTCAACAAAGCAAGTCCAGGACAGCCAGGGCTACACAGAGAAACAAATTGCCATGGGTTAGGAATGTAGCTCACTGGTAGAGCACTTGCCTAGTAACTGCAAGGCCCTGGATTCAGTCCTCAGTGCTGAAATCAAAAGTCTGTATTATATACAGTGAATTAATGAACTTAAGTGTAAGCACCCAACACAACTCTATGTAATTTTTCAATCCCACCCCAAACGTGTTTAGATTTTATTATGTCTTAAAGCAGGGTATGCACTCAGGTGGATATGTTAACTATAGTAAGGATCATATAGTGTTTTGCTAACAGCTTGCTTTTGGTTTTTTTTTTTTTCTTTTTTCTCTTCTTTTTTTTTTTTTTTTTTTTTAGACAAAGTTTCTCTGTGTAGCCTTGGCTGTCCTGGACTTGCTTTGTAGACCAGGCTAGCCTTGAACCCACAGCGATCCACTTGCCTCTGCCTCCCAAGTGCTGGGATTAAAGGCATATGCCACCATGCCTGGCTCACTTGCTTTTCTTTTTAAAGTCAGCTTTTCAAATAAATAGTCTTAATTTTTTTGGTGTGTTGAGAAGTCATGTAGTATAACCATGCAAGTAGCACACAGACGTCAAAATGTCCTTTGCTTTCTGCTTATTAGCCTTTTGTTGTTATGTGCTGAGTAATTTTTAATCTGGTTTTTAGTATAAATTACACTTTTTTTTGGTGTTCTCAATTCCTTGGTATTCTGAGGAAGGGAATGAAAATATGACTTACAGAAATAGTGTGCCATGGTTGGAAGTATGTGGGCATTAGAGAGAAGTTGAGGGGCTGCTTTGCTTTCCACGCGAAGGCAGGAGCAGAGCCAGGCCTGAGAAGCCCCACTGCACCTGCTGCTGGTGAGCACCATCTCAGGGAAAGTGCCTCGCTCATTGAAGGCTCTCCATTCTCACTCCCAGAAGTATAGCTACCTGCCTTCTCCTTTGCTGCTGTGTAGATGTGGTGGTTGGTTTCTGTTTTCTGAAACGGCGCCTTGGCTGGCCTGGAACTTGCCATATGGACCAGGCTGGTCTCAATCTCATAAGAGATCTGCCTGTCTAGGCTGGAGAGATGGCTTAGCTGTTAAAGACTAGACTCACAACCGAAAATATAAGAGATTTGCCTGTCTGGCTCGCTATTGCTGAGATCAAAGACATGTGCTACCATGCTGGGCGATGATTTATTTTAAAGTATGTGTGGGCGCATACATGTGCCCTTAGTGTTCAGAAGAGGGCATCAGACCCAGGCCTTCCAGAATCTCCCTCTGTTGCCCATCAAGCTTTCTCTAGTCCGATGTGGTCGTTCCTATTACTTGGAGTCAGCAGGGTGTGCATGCTAGAAAAGACGCCCCCAATAAGCCATGGCAATGATGCTGGCGAGGGGGAAGTTGGTATTGGAGTTTCAGTGGCTTTATTGCTCATGGAGACTCTTTTGTTCTAAGATGAAGTGGCTGTGATAGATGAAATTCAGATGATTCGAGACCCAGCCCGAGGATGGGCCTGGACCAGAGCCCTGCTAGGTGAGTGGTCTTCCTGCTTCAGCCAGCTGTTGCCTCTCACAAGTATAAGCTGTCATTATTTAAATACTATCTTAATGATGGAAAGTCCTGTTTTATATGTTATAATTTAACCAAATGACTAAAGTAGAAATGTTTAATCTCTGAGGATATAACACAGTGGTGGAACACTCTCCTAGCACGGGAGGGCGCTGGCTTTAATCCTTAGCATCAAAAAAAAAAAAAAAAAAAAAAAAGTTACAAAGTTTGGGACTGGGGACATAAACCAGGTATGGTGAAACATTCCTGTTGTCGCAGCACTTGGGTGGAGGAAGCAGGCCCATCAGGAATTGAGAGGTTTGTCGTGAACTACACAGCAAGTTTAGGGCCAGCCCAGGCTACCTTAAGATTCTGCCTCAAAAAGAAAAAGGAAAGAAAGTTTGTCCTGCCATATTTACAGTCACCGTGAATGTCTTGATGTGTGTGGCGTTTGAAGGACTTAGAACTTGGAGTTTCGCTGTTCTCCAGCTCTGGTGTTCACCGTGCTCTTTCTGCTCTGTAGACGAAGCTGTCTGGGCGCTGTCTCCTGAGAAGCAGTGCTGCAGTGTCTCACGGGCTGAACACTCTCCGCATTACCACAGCAGTAGGGTTGCTGGTGGATGTAGCTTCTTACTTTTGTTTTTTGTTTTGTTTTGTTTTTTTGAGACAGTGTTTCTCTGTACAACAAGAGCCCTGGATATCCTAGACTCGCTTTGTAGACCAGGCTGGCCTCGAACTCACAAAGATCCGCCTGCCTCTGCTTCCCAAGTGCCTGGCTCTTTTGGTTTATTTTTAATTGCTTTGTAGAATCCTGGAAGAGGAATTCCTGAGGATCACGGGCATGAATGAATGGGTTTTGCCTGAATTTTGAAGGGATTTTTGTTGTTCTTCTCTTCCTCCATCTTCTCCTGCTGCTATTTTTTTGTTTTTTTGTTTTGTTTTGGTTTTTCGAGACAGGGTTTCTCTGTGTAGCCTTGGCTATCATGGACTCCCTTTGTAGACCAGGCTAGCCTCGAACTCCCAGAGATCCACCTGCCTCTGAAGTGCTGGGATTAAAGGCGTGCGCCACCACACCCACCCTGCTGCTACTTCTTATTTTCTTTCTTTCCTCCTCCTCCTCCTTCTTCTCTTCTTTTCTTCTTCTTTTTCCAAACAGGGTTTCACTTTGAACTCCAGGTCCCCCTACTCCAGCCTATAAAGTGTTAGGGTTACAGTAGCCCCCATACCACCTCTTGAAGCACCTCAGCTCCCATGGGGTTCTACTCAGAAGGATTCAGGCCTAGGACTGACAGCCATCACTTAGCCAGAGTGCCAGCCTCCAGTCCTGCTTGGCCACTCCCTCCAGTGTGTCAGCCTCGCTCAGAGCAGTGTGTGAACCCACACAGCTGCACTCTGCCTTTGTCCACTCAAAGAAGGCTTGAGTCAGAGAGACTGAAAACATCGGGCACTTAGCGTGCCCTTAGGAAGAGAATCTAGCAGTGTAAATCCCCGTGTACGTTTACAGGACTCTGTGCCGAAGAAGTCCATTTGTGCGGAGAATCTGCTGCTATTGACCTGGTCACTGAGCTTCTCTACACAACTGGGGAGGAAGTAGAGGTAAGAGACTGTGGGCTTCATTCTCAGGCTGTGCTGCAGAGCTGAGGGTAACCGTGTGAGCTCTAGGCTGGCCAAGTTAGAATTAGCTACAGAGCGAGCGCACAGTGAACAAAGTACCACATGTGTATTAAACTGAAAAAGGCATTTAAAAAAAAAGAAAGAAAGAAAGAAAGAAAAATTAAAAACAGCAAAAAGGAAATCTTTAGTGTAGCTGACTGGCACATATATATGGTTGAACTTCATAATGTGAGGTCCTGATGGAGAAGCATGACCCCCTATGTCTTCCAAGAGTGTGGAGAGTGCTTCACCTTCACAAATTCTGTGTTGTTTTGGAGTGTGGCTGTTTCATTGGTTTTGTTTTTTGTTTCTGAGATATGATCTCACTGTGTGCCCCAGGCTGGCCTCAGAATTCATGGCACTCTCCTGCTTCAGCCTCCCAAGTGCTGAGATTCTAGGCGTGCTCTACCCAGCCAGTGTTTAAACCTTCGTTTTCACAAAGATCTCTGGAGGACTGAGCCAGATATGTTTACTCACTTATTTACTTAGTTGTGGTGCTGGGAGTCGAACCGAGGGCTGCACTCACGTTCTACACTGAGCTACACTCAGAGCTCATGAATAAATCTCCTTAGAACTAAGTAACTCAGATGGTTGAGTTTGAAGCCCAGACTCAAATCCTGGACTTTGCTGCTTTGGGCTATCTGCAGCAAACCACAGAAGGCTGAAAAGATGAGCTTCTTATCTTATATTTTGCTGGACTATGTTATTCCGTCATAAAATGAAATTTTCAGTCGATAATCTTTCTGAGGTTGCCACATTATCCTGAAAATCAATGTACATTAAAGTTCTTTGTTTGTTTGTTTGTTTTGTTTTGTTTTTGCAGTCAGGGTTTCTCTGTGTAGCCCTGGCTGTCATGGACTTGCTTTGTAGGCGAGGCTGTCCTCTACCTCCCCCAGTGCTGGGATTACAGGCGTATGCCACCTTGCCCAGCATATTACAGTTCTTTAAGGATGTCGACACAATAACATCAATTTAGCAGTGCCAAGAATTGGAGGTGGCACAGCATAATAAATGCTTCCAAGCGTTGCTCCCGAAAGCTGCAGCCTTTAGTTCTGGTTGACTGCCTTGCAAGCTTTTCAGTGGTCGGTCCTTTGGTAGTGACTTGAGTGTGTTACTTTTCCGTATGTGTCTTTGTCACAGGTTCAGAAGTACGAGAGGCTTACCCCCATTTCTGTGCTGGATCGCGCACTGGAGTCTTTGGACAACCTTCGGCCTGGGGACTGCATTGTCTGTTTCAGCAAGAATGATATTTATTCTGTGAGCCGGCAGATTGAAATTCGGGGACTGGAGTCCGCTGTGATTTACGGCAGCCTCCCACCTGGTAATAACTAGCTTTACTGTGAATGCTGTGGCAGTTCTCACATTTCCCATTTAGGTTGAGATGTGTATAGAAAACACAGTAAGGAAAAAATAGAATTAATGGGGGTCTGGAGAGATGTCTCAGCGGTTAAGAGCACTAACAGCTCTTCCAGAGGTCATGAGTTCAATTCCCAGCAACCACATGGTGGCTCACAACCATCTATAATGTAATCTGATGCCCTCCTCTGGCCTGTAGGTGTATGTGCAGGCAGAGCACTGTATATATAATAATAAATAAATAAATCCTTTAAAGAAAATAAAAAGAATTAATGTGAACTCTTCCTTCCAGGAACCAAACTTGCTCAAGCAAGAAAATTTAATGACCCCAGTGACCCATGCAAAATCTTGGTAGCCACAGATGCAATCGGCATGGGACTGAATTTGTAAGTAATTTGTTTTTAACAAACAGTGGCTTAGGTGGCACATTTCCTTTTTTCTTCAGTTTACTAATAGGTTGGGATGGAAGTAATTGTATATATTTGAGCTTTTGCTTTTTACAGGTTGGGGAAGTAAAGAGACTGTCACAGAGCACTGGACTTGGAGTGCTTCCCTGACTAGGGCACACCAGGTGTCACCCGGCTTTACTTGGGTTTCTTAGTCGTCAGGTGTCCAGGTGCTTCCAGGTGCTGCCCGCATCATCTCTAGCTAGTGGAAGTGACCAGACTGTGAAGACTCAAGAAACTAGACTAGGAGTTCTTGGCAATTCCCCGTGCGAGTGTGTTTGGGGCAGCTTGCTCGCTTGTCCAGGCTGCCCTGCCTTGGGTTCGGCATGTGGCGCCTGACCTTAAGCTCCTGGCCACCATTCAGCTTGCCTTTTTTGTTTCTTTTGATTTTGTAAAGGATTAAAAAAATATATTTTGTGTACAAGTGTTTTGCCTACATGTTATGTACATGTACCACATGTATTGTATGTCATGATGGTCCAGAACCTCTGGAAGTGGAGTTGTATTGGTGCTGGAAACCGAACTCAAGTCCTTTCCAAGAGCAGCCTGTGCCCCTAACCTGAGCCACTGTTCCAGTTGGTATCACTGCATAGCCCAGGCTGGCCTCAGACTCCTGGCTTCAGACAGTCTTTGTGCCTCAGCGTCTCGTACTTGGGGCGTGAGGGGGATGCCTGTTACACAGTATGTGAGCACTTCATTTGATGTCATTTTCTTTAGCTTAATAATTCTAGCATCCTACAATTCATCCTTTCAAAGGGTGATTTTTTAGTAGATATGCACAGTTCGGCCATCTTGCTTGAGAGCTGGGCCTGTAACTCTAGCAGTTGAGGGCCTAGGCAGGCAGATTGTAAACTCAAGAGTTCTGCAGACTGAGCTGCAAGCCAACCAGGGCTACAGATAAGACTCAGTCTCAAAAAATAAAACAAGCTGGGCGTGGTGGCATACGCTTGTAGTCCCAGCACCCAGGGAGGCAGAGACACGTGGATCTCTGGGTTCAAGGCCAACCTCGTCTACAAAGCAAGTTCAGGACAGCCAAGGCTGCACCCAGAAACCCTGTCTCAAAACAAACAAACAAACAAAAAACAAAAACAAAAACAAACAACAAACAACAAAAAAAGAAGATGAAGAAAAGAATTCACAGGAAGTTCCCCCCCCCTTTTTTTTTTAAAGACAGGGTGTCTCTGTGTTAGTCTTGAATGTCCTGGACTTGTTTTGTAGACCAGGCTGGCCTCAAATTCACAGTGATTTGTCTGCCTCTACCTCCAGAGTGCTGGGATTAAAGGCGTGTGCCACCACGCCTGGCTTTTTTTAAGCCAGGCTGGCCTAGAAGCCATTGGTAGCCCAGTTTGACCTCAAATACACAACAGCCCTCCTGCCTCCTGTCTCAGCTTTCTGAATGCAAGGGTTATAGGTGTGAGCTACAATGCCTGACTTTGTCTCATTAAGGAAAAAATTAATTAGCCAGATGTTGTGGCGCACGCCTGTAATCCCAGCACTCAGGGAGGCAGAAGCAGGTGAATGTCTATGAGTTCAAGGTCAGCTTGGTCTACTAGTCTACTTAGTGAGTTCCCGGAAAACTAGGCTTATATAAAGAGACCTTGTCTCAAACAAAATTGTTTTATATATATGAGTATTTTTCTGATGTACTTTTACACAACACTTGTATGCTTGATGCCCTTGGAGGTGTTATATTCCCCCAGGACTGGAGTTGTAGGTGGTTGCGAGCCACCGTGTGGTTGCTGGGAATAGAACTAGGTACTCTGGAGGAGCAGCCAGCGCTCTTAACTGCTGAGCCATCTCTCCAGCTCCATTTCTGTGGTTTTTTTTTTTTTTTTTTTTTCCTTTTTGGATAGTTGCAAGATTAGACAAGGCCTAAATGAGATTTGGCCTGAGCACATCTGTGACGACCCAGGTGACAGAGGGCTGTGTGTGGTCTGTGGGGTCACTTTTATTTCTATTTCAGGAGCATAAGGAGAATCATTTTTTACTCCCTTATAAAGCCCAGCATCAACGAAAAGGGAGAGAAAGAGCTGGAGCCAATCACCACCTCCCAAGCCCTGCAAATCGCTGGCAGAGCCGGTAGATTCAGCTCCCACTTTAAGGAGGGAGAGGTTACAACAATGCACCATGAGGACTTGCCTTTATTGAAGGAGATTTTGAATAGACCCGTGGATCCTATACAGGTAAGGCTCAGCGGTCGCTCCTTCCCTAGTCTCGTGGGAGCAGGAGGGCTGCTTGAGCTGGGGAAGCCATGACAGGGAAGCTCCCCCGGGGCTGCATAGCTGGCTCAGCAGTTGAGGGCATACTGCTTTTGCAGTGCGCCTGAGACTGATTCCCAGTACCCAAGCCAGGCAGCTCATGAGCACCTGGAACTCCAGCCTCAGGGGTCCTCTGCTCCCCCTTACTCCCTCCCCCCAGTTCCCACTCTGATCCCACCAAAATAGGTAAATAGACAGAAGGCTTTCCTTTATTGTTTTAGAGCGGCATGGATACCTCTTAGATAGGCAGTTGTATGCAAGTGAAAGATCTAGGCTCAAGGGGTTTAGTTAGCCTGGTTTTCACACATAGGGTCATGTTAGTGACGTGGAAATCGGAGAAGCTTGAGCAGAGTTATAGTTGTAAGCAAGTAAGGACCAAGGTACATGTGTGATTATTGAATCATTTTAAAGCAAGCTAACTTAATGCTTTTAAGTTTCTAGAAACCTGCTTTAGTGGCTCATTTCATTTGTCAGTAAGATGACACAGATAATGGAGCCAGAGGCTGGTGACATGACTTGTGTTCCTGGGTGGCTCCTGTGAGGTTTATTCTCAGCCCCTCTTTCCGTCCTGTGTGTCTCTTCTAGACCTTGTATGACCTGGAGGGCTTGAGGGCCTGAGGGCTTGCGTCTTCCGATTCCCTCTTCCCCGCCATTCCCTCTCTCTCCACCTCATTCTTACCTGTGGGCATTGCTTAACACTGCAGTGTGTGAAGAGCCAGCTGATGTCCAGGGTAGATGTTCCCTCGTGTTCTCTCACCCACATTGAAGTAACTGGAGTTGCCTTGTTCATTTTTATTCAATGGAGGGAACTGCAGTTTGGAAAATTGTTTCATCCTTACAGGCATTTTGTGCATTCTTTTGCATCGTAATATATTCTAGAAGTCTGACTGAAATACAACAAGGGGCTACATAGTGTGCTATTTTCTTTTTGTTGTTGTTTTTTGTTTTGTTTTGTTTTTGTTTTCCTAGACAGGGTTTCTCTGTGTAGCCCTGGATGTCATGGACTTACTTTGTAGACCAGGCTGGCTTTGAGCCCACAGTGATCCACCTGCCTCGTCTTCCCAAATGCTGGGATTAAAGGCGTGTGCCACCGAGATGTTTTCATTAAATAAGTCTATCGGCTTTTCTCATTGTAGTAAATGGTTAAAATGGTCATGTCTTTTTTTTCTATGGTACTGATATTCTTGGCATGGGACTCATTTGGTAAGAACCTAGCCTAATGTAGGACATTGTTTCAGAAGAGGAAAATGCCTTTCAAAAACTGAAGGAAAACTCAGCTCATGGTGATCTTGTCTTTCCCTTCTGCAGGCTGCTGGGCTTCACCCAACTGCTGAGCAGATTGAGATGTTCGCCTACCATCTCCCGGAGACTACGCTGTCCAATCTCATTGTAACTGGAAGCTCTTTTCAATTTTCCTTCTTAAACTGCTAACAAGCCATGTCAGTACTGGCTACTACATAGGCAAGAGTGGATGCTCTGCCCCTGTGTAGTTGCCACACACGAAATTTTTATGACTGGTGAAAACTTCCAAAATCTGGGGGTTTTGGGTATGTGGGTGCACACCTGTCCTTAGAGTTGGAAGCCAGCCCAGGGGGCATAGTGAGCCTCTGTCTCTAAAGAAAATTCAGGTTAGGAAAGCAGTAGGAGGGGCTGGAGAGATGGCTTAGAGGTTAAGAGCGCTGGCTGCTCTTCTAGACGTCCTGAGTTCAATTCCCAGCAACCACATGGTGGCTCACAACTATCTATAATGTGATCTGATGCCCTCTAATGGCCTGCAGCTTTTCATGCAGGCAGAGCGCTGTATACATAAATATAAATAAGGAAGGTGTGGGAGAAATGCCTTAGTTTTAGAGAGCAGTAAGTGAAGCGCACCTCTCCTGAGGTCAGCTGGGGATTGTGACTTGAGTTCTTTACCCATACCCAGTAGGATAGCACATCCAGGCAGCCCAGTAATTTCGCGTATATTTTTCCCCCAGGATATTTTTGTAGACTTTGCACAAGTTGATGGGCAGTATTTTGTCTGCAATATGGATGATTTTAAGTTCTCTGCAGAGTTGATCCAGCATATTCCGCTAAGTCTCCGGGTGAGGTATGTGTTCTGCACAGCCCCCATCAATAAGAAGCAGCCTTTTGTCTGCTCGTCATTGTTACAGGTATGTCATTGTTACAGCTCTGTGTCATTTTGAGATCTTTCAGATTGATCTGTTTTTCTCCAGACAGTATTTTGTCCATTAAAAGAAAGCACTTGCAAGATATCCTAGACATGGGAAACCTAGATAGACATAAAGCGACGTGCTGGTCGCTGAGGATAGCTTTGCCTGGTGTTTGGGTCCGGACGGTGGCCACTGTAGGCTACCATCACTGTAATTGAGTAGGTGTTGGAAGGGATGAGGGTTGGGTGGTGGCTGCCAGGGTTGTGGGGTGTCTTGTGAGGAGCATGGGATTCTGGTAGGAAGGGCAGCAGGGCTGAGCTGTAGGTGGGGGCCCTAGCCACTGAGCTCAGGGTTCTTCTCCGGTCTGGCCATTTCTACTGCAGGCCTTAGCATTCTGTGTATCAGCTCTACTTCAATTAACTTTATTTCTGAATTTGCCTTTTAAGTCATTGTAAAATTATGTAAATGATAAACAAATGCTTGTTATGTCAAATTAGCACATTAAGATAGGCTAAAATAGTCTGCCATCCCCAGCCTCAGGCCTCTGAAATACCTGCTGTCAGAGTTGTTCCATATGGCATCCATATGTTCCTCTAGGAATTTCTGTAAATGTTATAATGAATTATTCTGCAACTCGCCTTTGCCTTTTCCCTTACCAGTATGTCTGAGAGTCTGTGTTTAGGTCTTTTCTTGCAAGTATGTCATTGGTGGGAAAGCTAGGATAAAGGGGAGGTTTGGGGGAAGTCTTTAGGTACTGAGTGCTCACGTGACTGGAACTGATTCCTGTGGCCTTAGTCCTGTTGGCACCTCAGGCAACAATTTCAATGAAGCAGGAGCCTCTGCCCGGAGGGAGGATCTCTGAAGAATGGAAGCCAGCAGTTTCTTAGGACTTGTGTGAAATCTGCAAAATGTTGGTTGTTTTGTTTTGATTTGATTTGTTTTGTTTTTTTGAGACAGGGTTTCTCTGTGTAGCCTTGGCTGTCCTGGACTAGCTTTGTAGACCAGGCTGGCCTCGAGCTCACAGCGATCCACCTGCGTCTGCCTCTGGAGTGCTGGGATTAAAGGTGTGCGCCACCACGCCCGGCTACAGATTGTTCTTATTCTGCTGCCTCACCATCCGGAGCTGTGAGGAGCTGTCTTGCTGATGGCCTCTGGGGCCACTTGGGACAGTGGTTTTGGGAAAGCAGTTGAATTCTGGGGACCAAACTCAGGTTTGACTTAACAGCAAGAGCCCTTCCCCAAGGAGTCAGTCTAGTGGCCCCATTTTAATTTTAAACATTTTAATCTGAACATGGTGGCACACTCCCATGACCCCGGTGCTTGGAAGGTAGATGCAAGAGAATCCAAGACCTCTCTTGGTTAGATAGAAACTTTGAGGCTAGCCTGGCCTATATAAGACCTTGTCAAATAAATAAATATGTATACTTTTTTTTTTTTTAAATCCTAAGAAAGTATAAAGCAGAAAAGGAGCCAGCCTATTTTTTGAAACAACCACAGTTCACAGGTTACCCTTGCCTTTTCTCTATGACTATAGACCTAAGAAGATTCTGGCTGTTCACCAAGCGTTCTTCTTTGCTCTCAGTTTGCCAGGCAGTACAGCAGGAATGAGCCCCTGACCTTTGCATGGCTACGCCGGTACATCAAGTGGCCTTTGCTGCCACCTAAGAACATTAAAGACCTCATGGACCTTGAGGCCGTCCATGATGTCTTTGATCTTTACCTGTGGCTAAGGTAACAAACCTTTTCTTTTCTACGCAATCAATTTTCTGACTCATAGGGCAAATTGAAGGTTTCCTGAGTGGGTTTCTGCTCTTTCAAGTTAGAAAGATACTAGAAGGGTACTCTGTATTATATTTTCCATGAAGGTGCTTGAGTTTGGTTTATACTGGTTCCTGAAAAGATTTCAAAGTCTCTAAGATCGCCTAATGAGGGCATTGACTACCTTGCTAGGGAGAGAGTGGTCCTTGATCCGAGGCTTCGGTGTGCCTTGAGAACTCAGGGTTAGGAGTAAAGAACTTGAGCTCCATTCAGGTTTAAATTCTGCATTACACAAAACTCTCTCTCTCTCTCTCTCTCTCTAACTTTGTGGAGTTGGTCCTTTCCTCCATATTTTATGTGGGCCTGCGCTCTAAGTCAGGCTTGTGAAGTAATCACCTTTAGCTTCTAAGCCGTCTCAACAGCCTAGACCCTGCATTTCAGCAAGGTCTTCGTTGATGTCTGAGAAGCCTTGCTCCAGAGCAGAGCTGCGCAGAGAAATAGTCCCCATAATGGAGTGTGTTAGAATCCCTGATGTGACTGGTGCAGTGGCACAGACCTGTAATCGGGGAGGCCAGCACTTGGGGAGGCAGAGACAGGCAGATCCTTTGTGAGTTCCAGGACAGCAGGGCTCCATGGAGGAACCCAATCTTGAAAAATCATTGAAAAAAAAAAAATCCCTTGAAGTGGGGTTTGGACAGTCTCAGGAGTGGGCAGAAATAAAGACTGCACAAAGCATTGCATTGATAGACAAAGGGTGTAAACAGCTGTGGTCAGGGTATGCAAGGGTTCTTACACTTGGCTCAGCGCTATTGCTCTAATACTCTTGGTTCTTTTCCCAGCTACCGATTTCTGGATATGTTTCCAGACTCTGGCCTTGTTCGAAGTCTCCAGAAAGAACTGGATGCCATTATCCAAGATGGTGTGCACAACATCACCAAACTGATTAAGATTTCTGAGTCACACAGGCTTTTGAATCTGGAGGGCTTACCATCAGGGGACCAGTCACGTTTGTCAGGAACCACTAAGAGCCCGGCAAGAAGGACACGTGGCATCAAAAGTGTAGGGGGTAAAGCTGCAGAGCTGCCCAGCCCCGGGGCCAAGGAGCTGCCCCTCTCCTCTCGCCTGGTGCAGCAAGGACTCCTCACTGCAGACATGCTGAAGCAGCTCCAGAAGGAATGGCTGGCCCAGCACCCAGAGCAGAGCAAAGAGAAAGCAGGGACGCGAAGAAAAAAGAAAGACCCCAACTTTGATTAGGCTTCTTTTGCTTCTTTGTTTTTGTTTTGCTTAATACAAAACCAATAATGTAGCTGCCTAAGAACTCAGAGTGCTGTCTGGGGAGTAACCAACCACCGGCGGTGAGGTATAGCCCGGCGGGCGTGGGGGTCCAGGTGGCACTGATGGAGGAGGAGTGGAGTGGAGTCATTTAACTTGCTCAGGAACCATGAGGTAGCCACGCTCCTGTGAAGTGAGACAGGAAGGCTCAGGCGGGTAATGAGGTAATGGCCCAAGAACATACTGTCTTATAAATTCTCATGACAGTATTCTAACAGGGCTGCCAGTGTCATATCTTCCCAAGTATGTTCTTGACCAATGATGATAACGATCTTGTTGTTAACGGATCGTCACTGGTGGAACTCTACCCAGGGGCCTCATCCCCTAACAGATATGAGTGACAAAACCATGAGGCTGACCGCTCATTTCAGGATAGTAACTAAGCGCCGCTCACAGTCCTTCTCGCTTCACTATGGCCATGTAAGTGATCTCTAGCTGTCTGGGATTTACTCCTCCTGTCTCAGCGGCTTGGGGTGGATTTTGAGGGGGCAGGGGATGAAGGTGGCAGTGGATGCTTTCCTGGGGAAGTTTTGCCAGATAGCGGATAATCGGAAGGGCATAGGCTTTGTAGCTGATTGCTTTCATCAACCCTGTGGGGACTCAGATTGGAGAGGGCTGTCTGGTTCCTAACGCCATAGAGGGTGTTTCTGGCTGCCAGCTCAACCCCTGGCCTGGATCAGCTTGAAGATCTGAAGCACTGAGTACGTTGCCATGAGGCAGGCTTGGAGTGTGGTCATGCGGAGGGGTTGGAGAGCTTCAGTAGTGGAGGTGTCATGCTGCAGGCCATCTGGCTCTGCTCCCAGTCAAGGTCAGCATCTGACTGTTGGGGATCACACTGGTCCTAACATTCCTCCTCTTCTTCCCCGTCACTCTCTGAACCCAGAAGCTGGAAAGGTGGGTAGGATTCTCTCATGCCTCCCGAGGAGCTTCCTCTCTGCTCACTCCCCCTGCCCTCAGACTGATGGTGGATTGTAGTCTAGGTCCCTTTCAACAATGGCCCTGTCATGCTGGCCTAGAGCACGTGGGAGATGTGGAGGGCCACTTGGGAGGGATGGATTAGTGGATCTGGCAGCAAGGGGGCCTGGTCCTCCTGCAGCTGCGCCCCCAGCGGCAGCTGCCAACTGCTGCAGCTTCTCACGTTTTTGTTGCCAGTATGACATCAGCCTGCAGTGTCCCGATCTCATGCTTTTTATTGAACTCACTAAGGATCTTTGCTTCAGCCTGGTCAAGACCAAAGTTCTTAATTTCTTGTTCCTCAGCATGTGCCTGGAGTTTCTGTTTGGCCTCACCAGCCGCCTCCCTGAGGTGTTGGTATTGTTCCCCCACAGTGACCCCAGCTAAAGTGCTTCCTTGAGCTGTAACTACCCCCAGTGCAAATGCTGACAATTGCAGGAAGAGGCCATGCTCCGGATTATTTACTCCTGCCAGGCTGAGGATGCAGGCAAAGGGAGAATACTCCTTGTGCCTGGCTAGCCCTTTCAGAGCAGGCTGAAGGCTGTCAACCTCTGCCCTCACTCTAGAGTCCGAACCAAGGGATGAAGCATAATACGGTTGCCTTCACGATGTAAAGTATGATCAAGCACCATTTTGACAATGAGTAGCCCCAAGAAGCACGCCTGGGCCACTGAGCTGGTAATAATTAATGTCGTCAGCACCGTGCCCAGCTTCCAGATTAATGCTGTGGTGGATAAGCAGGAACTTAAGGGTGAAAGTAGCCCGCATTATTCCAAAGACGGTGATCATGAGTCCTGTGGCCTCCCAACCAGCAGGATATTGTGGCAACCTCTGCTCAGCATGAATAGTGATTTGACGCAAAACCTTCTCCAAACATGCTTTTTCGCTGACAACAAGTTTGGGAAGGAAGAAAGAAATTGGCCCATGCGTCACAGCTCAAGATTATTGCTTGTGTACAGAGGGCCTGCTTTGTTCCACGTCCCCATCCAGCTGAAGGAAAGAACTCATGAAGGTCATGGTTCTTCTCCTCAAGTGCTTTCACCACAAGACTGTTGGCCTCCAAGTACCAATGGGCAGCACGACCCTCAAAAACCTGTCAGTTGCCCTCGTAAGCATGATGTAGACATAACATTAACAGGTCCTGCTGTCCAGCAGGTCACCAAGGTCAGTGCCTGCTTCCATAGTATGGATGATCTGGGTGCAAAGCCCATTGGGCTCAGCAGCCACCAGAGCATGGATCTTTCAGCTGAACATGAAGGATTCAACTGGTTGTGACCCAAGGTTCAAGATGCCATATAAGTCAGTGTCCTCACTGCCATCAATGTAGGAGTGGGGGGACGGGGGAGGCCATGGTGTGTGTATGCTGATGGCGATGGGCCTGTGATGACCAGCCCCAGCTCCATAGTGATGCTAGGTACGTTGTTCCGGGGATGTGGCAGGAGTTGGCGTTGCAGTGTTAAGTGTAATGATAACGTGGCAGCTGATAGAAGAATTAATCTTCTCTGATTAGGTTTTTTAATTTTGCAAATAAAATCAATTTTAAATCCTTATGCACATGACATTCACTGCCTGTAGTAGGATTGTGACCATCTTACAGTTTATTTTTTTCCTCACAAAAAAGTGAATTCCCAAGCTGGGCGTGGTGATGCACGCCTTTAATCCCAGCACTTGGGAGGCAGAAGCAGAAGGATCACTGTGAGTTCGAGGCCAGCATGGTCTACAAAGGGAGTCCAGGAAAAAACAAACAAAAAGTAAATTCCTAAAACTATCTAAACTACTTAATTCCAACTGTTAAAATAGAGTACGTTTGAGGTTTTGCTGAAGTTTTTGTAGTGGCCTTTGGTTGACGAGCCAGGACACTCTGTATGGCATCACACCAGTTTTAGGAATTGTTAGACCTGTTGATGTCACGGGTGGAATTCTTCGGCACATACTGCTGTCTTGTTAACACCCACTACCAGAGATTGTTCTAGAAGCTGGAAATAAACACCGATCAAGATGGAGTACAGCTCAACAGGGCAAGGGCACTTGTCTCTCTAGTGCCCCACTGTGGCCACATGTCTAGGCTAGTCTGATTCTGTGACATGGGCGCACACACATAGAGAAATAAGTAATGGGACAGTCAGCTCCGTGAAGGCCAGTCTGTTGTATAGTGGCCTCCGTTTGCCCTGGTTAGAAATGTAGTTAAAGGAAATGACAGTGCCAGCTTTGGTGTTGCACAGACGTGGTTGAGCTGTCTTCAGCACTGCACTTGTGAAGGAGCGGGCAGTCTTGCTCAGAATTGCTGGAAGCCTAAGTGACATAGGCTGTTGAGTCACAACCTGTCCACTTCAAGTGTTCCCTAAATGAGCCTGAAGGTTTGGGCCATTGGGGCTAAGAATGGACCTCTCAGGTCACACTGAGAAATAAGCCAGTTTCCTGAGCATGTGCTGGGTTGAATCTGACCCCAGAGCAGAGGCTTGGGGAACAGCCAGACACGCTGCGGTAGCTGCCGTAGTTGCATCTCAGCTTTTAGGTGATCCTGAGCCGGCGGCATTTCATTTTCCTGAGATGGCAGGCTTCATCTTGGGCCTCTGTCCTGTTCTTTGCCCCTGAGTGAAAGACTGAAGTGCCTGGGAAATGTGGTTCTTCCCATACCCTGCCTGGACAACTCCAGCTTCTAGAATTTGCCGTAGGACTTAAAATGTGCAGTGGTTCTTGTCCCTGTGGTCTCACAAAATTCCCACGGATGGAAGCAGACAGTGAGGCTTTTACAAGCAGCAAGTTAAATTTCTCCAAGCTTTTGACAGGCGGTGGAAGACAGGAGGGCTCTGGTTTAGCAGAAGAGACTGGAGATGTTTGATAGCAAAGGACACAGATGGAAACTGATCCGCAGTGGCCCAGGGCCGATTGTAGAGAGCGTAAATTATAAGCTTGGTCTTTTTTTTTTCAATATTTATTTATTATTATGTATACAGTGTTCTGCTTGCATGTACACCTGCACACCAGACGAGGGCACCAGATCTCATTATAGATGGTTGTAAGCCACCATGTGGTTGCTGGGGATTGAACTCAGGACCTTTGGAAGAGCAGACAGTGCTCTTCACCTCTGAGCCATCCTTCCAGCCCCGAGAGCAGCTTGGTCTTAAGGTATGACATGTCACCTTTTTGTACAGGCTTGTGCTAATTCCCGTGTGAACATCTCAACCTAATTGATTGTGATTGTACACTTTGTAAAAACACAGCTGCTTCCATTTTCCTGTTTCTTTTTTTTTTTTTTTTTTTCTGTTTGGTTTGGGTTGGGTTTTTTTGTTTTTGTTTTGTTTTGTTTTGTTTTTTTGTTTTTTTTTCCACAACAGGGTTTCTCTGTGTAGCCTTGGCTGTCTTGGACTCGCTTTATAGACCAGGCTGACCTTAAACTCAGCGATCTGCCTGCCTCTGCCTCCCAAGGGCCGGGATTAAAAGTGTGCACCACCACGTCCGGCTCCCGTGTAGTTTTTTAATGGGCTTTGAAGTACCTGCCTTAGAGCCCTTTGTGGACTATTGTGGGTTCTTCTGAGCATCAGCATGAGCTGTTGACTGAGGATACTGACCTCAGCTCTGTCACTATAGACCTGGGGCACTTAAGGAAATGTGGTTGGTGCCTATCTGCTGCCACTGATAACCTGTGACTTAGCACTTTGCATATTATATCTGTGAGTGAGTCCACATCTACAGCTTGGCACTCAGCCTTTAGAAAGATAACTTCCTGTGAAAAGTAGATGCCCAGGACTGTCAGCACAATTCATCAGACTCTTGCCCAAACCCAGTTGTCATAATGCAGTCACTCTGTATTTAGATTTAAAAAAATACATTCAGAGTCAGGTGTGGAGGTACACGCCTCCCCCACCCCCCCCCCCCCCCCTACCCCCACCAGACATGGTTTCTCTTGTGTAGTTATGGCTGTCCTAGACTCACTTTGTAGACCAGGCTAGCCACCATGCCTGGCCCCTATCTTTAATCCCAGCACTCTGGAGGCAGAGGCAGGCAGATCTCTTGAGTTGAGGCCAACCTGGTCTAAATACCAATTCCAGGGTAGCCAAGGCTACATAGTGAGAGTGTATCTCAAAACCAGAAGCAAACATATATAGGACATAGTGGAATGGCGCAGCTTGCTGAGAGACAAACACGTGTTAGGCTAAGATTTTCCTGTTTGAAAGCTTTAGAAACCTGAGAGCGTGTTGTGTTTGTTTTCCCTTGAGACAGGGTTTCTCTGTGTTGCCCTGGCTGTCTTGGAACTCATTCTGTAGACCAGGCTGGCCTGCCGTCCCAGCATTTTTGATTGTACCTATAACCCTGTAATGGAACTGGTGCCTTCTCGTGGTTACGATTATGTTTTAGTGAGTGGATGGAAAGGCTGCATACATTTTCTTTTCCTCAGGGACCAAATGGGATGAGATGAAATAGGAATTTTAGGAGGGGTCCCTAGCCTTGAGAAGACTCCAGTCTGGTGATGACTTTAGTGTGCCGAGGAGACTCTGCTGTCTGCTGTGAATTCTCTAGTTGTCCTTTGTTGTCAGAGTGAGCCCCAGAGCGCTTAGGAATCTATAGCCTTTGGAAGGAAATGCAAACATGAGAACCCGGGCCACATGCACTTTCCGATGCTCTCTGCGGCTGGGGCTGCCTGTCCAGACAAACCCCTAGGTTTCCCTGTGCTATGGTGCTACACTGCCTGTGTTTGAATTTCTATTCCACCAGCTACCAGTAGGGCTCTGTGCTCTGTTCCTGTCTGTAAAATACAAAGTGTGATTTCTGTGGGGATTAATACAGCAAAGCACCTTGTAAGCTCCATGCGTTTTCTAAATAAATAGGAAGGGTTTACTGGGCTGTCTGGACCTCCTGCCAGGCTCAGTACCTAAAGGATGCCTCTTTGGGCTTAGATGAGGCTATGTGGGTTAAAGCAAAGCTCTATGGAAATGGACGTGTGTGTATAGAGAGCTTCTCTTCCTGTGTTGAGGTGCTGGGTCAGATGGACGATTAGATAGGTATTGGCTGTTACAACAGTGACAACACTCACGTGTGTCCTTAAGCAAAGTCCATGACAAGACCCAGACATTCTCGACGAGCTACATAGTGGCTGGAGACTGGCAGGGACCTTTGGCTGTGGTTGATTTCCTTCTGCCCACTGCCCATCGTAGTCTCATATGCCAGCCTGAAGTGGGTGACCCCAGCTGGTGGTGCACAGGCACTTCAGAGGGAGTAAGTTAACTAGCATTCCCAGGCAGGCAGCCTGCCCAGGATGTTGTCTGAGACCATTTCTGAGTACCAGCTGCGGTTTTTTTTTTGGGGGGGGGGGGGCTGAGTTGAAACTGAAGGTTAACCTTTTGTTTGCTTGTGCGTTAAGCAAGGGAGATAAAAGTCAGAGTTTGGGGGTAAACAGACTGAAAGGGCCGAGGTTTCTCCACCAGGGAAGCTGTTATGTCAGTCTGTGGAAAGTATGTAATCATCTAATCAAGACTGGCCTAAACCAGACAAGACTGGCCTAAGCTAGACTTCCGGTGGTTTCTGAAGAGGCAGCTGTAGAAGGCCGCGCCCAGGCAATGGTCAGTCATTGCTTTGATTGGTAAGATTATGCAGCGGAAGAGCAGACAAAGCTGAGGCCATGAGCTGACCTATTCAGAGACCGCTGGAAAGTGGAAGACAAGAGACACCAAGGTGCCCATAGCCATCTAGACAGTGGTTAATTTATAGTGCATTTTCTTCATGTTCGGGAGAGTAGAGTCAGGAATTTGTTTTTCAAGAAACCCCTTTCCCAAATGATGATCACTGGGTGGGGGAGTCACAGCTTCGTGTACTGGTCATGAGCAGTGGATCTAACTGCTGGGGTTACTTCCTGGCTGAAGCATTTACAACCGTGATTCCAAGCAAGTCACTTAGCCTTTCAGGGCCAGCTTTCTCATCTACAAGATGAGATTTATAACTGGGCATGGTGGTGCACACCTTTAATCCCAGCACTCAAAAGGCAGAGGCAGGTGGATCTCTGTGAGTTCAAGTCCAGCCTGGTCTACAAAGTGAGTCCAGGACAGCCAAGGCTACACAGAGAAACCCTGTCTTGAAAAACCAAAAAAAAAAAAAAAAAAAAAAAAAAAGGGATTCAAAAAGTCCCCATCCATGGTGATGGCTGTTAATGCTAGTTTCACTGAATTCAACTGGGAGGAGTGCAAAGGTTGACAAGAAAACCAGGCAACTGGATTGACAGCGTACCTGTACCACCTAGCACTTCTAGCAAGGCCTGGTGGCTTCCATTTTTTCTTAATACCAACCCCCTCCCCTGGCCCCCCCCTCACGCCCTGCCACAAACATACACAAATCCCGGCCCCAAGTTACTCCTTGTGAAATAAAGGCTGTCTGGCTTATCACTGTTGAATATTGAATACTTTTCTTTCTTTCTTTTTCCTTCCTTTTTTTGTTTTGTTTTGTTTTTGATTTTTTAGACAGGGTTTATAAAGAATCAGAACTTGTAAAAGCACACCTGATTATTCACATGTTTGAGATCACATAAAATAGGGTGCCAAGAGAAATGTGGGGTTTTATTTTATTATTTTGAGATAGAGTCTCATTATATGGCTCACACAGGTCTCAGATTTCTGCTATTTCAATTTCCCAATTACCTAGAATTACAAGGTCCTGGCTGTCCTGGACTTGCTTTGTAGACCAGGCTGGCCTCAAATTCAGTGATACATCTGACTCTACCTCCTGGTTGCTGAGATTAAAGGCATGCATCACCATGCCAAGCTTTTTTCTTATTTATTTATTTTTGATTGACTTTCACTAACCAAGCTAAGGTAGAGGAATTGTCTCAGCAGTTTTGAAATTGCAGGACCAGGACACTGCTAACCTTAGTTAGGATGATGCCTTAGGGGGCTGGAGAGATGTCTCACATGTTAAGAGCACTGATTGCTCTTCCAGAGGTCCAGAGTTCAATTCCCAGAAACTACATGGTGGCTCACAACCATCTATAACATGATTTGATGCCCTCTTCTGGCCTGTAGGCAGAGCACTGTATACTAAAAAAAAAAAAAAAAAAAGATGATGCCTCAGAAGCTGGGCAGTGGTGGCACATGCCTTTAATCCCAGCATTCAAGAGACAGCTACAGGCAGATCTCTGAGTTCGAGGCCAGCTTGGTGAACAGGGTGAGTTCTAAGACAGCCAAAGCTATACAGAAAAACTCTGCTTGAGAAACAAAACCAAAACAAAAACCAAAACAAAATGATAATGCCTAGAGGGTCCGGGAGTCTACAGTTCTGTTGGCTGGCTGGGGAGGGCAACCCTGGAACTGAGATTTACTGCTAAAAGTTAGCTTTGTTTTGCCCCCCAACTTCTCACAAGATTTTCCACGACTGAGTCGACTTGGAGCACAGACCCGAGCATGTTGCTTAGCAACAAGATTTTGTGGTCCCCAGCCTCCCCTTCGTCTGGCCTATAGCTCCCACCAGAGCCTCCTGTTAGACAATTGAGTGTGTGGCAGAGGGAGGGACCAGCGACGGGCAGGCGAAGTTTAATCATTGAACCGAGGCAGCTGGAAGTATTTAGTTCCAGCACCCCGCTCCCAGCCTGAACTAGAAGTGTACAGCACTTGGAAGAGGGACAGCAGCAACTGATCGGGAAATCTCTGCCTGTGTCGGAAACAACCAAACTCGGCGAACATGTTTGCGGTACACTTGATGGCGTTCTACTTCGCCAAGCTGAAGGAGGATCAGATCAAAAAGGTATGGCCTCTCGAAGCTGAAGTGTCCGGCCCAGGGATTATGGCGCTGGGGCGGGGGTGGGGGGGGAGGGGGGGGGGGGGGGTGGGGCCGTCCGGTAGCTCTAATGGTAGAGTGCTTGCCTAGCTTGTGTGAGGTCCTGGGTTCAAGCCCCAGCATGGAAAGAAAAAAAAAGTATTTAAGAGACTTGATTAGAAAAGATACTGGGAGCCAATACCTCTGAAAGTCTCAGAGAGGAAAGGTAGTGAGTCTCCTACATTCCTTACTGTCCCAAGTCCTGGCTTTCAGTCAGAGCCTCTTGGCAAATACGGGCTATGAAAGTCTTTAGAAGGCTCAAGGAACTTTGTGCCAATTCAGGGCCATTTAGGAGTGAGGCCACAATGAAGGCGAGTCATTTATAGAGAACCAGAACTTGTAAAAGCACACCTGTTTATTCACGTGTTTTATTTTATTTTATTTTATTTTTTATTCTTTTTTTTATTCACGTGTTTTAAATCACATAAAATGGGGCACCAAGAGAAATGTGGGGTTTATGTTATTATTTTTGAGATAGAGTCTCATTGTATGGCTCACACAGGTCTCAGATTTCTGCTGCCTCAGCTTCCTGATTACCTGGAATTACAAGCCATTAGGCATGGCTGGGATGTAACTTTTAATACAGTTGTAATTTTTGAGTATGTGCTGTTGGCCAGTGATGTCCTATTAATGGTGTGGGGTTTTTGGCTGCTTTGCTGTGGTACTCATCTCCAAAATCAAGATGGGCTGTAGCTGACTGATGAAATCGGGATTCTCTCATGACAGCTAAAATGAGCCCAGCCTGCTTCCCTGGCTGCTGGCAAGTGCAAGGAGGAGGCATGCGATATCTCAACTGATAACAGGAGTCCTCTGGGCAGCCAGACTCTGCCAAGGTCACCCCAGACATTCAAAGTGAAATAAGGATCAAGCTGAAATTGACAGATGCCTCTTCTAGTCTTCAAATTGCTTTTCAAAATAGAGAGAGGAAGTGTGGCCCCTTGTAGCCCTCCTGTGCTAGTGCCCCCCGCCCCCCACCGGCTGCAGAAACCCATCCTCTGTAACAATTGGTGTAGTCTGTCCTGTGTTGCATAACTTCTCAGAGCCTCCTTTGACTGCTTGAGGGGGTGTAAAGTGCAGCCCTGTTTCAGAACTCACTTTCTGTTTCGACCTGCCAGGTACTCTTTGAGGCTGGGACCTTTAGTTTGTAAAGCCACTTTATTCCCTTGACTCCTTTTAGTGGCTAGCCTTTAGTGGCTAAAGCTGGAGCATATTCGTTCACCACCTCGTGTACAGGCTCTACTGATGCATTCTGGGTCTTCTGGGAGAAGGGTCAGCCTTGTTCGATACCTGGGTTCAGTTTCTCCCCCACCATGGGCAGCAAGAAAGTCAGGGATCCCTAGAAGCCACCCTAAGCAAGGGCCCAAGCAGGTGCCTTGGGCTTGTGGGCAGACTGGTTTGTAGCTGGTCCGAGTCACAGCTTGGAGGACATTCCTCCATAAGTCAGAATCAGCTTGTCAAAAGGCGTAGCCCATGGTCTGAGTAGTAACTCTCTCTCAGTGGTTCCTGCCTGACAGTTTGCACACTTCCTGCCTCTGGAGCTGTCAAGGTCCTGGGACGTGCTTCCCTGCAGAGATTAGTCCTCAGACCCTTGCACCATGTTTGAAAACCTCCGAATGACATTATGACTAGAAGAAGGTCACTGCCTGACATTCATTTCCAGTTCAACATATTGACATATTTGACCTATTGATAATGCTGGGTTGGACATTGACCCACAGATGGTTCATTCATAAGAACAGGACAGACTGGGTTTTCAGTGTGTGTGTGCGTGTGTGTGTGTGTGTGTGTGTGTGTGTGTGTGTGTGTGTGTGTATTTACAGTTGAATAAGTCAACATTGCAAAAGTGTGGAGATGTTAACTTGAGTCTTAATTTCCCTCAAATCCCATGCCTTACATGTGCATTGTAGGCAGCCTTGCATTTTGTTTTGTTTTGTTTTGTTTTGTTTCGAGACATGGTTTCTCTGTGTAGCTCTGGCTGTCCTGGACTCATTTTGTAGACCAGGCTCGAATTCACAAAGATCCATCTGCCCCTGCTTCCCAAGTGCTGGGATTAAGACGTGCGCCACCGTGCCCGGCTCATTGTGTGTGCTGTCACAGCTAAGTTGGCAGGTGTTGTGGGTCAACTCTGATTGTCTCCTGTACACACCTCTCCGTTATCTTCATGGTCACCTTTCAATGCTTCCCTAGAGTCCAGTAAGTACACGTGTGCCATGGCATTTCACTTTCCCTCTCGCTGGTTATTTGGAAACTTTCGAAAGCATTCTTTCCAACAATTAAAGTATTACTATATTAAAAAAATAATCTGAGCGTGGTGACTTAAGCCTTTAATCCCAGCACTTGGGAGGCAGAAGCAGGCAGATCACTGTGAATTTGAGGGCAGCCTGATCTACAAAGTGAATCTAGGACAGTCAAGGCTACACAGAGAAACCCTGTCTCAAAATTAACAAGAACAAAAACAAAATAATAATAATATTGAGATTCTCCCTTGAATCTGCTTCCTGATTTAATCTAGCATACAAACCAAATTCCCTCAATGGAAAAAAAAAGTCGCTACAATGAACAGTGGCATATATTTATTGTCCTCCCTTTTGGGAGTAATTTTCTGAGAATAAATTTTCAGAAATGAAATCAGTAGGTCAAAGTGTGGAACCTGTTTATGATTCGATTCATAGTATGAGACCTTTGGACTGAGTGATCTTTCCGGCCCCTTCAGGCTCCTTCCTTCTGTAACTGAGCAGGCTGGAGAGTCAAGGCTTGTCACTGCTCTCTCTGAAGCTGATTGACTCTCCTAGTCCCATTTGGTAGGCAGCCTCTGAGGAAGTGGCCTTGGGCAGCTGCCACTTGTGCCCTTGTGTGGGGCTTGCGTCCTGTTTACACGTGCCCCAAATTATCTGTCTGGATTGAAAATGGTGCTTTTTCTTTTTTGCCCCAATTTATGTCTCACCATCCCTCCTTGCTGCCATTTTAGGAAGATACAAGGAATAAACAAAAAAAAACAAATACTGTTAAGTTGACAATCTTCTGTGACTCATGCTCACTGAAAGAGCAATGGTGACCCAAGATGCTAAGTGAGCCTTGGGTGGCAGCTTGCCTGTCACCCCCCAACCCCCATGACTTACACAGGATGGCAGTCTGTGGATGTCTGGAGATTCTTTTTTTTTTTTTTTTTTTAATTTATTTTTAAAATTAATTTATTCATATTACATCTAAATTGTTATCCCATCCCTTGTATCCTCCCATTCCTCCCTCCCTCCTGCTTAGGGGAATAGGATAGAGAGATTCTTTATGGTCAGGCTGAGCAGTAGGTTCAGGGCTCTGTCTGGGGGCTTTGGCAGGACAGTAAAGGATCCAGTCGAGGCCCCACACAGGGCATTCCACCCTTCCTCTGCCCCAGTTACTTGGGTCATGGCCTTCCTACCCAGTTTTCTCCATTTGTGCAAGTTTGTGCCAACCGATTAGTCATCAACAGCAGAGCAGGAAGTCCTAATGAGGCATGACCTGGTTACATCCTATCTTCTCAAATAAGCTGAAAGCTCAATTGCCCTCTTTTTGTTGGTGGGCCTCAATAGTTTTCTGGCCACTCTCTATACTGCTTATACCGCCCCCTCTCCAGATCCCAGAGTCATGGGACCATGTCGCCATCTTGGGCCTATTGATTGGCTCCTTCTGTCCTCTGAGGCCTGGCTAAGGAAGACTGGCACTTGTGTTCAGAACAAAGGTGATGTAAGGCCTGTGCTTTTGGTACTCTATGGGGCTTATGGGTATGTCTACGGAGCTCAGTAATCCAGCTCAGTTACACTGTCAAGGCTCTGAGCCTTGCCTGACTCACTTTCAGCTAAGAACTGAAATTTGGCCTTATCTGGCTGCCTTAAAGGGTCATGGAAGTTTGATGGCGCGGCATACACAAAAACACTGAAGAATGCCACACATGCTGTCTGACGTGGCTGGTGTTCTCCCTCCAGGAGTGTGCCTGGAATCAGGCCTCCTTGGGACCCGGACGGGAGGGGACTGGGCCCAGCAGGTGTAGCAGGCTGTTTTGTCCTGCCTATCTGTAGTTCGTCCTCCTGGGCCCCAGAATCCAGACTGCCATCAGCAATTGACTGAGACATCTTATTGCCACCCCTAATGTGACAAGTTACCATCAAGGGGGCCAAGCTTAACACCATGGCTTTTGTAACTTCCCGTACTCTGGAGCGGTGGTCCTCTGCCTCAGTTCTGGTTACCTAAATGGCACGTCACTCCCAGTGTCAAATTGACATGATTTGTTTTTGTGTCTGAGGCTCCTATAGGCCAGGCTCACCTTGGACTTCCTCCATAGCCAACGATGAGCTTTCACTCTTGATGCTCCTATCTCTCCTTCCTGTGCGCTAGAGTCACAGATCTGTGCCACCACACCAGGCTTTAAAGATCAGACTTCAATCTAGTGAGCCTCTGTCTCCAAAAGCAAAACAAAACGTCATCTGGATTAGGACAGTGTCGCTAACTCACTTAAACTAAAGTGGAAATTTAGAGGAAGATTTGCAGTGGCAAATCAAACTTACCTCTAAGCTTCCTGGCAGCCAATAAACAGAGGAATGTGTGTGGATGTATCTGTTGGCTGGATGAAAGCTTCCGCGGTTAAGCCGGGCACAGTGACACATACCTGCAATCCACTCAGGAGACAGAGGCAGGAGGATTGCTAGTTTGAGGCCTGCCTGGGAAACTTAGCAAGTTCTAGGCTACCCTAGTTTACATGGCTACATAGTGAGACCTGAAGCGCGCACGCGCGCGCGCGTGCGCGCACACACACACACACACACACACACACACACACACACAAGAAAAGAGAAAAGTGTAGGAACCTGAGATTTGAGGAATAGCTAATCTCAGCGGAGAGACAGCGGGCAGCGCATGGTGAGGGCCCCCAAATTGGGAATCAGACACTCAAGCACCACCATACCCCAACCCCCATCCTGACTGAAATGGGGAACTGCGTCTTCCATTCCGCCCTACCTCGGTCTCCCATTCTCCCCAGCTGCTGATGCACCGGTAAGGAACCTTAGGAGTGCACATGACAAAGCTGTCCCCAGAGTCAGGAGTGCAGCTTCTCAGTAGAACTGGGAGTTCATAGCCTCAGCTAGGGAGGCAAGCCCCCGCGGCAGCCAACCCTGGCTGACTCAGCATCTGTTCCAGGTGGACAGGTTCCTGTATCACATGCGTCTCTCGGACGAGACCCTCGTGGACATCATGGCCCGGTTCCAGGCCGAGATGGAGAAAGGCCTGGGGAAGGACACCAACCCCACCGCCTCGGTGAAGATGCTGCCTACATTCGTCAGGGCCATTCCAGATGGCTCAGGTAAGTGGGGTTCAGGCTGACAGGGACCCCCTTCCCCACTTCCCATACCAGCTCCTTAGCAGATGACTACCTATTGCTTACCCCTGTCCCTTTCCAACTTCCCCAACCTCTCTCTCTGCCTTAGTCCTGCTAACTGAAACAAACACACTTTTGGGGTCTACAGGCAGAGACCCTTTGCTTTTTCCTCTGCCCACAGTGTCCTCGCTTATCCCATTTGCTCCCCTGCTTGAAGAGTCCCCCCCTCACTCTTGCTCCTGTAAGTGCCACCTTAATTTTCCAGATGCAGCCCAGAGATCACCCACTGCCTCTCTCTAGGAAGTGTCCCAATACTGGGGTGGGGGCTTATTAAAACCCTTGTCATGCTTGCGGGTGACAGTCTCCAGAAGCCAGGGCTTAGCTACCATGTTGCTGTGAGCGCTTACCAAATGCAAGCCCCGGACATATGTGTTGAGTGAATGGTATGCGGCCCTCTCTCCAAGGCCTCTAGATTCCAGGCTAGAAATAGTAGTGAAAGAAGTGTGTGGTGAAGTCATACTAAATGGCAACCAAACTTAGCCTAGTTTCTTCATCTGTCAGACGAGAGACATTGGCTTAGCCATATGCCTGCTGGGTATTAAACCCAGGGCCTTGGCCACACTGGACAAGTTCCTGTTGCTGAGCCACGCTCTCAGCCCCTGTGTGTTAGGTTTCTCTTGCTGTGCTCCTCTTGGGGGTGAGCCCAAGAGTGCCCAGGTAGTCCAGCAAGGCCCAGATGATGTCCCCAGCAGTCTCCACTAGGACCCAGGGTCCATGTTTGCCTGAGCATAGAAGATCAACCCATCTGTGGCAGCTCCTAAACACAGCTGCTGGAGGCTGGGGACGTTCCCACAGATGTGTAGACGAACACAGTACAGTTCTGCCATAGTTCACAAAACCAGAACTTTGAACCGGGCCTCACTGGGCTAAACTCAAGTTGTCAGCAGGGGCTGTGTTCCTTCCGGAGACTTTGGGGGACAGTTAAGGGAAGACTGTTTTCTTGCCTTTTCCAGTGTTTAGAAGTACCCGCAATCCTCTGCCTGTGCACCCTTTCTGTCCTCAAAGCCAACAGCGTGTTTTCAGATCTTTCTCTGACTCTGGCCCTCTGCCTCCCTTTTCCATGTCTGAAGGCCCTGTGATTACATCAGGTCCACTGAGGTAATCCATGCTAACCTCCCAACGTAAAGGTCAGTTGATGAGCAATTCCAATTCTGATTCTGCCTACGATCTGCAACCTCAATTCTCCTTCGTCGTGTGCCCTAACATAGGCATGTGACCCATGCCTCTGGGGATGAGGAGGGCCATTATTTGGCCCACCACCACAACCTAGTGCCCCTTGGAAGGTTCTATGAAATCCCATCTAGATTTCCAACTTCAGCTCTGGCTGGAGGCCTCTCTGTCATGTGGTCCTCCCAGAAGAACATCAGGGGGTGACTGCTGTTGCTGGTTCTGACTGGGAAACAAGAGACTTCCCCAGTTTCAGGGTGTCAGTGTTCAGAAGCTGTTGAAGGGACAAAGACTGAAGCTTGGGGCCCACTTAGGAGACCTTGGATTGGATTGGCAGGATTCTGGTGCCAATGTTTGGATCACAGTAACTCAGCTAGCTATGCGAGAGGCTCAGAGACAGGGATGGGGGAGACACTGCATCCCTTCCTGTAAGGTGGGTGGGTGCTTGTGGGTAGTGTGTTACCTAAGGCAGTTGTTCTCAGCCTTCTGAATTCTGTGACCCTTTACTACAGTCCCTCATGTTGTGGTGACCCCCAGAAAATTACTTTGTTGCTACTTCATATCTGTAATTTTGCTACTGTTGTGAATCATAATGTAAGGATCTTTGTTTTCCATTGGTCTTAGGCGACCCCTGTGAAAGGGTCTTTTGACTCCCCTCCCCAAGGGGGTCTGGACCCACAGATTGAGAACTGCTGACCTAGAGGCACATAGAATTAGAAGAGGTCTAACCTACTTTGAAATCTGGGCCCTGTCTCTGATACTAGAGGAGAGTGCTGCCAGGACTGTGGTCCTTGATAGGTCACCTAGGGCCATCTGACACTTGAGTCATGGGGTGTGTGTAGGGTGGCGAGGAGCACCAGGGCTAAGTCCTCCTAACGCACTGGGTGTGGCTCCAAAGCAAGGCAAATGACCTTGGGTAGTCTGGTGGCCGTGGGCCTGCTTCAGAAACTTTAGAGATGAGACTGACAGATTCTACAACTTGCTTTTCTTCAATCCTGATGACCTTTTATTATGTGATTCGGTGCCATGCCATTCTGTGGCACCTGGGTCCCACGGCCCTGGGCAAACCGTAGGACCACTGTTCTGTGGGCAGAACATTGTAGGTTCAAATTGTAAGTTTGCAGTGGATGAGCCAAGGGGCTTTCTGCTTCGCTTGAAGACTGAGCCTTTAGGTATGCTGAACTGAACATGTGCACAGGAGCCATATGTAACATGGAGCTCAAAATGCGGGCCAAGTGGGTGTGGCTTAAATACGGTCCTCAGAGGGGAGAGGAAGGTGAGGGTTCTAGGCAGTGTCGGGTAGTAATTGACTTGGTGGGTATAGGCACGGGATGGAGTGTCTTTAGGTGCTGGTGTTTGGTTTTCAGTCTCTAGCCTTGTGGTTTGTTTGGCGTCATCACTATAGAGAGATGAGAGAATTGCTGGAAGCACTGGATTCGGCTGGCCTGTGTACACAGATGCCCACAAGAAACCCTGCCTCAAGCAAGATGGAAGGAGGGGACCAACACCTGAGATTGCCCTCTGACCCCTCTGCACATGGACTGTGGCACTCACATTCTCACATGCGTGCACACACATGTTTTAAAAAATCCTTTAAATGTTGTCCCCAGTTCTCCCTAGTTCTATGAGCTGGTTTTGTAGTTTTACAATTACTAACAGAACAAAACACATAAAGCAACCTCTCCTAATCCTCGTGGCTTCTGTTTCAGAGATGTTTCCTGTTTCGCTGTAAAATGTCTCCTTACTCTCTGTAGTCCTCCTCGCTCTGAACCTTACCAGCCTCCATAGGCCTTAGTCAGGAAGCTAACGTGGACCATTCTTTCTTAGGACCAAAAGCCCTAAGAGTGGTGCTTCGTGGCATCTATGTACTTGGCCTCCAGTGCCCTTAGGGGATGCTGTGTTGAGAAATGGAAAAGGCAAAGGCTGTTTTCTTAATAACTGCTATGAAAGGCCCTTCTTGCCTGCTCTCTTGCTTCCTCCTCCCCTGACCAGGGTCCAGGAAGTCATTCCTCTGGGGTTAGAGTCACACCACGTGGAAAGGGTCACACCACAGGGTTTCCGTGAAGTGACATCTTGAGTCACCAGTAAGCGAGGGGTGTTTACACAGCGATAAGAGTATGAGGCAGGGGATGAGGGAGGAAGTGGAACTAACCGGTTCTCAGCTAGCCACCTCCCATCTCGCACCAGGGCTGGAAACTCTCAATCCTTCCCTCCCCTCCCCTTCCCTCCCCTCCCCCCTTTCCCTCCCCTCCCCTCCCCTTCCCTCCCCTTCCCTCCCTTCCCCTTCCCTTCCCTTCCCTCCCTTCCCCTTCCCTTCCCTTCCCTCCCCTTCCCTTCCCTTCCCTCCCCTCCCCTTCCCTCCCTTCCCCTTCCCTTCCCTTCCCGTCCCTTCCCTCCCTTCCCCTTCCCTTCCCTTCCCTTCCCTCCCCTTCCCTTCCCTCCCCTCCCTTCCTCCCCTTCCTTCCCTTCCCTTCCCTTTCCTCCTCCCCTCCACTTCCCTCCCCTTCCCTTCCCTTCCCTTCCCTCCCTTCCTTCCCTTCCCTTCCTTCCCTCCCCTCCCCTCCCTTCCCTCCCCTTCCCTTCCCTTCCCTTCCCTTTCCTTCCCTCCCCTCCACTTCCCTCCCCTTCCCTTCCCTTCCCTTCCCTTCCCTTCCCTTCCCTCCCCTTCCCTTCCCTTCCCTCCCCTCCCCTTCCCTTCCCTTCCCCTTCCCTTCCCTTCCCTCCCCTCCCCTCCCCTCCCCTCCCCTCCCCTCCCCTCCCCTTCTCTTCTCTCCTCTTCTCTTCTCTTCTCTTCTCTTCTCTTCCCTTCCCTTCCTTTCCCTTCCTCAAACTCTTTCTGTGGCTCACCCACACCTTCTGTGACTCAGTCTCATCCCCCCAACCCCATCCCCCACCCCTCATCTCCCCCACTGGGATATGCCTGGCTGCCTGACTCCCTCTTCACACTTCACTTTGTCTAGAGGGCTCTCACCTCTCCTGTGCAACCCCACCCCAAGCCTCCACCCCCATGCCCCCACCCCCACCCCCACCTCAGGCACCCCTAGCTTCCTAAGCAGAACACTTGTCCTATCTAGCACTGTACTTCTGATAGGCTCCCCAGGGTGCTCACACTCTGTCATCTTGGCCTCCCAGCACCTGGCACTGATACGGAGTAGGTGACCGTGAGTGTTTGCATAACACAACCCAGGAGAGTGCCTCTTGCTGGGGATGGTGTGGTGAGTGCATGGGGTCTTGTGCCTGGATTCCTTGGCTCAACAATAGACCTTAAAGCACTCCCTGAGGCTCCTGTCTGTGCCACCTAGGGAGACAACCTCTAGATGCTTCCACTGAGACAGAGGTCCAGCTGGCTGGGTCTATAAATGATTGACATCTTGGCGAGCTGGAGGCATGCTCAGGCCCTGCTTTGCTAGCTAGGTTCCCAGAAGTGTGTGACAGTTTGCACAGCACTGGTCTGGCTAGCTAAGCCTCCACCTTTAACTCTTGGATTGCCAGAAGAGAGAAACCTCTGGAGTATAGTCCTGACATGTTTGTTGTGCAAGGATGGGGATTGAGAAAGAGGCACAGCAAATCGCATGGAGGTCCTGAAGCAGGGGTCTCTCTGCACTCAGCTTGGGGGCAACTGGGCCTGTGAGCTGCTCCCGTGTATCTTTTGCCTTTGCTCTCTGCTAGAGGTGGTCTTCTACATCAGGTCTCGTGGCTCACTAGGAGTGATCGACTGTCTAGCTGATCCTTGATGCAACGGGTAGCTGAGGTTGCCGTTGTATGACACCAAACACGGCTATTTGGGTTTGCAGACATGGGATTTCTTTTCTGTGTGCACACACTTGGCATATGAACCCACTCTGTAGGCTTAGATAGTTCTTCATGAACACTTCTTATGTTAGGACTTCCAATACATGTGGCTGACACCAATGACACTGGCATGGGTCCTACATAGGTGTCGTAGGGCACGGTGCCTCCCCCAACACATGCATCGTTCTGTGTCTCCTTTTGTAGCATCCTTCTTGGGCCAGGCTGGGTGGAGGACCATCTGCTCCTGGTGGAGAGATTATGCGCCCCTTGGCACCTTAATGTCTATCATCTGGTCTCTGATGCCCTCCCCTCCTGGGGCATTTCCGTCTGAGGACTGGGGCTTATGTGAGGCTGGCTTCTCTTTGTGGTGCCGCTCTCTTCCTCATGCCTTTTTCTGCATTTCCCTGGTGGCTAAGTGCAACAGCTTTCTTCCTCCATATAGCATTCAAGAATAGTATCTGCTCTCAAGGCACATTTCTCAGACCCCCTCACAAAATGTGTTCACACGTGCCTTTCCTCGGTGATCTTGTTCATTCTCTCCAGCATGACCAAGTGGAGCAGGGTCAGGCAGACTTGGCTTTACACCCTAGCTCTGCCCCCTACTGCATGGTACAGATGAAAGACCATGCTCTCCAACACACAAGCACGTGGGGTGGTGACCCTAATCCATGAGGGGTGGGGTGGGGGGGTTGTGACGTTGGACAGCACTCACTGTTTGTCCAGCTGTCACCCCAGGTGAGATCTTCACAGAGCGGTGACTGTTTTCCTTTCTTATAGAAAACGGGGAATTCCTTTCCCTGGATCTTGGAGGATCCAAGTTTCGGGTCTTGAAGGTGCAAGTCTCTGAGGACGGGAAGCAAAATGTCCATATGGAGAGTCAGTTCTACCCAATGCCCAACGAAATCACCCGTGGGAATGGCACGGAGGTACTGGCCGGAGGGACAGGCCTGGGCACTGGTCACGAGGGGCTGGGCCTAAGCCTGCCTGTGCTCTCTCCCGCAGCTCTTCGACTACGTGGCTGACTGCCTAGCAGATTTCATGAAGACCAAAGATCTGACGCATAAGAAGCTGCCTCTAGGCTTTACCTTTTCTTTTCCCTGCAGACAGGATAAGTTGGAGGAGGTAAGAGCGGAGGGTTGGAGCACGCAGACAAGCGCAGGGGTGAATGCTTTAGGCGGTTCTCGGGAGGGCTTGCTTGGGCCCTGTGCTCAGTGGGCCCTAAGTGCACATCTCTAGGCTGCCAGGAGATGTAGCGCTGGCCCCAGAGTCATGGATATCTGCCTGCCTTTGCCCCCTGGCACTTAAAAGGGGAAGCTGGTTCATCTCTCCTCTGTTGGCCAAAACCAGGCAGGAGTGGCCTGCAGTGGCCACAAGGTGGCAGTGTGGCACAGAAAACAATGGTGGGTCTGATTGTTGGGTCTGAGTTCTGCGCTCCGATTGGAGCTCCTGGATTATTTTCCTCTTTGTTTCTTGGTCCATAATTTAGAGGGACTAGAAGAGGTGTGTGCCTGGGGGGAGGGGGGTTTGCACGCTCCCGATTGAGTGGGTGGTGGACTTGGGCAATTCTGTTAACCTCCAAGTTCTCCTCTCACCTGAAAGACCCTGTCATTTCTTGCCGTTTTAAATGAGAAATGCCATTTGTAGATAATCATTCATTCAACTTGAGAACCATTTTTTTTTTCCAAGTTGAAATTAAGTTCTCCAAGAAGTTCCTATAAGGTAACAGCATGCTAGTTCTGTGTGGGGCCACACACACCGTGTACTTCATACACACTGCACGGACCCTACCCCAGGATATTTTGAGAGGCGTCATTTCTTTATCACTTTCCTGTGCAGCTGGAGGTGGGGGTTGGGGGTGGGGTGGGGGGAAGTGTGTGTGTGTGTGTGTGTGTGTGTGTATGTGTGTGTGTGTGTGTGTGTTATTATATAGATGAAAAAACTGAGGCTCCTGTGTCTTGTGACTCAAGTTCTGGCTCTTCAGCAGTTGGGCTTCCTGTGACTGGAAAAAGATAAAAGGAGGTGTTTCAATTATTAAAACATCCCCCCAAGGCAACATTAAACAAATCTCTTCACAAAATATGGAGTCAACCCAAGTGTCTCTCAGCTGATTAGTAGATTAAGAGATACTCTTCAGGGCTGGAGAGATGGCTCAGAGGTTAAGAGCACTGACTGCTCTTCCAAAGGTCCTGAGTTCAATTCCCAGCAACCACATGGTTGGTGGCTCATACCCATCTATAATCTGATCTGGTGCCCTCTTCTGGCCTGCAAGTATGCATGCAGGCAGAACACTGTATATGTAATAAACAAATAAATACATCTTAAGAAAAAGAAATACTCCTCAAAAGGATGCTGGTCTGTCACTTGTGGGAATGTGCAGAAACCTTAAATTCAGTGAAATAAGCCAGGCACAGAAGGACAAACTACACATATCTCATTCTCTTTGTTTTGTTTGTTTCTTTTTACTTTTGTTTTCTGAGACAGGCTTTCTCTGTGTAATAGCCCTTGCTGTCCTGGAACTCTCTTTTGTAGACTAGGCTGACCTCAAACTCAGAGATCTGCCTGCCTCTGCCTCTCAAGTGCTGGGATTACAGGCGTATCCCACCACACCCGGCTACATAGCTCACATTTTTGCTGTGGTTGTTTTGTTTTTTCAAGACTGGGTTTCTCTCTGTGTAGCCCTGGCTGTCCTAAAACTCACTCTGTAGACCAGGCTGGCTCACAGACATCAACCTGCCTCTGTCTCCCTAGTCTCACTTGTTTTTGAAATCTAGATAAGTTTCATCACAAAAAAAGCCCATAACTGTTGTAGTGGTTGTGTGGATTGTCCTGAAGGGATCGCCTACTGAAACCCCTTTCTATACCCCATAAATGTGTGGAATGTGTACCAATTAGAAAGAAAATGAACCCAAAGGAATCAGAGTGATTGAACATAGAGAAGAGAGCCAGTGGGACTCAGAGCATGGCCTGGCTGACTGCTATGGTCCACCCTGAACACCTCCTCACACTGACCACCAGTGTCCTCACAGGGCTTCCTGCTTTCCTGGACCAAGAAATTCAAGGCCCGGGGAGTCCAGGACACAGATGTGGTGGGCCGCCTGGCCAAAGCCATGAAAAAGCACAAGGTAAAGGGCTCATCTTGGTGTGGAACCTCCTAGTCCTCGACCCTCGTGCTTGGGGGCCCTGTACCACACTTGCCTGGAAGGAGAACTGGCTAGAGGTGGTTGGGGGATCCCTATTTTGTAGTGAGGATGGATGCAGTTTAGATAGGCCTTCTGGAGAATCACAGAGAGATAGATAGCCTTTTATATCCTGGTTTCTCAGGCTGGAAGACTTGAGCAGTGGCTCTGTTTAAGCCCTACCTTGGCTCCTCTTTGGACTGAGATGTAGTAATAGCAAAGCGCATGCACAGGCCTTTGGGAAATTTGTTATTGTCCCAACCAACCAACCACCCACCCACCCACCCAACAAACCAACCACTCACTCACCCAACTAACCAACCACCTATCCACCCAGCCACTTACCTACCCAAACAACCAACCACCAACTAACCATCCACCCACCCACCCACACACCCACCCACACACCCACCCACCCACCCACCAAACTAACCATCTGCCTATCCAACCACCCATCCACCCAACCAACCACTCACTCACCCAAACAAACAATCATCTATCCAATCAACCACTTACCCACCAAACTAACCAACTCCAACCACCACCCAAACAAGTTAACCAACCACCAAACTCAAACAACCGCCCACCCGCCCACCCACCCAACAACCTGACTACCCACCCACCCACCCACTCAAACAACTAACCAAACAGCCAACACACACACACACACACACACACACACACACACACACACACACACACACACACACTATTTTTTCTGGTCTAGCTCTCTATTCCTCTTTCTACACCTGTTTTTTTTTTTAAAAACAAGTATTCATATAGCAGAGAGAGAGAGAGACAGAGAGAGAGAGACAGAGGGAGAGACAGAGAGAGAACACTTAAACAAAACACTTAAAACCTAACCTGCATGTTTCCCGATGAGAAGAGGAACTGTTATTGGCTGAGCCTCTAGGATGGTGGCAGGTGTCCCCTCGGAGCTATGATCCCCCAGCCCCAAAGGAACATTTCAATGTGTCACCTTCCAGGCTTTTCTTCTCACTTTAAAACAATCCTCTAGACCTGAAGGAACCTTGGTGTTATGACCGAAGTCGCCTACACAGAATAAGAAACCCAAGTAGGAGAGATGGCTGTGCTTGCTGGTTTGACAGGGCCCCATGGCAAGAACTGGCATGCTTTTTCTTAGAAATGCCATTTTCCCAAGAACAGATATATTTCCACTGTGTCCCCCAGGGGTAGATACCAGGGGTGTCCCTATAATCCTTTTTTACAGAGTCATTCCCCTCAATGTAGGAACACTTACTCCTGCCGCTTCCCATAGACTCCGAATTTTGACAAAATCTGTTTCTTGCAGGCAGTGTCTAGTGGTCTTGCCTGTTTTGGGGGTGGGAGTCCAGCTTCTCACCACTGAGACCTTGAGGCTTTGTGTTCACCAGGATCTGGACGTGGACATCCTGGCCTTGGTTAATGACACTGTGGGGACCATGATGACTTGCGCTTATGATGATCCCAACTGTGAAGTCGGTGTTATCATTGGTAACTCAATGGACTTGGCTTTTTGGAGGTGGGAGAGGGGGCTGGTTTGGGGCTGAGTTTGAGTAAAATGCAAATAAATATGAAGGGTGCTGCCACTTCTCTACAAAGCAACACGGGGAGATGGGAAACCTACCATCTATCTCCATCCTCCCTCCCTCCCTCCCTCTACCCTCCCTCCTGCCATCCATCCAACTTCCATCCATTCATCTTCCCTCCTTCCTCTTCATGCATCCTTTCTCTCTCCCTCCCTCCCTCCCTCCTTCCCTCCCTCCCTCCTTTCCTCCCTCCCTCCTTTCCTCCCTCCCTCCCTCCTTCCCTCCCTCCCTTCACCTTCCATCCATTCATCTTCTCTCTTTTCTCTCCATAGGTCCTTTCTCCCTCCCTCCCTCCCTCCTTCCATCCTCCATTCATCTTTATTTTCTCTATTCTCCCTCCCTTCCCCATCCCCCCCACTTCCTTCCCTGCCCCCTCCTTCCCTCCCTTGTCTCTGGATGCTCTGGTGTGCTGCCTGTGCTCAGAGCTGGCTCACGGTGACCCTACTCATACGCTCCTGTGTAGGAGCTTCTCAAGCTCAACTGTAGCTGGACGTAATATTCCCATCTGTAACCTCAGCCCTCAGGGGTCAGAGGCAGGAGGATTGCTCTAACTTTGTGCCAGCCTGGGCTACTTAGTGAGTTTCAGGCAAGCCTGGGTTTAAGAGTGAGCTCTTGTCTCAGTTGGGCTGAGCCTGTGAGACTGATTTCCAGGACAAGGGGCAAGGTAGGCCACCTGTCAGAGCCCACTGAACTGTCAGCAAAGGGGCAAAGGGGCCTGAGCCATGAAGATTAGATGGCACAGAGGTGACTGAGGTGTCTAGCAGCTGGGGGAGCCTGTGAGAAGGCAGTTGGAGGCACAACAAATTCAAATATTTTGAGACATGGTTTCATCTGTAGACCAGGCTGGCCTTGAACTCACAATCCTTCAACCTAGATGACAGGTATATGAGTATGTGGGGAGGGGGTGCACTCGGCTGTATGTGCCACCATTCTTGGCTCCTAGGTTGCTCTTAGGTAGCCACTCATCTGCCTCCTGTTCCTCTGCCAGGGCTGGGGCAGCTCCTGATTTTCTTTTTTCTTTTTTTTCGAGACAGGGTTTCTCTGTGTAGCCGTGGCCATCCTGGACTCACTTTGTAGACCAGGCTGGCCTCGAACTCACAGCGATCTGCCTACCTCTGCCTCCCGAGTGCTGGGATTAAAGGCGTGCGCCACCATGTGCCCGGCCAGCTCCTGATTTTCTAAAGGGACGTCCTTGGCCTGGTTTTCCTAAGGGGACCTGCCCACCTGAGCAGCCTGACGTGCCTAACGATTCCAGGACCCCACTTCATACTGGAACACGCACTTGCCAGTTATGGTGTCACCTGCTGTTGTCCTCTCTGTGTATCTTGGTGACTGTGTCTGGGACCACAGATTGAATTTTAAGCTTGAACATTGTTCCACACTTGTCTGTGAAAAGCTTTTTCCAAATGTCATCTTGTAGTCTACATTTTTACATTCCTCATTTGTTTTTTGTTTTTTGTTTTTTGGTTTTTTTTGTATTGCAATTTAAAATACCCAGCTCCAGTTTCAGGGGATCTGACACCCTATTCTGGACTCCACGGACACATGCACATACCCACCCCATAACTAAAAGAGAAATAACAACAACAACAACAATTTATTTTTGAGAACAGGGTTTTGGCTGTCCTGGACTCACTTTGTAGACCAAGCTGGCCTCAAATTCACAGCGATCCGCCTGCCTCTGCCTCCCGGCTCTCTCTCTCTTTTAAAAAAATATTTGTTTGTTTGTTTAGAATACAGTGTTAGGCTGGGCGTGGTGGTGCATGCCTTTAATCCCAGCATTTGGGAGTCAGTGGCAGGCAGTCTGCTGTGAGTTCAAGGCCAGCCCGTCTACAAAGCAAGTCCAGGATACTTAAGTCTAACACAGAAAGACCCTGTCTGGAAAAACCAAAACCAAAACAAAAAAACAAAAACAAAAAAGTACCCCCCAAAAGTCTTTTGCCTGCATGCCAGGAGAGGGCACCAGATCACATTATAAATGGTTGTGAGCCACCATGTAGTTGCTAGGAATTGAACTCAGGACATTTGGGAGAGTAGGCAGTGTTCTTAACCAATGAGTCATCTCTCCAGCCCTTAAACTTCTCTTAAAAAAAAAAAAGTGTATACACACACACACACACACACACACACACACACACACACACACACATGTCCATATATGTACACAGGTATGGTGGTACATAGGCATGGGGGCGCGGGGTTTTAAAGAACAGTTTTGGCTTACCCCCTCATCTCTGTTTTTTTTTTTAAAGCATTGATGCATATTCACAAGGGATGGTTTCACAGCTGCCTCCACTCATAGCTGCACACCGTCATGACCTAAGGTGTGTGAGCCTCATACGTGGGCCTTGTTCCCCTTGAGAGCTCAGGCTTGCCTGAGGCAGCAGGGCAGAGCAAGAGCACAGCACTGGGGTAGCTGAGTTCTCCCTGGCTTACCCAGCTTCTCGTTCTCTTTGAGTGTTCTCTCTGACCCTCTTTCCAGGCACAGGCACCAATGCATGTTACATGGAGGACATGAGCAACATTGACCTTGTGGAGGGCGACGAGGGGAGGATGTGCATCAACACAGAGTGGGGGGCCTTCGGGGACGACGGCGCTTTGGAGGACATCCGCACAGAGTTTGACAGAGAGCTGGACCTGGGCTCGCTCAACCCTGGGAAGCAACTGTGAGTGCCTTCTTGTCACCCACCATCCGGGCATCAGCACCGGGCGGCTCCTGCTCACTCAGCCCCTCCTGCACATCAGGGTATGTAGGTGAATGGTTACAGAGGAAAGCCAGACACAGGAAGCACAGGATCCCAGGGCTGAAGAGATGGCTCAGGGCTTAAGAGTACTGGCTGTTCTTCCAGAGGACCCGATTCAATTCCTAGCGATCACATGGCAGCTCACAATTATCTGTTAAGTCCAGTTCCAGAGGTTCTGACACTCCCACACAGACATACATGCAGCCAAAACACCAATGCATGTGAAATAAAAGTAAATAAAAAAAAATGTTAAAAAAAAAAAAAAAAAAAAAGAGCACAAGACCCTGCCCAGGGCTTTCAGTGTATGCTTCCTTGGGGGCTCCCTAGCCACCTGACATCCTCAGGGGCCTCACCTCACAACCACCAATGTCTGTGTCTGCTGTTTAGCCACACTCTTTCTGAGTGTCGGCCATGGCCGGCAGAACAGCTTCTCTGGCACCTGCAGCAGCTCCTTGCTGTGTGCTGAGCTTACTCAAAGCTCACCGCACAGCTGGCTTTGCTGTCCTCTCCACCTGCTGCGCCTCACGCACCTTTCGCAGCTCAGTGTTTATCCTACACATACCGGTTTCCTTGTGTCCATGAGCTGTTACAAGCCAAGGCAGTAGTGCTTCTCAGACTGTCACTTTCATTTAGCTCTGCTTCACTCTCTTAAATCAAATCTGAATCTCATTTGCTTGCTTTCTGTTTCTCCAATGTTCTAAGATGATTATTTTTTAATTAGTTTTTATTTGTGTTTGTGTGTGTGTGTAGACATGTGTGCATATGCACCTGTGCAGGTGTGAATGCAGGTGCCCATAGAGACCAGAAGATGGCATTAGAGCCTGCCTCCCCCCTCAGAGCTGGAGTTACAGATGGTTGTGAGCTGTCTCATGTGGGTGCTGGGAACTGAACTTAGGTCCTTTGGAAGAGCAGCAAATACACTTAACCCCTGAGCCCTCTCTCCAGCCCTCATGGTCTAAGAGCTTTTGTATTGCAATGTATAAGTCTGGTTATGAAAACCGATAGTTCTGGATTTTGCATCTTACTATATTTGAAGACTGAAAGTTATATTCCTGTTATGGGTAGCAGTTGTCTGGTGTAGAGACCAGAGTGGAGGTGAGGGCTGCCTCCTGGGGTCTTCCACCCATGTCACGATGGGCCTTTGCTGGGCTCTCCATATTTCATGTCAGTTGCAGTCTGCTACTGTAACAACTGCCTAAACTTGTGAAGGTTCGCCTGGCTCACAGTTTTGGAGGTTCTAGTCCATGGTCAGCTGACCCCATTGCTTTGGGGTCTGTGGCCAGGCAGCATGTTATGGTGGAAGAAGCCATTTACCTCATGGCTGGGTGTGACACAGAGAGAAGAGAGAGGGCTGGGGACCCACTTTCCTCTTCAAGGACATGCCCATAATGGTGGGTGACCTTTATAGGGTCCCCTCATAAAGGTCCCACCACTTCCTGACAGTGCCAGGTAGTCTGAGGAGCAGGCCTTTGACAAACTGGTCTTCAGTTGACACTCCAGATTGAAATCTCAGCACCAGGCTCTCTTAGACAGATGCCCAGTGTCGGGGTTAGAAGCCTCCTGGTTGTCATGGGATGATTGAGTGACAATGAGTCAACAACATTGTGGTTCCTCATGGTAGAAGTAGGAGCAGCTCCCTCACGGCCAGGACGTTTGGGAACTCCTATTGCTTAACCTGAGGTGTCACTTCCACTGACCTGTTCATCCCACTGCAGGTTCGAGAAGATGATCAGTGGCCTGTACATGGGGGAGCTGGTCCGGCTCATCTTACTGAAGATGGCCAAAGTTGGTCTCCTCTTTGGGGGTGCAAAATCCTCTGCTCTTCACACAAAGGGCAAGATTGAAACACAGCACGTGGCTGCCATAGAGAAGTAAGGTGCTGGGGTGTCCCTCCTGCCTTGCCTCTGTGAGAGCTGGGGTGTCCCTCCTGCCTTGCCTCTGTGAGAGCTGGGGCGTCCCTTCTGCCTTGTCTCTGTGAGGGCTGGGGTGTCCCTCCTGCCTTGTCTCTGTGAGGGCTGGGGTGTCCCTCCTGCCTTGTCTCTGTGAGAGCTGGGGTGTCCCTCCTGCCTTGCCTCTGTGAGAGCTGGGGTGTCCCTCCTGCCTTGTCCTTGGGAGAGCTGGGGTGTCCCTCCTGCCTTGTCTCTGTGAGAGCTGGGGTATCCCTCCTGCCTTGCCTCTGTGAGAGCTGGGGTGTCCCTCCTGCCTTGTCTCTGTGAGGGCTGGGGTGTCCCTCCTGCCTTGCCTCTGTGGGAGCTGGGGTATCCCTCCTGCCTTGCCTCTGTGGAGGGCTGGGGTGTCCCTCCTGCCTTGTCTCTGTGGAGGGCTGGGGCGTCCCTTCTGCCTTGTCTCTGTGAGAGCTGGGGTGTCCCTCCTGCCTTGCCTCTGTGAGAGCTGGGGTGTCCCTCCTGCCTTGCCTCTGTGGAGGGCTGGGGTGTCCCTCCTGCCTTGTCCCTGTGAGGGCTGGGGTGTCCCTCCTGCCTTGCCTCTGTGAGAGCTGGGGTGTCCCTCCTGCCTTGCCTCTGTGGAGGGCTGGGGTATCCCTCCTGCCTTGCCTCTGTGGAGGGCTGGGGTGTCCCTCCTGCCTTGCCTCTGTGGAGGGCTGGGGTGGCCCTCCTGCCTTGCCTCTGTGAGAGCTGGGGTGTCCCTCCTGCCTTGCCTCTGTGAGAGCTGGGGTGTCCCTCCTGCCTTGCCTCTGTGGAGGGCTGGGGTGTCCCTCCTGCCTTGTCCCTGTGAGGGCTGGGGTGTCCCTCCTGCCTTGCCTCTGTGAGAGCTGGGGTGTCCCTCCTGCCTTGCCTCTGTGGAGGGCTGGGGTGTCCCTCCTGCCTTGCCTCTGTGGAGGGCTGGGGTGTCCCTCCTGCCTTGTCCCTGTGAGGGCTGGGGTGTCCCTCCTGCCTTGTCTCTGTGAGAGCTGGGGCGTCCCTCCTGCCTTGCCTCTGTGAGAGCTGGGGCGTTCCTCCTGCCTTGTCCCTGTGAGAGATGGGGTGTCCCTCCTGCCTTGTCTCTGTGAGAGCTGGGGTATCCCTCCTGCTTTGCCTCTGTGAGAGCTGGGGTGTCCCTCCTGCCTTGTCTCTGTGAGAGCTGGGGTGTCCCTCCTGCCTTGCCTCTGTGGAGGGCTGGGGTGTCCCTCCTGCCTTGCCTCTGTGGAGGGCTGGGGTGTCCCTCCTGCCTTGCCTCTGTGGAGGGCTGGGGCGTCCCTTCTGCCTTGTCTCTGTGAGGGCTGGGGTGTCCCTCCTGCCTTGTCTCTGTGAGAGCTGGGGTGTCCCTCCTGCCTTGTCTCTGTAAGAGCTGGGGTGTCCCTCCTATCTTGACTCTGTGGAGGGCTGGGGTGTCCCTCCTGCCTTGCCTCTGTGAGAGCTGGGGTGTCCCTCCTGCCTTGTCCCTGTGAGAGCTGGGGTGTCCCTCCTGCCTTGTCCCTGTGAGAGCTGGGGTGTCCCTCCTGCCTTGTCCCTGTGAGAGCTGGGGTGTCCCTCCTGCCTTGTCTCTGTGGAGGGCTGGGGTGTCCCTCCTGCCTTGCCTCTGTGGGAGCTGGGGCGTCCCTCCTGCCTTGTCTCTGTGAGAGCTGGGGCGTCCCTCCTGCCTTGTCTCTGTGAGAGCTGGGGTATCCCTCCTGCCTTGCCTCTGTGGAGGGCTGGGGTGTCCCTCCTGCCTTGCCTCTGTGGAGGGCTGGGGTGTCCCTCCTGCCTTGTCTCTGTGGAGGGCTGGGGTGTCCCTCCTGCCTTGTCTCTGTGGAGGGCTGGGGTGTCCCTCCTGCCTTGCCTCTGTGAGAGCTGGGGTATCCCTTCTGCCTTGTCTCTGTGGAGGGCTGGGGTGTCCCTCCTGCCTTGTCCCTGTGAGAGCTGGGGTGTCCCTCCTGCCTTGCCTCTGTGGAGGGCTGGGATGTCCCTCCTGCCTTGCCTCTGGGGTGTCCCTTCTGCCTTGCTTCTGTGGGAGCTGGGGTGTCCCTCCTACCTTGCCTCTGTGGGAGCTGGGGCGTCCCTCCTACCTTGCCTCTGTGGAGGGCTGGGGTGTCCCTCCTGCCTTGTCTCTGTGAGAGCTGGGGTGTTCCTCCTGCCTTGTCTCTGTGGAGGGCTGGGGTATCCCTTCTGCCTTGCCTCTGTGGAGGGCTGGGGTGTCCCTTCTGCCTTGCCTCTGTGGAGGGCTGGGGTGTCCCTTCTGCCTTGTCTCTGTGGAGGGCTGGGGTGTCCCTCCTGCCTTGCCTCTGTGAGGGCTGGGGTGTCCCTCCTGCCTTGTCTCTGTGGAGGGCTGGGGTTGGTGGCCACAGTGGTGTGTACTCGGAGCAGCAGTAGTGACAGGACTTTCTTCCTTCACAGGGAGTTTCAGTCCTGGACTTGGCGTCAGGCGAGCTAGAAATCTCTGGTGTGGCTCGGTGTCACACTCCTGTGGGTTTCAGTAGGCAGGGTCTTTGCTGTCAGGAAGCCATCCTTTCTCCCCTGCTTTGGGCAGTCACAGGTTCCTTGGGGAGTTCGACTCAAGTCCTGGAGACTTATCCTAAGTTGCCCATTTGCATGTAGTTTTACCCATCATGGTTCCCATAGACTCTGTATGGAGCCTCAGAGCCCTTCTGTAACCTGAGTCTTTCCCCACGGAGTCCTGGCATGGCTACCTTTTGATCTGGTGGTTTGAGTCTTTACACTCAAAGCCTTGCAATGGTGTAATAAAGAAGCTTAGCTCAGTCAGGTCAGAGACCTGCTCCTCAGGTATGGAACCCTTAGCATTGCCCTGAGCTTTGCCACCAGTCTAATGGGCGGAGCCTGGATCTGCACAGAGAGTGGCAGAGATGGAACCTAAGTGGCGTAGAACATGGGGTGCTTGAAAGCGTGGACTGAAATCTAACTACCAGAGTTCAAGCCGTGGCTCCAGCATGTAGGAGCTTTGTGAGCAGGGACAAGTCACTCACATGCTGCCTCAGTCCTCTCACCTGTGCTGGCTTCTAGCAGTACTTCCCTCAGGATTCTTGTGAGGACCAGATGAGTTGACTTATGTGCCAGAGCCTTAGTAGGTACCTGGTACACAGTGCATGCTTAGCAAAGGGCAGCTGCTCTTTTCGATGCTGCTGTTGCTATTGGCTATACTATGCTATTATAAGGTAGTGCATGCAATCCCGAGAGCACATCCCAGGAGGATGCCCACAGTGTGGAGAAGTGTGGATCCCTCATTCCTGTCTCCTGGCTAGGAATAAAGAAGGCCTGGCTAACACGAGAGAGATCCTGGTGGATTTGGGCCTGGACCCCTCTGAGTCAGACTGCATTGCTGTCCAGCATGTTTGCACCATTGTCTCTTTCCGCTCGGCCAATCTCTGTGCCGCTGCCCTGGCTGCCATCCTGACACGCCTCCGGGAGAACAAGAAGCTGACCCGGCTCCGCACCACAGTGGGCATGGATGGGACCCTTTACAAAACACACCCTCAGTAAGTGCCACCCACCGCTGAGTGGTGGGGTGACTGGTCCCAAACTATGACGTCCACTTCCTCCTGTCAGAGAGTGGTAGTACCAAGGGGGCTGCTATGGTGACCACAGTGGCCTTTCAGGTACAGGCCCAGTGTAAACAGATTGACAAGATGCTGGCCTTGTTCCAGCTGAGCCCTGGTGCTCCCTTGGGTCTATGCTGCATATCTGGGTGGCTGGAATCAGCTCCCTCTTAATGGGTCTAAGATTTCCACAGCTGGCTGGGTGCTTTGGGGGAATCACTCTCGAAGAGAAGGGGGCTTTAGCTTGATCTGCTGGTGCATGCCAGTGATCACAGAACTCAGAGGGGTTGACCAGAGGCAGGCTGTCTAGGACACAAAGGGCAGAGCAATGGAGACCTCCACTGTGAGGAGGCAGGAAGGGAGGAAGCTTGAGGCTAGCCTGGGCTATGCAGCAAGGTCTATCTCAAAACCACACCAAATCAAACCAAAGTCTGTTAAAGCAGTTGACTAATTAGAAAGGCCACTTATCTGTTTGTCTGTCATCTATCTATCTATCTATCTATCTATCTATCTATCTATCCATCCATGCATTGATCAGTGTATTCATTCATCCATCTCTCATGTGTCCATATGCCCACCTGCCTGCCTATCTGTGTATTTAGTTATGTATCTTCCTACTTTTCTGTCCGTCATCTTTCTCTCCATTATCTAGGTAATACCTACATTATGATAAGACTGGCAAGTCAGGGCTGGAGAGATGGCTCAGAGGTTAAGAGCACTGGCTGCTCCTCCAAAGGTCCTGAGTTCAATTTCCAGCAACCACATGGTGGCTCACAGCCATCTATAATGAGATCTGGTGTCTTCTTTTGGTATGCAGGCACACATGCAGGCAGCACACTCTATGCATAATAAATAAATAACTCTTAAAATAAAAAAGACTGGAAAGTCAGAAATACCTGGTCATGATGGGCAAAATCTGTAATGGCAAAGGAAGACTTCTTCCCACTAGGAAGACGTGGGGAAATGACAATTTCTCAGGAGGACTCAGAGTGAAAGACCTTTTAGCATTGGAAGCCAGGAGTGCGCACGCACCCTAGAAAGTGCTGAGCAAGCAGACCCTTCCCCTGTGGACAGAGATGACATCTCCCATCACACTGTCCCATCAGACACGTGCCCTTCGAGCTGCAACATCAACACTCCCTTAGCTTCCCGGGTGCCCTTTCTACTGCCCTGGTTTTCTAGCCCGTTTCTATTGTTTTTAAAATTATCTGTATTACCTGTAGGCCCGGCTAGCAATCAATGAAGACACAGACACTTGTTATATTTTAAAATAGCCTTAGTTAACCTGGGGCAGGGCAGATATCAGTCCTCTAAACTACCTCCCATAGTGGGACAGGCATTGGGATCCCTGCCTCAATCCCGTGCCGTCTGCTTCTAATAACTTCTATCAAGTTACCGCCCATCCATAATCCCATATACTTGTTCATGTTCTTCATCTGGGCCGGATTCTCCATCCATGCCGGCCATGTGCTTCTCCTCCAGCTAACCCATGGCGGCCTTCCTCTCTTCCCTTCAGGTGTCTCTCTCCTTTCTCCTCCTGGTGGTCTCTCTTCTTCCCAGAATTCCTCTCTCTCCTAGCCCCACCTATCTTCTCTGCCCTGCCCAGGTGGGATGGCTTTTTATTAAGCAAAAGGTGGGTCACAGACAGCAAGCAGTAATCAGCATCAAAATACATCAGACCATCTCCCAACACATCCCCCCCACAGGTCCTCCAGAATCCATTACCCACCAGGCCTGTGTCTCTTCCCGCTAGCCAGACCTGGCTTATATGATTGTTCAATATTTGACTGTTACCTCTACCTTCAGGTACCCCAAACGCCTGCACAAAGTGGTGAGGAGACTGGTCCCAAACTGTGATGTCCGCTTCCTCCTGTCAGAGAGTGGGAGTACCAAGGGGGCTGCTATGGTGACTGCAGTGGCCTCTCGGGTACAGGCCCAGCGTAAACAGATTGACAAGGTGCTGGCCCTGTTCCAGTTGACCCCCGAACAACTCATAGGTGTGCGGGACAAGATGCGGAGTGAACTGGAGTACGGGCTGAAAAAAAAGACTCATGCTCTGGCTACGGTGAAGATGCTTCCCACTTATGTCTATGGGATGCCTGATGGCACAGGTAGGTTGGCACAGGCACCTGCCCTACAGAGAGATGAGCAGGGCTGGGCCTACCATCTACAAATGCAGCGAATGCTAGAGTCTTGGATGAGGAGAGGGGACAGTTGGTAGAGGGTAGTTCTGGAGCTGTGTGTGTGTGTGTGTGTGTGTGTGTGTGTGTGTGCTTGTGTGTGCATGTACATGTGTGTGAAGGTGTGTGTGCACATGTGTGAATGTGTGAGAGTATATGTGTGTGAGTGTATAAATGTGTATGCCTGTGTGTGTCTGTGTGTCTGTGTGTGTGCATGCACATGTGTGTCTGTGTATACAGGTATGCGCGTGTGTATGTGTGTGTGTGTGTGTTCTAGGTGCAGGACTGGATCTCACACTGTGAGTCAGCAGAAGTCCCTATGCTGCCCCTACCCTCCTTTTGGACACTTGGTTTTGTGTGGGCCTTCAGGGCTTCCTCTGACTGGCACTGTTCTGGCGTTCATGTTAGGGCCTTGCTTCCCACTATTTTCAGCCCTGACTTTTCCAATTCTTGATCCTGCTGTCTTCTCTGCTCGGTTGAGGGAAACCACTGAGCTGTGGAGCCAGCTCTCTGCAGCTGCCTCACCTCTGTGATGCTCACAGGCCTCTGCTGGGAACAACGGCCTTCACTAACTGCCTTTGGTGTTTTTCTTTCACTTTTTAAAAACTTTTATTTATTATACAAGTGTGTTTACATGCCATGGCACACACATGGAGGTGAGAGGACAGCTTGTGGGAGTTGGTTCTTTCCACTTTGTGGGTTCTAAGGCTCAAACTCTGGCCATTAGGCTTGGTGGCACGTGCCTTTACCAGCTGAGCCATCTTGCTGGCCCATGCTCAGGCCTTACAGTTTGCTTTGAATTCTGTTACTTCATCCTTACAAAAAACTTTGCCCATTACCTGAGGAGGGAATAGTTCTATTTTGTGGATGTCACCAGCTGGTAAACTTGTGAGGATTACACACTTTGAATCTCTTAACAACAATGTTTTTATCTGGAGCCAAAACCCTTTAAGTTTACAGAAAAACTGAGAACAGTAGAATAAACAAACCATTTCTTTCTCCTTTTCATCTCTTTGCCTCTTCTACCCTTGTCCCTCAAGGGGACATGTGCGGCGTCTGCTCTAGGTGCATCAAAGAGCTGAGTCCCTGTCCTTATGAATGGGCCTTAGCCAGGCAGGCAGACAGTGAAAAGGCCAATGGCAGGTGACACGAGGAAGTGACAGGGGCCAGGAAGAAAACAAAGATGGCTGGAAGGGTTCCTTTGGCAATTTTGAGAAACAGAAAGATCAGGATGGGTAGGAGCAGGTGGGTGAGTGGAGGGCAGCGAGAGAGGCTGTGTGGCCCAGGCTCTGATGCTGAGAGCTGGAGGAGGAGGTCCTGCAGGTGGGGACCTGCACAGTTCCATGATGCAGGGCTGTAGGGGGTTTCCCAGGCCGAGGACACGGGGACCAGGGAAGAGGGAACAAGTATAAACCAATTCTTACTTGTGTAAGCCTGGCAACCCGAGTGCCACCCCAGGGGCACATGAGGAGGTGGCAGGAGAGAACCGACTCTACAAAGTTGTTCTCTGGCGTCCAACTATGTGCCGTGGCACACCTGCCCTCCTACCCATGTCATGAACACACATGCACACAGTAAAAGAAGAACAGGTTCAGGTTTATGGGGGAAAGAGCTGCAGAGAGAGGCCCTGGCCTGCCTAAACAGGATGGAACTATTTCCTAGAGTCCCCTGAGCTCAGGTTAGCTGCCCAGGATTCCTGTTTCAGGGCCTCCAGAGTGGCAGGTTCAGCCCAGTAGGTCCTCTACCAGAAGGCCTGGCTCAGTATAGAGTGCTTGGGACCCATTGATCAGTGGGGTTTAGAGCTGGGAGAAGCCCTGAAGGCCCAACTTCCTTGCTCTGTAGACATGGAAAGAGGCCCAGAACGAAAGTTCTTTCTCAGAAGCAGTAGGTGGTGAGCAGTGCCTGGGTCTTGGGGAAATGAGGGCTAGAAAAAGTGTTCTGGCCTAGGGCAGGTTCAGAGTGCTTGCCAGGGCATGAAGTGTCTTCGGTTTAGGAGGCCAGAAGCAGATGTTCCCCTACCCCGCCCCCCCTGCCCCCGCCACCGCTTCTGCTGGGCTTGGCCCCCTGTTCTTTCTCCATGTGCCCAACACAGGTCTCTGTTCATACCACCCAGTATGCGTTAAAGGGACACATGTGACCCATGTGTGGGTGGGAATGCAGCCTCCACTTTCTCTATCACAGAGAAAGGAAAGTTTCTTGCCCTGGATTTGGGGGGCACTAACTTCCGAGTCCTCCTGGTGAAGATCAGAAGTGGACGGAGATCGGTGCGAATGTACAACAAGATCTTTGCCATCCCCTTGGAGATCATGCAGGGTACTGGCGAGGAGGTGAGTGTCAGGGCCTGGGTGCCAGGTGCCACACCCATCTGTGCGCACCTTGCATGGATGCCACCACCCTTTCTCTCTCTTTCTCTGCAGCTGTTTGACCACATTGTGCAGTGCATCGCTGACTTCCTGGACTATATGGGCCTCAAGGGCGCCCAGCTGCCTTTGGGCTTCACATTCTCCTTTCCCTGCAGACAAACGTGCATTGACAAGGTAAGATGCCCCTGCCCTGTCCCTGCCCTGCCCCTGCCCCTACCCCTGCCCTGCCCCTACCCCTGCCCTGCCCTGCCCCTACCCCTGCCCTGCTCCTGCCCCTACACCTGCCCTGCCCTGCCCCTACACCTGCCCTGCTCCTGCCTCTACCCCTGCCCCTACTCCTGCCCTGCCTCTGCCCTGCCCCTGCCCCTACCCCTACCCCTGCCCTGCCCTGCCCCTATCCCTGCCCCTACCCCTACCCTGCCCCTACCCCTGCCCCTACCCCTGCCCTGCCCCTACCCCTGCCCCTGCCCCTAGCGAGGAAGCATTTCAAGGTTTCTCTGTGTCTGTGCTCACATTAGGTTTTGTTTTTGAGACAAGGTCTCAAGTATCCCAGGCAGGCCTCAAATTCCTCATGTAGCCAAGGATCCCCCACTTCTGCTCCCACCTTCTGAGCTCTGGGATGGCAGGCATGCACCACCAAGCCCAGTGCATATGGTGCTAAGGATTGAACCTAGGGCGGTGTGTATACCAGGCAAGCACTCTGCTGACTGAGCCACGCCACCAGGCCAACGTTCCCACATCTGGGAACACATGGTCTAGAGGGGTTTAGCTGTGCAAAGGCTTTTCTAATTCACCGTGTTTAGTTTCTCCTTATTTGTCATTTGCAAAAGAGTTGACTCCTTGGTATCTTCACGGGATTGGGCCCAGGGCCCCACTGGCGCCATAATCCACTGTTGCTCAAATTCAATCTAAAGAATGGCACAATGTCTGCGCAGACCCTGTGCATATCCTCCTGAATACGGGCTGTCATCTCTTGACTGTGTCCCACAGTGGAAACCGCTGTTAGGCAAGAATAAGAAAGATGTCTGCATGCATCAGGACAGCTGCAGCTTCTGTTTCTGAATACTTTTTAGTTATTTGTGTTTGTTTGCTTTTGAGTCTCTGTCTGCACGTGCATCTGTGCAACCCATGTGTGCAGCACCTGTGGAGGCCAGAGGAAAATGTCAGGTCCCCCAGAACTGGAGTTGCAAGGTGGTTGTGAGCCACCATGTGGGTGCTGGGGACTGAACCTGCATCCTCTGCAAAGGTAGCCAGTGTTCCTAACTGCTGAGCCATCTCTCCAGTCCCTTTCTGAATATTTTTCATCCACGGTTGGTTGAATCTAGGGAGTGGCCCTCTCAGATATGGCCTGGTATCAATAAAAGGACATATGTGACATTAATGTAAAAGAGGGGTCTAATGATTTTACGGAGAGGCTTGAGAAGGTAATGACCAGTGAAGGCTAATTAGAACAACCGAGCAATATATTTTTATGTGCTCTGAACAGCATACGTGAACAGGGAGATGCCAAAGTTGTAGAGTTTTATTGTCTGATGAAAGAAAACTCACCCACGTAACTTAAGAAATGCATTTCCCGCTGGGTGTGGTAGTGCACACCTTTAATCCCAGCACACGGGAAGCAGAGGCAGGTAGATTGCTGTGAGTTTGAGGCCAGCCTGGTCTGCAAAGTGAGTCCAGGACAGCCAAGGCTACACAGAGAAACCCTGTCTCAGGGGTGGGGTGGAGGGGGGGAGAAAGAAAGAAATGTGTTTCCCAAGCTATCATGGTGGCAAATGCTTGAACACTAGCACTTGGGAGGTAGAGGAAGGAAGATCAAGAGTTGAAGGCCACCTTTGGCTATGTAGGGAGTTCAGTGTCAGCCCGGATTACAGCATCAGCAGGATGACAATGATAGTGATGACAATGATGACAATGATGATGGTGATGGTGGTGATGGTGGTGGTAGTGATAGTGATGATCATGATGGTGGTGATGATGGTGATGACAATGATGATGGTGATGGTGGTGATGGTGGTGGTAGTGATAGTGATGATCATGATGGTGGTGATGATGATGATGGTGGTGATGATGATGATGGTGGTGGTGGTAGTGATGATGATGGTGGTGGTGGTGATGATGATGAAGGTGATGATGGTGATGACAATGATGATGGTGGTGGTGGTGATGATGATGGTGGTGATGATGATGATGGTGGTGGTGGTGGTGATGATGATGATGGTGGTGGTGGTGGTGGTGATGATGATGATGGTGGTGGTGGTGATGATGATGATGATGATGATGACGACAGTGACAACAACGATGACAATGGTGGTGGTGGTGGTGGAGAATTAGCTGAGACATGGTGTGTACACAAATGCATTCACAATGTTAGTTCTATACCAGACACTGCTCTGTGCTCTTCAGGGACTCTGCCTGACTTGGGGTGGGGGGAGAACAGGACAACCACAGAGTCTGAGGTGAATTGTCAGGCTTCTTATTTATTGCCTGTGTGGCCTTGGGTAAGTTCTTTAACCTCTCTGTGGTTTCGTTTCCTTGGTTTATAAATGAGGTCAGGGGCTGGCGAGGTATATCAGCAGTTAAGAGCATTTACTGTTCTTGCAAAGGACTCAGGTTCAGTTCACAGCACCCACATGGCGGCTCACGATCGTCTGTAATTCCACCCCCAGGGCATCTGGCATTCTCTTCTGACCTTGAACTTGCACACACATGGTACACACACACTCACACAGACTTAAAAAAAAAAATCAGCCAGGCATGGTAACACACACCTGTAATTCAGCACTCGGGAGGCAGAGGCAGGCGGATCTCTGTGAGTTCGAGGCCAGCCTGGTCTACAGAGTGAGTCCAGGACAGCCAAGGCTACACAGAGGAAAAAAAAAAAAACCCTATCTTAAAAAACTAAAAACTGGGACTGGAGAGATGACTCAGAGGTTAAAAGCACTGACTGCTCTTCTAAAAGTCCTGAGTTCAATTCCTGGCAACCACATGGTGGCTCACAGCCATCTATAATGTGATCTGATGCCCTCTTCTGGCCTGCAGGTGTACATGCAGGCAGAGCAATGTATGCATAATAAATAAATAAATCTAAGAAGGAAGAGGAGGACAAGGACGAGGAGGAGGAAGAGGAGGAGGAAGAAAAAGTGGCCTTAGACTTTGATTCTGTGTAACAGTGACAGGAAACACATCTGACTCTTGAAGACTATGCAGAAGAACAGACTTGGCAGGAGCCCTTGTCTGGGCCATGCTGGGCCAGTGGAGGTAGAAACAGGCCAAGAACAAGCATGTTCCAAGTGACCAGATTCAACATCTCATGTCCGTGGGATATGAGCTTCTCTGTGACCCTGAGGACTGCCACCCAAGTGATATTATCCTTCTTTGTTTCAGGGGACTCTAGTGGGGTGGACCAAAGGCTTCAAGGCCACCGACTGTGAAGGGGAGGACGTGGTGGACATGCTCAGAGAAGCCATCAAGAGGAGAAACGTAGGCTATGGTGGGGAGGCGCATGATGGACCTTGTCCTCTTCCCCTGGGCCATTCTTCTCCCGTGCTCTGCCATGCTATGCCCAGGCCACGGGCCACAGGCCACAGGCCACAGATCTCAGTCTGCCTTGGGCGCAGGTGCCCCTTGCACATTCTGCTTTCTTCCTTTGCAGGAGTTTGACCTGGACATAGTTGCAATAGTGAATGACACGGTGGGGACCATGATGACGTGTGGCTATGAAGATCCCAATTGTGAGATTGGCTTGATTGCAGGTACATGATCAGTCATGTGCCCCCCACCCCCGACACTGGCCTGGACCCATCTGACTCTCTTGAGGGCTGACAGGGTCATTGCTTTGTTGCCAGAGGCTGCTCCAGAGGTGGTGTAATTCGGTCTGGGGGTCTAGCTTAACTAATTCCTAAGGCTCTTAATATCTTTATCACCAAGGTTCTAAGCCAAGGTCATTCCTTTTCATTGCGGAAGGAGAAGATACACAAAGTAGTTTTCTTCTCTTTCCTCCTTCATGTTTTGGACATTTTCATATTAGTATGTAATGTGTTGTAATTATAGTCACCTCCATTACTGTGTCTCCCCTTCCTTAGACCCCCTCCTTCTTCTTCTTCTTCTTTTTTTTTGTTTTGTTTTGTTTTGTTTTTTTGAGACATGGTTTCTCTGTGTAGCCCTGGCTGTCCTGGACTCACTTTGTAGACCAGGCTGGCCTTGAACTCACAGCGATCCACCTGCCTCTGCCTCCCGAGTGCTGGGATTAAAGGCATGAACCACCACACCCGGCTCCCCTCCTTCTTTTAAACTATGGTTCTAGGGCCACTTGTCTTGAAAGGAAGGGAGGCCACTCTTGGACATGGTAGCCTAGGGTAGCCTAGGGCTGTGGAGGTGGGTTCTGACTCTGGTTCTGCTGCTGCTGGGGATGATGATGATGATGATGATGATGATGATGATGATGATAAGCAAGATGGGCATGGTGATGATGGTAATGATGATGGCAATGGTACTGCTGCTGAGGATGATGATGATGATAGGTGTGGATAATGATGTAGCTAGAGATGATAATGATAATGTTGATTGGTGGTGATGATGATGATGATGATGATGATGATGATGATGGGGTGATGGAGGTGATGGGGAAGAAGGAGAAGAAGATGATGATGATAATGATGACAGAGATGCTGTTGCTGCTGCAGAAGATGGCAAGTATCATTCATTGGCTACTTAACACATGGAGAGAACACACACGTGACGCCTCATTCTTTTCTTTTTAACAACTCTATAGGGCACCTGCTTAAGACTGGCCAGCTGAGTACAAAGCTGGAATCCCATTCAGCTCCGTCTCAGACCCCGACTTATTTATGGCACTCACCTGCCTCTCTTAGACCTAGTGTTGTCTTTGAGGACTAAAGTCCCTTGGTGATTCCTTCCAGGGACAGGAAGCAATGTGTGCTATATGGAGGAGATGAGGAACATTGAGCTGGTGGAAGGGGACGAAGGCCGGATGTGCATCAACACGGAGTGGGGAGGATTTGGAGATAATGGCTGCATAGATGACATCCGCACCCAGTATGACAAGGAGGTGGACGAGGGCTCCTTGAATTCTGGCAAGCAGAGGTGAGACAGGCAGGTGGTCACGTGCATGTCGTGCATGAAGGGAGCAGTTCGGTTCTCGCAGCATCAACCCAATGGCTTTGTCTATGCTTCTTGCACCTCTGTACCAGATGTCAGTGCAGGATCATCCTGGAGTGGAATAGGCCATCTTGATGTTCTAACAGGGAGAGGGAGGGGTCCCTTTTCTGATTACCATAAGGTACCATGAACGCTTGTGGGAGTCTGGAAGCCAGCCAGAAGCTGTCACAATGTCTTCTTGCAAGTGCCTGCGTGTAACAGAGCAGGGATATGGTGACTGAGTGGGCCCGAGTGGGCTTTACCAGGTCCCATTAAGAGGTCAAGGTCCTGAGCCTTTTAAGGTCAGGGGGAAAGTGGTCCCCATGATGCATGGGAAGATTGACTCTTGATGTGGTATCACACCTTATCAGGGATCACAAGCCTTTGTGAGGTATGTTTCAATTACTAATTTCTGAAAAAATAGGAAAAAAAAAAACCCTAATGGCTTCTAGATACCTCACAGTAGATTTCCACCTGCATTCTGACACACATTGGTGAGTGGAGACAAAAGGGCTAGACTGAGGTGGGGCTAGTGTCCCTGGCCCCAGGAGGGAACCCAGGCCCTTCCCCTGGAACAGTGTTGGGAACCTTTTCTAGAACTGGCCGGAGAGTGGTTTAGAGTGTGTGAGACGTGTGGCCTCCATCTCAGGTAAGCTTGGTTTTATAGTATGTAAACCGAGGGAGTGGAGGTTTATTATGAGGGCTGGTGAGTAGAGGCTGACAGCTTGGAAATGTGCTAAGCCCAGGTTCAAGGCCACTCTGGGGACTGTTGAGCTGAGAACATGGTGTAGGGAAGAGGCTTTTGCAAGGACAGGATGGGTATTGGTAGTCCCTGCACCCTGCTTTGGTGACCGTCGTCGTTGCTGGGTGGCAGAGGGTGTTCGAAAACCAAGGGCCCTCAGGCTGAAGGGTGCTGCTCAGTGCCCTGTGTTGCTGTAGCCTGCAGGAAACCTGGCCTCAGTACTCACACCCCTCCACCCCCTCGCCCCCCCCAACCCCGTTAGAAAGGGCTTGAAGACTTATCTCTTTCCTCCCAGGTAGTTTCTGGGTCTTAGGTCTGTTTCTGTCTGCTGTGACTCAGACTTCTGGACAGAGTTTAACGGAGTGGAACTGGGATTTTGGATGAAATGAGCACATGACTCTCCAAGGCATGGCCAAAAAGGCTTTTATTATAGCGGTGAGGGAGAGCACAGCCAGAGGCATCTGGAAGAGTCCAGGGCAGGGAGAGAAAGCAATAAACTAAACATGGCCAGTAGACGGGGGAACTAGGCCAAGAGAAGAGGTAGAGGGGGCAGAGTGAGAGAGGAAGAGGAGAGAGAACAGAGAAGAGAGTGTTAGGTCCTGCTGCAGAGTTGCCTGCCATGGCCTGCCCTCTACCTAGGGTGGGGGACTTCCCCTCTCCCAGAGAATCACTATATAAACCAGACATTTTGGTTTCCCTGTCCTCCTCATCCCTTGTCCCTTTCCTACCTTCCTGCCTCCCCTCCTTCACTCCCTCCCCCCATCTCCAGGTGAGCGCTCTCCCTTCCCCTCCCCCTCCTGAGCTGCTTCCAACAAACCTGCATTTATATATTATAGCTTTGTTGCCATTAGCTCATTCCAATAATTTAATCAACCAGAGAAGGCCATGAGGGGTGGACCAAGAGCCAGGAGCGGAGAATCAAGAGTACATGGCCAAAATGGCAGGCTTATGTAGGAATGAGAAGGTGGGGCGGAGAAGCCCATAGGCTGGAGAGGTTTTGGGGAAGAGGCACAGTGAGAAGTGCGAGGAGCCAGGGGGCCAGCATTCACTGTGCTACACTAATAGGCGCCCCGTTGGGGTTAGCCATTTGTCCCCAAGATTCCTTCGGGCCTGACAAAGTTGCCTTGCCTTATGTTATTTTGCAGTGTTTTTCTGCTGGGTCCTAGAACAGTTGTGAGTGTGAGGCTGGCATCGAGCGTCAGTGCACTTGGGTTTCCATTCACCTCTTGGTTGGTGGGAGTCCAGCTCCCCAGTACAGTTGAGACCGGCAGTGAGATTGTGTTCCCATGCACCGAAGCTTCCTGGTACTGGCTGCTTCTTTCCTAAGCCCCTTCCTGTCTTGCTATGTATCCATATGGAGCCCTGTGCAAAGGGGGGAAGGCTGATGAATTATTTTTAGCACCTCTTAAGTGTTGGTAGCTTGTTGTGATGTCTAGTGGACAGACGTCTTCAAAGGCAAAGTTGATGTCCCCGTGTCTAAGGCAAAACCGAAACTGGCTGGGGATAGTTGACATTGGGGCCAAAGGAGGGGTGGCTCCTGTCCCCTGTATGCCTTACAAGCCTGCTTTGTTCCCCAGTTTACAGATGAAGCTCACATTTGGGGTTCATGCCCCGCCCCCCGTGACTGCAGTGTGGGGAGCTGGGCTTGGCTCCCAGGTGGCTCTGAAGCCTCTCTTTCTCACTTCACCCTTCTCTTCGTGTTATATTCATTTGACAACTGCAGCGAGAGCATCCCGGGACCCCTCTCTGAACCATGAACTTCCGGTGCCAATGGCATGCCTTCCGCACCCAGCCCTGGGTCCTTCCGAAACCACCTTTCTCCCTCATCAGTCTTATCCCCCTTCCCCCAAAACAGATATGAGAAGATGACCAGTGGGATGTACCTGGGGGAGATAGTGAGGCGGATCCTGATCGACCTCACCCGGCAGGGGCTCCTCTTCCGAGGGCAGATTTCAGAGCGACTCCGGACCAGGGGTATCTTTGAAACCAAATTCCTGTCCCAGATTGAAAGGTGATGTATGACCAAACTTACTTGCTTAGTGTGGGATGCTTGGGGAAGGGATGGCTGTCATCCCACCAGGGGTGGGAAGATTTAGGATTGAAAGCAAGACTGGAATGTAGCTCAATTGGTAGAGTGCTTGCCTGGCATATGTGATGTCCTGGGTTCGATCCCCAGCAACTTCATAAAGCACATGTGGTGGTTCACAACAGTTATCTCAGCACTCAGGAAGTGGAGGCAGGAGGATCAGAAATCCAAGGTCACTGCTGGAGAGAGGAACAGAGACAGAAAGTAGGAAGGCTCCTGGGAGCATGGAGCTTACTCAGGGCCATTCCCCTATCCACCTGCCTCAGATTCCAGCCCAGAGGACAGCATTCTGCCCAGAGCTTAGCCCCAGGCGCTTACTTGAAAGGACTTGGTTCTCTACTGAGGTTCCAGAATTAAGTTAGGCTAAAAGTTAACCCTCTGTTTTCAAAAGATAGTGTACCCGTAACAAAGAATTTGGAAAAGGAAATCACTCATCCGCTTATTAGCAAATACAGCTGTTTTGAGCTTTGTGTGTGTTGTCTCCTCTTGAGTTCTTTAATATATGTAAACTTATTTGATACATGCCATCATATTAATTTAATTTACATATTATTTATGCAATGTTTAGTCATAGAAAATTTCACTTACAGTGCTGTTGTTTGTTTGTTTGTTTGTTTTTTAGACAGCTCAGGTGGCCTCAAAGTTGCAATGTAGCTGAGGTCTGTGTCTACCTCCCAAGTGCTGGAGTTCCAAGCGTGTGCTACCATGCATGCCTGGCTTCTGTTTCTTGTTTTACTCTTTATCATGGAAAAATTTAAACATCTACAAAAGTAGAACAATAGTGAAATGGGCCCAGTGTTCCCATCACTGCTCCCAACAAAGGTCAACCCATCACGGCTGGGCTTGTCCCACACTCCTACTGGCTCAGCCTCTGGCTAGGTTAATTTGAAACAGAGCCCACACCTTTGTGTCAGCCCGTTTATAAATATTTCAAAATGTATTTCTAAAATAGCAGCTCTTAAAAAAATTCATAACCAAGTAGCACCATTAACACACCCAAAACAGCTAGTGTAAAACCTTAATGTCAAAATATCTTCTTAGAGTTTTGCTTCTTGAATTGCCCAAACAAAAACAAAAGCAAAACACAGCAGTATAGTTGTTTGGTATGCATTCGTAGGCCCTTCGAATTGGTTGGCAGGTCCACAATCTATTTCACTCTGTAGGCATCCCCTCCCTTCCTTCTTTTTCCTACCTGCACAGTTGTTGAGGAAGCTGCAGCTCGTCCTGCGACTTCCCTGTACCCCAGACTCTGAGGGCTGTTACAGCGTTCGGTACTCTCCTCTGTCTCTCGTATTTTCTGGAGGTCTCACAGTTGCCCTGGATGCCTGATCAGATTCAGTGCTGACTTTTGGTTCATCTGTCCTTTTCCTATACTGTCACCGATGCTTACGGTGACAGTCTGATGCCATCAGCACTGATTAGTTATAATGTTTCTTCCCTTTATTGTCTCGTTAGTGTGACGATCCTTATGAAGGGCTATATAAAACCTCCCTGTTACTATACTATAATTTACTAACCCTCCCATGCTAATGCAATGCCAAATTATAATTTATGATTTTTTTGTTATTCTGAGAAACACCATAATTACGCTTTTTGCACATAGTCATTTGCATCTTAGGAATTAATTATTTACGATAGAAGCATTTGACAAAAAGAGCACTTCCTGAGGGTGCATTGCTCTTTGGAAAGTGGCTTTCCGAGGCTGGGGGAGGGGCTCAGTGGGCAGATTGCTTCCCTGGCATGCACAAGCCTTTCCTTCACTCCCCAGCATAGCAGAAGCCAGGTCTTGGGGTGGGGGGTGCATATGTATAATCTCAGCACTTGGGAGGCAAAGAAAGAGAAATTTAAGGTCATCTTTGGTTATACAATGAGGTCTAGGACAGCCTGGGTTATATGAGACTCTTGAAAAAAAAAAAAAAAGATTTTCCACCCCCACTATATCAGTTATGTACAGATGTGCTATCTCCTCTCAATTTGTGCCCAATTTTATTAGTCTGTCTGGTTAGGTGGTTTTGAGTGAAAAAGCACAGCTGGGGGCAGTGATGGGAGTAAAGAGAGACCAAGCCAGCCATGGTGGTACACATTTCTTATCCAATCCCTTGGGAGACAGGGACAGCAGGATCACTTTAGGCTGCATAGGGACTGCCAGGCCAGCCAGGGCTTTATAACAAGACTTTATCCCAAACATACAATTAAACAAAAAGGACAGAAAAATAATATACATCAGTGTATTTTCTTAACAGGTGAAATCAGTGTTCACACAGGAGCACTGCAGGGTACTTGCTGTCTGGGAGCTGGCCGTAGACGGTAGAGTCACTGTAGGGTCAGGAGTTAGAAAGAGAGAGCTCAGGAGTTAAGAGCAGTGGTTGCTCTTGCAGAGGGCCTGGGGTTTGGTTCCCAGCACAGGCATGGCGGCTCACAACTGCCTGGAACTCTAATTCCAGGGAGTCTGCTGCCCTCTTCTGGTCTCTTCAGGCAAAAAGTTAGTCATAGCACAGGCCAAAAAAACAAAAAACAAAAAACAAAAACAAAAACAAAAACAAAAAAACCCCCCAAAAAACAAAAACAAAACAAAACAAAAAACCCACTCAAACACATAAAATGAAAATAATAAATCTTTAAAAAGAAGAAGAGCAGGGGAGAAGGAAGGGGAAGAGAGGGAGGAGGGGGAGGAAGGGACAGGGAGGAGGGGGAGTCAACAGTGGTCTGCAATGGTAAGGAGCAGGTGTAAGGAGCCGAATGCCCTGAGAACAGTTTTTCCCTCAGTCAGCCTGAAGGGCCTGTGCTCTGTGGCTGGCCTCAGCTCAAACAAGTTTTCTAGAAGCCAGGTGTTGGCATGCAGGAAGCTCTGTCCAATTGCCAGCATCACAAAATAAAAGTTAAGAGTCAGTGAGAGGAAGAAAGTAAGGAGCTCCTATTACCGACCAATGCCTCAGGATCTGTTCTTCAGCCTTTCTGTGCAAAAACAAATGTTAGAATACACTTACTGAGACAAGAAACAAAACCCAAACAAACATGGCCATCCCAAGACCAGAAGCACACAGTGCTTTACCACCAAACAAATATGGCCACTCCAAGGCCAACAGTATATAGTGTTTTACCATCCCTGGCCTCTCCAGCCACGACATGAAATGGCTCATGAAAAGTCACCCACTGGGTCTGCAGATCTGTAACCCTTCTGTGTGTGATCCCTGACAGGCCATCAAGGCAGCCTGTCTGTCATTCTTTTGTGGGCTTGAGTCTCAGAGTTCAGTGTAAGTGTCATTGCTTGTCACTGGTTCGCTGTCACTTAACCAGGGTCTAGACTTGAGACCAGCTTGTCCTTGTGGCACCATTTCTCTGTACACATTCGTGGTCCTATCAGGTGCCTACTGTTTTGTTTTGTTTTTCAAGACAAGGTTTCTCTGTGTAGCCCTGGCCATCCTGGAACTCACTCCGTAGAACAGGCTGGCCTCGAACTCTGAGATCTGCCTGCCTCAGCCTCCGAGTGCTAGGATTAAAGGTGTGTGCCACCACCACCCAGTTGGCTCTCATTCTTCCTTACATTTTTTCATTTGAGAATTCATATATGTGTGTAATTTATTTTGACCAAACCCACCCTACCCCTCCCCAATTTCATATATTCTTTTTAAAAAAGATTTATTTATTTGTTATTATGTATACAGTGCTCTGCCTGCGTGTACACCTACAGGCCAGAGGAGGGCATCAGATCACATTCTAGATGGTTGTGAGCCACCATGTGGTTGCTGGGAATTGAACTCATGACCTCTGGCGAGCAGTCAGTGCTCTTAACCGCTGAGCCATCTCTCCAGTCCCGACATATTCTTTTTAAGAAAACCCACTGGGTCCACCTCATGCTGCCTGTATGTGCGTGGGCACATGGCCTTGTACTGGAGCATGGCAACCTCTCAGGGCCCCCCATCCCTGAAGAAAAGTAACTCTCTTGAACTGACTCTTCCTTTGCCAGCGGCCACCAGTTGCCCATAGCTCCTCAGCTAAGGGAGCTGTGTGGCCTCTTTGGCCATCTGTGCTGTGGGCTAGATCTTCCTCAGGTCTTGGGCATGCAGTCACAGCTGTCCTGAGTTATGTGGGCAACTGTCCTGTCATGTCCAGTTCTGATACAGTAGTCATTCAGTACCTCAGGCTCTTACATTTTCTGCCTCCTCTTCTGAGATGACACCTAAACCTTGGGCGGGTGGGATGTGATCCAGACATCCCAATTAGGGCTGATTTCTCAGCAGTCTCTATTCTCTCTGTGTGTTGACTGGTTGTGGGTCCCGGGGTTGAGTGTTCCTATTCTTTCAGGTATCATTGTGCGCCATATATCCACGCAGTCACTAGGTCACTGACTATCCCCAGCCCTGTGCAAGTCACTGCTGAAGACACAGTCTCACCTCTAAAGAGCACAGAGTCAGCTGGGTAGACAGCACACGCCTGCCTTTAACCCCAGCACGTGGGCAGTAGAGGCAGGGCGGTTATCATGAATTTGAGGCCACACTGAGATACATAGGGAACACCAGGCCAGAGGCTACATAGCAAGCAACTGAAGGCAAGCAATCTCAGGACCACAAGCGTTATTAGCTGAGAGCTCTCCTTAGTAGCCAGGACTACTGGAACTGGATGTTTCTGGATGGGCAGCTGCCCTGAGCCTGAACTCCAAGCAACAAAACCCAAAACGATAGAAATAGGTAGGAGGAAATTGGTCTCCGGCATGGGAAGAGCGTACCGCAGGGGGAGGACTAAATTGTTGTTAGGTCTAAGAAGACATCCCTGTACTTCGAACCTCAGACTCCTGGAAAACGGGCATCTGGTATGTTGCTTGCCGACCCTATTATTAGCTCCCAGTGAGATGGGCAAGAGCATGCCCAACACAACGGCACTCACACCTTGCTATTTAAAGGCAATGGGGGGCTGGAGAGATGGCTCAGAGGTTAAGAGCACTGTCTGCTCTTCCAGAGGTCATGAGTTCAATTTCCGGCAACCACATGGTGGCTCACAACCATCTATAGTGAGATCTACTGCCCTCTTCTGGTGGGAAGGCACACATGCAGGCAGAATGTTGTAAACATAATAAACAAATCTTTAAAGGCAATGGGACTTCCTAGATGGAAGTCTTGTATCTCTGACATTCTTTGCGCAGACTGTGAAGCAGGCCCAGGTGCAGGAAGCAGCTGCTAACGTTCGGGCCTGTTTGTCCACAGTGACCGGCTGGCCCTCCTGCAGGTCAGGAGGATCCTGCAGCAGCTGGGTCTGGACAGCACGTGTGAAGACAGCATTGTGGTGAAGGAGGTGTGTGGGGCCGTGTCTCGGAGGGCTGCCCAGCTCTGCGGCGCGGGCATGGCTGCCATCGTGGAGAAAAGGAGAGAAGATCAAGGGCTCCAGCACTTCAAGGTCACCGTGGGCGTGGACGGCACGTTGTACAAGCTTCATCCTCAGTGAGTGCCCGAGACACGCGTGGGAACCGGGACACGGGGCAGGCCAGCTGGTGGCCTGGGCTGGACCCACACGAATGCTTCATCTTCACACTGGGAAGATGTAGCCCTGTGGGGATGGTAACTGGGCATGGTGGAGGCCACTGCTGTTGAGGCTGAAGCAAGGGCTGGCGCTTCTGCTTCCTCGTTGTCCATGTGAGGCTAATAGCCTTTAAACTCCAGCCAGGGGCCTCATCTGTGCCAGGTCAGCAGCAGTGACCTCTGCCTCTTAGGGTATGTATGATGGGGGCCACCCAGCGCCAAAGGAATACATGTGGTCATTGCTGCACTGGTCGGCATAACATGGCCAGAGTGCCAACCAGGGGTGAGCTGGCTGTAACTTCTCAGTTCAGTCAGTGGACAGAAAAATAAAAATCCCTGCCATACAACACAGGGTTGATTCCAGGCTCTACCGTGCAGAAGCCAGGTGACATAGGGCCAGGTTTTGCCTGCTTTGAACTTCCAGTTCTTTTTCTGTAGAATGGAGACAAAGAAAATCATACCTCCCAGGCTGTCACGAGGCTTAAGCTTAATAGCTTCACTAGTGAAAGCTATTACTTTCTTTTAGGGGATGGAGAGTGAGACAGGGTTTCTCTGTGTAGCCCTGGCTGTCCTGGACTCACTTTGTAGACCAGGCTGGCCTCAGACTCACAGAGATCTGCTTGCCTCTGCCTCCCGAGTGCTGGGATCAGAGGCGTGCCCCACCACTGCCCAGCAGAAGCTATATTTTTGTTCAGTGTTTCTCATTTTATTTTGGTGGCAAGGAGCTGTATGAACAAGATTATAAAATCCCTGTGGTAGTGATCGCTGGCTCACAGCTTCTCTCTTTGTCCCTTGGATGATACACATTTGGGGGTTTGGTTTATTTTTCTTTCTTTCTTTCTTTCTTTTTTTTTTTTTTTTTTTTTTTTTTTTGATTTTTCAAGACGAGGTTCTTCTGTATAGCCTTGGCTGTCCTGGACTTGCTTTGTAGATCAGGCTGGCCTCAAACTGACAGAGATCCACCTGCCTCCACCTCCCAAGTGCTGGGATTAAAGATGTGTGCCACCACTGCCCAGCTTGGGGTTTAATTTCTACAAATACAGCCTTTTAAAAATATTTTTACATTTATTTTGTATGTACATGTGTATATATATGTACATATGTGGATACATAGGCATCAGTTCTCTCATCATTACATGGGGCCTGCCCAGGAATCGAACTCAGGTCATCAGGCCTGGTGGCAAGCACCTCTGAGCCATCTCACTAGCTCCAAATCTCTTTCTTGAACTAAGACTTGAATAAAGGCTAGAAAGAAATAATACAATCCTTTTTGAAAGTGCTCACTCTAGGCTGGGCGTGGTGGCACACACCTTTAATCCCAGCACTCGGGAGGCAGAGGCAGGTGAATCCCTACGAGTTCGAGGCCAGCCTGGTCTACAAAGCAAGTCCAGGACAGCCAAGGCTACACAGAGAAACCCTGCCTCAAAAAACAAAAAACAAAACAAAAGGTGCCGACAGTTTGTGGAGTCTCCCACCCCTTCACAACAAAAGCTCTCAGAAGTAGGAACTGCAGTCTCCTGGAAGCTGTCGCTCCTGGGAGTCTCCTACAGCTAACACCACACTTGACTCATGAGGGTGGGGTTTTCACCTAAGGCCATGGAGGAAAGCACGGTCACAAAAGTCTAGACGGCCAACCTATTGCAAGGGCTGATATGTTGTCCTCTTTGTCCCAGCTTCTCCCGGATACTGCAGGAGACGGTGAAAGAACTGGCCCCTCAGTGTGACGTGACATTCATGCTATCAGAAGACGGCAGCGGGAAGGGAGCAGCTCTGATCACAGCTGTAGCCAAGAGGTTACAGCAATCGCAGAAGGAAAGCTAGGTGGCCCTGTGGGGCCCGTGATGCCCCATGCTGACCAGGGACCACCAGATGACCTTCTGGCTGACCTCCCCTCCTCAGTACTCTTAGCATCCTGGTGCTGGTTTTGCCGTGACACTTGGTGACACTTCTATTTGGTATATTTTGGCTAAAGATGGACTGGCTTTCCAAATCAAAGGATCTGGCCTACGAGATCTGGTTTTGGCAGATTTTTCATTTGAGCTGTGAGCATTTAATAGCTTCAGGTCTCATGGCTGTTGGACTCCAGATCTGCACAGGTGGTTGATGACTTAGTCCCTCTCTGGCATTAAGCTACCTCTGGCTGGAGATTGGGCCTAAGACAAACCCTTGAGAGGGAGAAAGAGTATTAGTGTTCTGGAGGATCTAGCTTAACATGGCCCTCTTGTCATGTTGGCTTTATAGGTGCTCAGAGAACAAAGGCTTTGGCCCATTGCCATGGAGCCAGGAAGAATCTTACCAACTTCGGAGCGCTCTGTGAGCACCCTGGGGTGTCATCCCCCATGTGTGTATTGTGGGGTGGGACACTGCTCAAGGAACTGTTTTTCATTTTACGGGATGCAGCAGGTGTCACTGCTGTTCGTATTTGTTTCGAGGACCATTAGGTATGTGAAGTGCAGGTCCACAAATAAAAAAAACTTGGGTTTCTGGGAAATGGCGTGATATTGAGCTTTCTCCTTAGGGGCTCGTTGGTGCCTCACATCCTGTCAGGAGAATAAGGAACCTGGAGAGTCTAGTCCAGACTTCCTGCCAACAGAAGGGGGCATATGGTACAGATTGTTCAAATTTCACTTGATTGAAGTGACGTACTTCCTGCGACTGAGCAGTGGCCACGTGACTACGTGACAGTGCTTGCTCTTGAACTGGGGTCAGCTGGAAGTCATGTGTGCACGTGCATGTTTGTGTGTGTGTGTGTGTGCATGTGTGTATATGTAGATATGTGTTCATGTGTAGGCACGTGTATATGTGTACGTGTGTGTTGTGTGTACACATGTGTATAGAGGCCAGAGGACAACGTCAGTATCATCTCAGAAATGCCATCCATCCCCTTTGAGACAGGGTCCTTCAGTGGCATCTGGGGCTAGGCTAGGCTGGCTGTCCAGCAAGTCCCAGGCATCCTCCTGTCTCCACCTACTAACATTGGAATTACAGGCACACCACCACACAGGGTGGGTATCCTTATGTATGGATGGAACTCGGGTCCTGCTGTTTGGCAGAGAGCACTTTCCTATCTCCCCAGCCCCTAGAATCCTTTCTCTTCCTCTGTTGCTCTCTCTGTCCCAGAAACAGGGTCCTCCCATCCACCCCAACCCTCCCATCCAGAACTCTCTGGAGCTGTGTCCCTGACCCTTTCTCCAGGAGCCATCCCTTTCTCTTCACTCTCAGCTCTCCTCTGACCGGCCTGCACTTTCTGTCTTCTCACCAGACTCTGTGGGCTGCTTATCTAGTCTAGTAGATTGTAAGCCTGGTGATGGTCATATCTTTTTTTAATTGTCAGAGTGAACCCAGAAGTGTGTCATTCTGATTCAATACTGAGGAGATATGATTTTGTAAGCTAAGACGTTTCCCTGGCTTGGGGCTTGGGGTTGGGGTGCGAGTGGGGGGCAATGGCAGGCCATTATCACAGGAAACAAAGTGAGAAGACTGCGCAGTCCAGGCTGATTTGATGTGTTTGACACAGGTTCAACCCCAGGGAATCACAGTTGCCTCTTCCTGACAGGATGGCCCCTGTACTGAGGGTTGTCATATGCTGCGGGACAGAACCAGGCAGGCTGGTCCCAGGGAGAGAGAGGCCAGCCAGGCCTAGGATCAGATGAGGGAGCAATGTTTTTTGAAACACTCAGTAAACACGTACAATGTTAGCACTGTGAACAGGTCCTAGATGGCACCCTTAGCCTTTCCTATATTTTAAAGCTATGTCTCTCAGCAGAAATATTGCAGGATTTGTTATATTTATTCTTGTATTTTATTTGGATATAATGTCTCTCTGGGGAAACCTTTTCCTCTTTTCCCTAGTTCCCTTTCTCCTTAAAAAAAAAAAAAGATTTATTCTTATTTCATGTGTATGAATAATTTGCATGCATGTATGTCTGTGTACCATGTGCATGCCTGGTGCCCACCAGGTCAGAAGAGAGCATCGAATCCCCTGGAACCGGAGTTGCAGATGGTTGTGAGCTGCCATGTGGGTGCTGGGAATAAAACCTGTGTTCATGCAAGGGCAGCCAATGCTCTTAAGCCAATCAGCTATCTCTAACGAAAGCCTTTTCCTTTGATTTTTAAGTTTTCACATTTTATTTTGTGTGTGTGTGTGTGTGTGTGTGTGTGTGTGTGTGTGTGTGTGTGTGTATGTGTAGGTTGGAAGGCAACTTTTTAGAATTAGTTTACTCCTACCATGTGAGTTCTGGGTCTGAACTTGGTGGCAAGCACGCTGACTGGATGGGCCACCTCACCAGGCCTTTGGTCTTTTTGAAAGAGTAAGGTTGTTCTTGAACTTGGGTTGATTCTCCTGTTTATGCCTCCCGACTTTACCAGGCCCTGAAGAAATCTCATTAGGTTGTTATCTTAATTAGCTGGGAACCTGGCTGTCTTTGGTTTCTTTCCTCACTTCTCCTACCTGGGGACCACACCCTCAGCTTTCCAATCCCACTTCCCTCTGAATCTGCAGCATCCTTTTTGGACAGATAATCTGGCCCACTGGTTCAGCCTGCTCTTCTGCCATGCCTTCCCTTGGCTCTCCGCACATGTAGGCAGGGGTGAGGAGGCCATCCAGCCTTCTTGTGTAGCTCTGATCTCTTGGAAGAAAAAGAAGCCCCAAGGTATCTACGTATCCTTGGCCACTGTAACCAATTGATGACATCATAGAGTTTGTACCAGAAAAGGAACTCCAGAAAAGGCAAACATCCATTCCATGACTGCAGTCTACCCCTGAAACACCTGGGGCAATGGAGGGTCCCCCTGTCCTCAAGGCTTGCTAGGCCAGACCAGTAACTACATTAAGGTAAACTGTTTTTAGAACCTCATTTCTTCTTTAGAAAATAAGGGGGGGTGTAGGTCAACCGGGAGAGAACGTGCCGGGCATGGACAAAGGCATGGTTTGCTCCATAGCACTGCTTAAACCCAGGGTGGCAAGACTTCTCCCCAAATCCTCGTCCTCAGGAGGGGAAACTCAAGGTCATCCTTGGCTATAAATGAGTTAAAAAGCCAGCCTGAGTACATGTAACCCAACTTCACAACAAAAATAAAAACAGCCTTGGCATTGTGGGGGGAGAGCTCTGTGAATTTGAGGCTAACCTGGCCTCTATTACGAGGCTGTCTCATCAATCAAAGACAAGAGCATTCTTTGTTTTGTTTTGTTTTTGTTTGTTTCCCCCCAAATAAAATAGTCATACAGGTACCTATTATTAATTCATTATTATACAACAAGTGCCAGCAGAAGATAACAGCAATCATAATTTTGAAGCTCTGATGAGCGTAAACCTTATTTTGAGATGTTTACAAGAACAACAATAAAAATATCTGTAGTTTTTTTTTTTTACCAGGGAGATGGCTTAGTGGGTTAAGGCTGCTAAACCTGGCAACTTGAACTTGATCTTTAGAACCCATTTGTAGGAAGAAGAGAACTGACTTCCAGAAGCTGTCCCTGACCTCCATATGCATGAGGGGACATGTGCCACCCACCCCAGAAACATAAAAATGGACGTAAAAATCTGTGGTTTTTATTGAAGACAAAGTCACAGGCACTGTTGACACTATGGCTCTCACCTCTAGAAACACTTAGGAATTTTTCTTTGTGATAGTTCATAATGTAGGATGCCTTTCCTCTTGGTTTCTTTCTTTGTTTTAAATTCTTATTTTATGTGCATTGGTGTTTTGCCTGTTTTTTTGTTTTGTTTTTGTTTTGAGTTTTTTTTTTTCTTTTTTGGGGGAGGGGAGGGTTTCAAGACAAGGTTTCTCTGTGTAGCCTTGGCTGTCTGGAACTCACTCTGTAGAACAGGCTGGCCCAGAACTCACAAAGATCCACCTGCCTCTACCTCCCGAATGCTGGGATTAAAGGCGTGTGCCACCACACTTGGCTTTCTCTGTGTATCCTTGGCTGTCCCTGACTTCCTTTGTAGACCAGGCTGGCCTCGAACTGATCTGCCTGCCTCTGCCTCCCGAGTTGATGTTTTGCCTGTATGTATGTCTGTATGAGGGTGTCGGATCCCTCTGGAACAGGAGTTACAGTTGTGAGCTGCCATGTGGGTGCTGGGAATTGAACCCGGGTTCTCTGGAAGAGCAGCCGGTACTCTTAACCACTGTGCCACCTCTCCAGCCCTCCCCTTGATTTCTTGTTCATGGCCGAGGCTCTTCACTTTTTCAGGCTGTGAGGAATGTATGCCACTTTATTCAAATAGCTTCCACCTCCAGCTTGCTTCCATCTTCCTGGCACTCTTACCATCCGATACCACCTCTTCCGCCTCTGCCTTTCCCGTTGTCTGACATTAAACTCTTCATTTAGCTTTCTTGTCCACTTACTGGGAGCCAATAGAACCTTCCAGTTAAACAGCTCCTTCCTCTGTCTTAATTCTACTCAGTGGTTGTCTATCTATTGTGTTGGATTGTCTATCGTCTAAACAATTGCTTTAGAAATATTATTAATTCTTTGAGAATTTCATCCATTATATTTTTTATCATAGTCACCCCAACTCCACCCAGGTACACCCCACCTCCCTGCGCCTTCCATCTTCCTGCTTTCATTTTATTCACTAACCCATCTACTGTCCACTTTGTTCTAAGTAGGGACACCCAGGGGAGTGCAATTGACCTATCAGGAGCCATGTGCTTAAGGAAATCTGACTCCCCAAGCCATTAACCATCCAAGGTTCCTGAGTGAGGGCTGAGAGCTCAAGAGCCCCCTCCCACTCCACATTTGAGTTTGTGTTGGTAGCCACAGCTGCTGGGAGTTCATGAGTACAGTGGTTCTGTAAACAGTATCTTTCAAAGAAAAAAAAGTTTTAAAACCAAGTATGGTGGTACACACTTGTGATCTCAGTACTTGGAAAATGGAGGCATGGGACTCAGGTGTTCAAAGCCAGCCTCAGGTAAATAGCGAGTTTGATGCCAGTCTGAGCTATGTGATACTCTGTCTCAAAAAAGATTTAAAAAGAATTTAATTTTGAGGTCTAATTTATTATTTTGTATTTTTGTATTCTATCAAAAAACAAAAACAAAAAACGATAACCCACCAAAGTATGGTCCTGTGTTTTTATTATTTTTAATGAACTATTTTATGTATTTCACACGGGATATTTCTAGTTCTTTCTCCATTTTCAGCTCTTCCTATGCATACGTATTTTCCTCCTCATTTCAGTGTCCTCTCTGCTGTCCCTATTTGACACTCTTGGTTGGCCTGTTCTGATTCCTGCTGGAGGTGGAGCATGTTACCCAGTTTGTTGATGTATTTTGGGGTAGTTTTCTTCCTTAGACGTCTGGTGGCTTTTGTCCTGTAAGCTTTTCACCCACGGGTCACCCACCGCTCTATCCTGGAATGTCCTGGGCCAGAGCCACTTTAGTCTGAGTCATTTTGATGGAATGAGAAAGGCAACCTTGAAAGCAGGGAGTCCCGGGCACCCCAGATCCTCAGGGAAGGGAAACCTTCCTGCCAGCCCTGCTAGTCTTGTTTGCTGTCTGTTTAACACAAATTAGAGCCATGAGGGAGGAACTGCCTCTCCCAGGTGGGCCTGTAGGCTGGTCTGCAGAGCATTGTCTTGATTAATGATTGACAGGTGAGGACTCAGCCCACTGTGGGCGGTGCCCTGGTGGTCTTTGGTTATACAAGCAATTCTGCTGAGCAAGGCCTGAAGAGTAAGCCAGTATGCAGCCTTCTTCTGCGGTTCCTTCTTCAGTTCCTGCCTTGAATTCCTGCTCTGACTTCCCTCAGTGAGGCGATGATGGACAGGGTCCGAGTGTAAGCCACATAACCGCTTGCCTCCCGGAGTTGCTGTAGGTACCAGTGCCTATCACAGTAACTCATTGCCAAGTGGGACAAGTCTTAGGCCCCCTGGACGAAATTTTAGGGGTTGGCCTTTAGTGTGGTCAGAGTCAGCACCTGGGAGGCTGCCCACCCTGAGGGGCTGGTGAGAGAGTGAGTGAGGCTCCCTAAGCCTACCAACACCTGTGCTGGCCTCGAAGGTGAAGCTTCTCTCAGCAGTGAAGGGGCAGACAACACTTGTCTCGGGGTGGGGGTAGGGGTGGGGGGGTCACTCATACAGAGACACGGAGATAACTCGCTGTGGTGATGAGGGCAGAACCCAGGGCCTCACTCATGCTACGCCAGCACTGTGCTGAACTTAGTAAACCCCCAGCCCTGAAGCAAAATTTCAATCGTCTTTCTCTAACCTCCACCATTTTTACCAGCAGAAAAGACCACTTCATGGTGTGTAATTGGTACGCAGATGAGAACTTTAAATATTTGTTGTTGTTGTTGTTGTTGTTTTGAGCCAGAGTTTCTCTGTGTAGCCTTGGCTGTCTTGGACTCTCTTTGTAGACCAGGCTGGCCTTGAACTCACAGAGATCCACCTGCCTCTGCCTCTGAGTGCTGGGATTACAGGCGTGTACCACCACGCTTAGCTTTATATTGCCCCATATAAGCAGAGCTCTAACCCTGTTTTCCAGGTGCCCCAGTGATGATGAAAACCATCTATGTTATAGTAAACTGTAGAGAGAAAGATAGTGCAGATGCTGGGGTGAGCCTGATACTGGGTTAAAGCAGAGGGCAACAAGGAGACAAATGAACAGTTCCCATGGTAACCAAATAGTTCATTCCTGTCCCAGGTCAGGGCCATCTTCTTGGAGCCACCCTGACACCTAACATGCTACCACATCACGTCCACCTTGAGTGTTTGGTCTCGAGTCTGCCTTGTCTGTGAAGTTTTGTGCTGGCTTCATGCTTCTGTTCTGGCCATCTCCGACTCCTCTCATCCTTTCCCTCTGGTGCCTTGGACTCAGAAGGCAAGGGATACTGAGCTAGATCAGAAATCCACCAAATGAAGCCATGTGGTCAGTCTCGGGCCGAGATTCTAATGTCTTGGTTTCTGTGTGTGCTCATGAACTCAGGGAGTGCTTGGGGCTGAGGCAAGGGTGGACTGGCCTGGGATGAAAGCTTGGATCTGAACGGTTAGACAGTGTCTGGAATTGTGCACAAAAGAGAATTGAATTGTAGATCAGCTGGGGAGCTAGCGAGACAGCCTCAGTGCCCTTGGCCTCCAGGGCTGGAAGCCTGTGGGAGCGCATAGCTGGCATTTTTTTTTAAAGCATGAGATTAGGAAGTCTTTTTGCTTCCTCTGTAAAGAGCTGGGATTCAATGAACTCCGAGGTAGGATGGGATGGGAGGTTTTGTTTTGCTTTGTTTTGGCAAAAATAAAGCAGATCTGGCTTGAGTGGTATGAGGCACTGCAGAGAGGCGTGCTCTGCCTAGTGTTAGGTGAGCGGCAGGTTTGGGAGCTGCGTGCCTTGGCAACAACCAAGTGTGTGGAGAAGCTGTGAGTGCAGTTTCGGAAGAGGGGCTTCCCACTGGACTCTCCAGACACCATCTTTATTTGAGAAGCCTCAAAACACCATTTCACAGTAAGTTCTGAGGTTTGCCTCTGGCCAGTGCTTTATCAGTGGTTCTCAACCTGTGGATCATGACCCCTTGCGGGGGGGCGGGGGAGGAGGGGGTCAAAGGACCCTTTCACAGGGGTCACATATCAGATATCCTGCATGTCAGATGTTTACATTACAATTCATAAAAGCAGCAAAATTACAGTTATGAAGTAGCCGCGGAGATCATTTTATGGCTGCTGGTCACCACAGCATGAGGAGCTGTCAGGAAGGTTGAGGACCACTGACTTGGAGGCTGGCATCTCCTCCAGATGGTGGCATCCAGAGTCCTCACTCAGGCACTGGCTGGTGCTGCTATGATGACGCGGAGAGGGAGGCCCGCCCTGGGAATCTTGGGAGGCGTCAGGCAGGCTCACTCTGATATGAGATGAGTAGCCTATCTCTCCATCTCCAGCTCTTGTCCCAGAGGATGTTGTCAGGCAGGGCTGATGGCTGTATGGGTAACGGTGCTCGCAGCCAAGCCTGACGCCCTGGGTTTGACCCCTGGGACCCTACATGGTGAAAGGAGAGAGCCTACTCCCCCAAGTTGTCTTTCGACTTCCACATGTACACCGTGTGCAGGCATGCTCACATGTGCGTGTGTGTGTGCACATACACATACATACAAATGCCAAAATAATTAAAATTTAAAAATTCTCCTTGATGCCAGGTGGTGGTGGTGCACGCCTTTAATCCCAGCACTTAGGAGGCAGAGGCAGTTGGATCTCTGAGTTTGTGGATAGCCTGGTCTACAAAGGGAGTCCCAGGCAGGGCTACACTGCCTCAAAAAACAAACAAACAAACAAACAAAAACCAACAAAAATTATCCTTAACTTCTACCACAGCTTTGCAGGATCCATTTTGTCCATTAACCTGGGCACTTAAAAGCATCTTTGTGTGCGCAGTGGGAGTGGGAGTCACACGTGTCACGAGCTATGGGTGGAGGTCAGAGGACAATCTCGGTCCTTATGTTCCACCTTGTTTGAGACAAGATCTCTCGTTTGTCGCTGTGCCCCGCAGGCTAGGTGGCCCTGGGGCTTCTTGCTCTTCTCCCATCTTTGTCTCCATCCCACTATGGGAACACTGGGGTTACAGGTGGTCACTATTATGTGGGGGCTTTTACATAGGCTTTGGGGACCCCACCTGGTCCTAATGTTTATGCGGAAGTACTCTACCCACTTAGCCATCTCCCCAGCCACAACCTGAGCATTTCTTTAATACACTTTGGGGCCTGGGGATATAGCTCAGTCGGTATAGTGCTTGCCTCCACGCATGAAACCTTAGTGTGCTTGTAATCCAGCATACGGGAGGTAGAGGGAGGAAGAATCTAAATTCAAGGTCATCCTTGGTGGCATAGTGAGTTCAAGGCCAGACTGGGTATCTTGGTCACTGGTCTGTTGCTGTGAAGAGACACCATGACCAAGGCAGCTCTTATAAAAAGAAAGCATTTAATTGAGGTTTGCTTATAGTTTCAGAGATTTAATCCGTTATTATCATGGTGGGAACATGCTGTGAAGGGAGCGTGGCAGCAGGCAGGCATGGTGCTGGAGAAGTGGTTGAGAGCTACATCCAAATCTTAAAGCAGAGAGAAAGAGAAAGCTTGGGCCGGGCATGGGCTTTTGAAACCTCAAAGTCTCTTCCAGTGACACACTGCTTCCCACAAGGCCATAGCTCCCAATCCTTCTAATCCTTTCAAATGCCACTCCCTGATGACCAAGCATTCAAATATATGAGCCTATGGGGGCCACTCTTATGCAAACTAACACATCTCACTCTCTGGCCCTCTATAGGCTTGTAGCCATATCACAATGCAAAATGCATTCCATCTGACCTCAGAGGTCTCCCATAGTCTATAAGGCTCAGCACTGTTTAAAAGTCCAAAGCTCAGCCGGGCGTGGTGGCGCACGCCTGTAATCCCAGCACTCAGAAGGCAGAAGCAGGTGGATTGCTGTGAGTTCAAGGCCAGCCTGGTCTAAAAGTGAGTCCAGGACCACAAGGCCAGGGAAACCCTGTCTCAAACCACCTCCCCCGAAAAAAGTCCAAAGCTCAAAGTCTCTTCTGGGACTGATGGCAGTCTCTTAGCTGTAACCCCCTGTAAAAATAAAAAAACAGATCACATACTTCCAACATACAATAGCACGAAATGTACATTACCATTCCAAAAAGGAGGAAAGGGGGCATAATAGGAAACACTGGACAAAATGAGACCAAAAACAGCTGGGCAAAACCAACAGATGTCAAAGCACTTTCAGCTTGGTTGACTGTAACATGCTTTTCTGTCTTGGGCTGGTTCTGTCCCCTGTCTTGTTGTCAACAGGCCTGTAGCATCTCCAACATCTTGGGCTTGGAGACTGTGACAGGCCTGACCATGCTGCTTATAGAAGGCTTCAGCACAATCCAGAGTTCACCCTCACAGTGGCCTCTCTAGGCCTCCAGGTAGGGACCCCGTGACACATGCATGGTCTCAGCAGCTTTCCTTCATCTCAGAGGAAGAAAGCAAACTCATTCTATCCTTGACTCTAAAGCCAGACCTATGTGGCCAAAGCTGCCAAGTTCTGTTGCTTACTGGGGGTGGAATCTGGACCCTTATTCAATTTCATCTGCATCAACTTTCTGCTGTGGATGGTTTTCTTAACTGCTTAAACTTTTAATTCCTTTCACAAGTTGAAAGCTTTGCTGAGTGGGGTCTTGCCCTGAGGTCACCACTCCCTGTATTCCATTTACATCTGGCTTTCCTCTCCTTGTACACTGGACTTAGCTCCATTACATTTCTTGGCACTCCTTTTCTCCTCAAACTGTGTATTCTGTATTTGCCTTTGTCCAGCTTGCTCCTTTTTATTGTAGATCTGCATAAGAGTGACCACTAATAACTACATGGCAGAGTCAACACTAGGCTGTCTTGAAATCTCCTCTGCCAACACCATTAATTCTAAACACCTCAATTTAGGCTCAGACAGATTTTTAGGACAAAGGCCAATAGCATTCACATTCTTGGTCAAAATATCACAAAGCTACTAATGTTCCTTCCCTCTGAAGCCTCTTAATGTTATGCTATATAGTCATGCAGCAACAGGGTACCATGGTGGGCTTGCACTGAGGTCTACCCAGGAGGAATTATGCCATTCAACAGATCTGGTATAAAGGGGATTTACTGGGGTCAGGGAGAGGAGGGCTTGGAGAAGAGGGTAGAGGTAGCAAGCGAGCCATGAGGGCAGAGAAAAGAGGATCAGGGAGGGAGAGAAAGGAGGTGCCTAGAAAAAGGAGAGAGGGGGGTCTGGAACAGAAGGAACAGAGCGAGCTGGGGTGGTGGTGGGGTCCTTTTATCTACCAGCCACCTGGAGGCAGGTGATGACTTAAGATGTTGCTAGATCCCTGAGGTCAGACCAGCAAAATAATCTGCACACTAACACTTAAGCTGGGCCCACAATGCTCACAGCACTACTGCTCTTGCTCCTACTGGGATGATCCATTAAGCCCGCTGTCTCCTTGAAGTGTTCAGCCACTTTTCTAATCCAAAGTCTCAATGTCCTCCACATCCCTCCAACAAACAGCATGTGTCAGGCCTTGCACAGCAATGCCCCATTACCTGGTACCAACTTCTGTCTTGGTCACCATGACAAGGCAACTCTTATAAAATAAAGCATTCAATTGGAGGCTTGCTTATAGTTTCATAGGCTTAGTCTATTATTGTTATGGCAGGTGAATGAAAAAACAAGTAGAAAGAGAAAGACATGACTGCTCCTGGGCATGGTGGAGGAAAAGGTTTTTGTAAATAAAAGGGAGAGGGTAGGCAGAGACAGGGCTATCTGGGAGGGTCCAGAGTGGACATGACCAGACTGAACTTGGCCATGTGAGAAGGGGAGGGGGACAGAGAGGGGAACCAGGTGCAGTGGCCAAGAGGGCAAAGGTACAAAAGAAGTGGGACACCAAAATGGCTGGGTTATATAGAGAAGAGCCTCTAGGGAAGGGCAAGGGGAGGGTAAAGGGCAGGGTATGCCAGCCATACCCTGTAACAGGTAGGGACTGAGGAATGCTGGGAGAGCATGCTGGCCAAGTCGGCTTTGGTATGTTAAATAGGCAGCTAGGGTCCTCTCTCCCAGCGGTTGAGACTTAACAGCAGGGAGCACAGTTGCCTGCAGGCAGGGGGAGGAGGAGGAGGAGGAGGAGGAGGAGGAGAAGAAGAAGAAGAAGAAGAAGAAGAAGAAGAAGAAGAAAAAAGAGAGAGAGAGAGAGAGAGAGAGAGAGAGAGAGAGAGAGAGAGAGAGAAGGGGATGTGAAGGGAGAAAGGGAAAGAGAAGAGAGACTGGCCCACCCTCAGTGACACACTTCCTCCAACAAGGCCACACCTCCTTCTAATCCTTTCAAACAGTACTAGTCCTGGTGACTAAGCATTCAAATATATGAGCCAACCAGAGACATTTTTATTCAAGCCACCACACTGGGCTGCATGAGATAGATCCCCATCTCAAAACAAAACAGACAAATGCTTATAGCACCTCAGCTGGTCTTATTAGCGCTGAGCTTCTCACCAGCCCTCAACCTTAGCCCCTGCACCCCTAGAAGGAAGAATTAGAGTGGAAGAGACTGAGGTCTGAACCCAGATCTTCTGTTGCTGTTCTTCCGTGAACAGGTGCCTTGACTTGTCTGAGCTCCAGCATCCCCACAATAGAATGATCTCTAGGCCTCCTGCTATTGGGAGCTTCCGGACAGCCATGCACCGAGGTCCTTAGTGCAGTCCTGACATCTGATCACCACCTTCATGGTTAATATCCGCATCACCGTTGTCCCCACTCTCTCACCCAAGATGTCTGGGAGTCTCCTGTAGAACAAAGACCTGGTAACTCTCCAGGTGTCATGGATATGTTCTGTGGTATACTACTCTCCGAATGTCAAGGGCATCAAAATCTAGAAGGGGACAAAGAGCAAGGTCCACGTGGTACTCCAGATCTGTGCCCTGCTTTTCACAGGGTTGCTGAGTGGCTCAACCCGTTCCAGGCCTCCGGGGTGATTCTTCTGTCTCTTTCTGTTCCTTAGGACGCCAACTAACCAGTTAAAGACTGTTCCTCAGAGACCTGGGAGGAGAGAACTCGTCCTGGTCCCACGTGTTTTTCATCTGCAACCCAGTCACTCTTTTACAGACAGCAAATGCTCTCTTTTGGGAAAAATGAGAGTGCATGCAAGTGAAGAGCTGTCAGAGGTGACTCAAAGTCTTCAGAGGCAAGTGCTTGGGGACCTGGGTGCTGGCTGCAGACCATGGTGGGTTTTACAAAGCTCCTGTGATTTTCTGCCTCAGGCAGCTTCCTGGGTTCAGTAAGATGCATTGAGAGTGACCATACATTCCACTGAGGGGGCCTAGAGAGCATCACTTTCCCAGGGCTATACAGTAGTTTGAAAATGGACTTAAACTCCCTAATTAGGTGTCTGAAGTGATGAGGCTAAGACCTTTTCTTTCTTTCTTTCTTTCTTTCTTTCTTTCTTTCTTTCTTTTTTAATGAGTTTGGAAGGGCAGATACTGTACTGACACTGATCACAAGTGGACGACCTAGGAAACACCAATCCCCCAGTCCCCATTGCTCTTTGTGTTGTATGTGTGTATGCGCGTGCGTGCACATGCATGTGTATATATGTAGGCTCAAGACAACTTCTGGTGTTATTCCTCAGGAGCCGTTTACCTTGTGCTTTGAGGCAGTTTCTCACTGGGTTTTGGGCTTACCACCTTGTCTAGGCTGGCTGTGCAGCAAGCTCCAGGAACTCACCTGTTTCTGCCTTCCTCGCACTGAGATTGCAAGCAGGTGCCACCAAGCATGGCTATTTTCCTCCAAGTCCTCGGAATCAAACTGATGTCATCTGTTTTACCAGCCATCTTCCTAGCTTCCCTCCCAGCTGTCTTCAAAGATAGGCTCTTGCTGTGGAGTCTAGACTGGACTCAAATCCACCATCCTCCTGCCTCAGCATCCCAAACGCTGGGGATTGCTGGTGTTCAGCACCTCGCCTGGTTTCTCCTTCCTTGTCAGTTCAGTGTCTTTAGCTGCTTTTCCTGTTGCTGTGATGGGATACACCTGACAAAGGCAACTTCAAGGGTGAGCCTTCATTCCGGCTCACAGTTGAGGACTGCTGTCTGTTGTGGCAGGGACGGCTCAGCAGCAGGAGTTTGAAGCAGCTGGTCACCGCCCAGCTAAACTCATGGAGCAAACAGCAACAAATGCATGCTGCCACCCTCTCTCTCTCCTTTATACAGCCCAACGGTCCACACCAGGTACTGCCCACAGTTCAGATGAATTTTTCCCCACATCAATGGATTTATGGTCGTCCCTCATAGGCATGCCCAGGTGCTCATTCTCAGGTACTTCTGGATCCTTCCAACTTGAAAATTAACATTCAGTGTCTGAATTGATGCAATGCTGTGGAGGGACAAATTGACTAAGAAGAACGTGACAGCGTGAGTGCCCAGTTGGCTTAGCACAGACCTATAATCCCAGACACTCACAAAGCAGAGGCAGGAGAACTGAGAAGATTCAAGGGCCGTGAGGGGATACCAGACAACTTTTGAGTCCAATTTAGGGAGAGCCTGTCTTAAAAAAAATTTTTTTTTAAGTAAAAATGAAGTTAAGCGTGGGGCTATAGCTCAGTGGTGGATACTTTTTCCAGCTGTGTGAGGTCCTGAGTTCGATCCTTAGTACCTGACAGGGTTGGAGAGTGAAGGGGTTGGGAGGGGGAGTTGAAGATCAGCAGGGCATAGTGGTGAGCTGTGGGAGCTGGAGCCAGATCGCCAGCCCAGTTTTGAACCTCATTCTTGCTACTCGCCATCTGTCTGAGCTGGGGAAGCTCTCTGACCTTCCCAGAAGAGAGCACAAGGCTTGTTGTGATTGGAGGTGGGGGTGGGGGCCTCAGCTCTCTACTCACTGCAGAACCGTCACCTGCTGTTTGTAAAGATTCCTCTGGAGTAATCAGTGAGAGCATGTTGAGCTAATGTAAGGGAAGCCAGAGCTGGTCCCCAGCAAACTGAGAATGACCTGAGGGGTTTGGTGTTACTGGCACAGTGAAAAACCAGGAGCCTTGGATTCAGGCAAATGACCCTGCTATGCCGAGATTACCCAGCTCTCGAGAACCGCCCAAAAAAGACCAGCAGGACTTGATACCGATGCAATATACCCAGGATAGGAGAGTGATACTGGAGCTTCAAGGGTAATGAGTTTATAAGGCAGCTCGTTAATTGTATCTGATTGTTCCAGTGGCAGGTCTAGTTTATGGCAGTGCGTGGGCTTTCTCGGAACACAGGAAGTAGTGAAAACACTTGGAGAACAACTTCTCACAGACCACGGCATTAATTGTAGACTATACATTACATATAGGATATGGCATTAATTTTGCCCCTACAACCCAAGAAACGAAACCTCTCATCTGAAACTCAATGGTCCCTGGGCCAGAATTTTGGGGAAGATGCACACTTGACTTAAGCAGATGTTTTTTACTCTGTTGGAGGGAAAGAAGGAGCCAATGAAGACAGTTCTACACTCCCTCACAGCCCCAGAGAGGACCCTGGGCTTGCAGGGCACTTCCAACAATGCAGGAAGTGCTCACCCAGAATGAGCTGCACAGCACAGTGCGTGCTGCCAGCATGGTGGGCCACAGATATGCTCCTCATTTCTGCCTAGTGTCTGGGACCAAGCAATCTCCTGTGTGAGACCTATCATCACTGAGCCTCCAACAGACACCCAGATACCTTCCCCTCCCCCGCTCATCTCCCGGGCAACAGTTAGTGGTTAGCAGAGGACGGAAGCATCATCATCCAGCTTCTCCATCACCTGTACTAATGGGATGGGGAGCACCGCCTCTCTGTAGGATGCTTCGTGACCCAGGGCAGGCTGGGGAAGCTGCCCTTGTGCCAGGAAGGCAGGCAGGTGTGTATGTGGTTGTCTGTGGGCTTCGTAAGCCTGACTAGTAGAGAGAGGAGGGCATTTCTTATAATGACAAAGCTAATTCACACATGATACCGGGTGCGGTGGCTCACGCCTGTAATCACAGCACTTTGGAGGTGGCTCACGCCTGTAATCCCAGCACTTTGGAGGCTGAGGCAGGAGGGCTGTTGTAAGTTTGACACTATTACAGTTTATGTAGTAAGTTCTAGGCTAGTCTGGACTACAGAGCAAAATACTCAAAAACAAAAAACCAAAACAACAACAGCGACAAAACAATAAACCACAAAAACTCATAAATTATGCCTGATGTGGTGATGCCATAATCGTGGCACTGGGAGGCTAAGGCACAAGAGTTGCCATGAGGTCTAGGCCAGCATGGGCTGTTGTGTTCTGGGTTTGGCTGAGGCTCTGCTCTGGGCTGGGTCAGCTACTGAGTCTCATTAACAGAGGCTGCAGCCTTCGGAGCCAGAGCAGTACCTCTGTGCAGAAAGCTGACGGGAAGCCAGGGCAAAAGCCTTCACTGAGTTTCTGTCTGTAAAATAATCTTGCACTTTTGGGCCCTGGCTCATGCATTGCCCTGGCTCGTGCATTTTAAATATCCTGAAGTTATATGCATTAAAGTCTGCAGGAGGCAAGATAAGTGTTCTCAGGGCCTGGGGAGATGTATTGCCAATGGCTAGGAGTGTCTCCAGGGGATGATGGGCATTTCCTTTCCTGTGTGCGGATGTCAGTGTGGTATATATGCACACTGGGGGCGGGGTCCAGGTACATGTGCATGTATATGCACAGAGGCTGGAGGAGGATGCTGGGTGCCTTGCTCCATCAGCGCCAGCCTCACTCGCTTGGGATGCATCTCTCACTGAACCTGGAACAAGGCTGGGAGCCAGCAAGGGACGGGGATCTCTGCCTAATCTGCTCTCAGAGATCTGGGGCTCTAGGTGTGTGGCCACATGTGGCCTTTTTATGTGGATCCGATACTGTATGTTTGTGCTCTTACCCACCAACTCCCCTCTCCAACTCCATACCTTGCATTTTCTAGAATTAGACAGCAGCGAAGCTTGTGCCCTGAAAACAACCGAAGTCTTCAAATCTTCAAGGGAATGTTGGTTTAGGGGCTGTATTCCCAGTAGTTGTTGTTGCTGGTTTTTTTTTGAGACACGGTTTCTCTGTGTAGCCTTGGCTGTCCTGAACTTGCCTGGTAGACCAGGCTGCCCTCAAACTCACAGAGATCCGCCTGCTTTTACTTCCCCGAGTGTTGGGATTATAGGATTAAACTGCTCAAGACTGCATTTCAAGTTTTAAAGTGTATATGCACTTACCATTGATAATTAAATAAGTTAATATTGTCATTATATGGAACAGCCCTAAAAGTTACACAGCTGAGTTATTATTCATCGGGCAGTGGTGGCAATCAAACCTAGAGCCTTTGGTGCCTGTGAGACACAATCTGCCACTGGGCTATTCTTTGAGCCCTCTAAGGTAAAATGTGAAAACTCATAAAGGAGGCTGGAGAGGTGGCTTTGTGTCCTTCATCTGGTGGCCTGGGTTCCCAGTAAGATAGGGAGCCTCAAGGTCAAAGGTACCATTTCTAGCTCAGGGGACGCTTAGAGAGCTCTAGGGCAAGCCTGTGCCCTAGGCTGGGGTGTGGAAAGAGTGTTCCACTCGGTGTGACAGTTAGCTAGCTCTTTTAGAATGAGATTGCTGGTATCAGACAGCAGTAGATCCTGTGATGTTACCACAAGTGTTATAGCTCCTTGATTAAGCTGCTGTGCTAAGCAGGACAGAGGAAGTAGGCAGATGCCTAAAACTAGCTGGAAGGCAGGTCCAGTAAGGTTTTTTTCCCCCATCAGTCAGCACTGAGCTTTCCGCGATGGAGTGGGTTTCAGCGACTCCTAAGGCAGCTGCGCCATTGCTGTCTGACCAGCAGTCAAGCCCCGGGCATGGAGCGGTGATTCTTCCCCAGAATAAATGAAGTCTTGGATGGTCATGGTGGAGGAATGGTGTGAGCATGAGAGAGCAAGGCAGCCTTTATTTTCGTGAATCAGGGATCTATAAACCTTGACCAGTGGGGAGAGGTTTGAGGGTGAATGTGTCTGATTCACTGGGGCTAGGGGTGCCAGGATTCTTGATTACATGCAGTGGTGCAGTACCTCATTTACATGCAGTAGCATGGGGTCCTATGGCAAGAAGGACAATACTGTACTTAATTATCCTATGGGTTGGGGTAGAACTTTCAGGTATGATTTTAGGTCATTTGCTGAAGGCTAGGATCTCCTTAGTATAGGGTGAGGTGTTTCCAAGAATCCCCTAGGTACTTGCTGAACAGGTTCTATCAGGAAAGGGTCGGGCCTGGGGCCTGTAATCTACTGTGGGGGCTATGTGATAATCCTTACAAGATCTGGGGTTTCCCAGATTAGGCAAAGAGAGAACCCCACTGAAAAAGGGAGTCGACTGTTACAGATTTAGCTTAGAGACAATTTAGAAATATCAGACTTTAACTTACCAGCATAGTCCCACCAGACATACTGCTGGTAGCTCACTCCTTTAATCCCAACACTTGGGAGGCAAAGGCAGGTGGATCTCTGTGAGTTGAAGGCCAGCCTGGTTTACATAGTGAGTGAGCCTAGGACAGCCAGGGCTGTTACACAGAGAAACCCTGTCCCAAGAAAAGCTAAAAAACAAAATAAAACAAGCAAACAAACAAACAAAAAACCCAACATAGTCACACAGCTCAGCAATCAAAAGTACTGGCTGCTCTTCCAGAGGACCCAGGTTCAATCCCCAGCACCCACACGGTGGCTCACAGCTCTCTGTAACTTCAGTCCCAGGGGACCCAACACTATCTTCTAGCCTTCTCTGGCACTTCTTACATGTGCTGCCCAGACATACATGCAGGCAAACCACCCATACAGATGAAAACAAAACAAAGCACAAAGGAGCACTGTGGGAACAAAGAACCAGCTGGGACAGACAGTAGGTGCCATGTCCCCTAGTCACGCCTTAGGTTCATTTCATTCCCACCACACTCAAAAAAAAAAAAAAAAAAAAAAAAAAAAAAAAGAAAAAAGACTGAAGGAGATGCTGAGGGAGTAAGTCAAGGTAAAGGATTGTTACAGAAACACTGCATGGTTGCCTGCTAAGCCAGCTCCCCCAAAGCCTGAAGCAAGCCTGAAACATCCCTGTAAAGAAAGAAGACGACACCCAGAGGGAAAGATGTGGGCAGCCCTACAGGCAATGAAGATGCCAGAGCAGATCAGGCACAGAAGGATAAAGGTGTGTGTGTGTGTATGTGTGTGTGTGTGTGTATGTGTGTGTGTGTGTGTGTGTATGTGTGTGTACACACAGGTGACTGATAATGTGTACATCTGACTATATTGAGTCTTATTTAAAAATGCAGAGTTTCATTTAAACAAATAGAAGGTTATATATAAAAGTCCCTGCTGGGCAGTGGTGGCACACTCAGCAGATGGAGGCAGGTGGATCTCTGTGAGTTTTAGGACAACCTGGTCTACATAACTCCAGGACACCCAGGGCTACATAATGAGACCATCTCAAGACAAAGTCTTCCCAGTTCAAAGCTAGTAAGAGGCCAAGCAGGGCTCCTAAGCTACACATCTTGGCCTGGCAGGTGAGCTTCACCCTGAAGCTACATCCAGCACATGTCGCTATATGAGGGGGTACAGCTTTTTCACCCCATCAAACTGGGCTGTCAGTACACAGTCTAGTTATTGCTATTCCCCGGCACCCTGAAGACTAATACAAATCCCAATTCTCCTTCTTTTCTCATAGAAACCTTCAAGTGGAGGGATTAAGTGTAAATATCAAATCCAACTTTGATTTTGTAGCCTAATAACAAGGATGAAAGCACACTAGTTTTGTCTGTGTCTTTCTGCCAAGCTCCTGCAGAACTCTGCACTGCCAACCTTAGTGACTCGGGCCAGCTGCCTGGCACTGGACCCATATTTGAAGCCTGGGTCCTTGGCTTCCCCGCTTGGAGAAGGAAGGGCCTCTTTTGAGGTAGCTGCAGCATGCGAATTGTTAGGCAAAGCACAGAACAGTCAGGCGCTGTCCTGGCTATTAAAGAGTGGGATTCACCCCTCAGCTTTACTGATATCGAATTGACAAACAGTATATGATTAAGGTATTAAACGTGTGCACACACACATACACACAGTGAAATTATTATCCCAGTCAAGCTAACTAACACAGCCATTTTCTCAGCTAGTCCTTTTTTTCTCCAGTAAGTACCATTTTAGCAAGTTTGTTTGTTTGTTTGTTTTTGAGACAGGGTTTCTCTGTTTAGCCTTGACTGTCCTGGACTCGCTTTGTAGACCAGGCTGGCCTCGAACTCACAGTGATCTACCTGCCTCTGCCTCCCAAGTGCTGGGATTAAAGGCGTGCGCCACCATGCCCAGCAGCAAGTTTTAATTATTCAGTATATTTAACCATCACCATGCTCTGCATCAGGCTCTCAACACTTGTTGATCTCACAAAAATGGAAGTGAATACCCTTTAATGTACATGAGACTCTGACTCAGGAAAGAGAGGGGGAGAGGGGAGAGAGGAGAGAGAAGAGGAGGAAAGGAGATGAGAGAGAGGTAGGAGAGAGATAGAGAGAGAGGAGAATATTTTTTTACCATAGAGTATTTCATGGAGAAAAAAGGTAGATTTTAAAATAATAATTTAGGGCCAGTGAGATGGACAGCAGGCGACCATGGGGATAGCTGCCAAGCCTGGATCCCTGAGTTCAGTCCCCAGAACCCACATGGTAGAAGCAGAGACTCAACTCCTGCAAGTTGTCCTCTGCCCTCCCATGCTCCTGGTGGGACACATGTGCATGTACACATAAACAGTCGATATAAAACAAAGAATACTGTAGCATGCCTCTCTTTTTTTGTGTTGGTGTTGATATGTAGGTACCTGAAGAGAAACACAAAGAAAAAGACATACCTAAAGGAATAAATGTTATTTCTGTAGACATGTGATTTCAATTTTTTAAACCACTTACTTGTATTGCTAGACTTTTTGTTTTGTTTTGTTTTGTTTTCAAGATAGGGTTTCTCTGTGTAGCTATGGCTCTGTAGACCAGGCTGGCCTCAAACTCACAGAGATGTGCCTGCCTCTGCCTCCTGAGTGCTGGGATTAAAGGTGTGTACCACTGATACCTGGCGTATTATTGGACTTTTAAATGAGCACAGTGCATTGTTTTTAGACTTAGAAAAACAGGTTTTGCTCAGAGATTCTCTGGACCATGCTTAAGTTAGACAGGTGAAAAGAAGTGGGAAGATGGATGAAAGTCAAGCTTCTGAAAAGACAGCCGTTGGAAGATGCCTCAGCTCATCCGCAGCTCACCTCCTGACTACAGCTTCTGCCTCCAGCAGGAGGTCCAGGAAGTGCTTCCAGACTGACACTTTGCTAGAGACTATGCTTAGGTTTATGGCTCATAGATCTTTCTAGAAACAGGGCTCTATACTCTACCTGGGGTCAATCCTCAGTGTCAGGGTACTTAGCTGCTCAACTGGTGAGGACAGAATGGCGTTGTAGAGACTCTGACCTGCCTCTTCTTAATTCATTTTTCTCTAGGAGCAGGAGATTCAGCTTCTGAGAATAGAAGACCCCTGGGAAAACAGAGTAGCCAGCATCTCTACACTATGGGACAGAGCTGCCAGCGAGGAAAGGTAACCACCACCACCCCAATCCCCAGGATCTCACATATCCTAGGCTGGCTTTGATTTCCATGTAGCCAAGAATGACCTAGAACTCCTGATGCTCCTCCGTCTACCTCCCAAGTGCTGGGATGACAGGCGTGCACGACCATATCCAGTCTGCATGGTGCTGGGGATTGATCCCAGCCAGGGCCTTTTACATGCTGAGCGAGCATGGCTAAACTGAGTCATAGCCCCAGGTTTTCCTAGCCTCTCAGAGGGCCCGATAGGCCATGTCTCTCTCAGGATATTGACTTAGGGTCCAGCGTAGACCTAAGACACAGCAAGAACATATCCCAGGACAGGCAGGAGCCTTCCATCTGGCCTCTGGCTTTCAGTACAGGTTATTTTTCTCAACCAGACCTGTGGTTTCTATCTAAGGGAAGCCTTGCAACCTCCTGGCTGGCCACATCTCGGAAAGTTATACTGCAAAGTCATGAGCATGGCCTAAAAGCAAGATATGCTGGCTTCGTTCTCTAAGGGAAGCCATTTGGGCAGAATTCCCCAAATGCCTTGCCCATCCCTGGACATTGAAGCACACCTCCAAAAATGCAGCTAGCATGGATTATATTCCGGTGGGTAGCTAGCTCATTTGAAACCCATCTTGCTGCACATGGGCCCTGGAGTGAGGGCCACAACTGTTTCCTTTAAGGGGTGGAAGGGAACTTGTATGCCTCGTGGGTGTAAGCCCAAGGACAGATGCAGGGCTGGGTCTCGTGACATGCTCCGTGGGCTAGGACTCCCTCAGAACTACAGGAGTAGCGGGCCTGTCAGCCCATAGGGGATATATTTATCCTGACTAGCCTTAAGAATTGGGGACCTAGCCGGGCATGGTAGCATACACCTTTAATCCCAGTACTCAGGAGGCAGAGGCAGGTGGCTTCGTTGGAGCCACACTTTTCCAGAGGAGGAGCCTCTACATGCCACACTGGCTGAGGAACACAGGAGAAGGTGGGGGTGGGGTGTCAGAGGTCCAGAGGCCACAGGGCCTCTTCATGGTGATGTCTTTTGTTCTTTCGTGATCACCATGTTCCACTGCAGTCCACAGAGGTGCTTTATGTTTGACAAGTAAAAATGAGGCAGAGTGTGAGAAATAGGATGAGTTGGAGGCCAGCCTAGCCTACAAAGTGAGTCCAGGACAGCCAAGGCTACACAGAGAAACCCTGTGTTGAAAAATCATACAATCACCGCAAACTGGGGAGAACAAACTCAGGGTGCCGATCTGGATTGGAGACAAATGGTTTAGGCATCAAGGGGCCCACAAAGTCCCCTCACCTTGGGAGGAGTAGTGTAAACACTGTTCTTTGTCCCCTCTGACAGAACCTTTGCATAGTCTGGCCCAGATGCGTTTTCTTTCCCTTGGAGGCTTCCAGAACGTCCAGCTTGCCTTCCTCCCTCTTCAAGACAAGTTCTCACTATAATAGCTTAGGCTGGCCTTGAACTCTCAGTCTCCTGCCTCCACCTCCTGAGCCCTGGAATTACCGTGCCAAGTTTATGGGGTGCCAGGGATCGAACCCAGAACTTCATGAATGCTAAACAAGCATCTACCACCTGAGCCACACCGTAGCTCCTCCTTCCTGTTTCTCACGCTCTGCCTCATTTTCGGTTGTCAAACATAAAGCACTTGTGTGGACTGCAGTGGAACATGGTGATCACAAAAGAACAAAAGACATCAACATGAAGAGGCCTGTGGCCTCTGGACCTCTAACACTTCACCCCCACCTTCTCCTGTCTTCCTCAGCCAGTGTGGAACATAGAGGCTCCTACTCTGGGAAAGTGTTTTTAACCACGAGGTTTATTTGGGATGTCATTGCCACCTCCCCCTGCACCCTTCCTGTGCCCTGTCTGGCTTTGCCAGCCCCAGGCAGAATGCCACCAAGAGTTTATAAAGCAGTCCAGGCCAGCCTCAGCGAGGCGGCACAAAGCAGCCAGTGTCGCAGGCACCATGTGGCAGTCAGGAGGCTTGGATACTTGTCTGGCATGCGGCCTCAATCCAGGGGTCTAGCCTTGGTCTCTGTGGTACTGGGGAATCCAGAGAGACCCATGGGCTCTGGAGTGTCAGACTCAAGGTTGATAGCCAGGTGTTAGAAATTGGTATGTCCCTCAAGCCGCCCAAAGAAAGCTTCCGTTTTTGTTTTGTTTTGTTTTACCTCCCTGAGCCTCTGTCAGTTCATAAGCTCTGCTGAAGCTGCTTCCATTGCGCAAGCAACCCCAACTGTCTCTGCGTTTGTGGTTCCCATACCTGTCGGTTCATCTGCTAGTGGACTGAAATATCCCCCCCCCACACACACCCCAAATTACATCTGTGGTGGATAGTATAGACATCTCATTCTGCCACCCCCTAAACGGCACATTAGAATAACTTCCAGCACTGTGACATGCATCCACAGCAACCAGAGGTGACTGACTGGGAGGGGCTGGGCACATGGCTCAGTAGGTAAGATGCTTGTGCAGCAAGCATGAGGACCTGAGTTCTAGTCCCCAGCACCCACAAAGAAGCCAGGCACGATAGTGTACCTCTGAAACCCCAGTGCTGAGGGAGTGGGACCAGGGGTTGAGTTGAGTAGGCCAGTTCCCGAAGGCTCAACAGCCAGATAGCCTAGCTTAAGTTACCAGTGTTGGGTTCAGAGAGAGACCCTGCTTCAGGAAAAAAAAAAAAAAAAAAAAATGAGGTGAGGCTGGGGAAGTGGCTGAAAGTGCTTGGCTGGACAAGCCTCAGTCTCTGGGACCCGTATGATGGGGGAAGGAGGTGGGTGACTCCATAAAGTGATCCTCTGAAGTCCACATGAGTGTTGTGGCCATCCCCCTCAGTAACTGAAACAAATGAAGTAACGAGTGATTGAGAAAGACACCCAATGCTGATCTCTGGCCTCCTTACATGTGTGTGTGTGTGTGAGTGTGTGTGTCTGTGTGTGTGTGTATACACATACATACATACACACAACCACACAAATGCATGGAAATTCCGCACCCGCCCCAACAGGTATGTGTACAGAGCTTGTGTGGATGGTTCTAACAACTTTAGCTTTTAGTCTGCAGTGTGGCTCGCTTGTCCCATTCTTTGTTAAAACCATGATGTCTGGTGGGACAGTATCTTTATTTTGGATCCCTCTCGGGAGAGGGCCCAATATTTCACTTATAAAGAGCATACACTTATTGAGCACTTCATGTATGGGTCACTACAAGAGGCGCTGGAAAGACAGAGTGTCCCTGCCCTCCTGGGGCTATAGGTACACAGGCTGCCTCTGGTTTTTACAGAGCTGGCTGTGCACCTTTGGGGTCCTATACAGCCTTCCAGGAGCCTTGGTGCCCGTCTTTATAAAGGGTATAATCCCTTCTCACCTATTGGGAATTGGGAGGGAGCTGACAAGGTGGCTCAGTGGGCAAAGGCATCTGCTGCCAAGCCTGAGGATATGAGTTTGATTCCTGGGGCCACATGGTAGACAGAAGCAACTGACTCCTGCAACTTGCCCTCCACACCTGTGCTGTGGCATGTGTGTCTCCCCTCCCCCACAATAGTAATACTATAAGTAAAAGTAATTTTTAAAAAAAGGCTTGGAAGGGAGACTAGGAATTGTTCTAGTGACCAACTATCTGACATGCAGCACTTGAGGGAAGACAGGTGACTCTGCCTCACGGTGAGGTGAGCAGCGCTATGGTGCAGGAGCATGCTGGCAGCCAAGAGTTCTTGCTTCCTTGGGAAGCAGAGAATGGACAGGAAGTGGGGTCAGCCTATGACTCCTCAAGTTCCGGCTGTAATGACCACTTCCTCCAGTGAGGCCCCACTTCCTAAAGGTTCCACAAGTTTCCAAAACATTCCAAAACAGTGGGGGGGGGGGGAGGGGAAGTAAAGCCTTCACACAGAAGAGCCCCTGGGGACACTTCACCTTCCAAACACAGCAGGAACTAATAAAGGGAGGTGCTTTCCGGAGCCAGACACAAGGACTGGCCGGTGGCCCTTTCACGGCCTGCTCTGAGGGGCCAATGGCTGAGTTTGGTTTAAGAAAATGGCTTTTCCTTCTCTGCCTTGGCAAAATCAACTGCAGGCATTGTAGAAGCTGAGGCCAGTCAGAAGCCCTAAGCAGGCACGGTGGTATACATTTTTACTCTCAGCACTCTGGAGGCAGAGGCAGATAGATGGGTCTCTGTTAGTTCCAGGTTAACCTGTCTGTTTTGAGAGTTCTAGGACAGCAAGGACCACAGAGTGAGACCTTGTCTCAAAAAACAAAACAACAAAGCAAAACAGAAAACAACAAAACCCTACCCAAAACAAACAAACAAACCAACCCAGAAACAAAAAGAAACAAAGAAGCCTTGACTTGGGACCCAGACACTTATATATAAGACATGTGATCTGGCCAAGGTACTTTAGGAAGTTTCTTTCTAGCGGCCCAGAAGTTGTCTAGGACCAAGATCCACTCCACCTCTAACTGTTAGATAAGACTGAGCTGTCCCCTGCTGCCACCAAAGCAGGAATGGTGGCCACATTCCTGGCGGGAGGTGTACTTGGGTCCACCACTGACCTTTGGTCATCTCTCCAGCTCCTACCCTGTAGCCTGTGCATGTGGGGACATTGATGAGGCTCCAGCCTCAGTGTACCTCCTAGAAACCCTAGACTTTCTTTCCCATAATGTAATCCAGCAATGAGAGGGCCATGCTTCTGAGCAGGCCGCCATATTGCCTTATCCTGGGGAATATTTCAACTCTCCATTTGTATCAGTTGGCTTTCACTGTGTCACTAATCTCCTGAATACTTAGTGGCTTCCTAAAGTCCTCCTTCACTGATCCCTTCCTATAACCTTCCTTTATTGATCCCTTCCTATAGCCCTCCTTCATTGATCCCTTCCTATAACCTTCCTTCATTGATCCCTTCCTATAGGCCTCCTTCATTGATCCCTTTCTATGGGCCTCCTTCATTGATCCCTTCCTATAGCCCTCCTTCATTGATCCTTCCTATAGCCCTCCTTCATTGTTCCCTTCCTATAGCCCTCCTTCATTGTTCCCTTCCTATAGCCCTCCTTCATTGATCCTTCCTATGGGCCTCCTTCATTGAACTGGCAATTTGGCCTGAGCTCAACTGAGCTCTTTACTGCCTGGGGTTCTTTTCCATGCCTAGTAGTTGACTGACAACAGACAGAGGTGGCAAAGAGCTGTGGGCCACTGCTCAACCAACCTCCAGGAGACCTGCTGGGAGGGCCTGTCCATGTGGGAGTGATTGCAACAACCCAAAATCAGCAAGAGGTGGTGAACATAGGCATACACACCTTGGACAAGAGCCTCTGCCAGCCGGAGGTACATTAGCTGTACATCATGACGTACAGTTGGCAAGAGTTTCTCCCATTCTGTATGCTGTCTCTTTTGTGGTTGTTGTTGTTTTGTTTGTTTGTTTGTTTGTTTGTTTGTTTTTTTGAGACAGGGTTTCTCTATGTAGCTCTGGCTGTCCTGAACTTGCTCTGTAGACCAGGCTAGCCTCAGACTCACAGAGATCCACTTGCCTCTGCCCTGTAGGCAGTCTCTCTACCCAGCCGTGTCTTTTGCCATCCAGAACTTTTTGAGACTTCATGCAACCCTATTTGTTGGTTCCTGGGCTTATTCCCCGAGCCACCGGAGTCCTTTTCAGAAAGCCCTTGACCATGCCTGTGCCTTCCTGTGCTTTTCTCTAGCAGTTTCAAAGTTTTGGGTCTTATATTAAGACACTTGTTCCAGTTTGAATCGATCTCTGCAAGGCAAGAGGTACAGGCCTAGTTCCGTCCTTGCACATATGGAAATCCATTCTCCTGGCTACTCTCAAACAACAATTTATTGTACCCGCCCTATGCCTTCAGGAACCACTATGAAGAAAATCATATCAAGCCTTTTCCAGTTAGGACCGGAAATGTCTACACCTTGTGGAGTAAGGGGGGTTAGAGATGGGCATCAAACTAAGTCACGGCTCCCAGGCTTACCACTAGCTGTCACTGCCTGACGGCCACTCTTTTCCCACGCTCATGTAGGAAGCACTGTATCCTAAACTGTTGGGGATCCAATGGAGCCAATGGCTGGACAGAGACCAGACCCCTGTGTTCCCATCTCTAGGCCCCACTCCCCTTTTAGGATAGGGTCACATGTAGCCCAGGCTGGCCTGGAACTCACCGTGTAGCAGAGAATGACACTGAACTTCTGAGCCTCCATCTCTCAAGTGGTAGGGTTACAGACATGTGCCACCACACCTAGTTTATGTGACACTGGGGAATCAAACCAAGGGCTTTATGCATGCCATGTAAGCACTGTGCCCACCGAGCTACATCTCTAATCTCTTGGAGCTGTGTTTTCATTACCAGACAGCACATTGTCTTAGGGGCCAGTCCCCAGTGGACTACTAGGCCCCTAAAGGGCTGAGCCTTTGTGTTCTCAATTTTTGTTGTTGTTGTTGTTGTTTTTTAAAAGATTTATTTATTACATATATAGTGCTCTGCCCGCATGTATACCTACATGTCAGAAGAGGGCAGCAGATCTCATCATAGTTGGCTGTGAGCCACCATGTGGTTGCTGGGAATTGAACTCAGGACCTCTGAAAGAGCAGACAGCGCTCTTAACTGCTGAGCCATCTCTCCAGCCCCATTTGTTGTTTTTAAAAGAGATTTATCTTACTTCCAAATGTTTTGCCGGCGTGTATGTTTGAGCACCATGCCCATGCCTAGCTCCCTAAGAGTTCAGAAGAGGGTGCCAGAGCCCCTGGAACTGAAATTAGGGATGGTTGTGAGCCACCATGTGGGTGCTAGGAATTGAACCTGAATCCCCTGCTAGAACAAGTGCTCTAAACCGCCGAGCCATCTCTCCAGCCTGCTCTCCATCTGCTCCATTCTTTGAATTGCTGGTGCTTTTGAGAGGACCCAATATGTCTTCATTTGAGTAAATTCATGGGTGGGAAATGTCTGCGGATACATTGTCTCGTTTGCACTGGTTTCTGCTAATTGCTTCTCTTTGCTGACTCAGATTGATCAGTACATCAGTGTGTGTAGCTATAGGTTGTCAAGCCATCTTTGTAACTTGTCTTTTTTGTCTTTAAGGCTGTAGATGTTGAGCCACAAATACGACCTCCCCTCACAGAAAGTAAGGTAAGAAGCCTAAATGTGTGTGTGTGTTGTTTTTTGTTTTTGTTTTTGTTTCCTTCTGGAGCATTTTTGTGGGTTTAACTGATATTGTCTGGCTTTTCTGTTTCTTCTGGGGATTCTGATAATGGTTTTTTAAACAACTGGGCAAGTCCCACAGTAGATTCCCCTGGGTTGGGGGCCATGTTTACTTCCAGGCTGTTCCTCTCTGGGTCCAGATTTCCACTTGACAGCACGCAGTGAAAGAGCCTTTGTAGCAGATGCCCCTTCCCGGCCCTTTCCTAAAAACAAAGTGTTAACCGTCTGAGCTGAACACGGGCCTTGGCATAGCGTAATGACTGGGGAGACCGAAGATGAGACAGGTCTCTCTCCATGTTTCCTGTTGCACAGACCCAGAACTCAGAACACATCCCTTCTGCCCTTCGGCATGGATGAGCGTCAGGCCTTTCTTACCCACATAGGCTGACATATGCCATATGACCCCAAATAGGAGTTTTCTGTGACTCCTTTCTATTCCCCAAACAGGCACCGTACAGTGTTTTAAGGCGAAACATGGGGAAGCGGGTCCCGTGTCTTATTACTTAGGAAGCAGAAAGCAGGGGAGCAGCTGAAAATGTGAGGACAGCCAGGCTACAAAATAAGACTTTGCCCCCCCCCCCCCCCCCCCGCCCTCCCCACACCACCCTACCTGAAAACAAACCCGGAACAACAAAATGCAATAGACAGACTCCAACACTGTTTGCTTGGGGAGAAGATGGTAAGTAAAGGCTTTAGTAACTAACTTGCTGTCACAATGTTGCAGCGAGAGCGGGTGGGCATAGGCCTTGGCTAAGGCAATAGGAGTAACAAGTTTGGGGCCTCACCTAGTGAGGGCCAGGCCTGCCTCGGCAACATAGAAAAACCTTGTCAAAAAAAAAAAAAAAAAAAAAAAAGTCAAAGTGCCTGCTTACTAAGTCTGTTTTTGTTTGTTTGCTTGTTTTTGTTTGTGTTTTAAAACAGGGTTTCTCTGTGTAGCCCTGGCTGTCCTGGACTCACTTTATAGACCAGGCCGGCTTAAATGACTTTTCTTGAGACCACATCTCACTATATAACCTAGTATGATTCATGACCCTCCTCGACCTCCTATGTGCTAGGGTCACAGGCTGGGACTGTATGTCTGCCTAATAAGTTCTTGTTGTGGATTTTTATTTTATTTTATTTGGACAGGGTGTCACTGTATAGCCCTAGCTGGCTAGCCTGAAACTATGTAGACCAGGTTGGTTTTGAGCTCACAAGGACCTTTCTGCCTCTACTTCCCAAGTACAGAAGAGAGAGATGGGGGCAGAAGAAGGACATGGTATGGGTTTTAAAACCTCAAAGCCCACCCCTAGTGACACACCTCCTCCCATAAGGCCACACCTCCTAATCCTTCCCAAACAGTTCCAACAACTGGAGACCAAGCATTCAAATATATGAGTCTACGAAGGCTGTTCTCACCTAAACCACCAACCCTGCCTGCTTTTGACCTTGGCTTTCTAATCTCCTAAATCAGGAGACAATACATGTATGTTGTTAAGCCACTCCGTCTGTGGCACTTCAGTGAGGCAGTCATGCCAAAAATTACCTTAACTTTCCAAAGTGGGGAAAAAAGCCAAATTTTCATCTGTTGATGAAAGGGTAAACAAATCATGGTATGTCCTCACAATGGAATATTATTTGGCAACAAAACAATAAAGCTCAGATACATGTGGCACGGATAAACCTTAAAATTATGCCAGGTAAGGGAAGCTAGTCATGAAAGACCACATTTTGCGTAGTTCCATTTATATAAAACATTCAGAACAGGCAAAGATATGGACACAATAACTGTTTGCCGATGACCCGCTCATATAGAAATTTGCAAGCTGATAGCTACCAGAAAGAGAGGGAAAGTTCTGAAGTTCTAATCTGTGGTGAGGATCTCCTTGCTCAGGGATTGTATCTAAAATCACTGAGCTGTATTTTCCCTGCAGTGGGTGAAGCAGCTGTGTTATGCTGCCTGCCTATAGTCTCAGCTCCTTGGAGGTTGAAGTAGGGGGATCCCTTGAGCCCAGAAGTTTAAGGCTAGCCTGGGCAACCCGGAAAGTCCCTAAAAAACAAATAAAAAAATAAATACATCTTAAAACAGCAGCTAAATAAGGAGCTGGAGAGATGGCTCTTCATCAGTGAAAAATTCTTCACGGCAGCTCAAAACAAACAAACAAACAAAACCAAAAAACTCGAAAAAAAAGAAGTGTGTAACTCCAGTTCCAGGGGACACGAAGCCCTTGTCTGGCCTCTCTAAGCACTGTGTCCATGTGGTGCTTGGCTGGCATTCTGAATGTGATTTTATAGTCCATGGAGCTGGTAGGAAGGAGATGGCACAAAGCTGTTACCAGAAGTCACCAGGAGACACACTCACTTCTGTCTCTTTATCTCCTTAAGAGGAGATTGGCCACATGGCCACAGTTAGCTGCAGAGGAGGCTGGAAATATGATCCTGGGGGCAAGGAGGGGGTCGTTATGTGGCTGAATTCAGCTAAAAACAGAAACATTGATTAGTCAGGCCAAAGGAAAAGTGGTTATCATGGGATGTGACTGTGCTAGCGACACCACGCTGGCGCTGGCCTAATAAATATTTAAGTAGGATTTGTTCACTATCTCCCAAAAAGTGGTCAGACACTCTGTCTTGTCCACTGGCACATTACAGAGCAGAAGGCATCTTAGAGATTTATTGAGGTGAAAAAAAATGACATGGGGGCGGTGCTTGAGAATAAGTAGGGTTCTTTTAGCTGTTGTTGTTTCGCATTTGGTTATCTGAGACAATGTCTAAATATGTAGCCCAGGCTGGCCCTGATGCTCCTGACTCTGCCTCCCAAGTGCTGGAATTACAGGAGTGAGGCACCAGAGTTGATACAAGCGTATTTAAGAATAAATGACTTCAGTGGGAGGCACTGTGTTTCTGGGCTTTATGGGGGAGAGGGTTCGATGGTTCAGAGAAACTGGAAATGTGTGTCGGGAGCTTGGGAGGCCTGTGGAGGCTAAAAGGCCTGACAAGAGTGACTCTTCAAGGTGTTGACATTGAGATATACTTACAGAGGGGCTGGCGAGGAGGCTCAGTGCATAAAAGTGGTTGCTAGGACCCCAACGTTAGAAGAATGTAATAAAAAGTTAAAAAGACACTCCTGTAGACTGTGTCTCTTTGAAACTGGCTCTCACTATGTAGTCCTGGCTGGCATGGAACTTGCTATGTAGATCAGGCTGGCCTCAAATTTGGTGCAACCATCCTGCCTCTGCCTCCTAAGTTTTGAATACAGTAGCGCTGTTTCTTCCTCCTCTTCCTCCTCCTCCTCCTTCTTCTTTTGTTTTTCAAGACAGAGTTTCTCTGTATAGCCCTGGCTGTTCTATAGACCAGGGTGGCCTTGAACTCAGATCTGTTTGCCTCTGCCTCCCGAGGCCTGGTACTAAAGGTGTGTGCCACCACTGCCCCACACTGCAGGGCTTCTTAAACATTTTCATTTCTAACCCACTTTTGCCTAAGAATTTTTTATATGACCTTGAGTACATAGGTATATAATGTAGTATACAAATAAAAATATTTACTGGTAATAAATCATAATTTACTTTAAATTACTATTTAATGTAGGGCTTCACTGTGTAGCCATCATTGTCCTGAAATTTGCTATGTAGACCAGAGTGACCTCAAACTCATAGAAATCCTCCTGCCTATGTCTCCTGGGTGCTAGAATGAAAGGCCTGTACTACTACAGTAGGCTATAATTTTTAAATTAATGATTGTTATCTGAGGGGGGGATGTTGGTGCACATGCATGCATGTGTGGAGGTCAGAGGACAACGTAGACAGCATCTTCTCTCTTTCCATGATGGGTTCTAAGGATGGAACTCAGGTAGTCAGGCTGACATGGCAACGGAGTGCTCTTGCCTGCTATCTATTAAAGATGAGAGCAGTTTGGCTGCTAATCAGATGGGTGTGTTTTTCCATAAAGAATTAAAGCCAGGCCTCCGTTTCATCCTGAAGGATATACAGGAACTGAATCCTTACGGTCTTTCTGGAGTCATTGTTTAATTTCGTAATTATCAATGATGAGAAAATTGCTTCCCATAAATACACAGTATAAGATAGTAGAAGCATGTTTAGGGCCATTACATTGTTAGAAAGTCTATCCTAAGCCTGATGTGGTGATGAACACCTTTAATTTCAGCACTTGGAAGGCAGAGGCAAGTGGATCTCTGTGAGTTCGAGGCCAGCCTAGTCTACAAAGTGAGTCTAGAACACCCAAGGCTACACAGAGAAACCTTGTCTCCAGAAAAAGACAGAGAGGGAGAGAGAGAGAGAGAGAGAGAGAGAGAGAGAGAGAGAGAGAGAGAGAGAGAGAGAGAGAGAGAGAGAGAGAGAGAGAAAGGAAAGAAAGGAATAAAGAAAGAAGAAAGGAATAAAGAAAGAAGAAAGTCTGTCCTAATTCCAAGCTAAAATCCACTGAACATTTTTAAGAATTTATTTTATTTTTAATTTTTTTATGTGCATTGGTGTTTGGCCTGCTTGTATGTCTATGTGAGAGTGTCAGATCTTGGAGTTACAGATAGTTGTGAGCTGCCATGTGGGTTGGGTGCTGGGAGTTGAACCTGAGTCCTATGGAAGAGCAATTGGTACCCTTAAGCACTGAGTCGTCTCTCCAGCCCACCACTGAACAATTTTTAAATTGCTCATTAGCAACTCAAATGGTAATTTATTTATTGCTTATTGAATTTTTGAGACAGGCTTCACTCTGTAGCCCTGGCTGTTCTGGAACTCAATATGTAGACCAGGCTGGCCTTGAAGTCACAGAGATCCACCTACCTCTGCCTCCTAGAGAGCTGGGAATACAGGCATGTGCACTACACCTGGCTCTCAAAAGACATTTTTAAAAAACCAAACTTTTGAATGCAATGCAGCCTGAAGAGATTGACAAATGATGCCAGGAAGACATTACGCTTCTTGTTTTCTATAATTGCACCATTGTTGCTAGAGGAACAAAAACACCGCAGTTCATAACGTACAAGATGCTGAGCATATCCTCTGCCGTTGAGCCGCAGAGAATCCAGAATACCTGGTACATGGCACGCTCTACCTAGGCCTTACCTGTTACTACCATGAGGCCAAAATTGCATTTACTTTCAAAGTGACTTATGGTTGAGCGTGGTGGCGCACACCTTTAATATCAACACTCAGGAGGCAGGCAGTCCTCTGCGAGTTGGAGGCCAGCTTGCTCTACAGAGTGAGTTCCAGGCCAGCCAAGGTGACATAGTGAGACCCTGTCTCAAAACAAAACAAATCGTACCACCCACCCCCAAACAACAGAAAAAACAAAACCAACCAACCAACCCAACAAACAAAAAACAACTATTTTTTACTTCTCTGAGCTCAAATATCTTTTCCTTTAGGAAACTAGGTGATAAAATAACTTTAAAAAGACCTTTTCTTAGAAAAATACTAAGTCAGTACTTAATTTCTGGTTGCTTGTATGTTAGAACCCCTCTGAGCTCCCCTCATTGGGAACCCTGTCTAGGCATGGATGTAGACGGTGTGTGTAAGCTCTTCTTAGTGTAGTTTAGCACTAAATCAAAGGCAGTTGGGTGGTGGCCACCTCTGCTGGCTCTGTGAAGGTGGTTTAAGTGTGAGAACTGGGCAACAAAGTCCCGGACAGTCAGGGTGGTCAGCCTGGCCACTTGCAACTGCTAGGACCAATAAGATAAGGGCTTCCAGTGGGGAAGGCGTGGCTTGAGATAAAGACTAGATGCTTAAAAGAGGTGCCTCGAGCCAGGCGTGCGGGCACATGCCTGTAATCCCAGCTCTTGGGGAGGCAGAGGCAGGTAAAGCTCTGTGAATTCCAGGCCAGCCTGGTCTGCAAAGCAAGTCTATCCAGGATGACCAGGACTACACAGAGAAACCCTGTGTTGAGAAGCAAGCAAGCAAGCAAACAGACAGACAGGTGCCTCAGGCCCTCAGTTTAACCCTCCCCCCCGCCAGGTCTTCCCCAGCCCCCTAGGGACAGAGCCTGAGGTTGTGGAAGTCTAGCTCTCTCTCCCAGTAGCAGTGAGCCAATCAGAATAGAGCCAAGCAGGCAAGTAAAAGCTATAATACCCAAGGTGCAGGTGTTTGGGGGAACACTAGAGAGATAACGGGGTACAAAATTCTCTCATGCAAAACTTAAATTAGGCACCCTGTTTCCTTCTTGCTTCATCTCAACCCTGGCCCTAGTTCCCCCAGGCCCATTGCTTATAAGACCCATCCATTAGGGCACAAGCAATGCCTTACAGGTGTCATAGGTGTGTCATTCAGGGGAGTAGGTGTGTTGTGTGGGCTTGGGCTGGCTCCAGGTGCCTGCCTTGGGCTCAAGGGGGTAGCGGCTGCTCTTGAGTCTAGCCCATTCCATGCTATATAATTATCAACATGTGTGGCTAGACCCTGGATGCCAGAAATGGTGGGTTTCACGGTGAAGTCTAATAATGGTTAAGTGTCAGCTGGTATTTATAAAACACTAGCTGGAGCCCAGCTGGTGGAGCACGCCTGTAATGCCATTACTCAGAGGCAGGCAGATCTCTGTGAGTTCAAGGCCAGCCTGGTCTACAAAGTGAGTCCAGGACAGGCAAGGCTAACACAGAGAAACCCTGTCTCAAAAAACAAAACAAAACAAAAACAAAAAAATCCAACTAAACAAACACTAGCTGGGCTAAACAAGACATTATAGGGTATAGTTTTGGCTTAGCAGTTGCCCGCCTATTGACCCTGTTACCATGTTAGAGGGCAGAGCTTTAGGCTAGTCAGAGAGAAAGCAGCTGATTATGAGATTTTACCAGTCCAGCCACTACAGGTGGTGCTTAGAGGTGCTGGTGGCTTTTGGAACAAAGCTAATTAAAGATCTCAATGAACTTTCACCCCTTGGTACTCTGCATCAGAAATCCCCTACAGGCTGTAGGTGATAGGCTATTTTAGAAAAAAGCACTACTTGGGGCTTCATTATAGAAGTCACTAGGTCTCTTTGTCCCTATGGAAATCCAGGGTCTGAATCAGCAGTTCTCATTGGGCAAGTTTTTAGCCAGGTTGCAAAGCAGCGATACAACACATAGGAACACTTGGGTGTCTGGCTGTGTCTTCTTTTCTCATTCTCTCTCTCCTCTCTCTCTCTCTCACACTTCATTGATTGGTTAAGTGGGCATAATGATATTTGTCCTCGTAACCTCTCCAGGCTGTTATCAGGAGAAATGAGGCAATCCATGAGAAACTGCTCTGTAAACTGGTGACATTATGTAAACACAATTATTGGTAGGAGGGAGCTCCCAGGTGCCAGGGTTTTCAACCAGGCTGTCGGAGATCACCATGGAGTGACACCCAGAACTGTGGGTTGGATGGAAATGAATAGGTGTCCTAAGCATTCAGCCCGTATTGTCTTCTGTGTTTGGTAGGGTGGCAGCCTGACATTTGGTCCTGCCCACGACTTGTACCAGGAGAGCTACAGTGAATGAACTGAGAGTTCAGCAGACTTGAGTGAAAGATGCAGCTTGCCCAGAGGCCTGAGACTCTCTGGGTCGACTTCCTCCTGTGGGTCCTGGAGTAATCAAGGCAGCTGAGCTAGGATTTAAGACCTGCGTAGCATGGGCTGGGGGTGAAACTCCATTGGCACTGTACTGCCATTGCCCATCAAGCACAACGCCCTGGCCTTAATCCCAAGTATGTGTTATGTGTAGTGGTGCGCGCTTGTGATCCCAGCACTTGGGAGACAGAGGCAGGTGGATCTCTGTGAGTTCAAAGCCAGCCTAGTCTACAGAGCAAGTCCAGGACAGCCAGGAGTACACAGAGAAACCCTGTCTTGAAAAAAACAAAACAAAGCAAAAAGCAAAAAGCAAAAAAAAAAAAAAAAAGATTTGGAGGTCATTCTTAGCTGTTCAGGCCAGCTTGGGCTACATGAGACATTATCAAAAAGAACAGAAATTGAGGGTAAGGTAGTAAGGGGGGAAAGACACATAGCAATGAGAAGAGAATAACAAGAGCCATGCATGCTGGTGGGCACATGGGTGGTGGGGGTGGGGGTGGCCGGCACATGCCTTTAATCCCAGTGCTAGGGAGGCAAAGGCAGGTATATCTCTGTATTTGAGGCCAGCCTGGACTACACAGAGAGACTCTGACTTGAAGAAAAAAAAAAAAAAGAGAACCACTCCTGGGGGCCTGGAGAGATGACTCAGAGGTTAAATGCACTGGCTGCTCTTGCAGAGGACCTGGGTTTAATTCCCAGCAGCCACATGGAGGCTCACAACTGTCTGTAACTCCAGTTCCAGGGGATCAGATGTTTTCCTCTGACCTTCTTGAGCACAAGTCACATACATGGTACACGTACATACCTATATACAGGCAAAATATTCATATATAAACAAATCTAAAAAAAAATAAAAACAGTAGTGTATACCTTTAATCCCAGCACTTGGGAGGCAGAGGCAGGCAGATCTGTGTGAGTTGAGGCCAGCCTGGTCTACAGAGTGAGTTCTAGGACAGCTAGAGTTACACAGAGGAAGCCTGTCTCAGTGCCCCCAACACCCCCCCAAAAAAAACCCAAAACAAAACAAAAAAAAAAAACCCAACAAGAAACACACATGAGGTGATCTGTGGCTCAAGTGAGAAGAGATGCAGCACTGCCCTAGCAGATAAGCCCAGGCCTCCAAGAGACAGTCACCCATATCAGGGAGGCAGTCCTGACTCAGTGTTGCTTATCTGGGGCCCAGGCTGCCTGAGGTGGTGGGGTAGGATGGACCGAGTCCTGGCTGGGCATCAGAACTGGGTTTGAGTCCTGGCTCCAAATTCTACCGCAACCCGCCACTGGGCAAGATGGCCCACCAGTTGTACATCCGGGTCCTTGTCTGTAGAGAAGAGCCCTGGTCTCCATTTGCATGGACTGTGAGCCCTGTCCGAGTGTGTCCTGTGGAGGTGCTGGGGCCTGGGAGGCCAGGGTGAGTAGCTGAGGTCAGGGGAGGTTGCCTAGGGAAGGAAGGGTGGAAATTGGCCTTTGGTGAAGTCGGAACTTGGGCAGGTGTGAGCTGGGTCAGCTGGGTGAGCAAGGTACTAAGGACACAATGGAATGGACTTGTGTGTGTGTGTGGGGGGGGGCGGTGAGGACAGTGGGAAATAGCCCTACCATGGCCAGGGTCGATGAAAGAGTAGGGTCGGCTTCCGGGGGCCAACGTGTTTAAAATGGCTCCATCAGGGTAGACGGCCCAGAAGGGACAGCAAGCAGAGGCATGATGCCATTAGGTTGCTTTTCAGTGGGATTAATGTGGCCTGGAGTACAGAATGGCTTGGATGGCCAGTAGCCAACAACCAACCACCAGAAAGATACCTCAAATGCTCTTGTCATATTTCTGGCTCGAAAGGAGGAAGAGCTGGGATGGGTGAGGTGCTGGGAGCAGCAGTGGGTCTGACCTAGAGATGTGTATTGGGAAATAATGCTAGGCCTTAGTGCCCGGCTGTGTGTATGTGCCTGTGTACCAAGTCACCGTGGTACAGGGGCTAGAGGAAGGGACAACAGAGGTACCTACCTGCCTATAAGCATGGCTTTTCCCCAACTCTGGCTTGTTGGGTAAGGGTTGTAATGGTGAACAGATTACAGTGATGGCTGGGTGACCCTGACACTGGATTCAGAGAGGCGGTGGGAAAACAAACAAACCAAAAACCAAAAACAACCCTCTATCCTCAAAGAGTTCTTAGCCCTGAGAGCTGGCAAAAGAACATCTGCAGATTCAAATGCTGCTTAGAAGAACCATTTTGTCCTGACGGCCATATTGGTGGTGTTCACATCAGCTGGAAAACCCGTTCCTGATTTATAGCTATCTGGCAGTAGTTTGAGATTTATGACATATTGGGTGACAGGTGCCACCTGTAGCCATCCCAAATCCATGATAGTACTGCCCATGTATTGTGTTAGACACAGGTGTTCATGCTGTTTCACAATAGCCACACGGGGTGGGGTGGGGTGGGGAGCTCTGTCATTAGTAGCTCCATCTTGAGTGAAGAAAGAGACTCTGAGGGGTGACCTAGGGCACATCTGCACCTGTCATAGGCAGAGTGGGGATGCGTTCAGGATGGAGGCCTCCAGTCAGTGAGTGGTGGCTGTGAGGGCCTTGGAGTACTTGAAGGGGTGTCCTGGAGCATGAGTATCTTTGCCCCGTGGATGCTAGGCTTAGTTGGGGGTTCCCAGCCCCCAGGTGTGGGATAGAAGGTGGACTCTATAGTCCCCTCAGGGCACCCGACATTGCAGCCCTGGTCTCAGGAACATGGCCTGCAAAAGCAGCTCCTAAGAGAAGCCGCATTTGACTGTGAGGTCATCAGCTTTGAAGATCAGCAAACCCAGCTCTACTCCTGAACGGCAAATGTCAAGTGTCGCCTCAGGTGCCTCACCTGTGAAATCAGAGTGCTAGTCACTTCTGTATGTCTGAGCTCTTACGCACGTGCGTCATAAGATACAAGCGCGATTTCCTTTCAGTCCTCAGCCTGGACTCTCAGGGTGCCCAAGAGCCAGAGAAGGCTGGAAGGATGGGGACAGGTTGGGGCCTATGGCCCAAATTCCACGGGGGGGGGGTGTAGGGGCGGAGTATAAGCTTTTACATGGAGCCACAGGGGCAGGCGGTTGGGGTTTAGCAATGTGAACTCTGTAGCAGTCTGTGATGTAGGCCTGGTGGGCCAAGGTGGGGCACCGCCGCCAAGCATCATCCTTAGGTCCTGAATCTTGAAGGGAAGGCAGGCATAGGGACCCAGTACAGGATCAGTGAAGCCGCCTGGCTTCGGCTTCCGCTCGCTTTCCACGCCCATTTGTGTGCTTCCCCTAACCGAGGGGATGGGAGGGGGCGAGCCCTAATCTCCAAGGAAGGGGTGTGGCCCCGCTCCAGTTAGTCGGTCTGCGGTGTCCTGGGGCAACACTCCAGGATCTATCCTCTGGTCCCCTCCAGATCGTTTCTCACACCCACCCGCTCAGGCATGGCACTGTGCCACCACGCGTGACCGGGCGTTCCTTACGTGGGGGACGTGCAGGGTGCTGCCTCCTTTCCGGCGCGGGAGGGAGCGGCCGTCACTCTCCCGCTCTGGGTAGGAAGCCCTAGCCTAGAGCAGTAGAGGCGCCTTGCAGCCAATGGGGACTGAGGAAGTGGGCCGGCTGGTGGCTGTCACCCTCCCAGGGACGGGAGCTCGGAGGTCTGGAGCGTGCAGGCTGATGCCCCGCCCGGGGACTGAGGGGGAGGAGCCAAGGGAGGAGGAGGAGGAGGAGTCCCCGATCCGCCACTGGAGGACCACTGCTCACCAGGGCTACGGAGGAGCCACTGGCCCCACACCTGCTTCCCCGCATCCTAGACCGCCAGCATGATCGCCGCGCAGCTCCTGGCCTATTACTTCACCGAGCTGAAGGATGACCAAGTCAAAAAGGTGAGTCCAGCCGGCGCCGCCCTGGCCACAGCCTTGCATTCCCGCATCCGCTCGCCACCGCCTGCATCCTCCCCCGGCCTCTCCCAGGCAGCATCTGGTTGGACTAGAGGGTGCAGGCGACCGGCCTCGTTCTGGGATTCACCAGGGCATTGTCGGCATGAGAGCATGCGTGTGCTTTGAAGAGCTGGGCAGTGGCTGAAGACCACCCTCCTTATCCTCCCTTACTAAGGCTGGATTGCATACTGCAGTGTCCTTGAAAAGGATTATGGATGTCAGATGGGTACCCACGCAGTGCCGGGCTGGGACCTGGCTGGGGGGGACCAGCAGGCCTGTTTGGAAAGGTCCATGCGCCGTGGGCGGGGAAGGTGTGATCTCTGAGATATGCTGGGGAGGTGAGTGAGCAGCTGGTAGGGGTGCTGGCTGAAAGCCAGGCATCCCATATTTGGGGTTCCCCTCTGGAGAACGTGATGCCCTCCTGAAACTGTCAGTGGGCTCCCCCAGCTGTTGCAGCTGCTCCTTAATCTGAGGACGGGTTGACCCGCCTGGCTTTCCGGTGTGGGGAGGGGAGCAGAAGCCACCGGAAACTTTGCTCATAGGCCTCAAGTCTGGAACCGCATGCCTGAATGGAATTTTTTATTCCTTTAAAGATGTAGTTTCCAGGCAGTCTCAGCCCAGGAGCTCAAATAAGACACTTTAGTCACTTGAAGAACTTGGAAGGGTCGGCATGTCTTGCTTGTGGCATGGGTGTTCTTGCATACTTAACGCCTGGTCCTAGGGGCGGTTTGTCTAGTGGAAAGTGCCGTCTGCTGGTGGGTCTTAAGGATGCATCTCACTTTTCTGCCACTTTAGGCAGGACTTTTTTTTTTTTTTCCTAGAAATAGTCTGAGATAGTAGGGAAACACACTTTTAAAAAAAATTAGTGTTCTAAGTATGCCTTAGCAACCCTAGGGTAGGTGATATTATCATTAAGCCGACTTTGAGCAGAGGTGGCTAGGGCCTGATCCTTTCCCACTTGAGGCTTTCTCATCAAGCACTCATGAGGAAGACTGTGACCTCCTGAAGGACACACTGCTAGTTAGAGGTGGGGCCAGGGCGGGGCTCCAACCTCCCTCCACCCAAGACCTTGACCGGGACTCCTGGATGTCAGCTGAAGGGGACGTGCTGAGAGACAAGGCTGTTGGAGGTGCTGCTCCTGTCCTGGATCTCAGGCTGGGTGGGGACCAGGAGCAGGGTAGTCAGGACTTGCCACAAGCTAGGGTTGTCATACCTCAGGGTGCACGTCCACCAACCTCACCATCCATCCGTCCCAGGAGACCTGACTTATGCATGAGCTCGTGTGTGATTCCTGAGCTCCTTCCATGGTGATGTAGACTGCTGACACTCATCCCATGCAAAGAGAAGACAGAAGTCCTAGCCCAGCAGAGCATACTTAGAATAGGTCTCCTAAACCAAGAGTTCACAGCCTTCCTCCTACTCGGTGATACGCTCTGTGGCTCAGGCAGATCCGGGGTGGAGGCCCAATGACCTTGTAAACTAAGCTTCCAGCATCACACCTACAGCCACCTGTGTGGCTGCCAGCTGCCTGGCTGCTCCATTACACGGTGCTGAGTGGCCTCCAGTGGCAGAGTTGCACTAAGGTTTGGACCAGAGTTCTCCACTGCAAGTGGCCTGACTCACCTCTATCACAATCTAACTGCCAGGCCCCTGTAGGTATTTGAGCCTGTGACTTCTGGTTCAAATGGTGCCTAACTAAAGCCTTCCTCACTGAGGGTGTGATGTCCCATCCCCCACCTCTAACCCAGCACCTTCCTGGAAGAAGGTCCTGAGGTGAGCCTTTCGCTGTGTTTGTATAGGAGATCCTTAAAAACAAGAGCTCCAGGCTGGGCTTCGGGGAGCCTTCAATCCCACCATTTGGGAGGCAGAGGCAGAGGCAGGCAGATTCTCTGTGTGTGAGTTCAAGGCCAGCCTGGTTCACAGAGTGAGTTCCAGGAAGCCAGGACTACACAGAGAAACCCTGTCTCAAAAAAACAAAAACAAAAACAAAAACAAAGCAAAAACAAGCAAACAAACAACCCCTCCAAACCCTACACTAAACACAAAATACCCAATGTCTAAAAACCCAACAACAAAACAAAACACACCCCAAAACAGAACGCCTTCTCCAAACAAAGAAAACAACAACAAAAAACATCAAGAACTCCCTCCTGCACTTCAGTCATAACTTCATGTGCTTCTTGGACTTCTAGGACATTTACCTGTAGGGTGGGCTTCCGTACGTGGGTGTGGTCCAGGAGCATCCCTGAGCTCATAGGGCTCGCTTGCTCCGATGAGTCAGTGTCCTCTGCTGCTGAGTACCTCCAGGGCTCAGTCCTTTGTTGCTGCCTGTCCTTCCCATCCCACTGCTGTCATGAGAAAGGCTGCCTGGGAGTGCAGGCCTCCAAACCTTGCTCTTTTTGTGGGACTGGGCTCTGTGCGCTACCCTAAAGGGAACCCAGTGCAGACTCTCCCACTGTGGGCAGCCATGATGATTCAGCTCCCCAGCCCAAGACAGTGTGTAGGTCTCTGGAAACAGGCTTGGTGCCCTCTGGTAATTGACAGGACCTTGCTCTCTGCTAAGAGGAAGGAAATTAGATCTTCCTGGGGAAGGTTTTCAGGGTAGCTCCGTATACAGAAACACCCAAGAGAGGCTTTCATTTCCTTCCACTGCCTGGGAGGGAGGCATCAGGAATCCAGTTTCGAGACTATGTCCTGGCTGGAGCACCTGACTTGTCAGCTCACAGCCCTGGGCTCCAGGCTGCTTCTGCATAGTGTTGGTTAAAGCGTGCTATGAAAAAAGGTGACCTGGTGGGCAGAGGCATAAAACACACACATACATACATTTTCCTCAACTCGTCTCATGCTTTTAAGAGGAAGAACTACGCAAGTGTGCTTGTGACCACTTCCATTCATCCGAACGCCAGGCATCCTCTAGTTCTGCAGGCTGGAGGCGGGGCCCTTTTACCCTCCAAGTGGCTTTTAACATGGCCTCGCATTGCCCTGCCTCCTCCATTGTGTGTCGCTGCCGTGAGCGACCTGGAGGGTGGAGGATTGCACAGTGTGCTGTTTGTTTAGACAGGAAAATGAAGGGTCTGAGAGATGGCTCAGTCGGTAAGAGCGCCTACTGTTCTTGCAGAAGTCCTGAGCTCGGTTCCCACACCCTCATCAGGTGGCTCACTACCACCTGTAACTCTAGTTCCAGAAGGAGCCTAACTCTGGGCTCCTTGGATAGGGCACACACAGACATAATTTAGAAAAGACCAATCGTGGTGTGCTTTTAATGTCAGCACTTGGGAGGCAGCGGTAGACAGAAGGAAAATAAAATATAATATAAAAGAAAGATGGAGCCAGGAGTATCAGAAAATGGTCTGTAAAGAAGCTGGAACATGAGCCGGGCATGGTGGTGCACGCCTTTAATTCCAGCACTCGAGAGGCAGAGGCAGGTGGATTGCTGTGAGTTCGAGACCAGCCTGGTCTACAAAGTGACTCCAGGCCAACCAAGGCTGCACAGAGAAATCCTGTCTTGAAAAACCAAAACAAACAAAAAACCAAAAAACAAACAAAACAAAACAAAAAAAGAAGCAGCTGGAAGACTTGAGAGTAGCTTGGGGTATACCCAGAGACCCAGTCTCAAAGCCAAACTGTTCCTTATTGCTTAAGGAAGTGAGTTAGAAAATTATGACAACTGGGCGGGTGAGATGATTCAGTGGCTAATGTTCTCACTTCACAAGCCCTGAGGAGCTGAGTTTGATCCCTGGACCCCACAGTTGGAGAGAACCAACTCTCACAGGTTGTCCTGTCACTTTGACAAAAGCGTGCCTGCATGCACATCAATAGCAATAATATTATCAATAAACTGAATTTTAAAAAAGAAAATTATGAGCTGGGTCTGGGGCCCACGCTTGTAATCCCAGCACTCTGAAAGACAGAGGCAGGCAGTTCTCTGTGAGTCTGAAGCCAGCCTAGTCTACAAAATAAGTCCAGGCCAGCCAAGGCTACACAGAGAAACCCTGTCTCAAACAAAACAAAACAAAAAGAAAACTGTGAAAATTGTACACAGTTAAACCAGCATTGGTGAGTGGTCTGCTGTATTCTCTGATCCCTCCGCCATAGCTGTCATGGTGGCCCATCATTCATGGGAAGGACCTTGAGGCAAGCAGCTGGCTGTGAGGTGGCCTCCTCATCAGACCATGCCGTGTGGTGCCTCCGCCCACACTCCTGCTGTTACCCTGGGGGAAATCGTGGACAGCTTTCTCCTTGAAAGTCTGGGCATGGCGGGGTGGTCTGCCTGCATGAGTGCTGTGGATCTATCTGTACCCAGGGTTTCCTGGCTGATGGAGTTGCTCTCTGGAGCCACCTCTGCGATGCCTGAGGAGGAACTGAGATGTTCCAAGTGAGAGGCAGCCACGTCCCTGCATCTGTGTGCAGGAATTAGTAGTGGCCAAACCACCACCACTTGCTCCTTGACTCCAGGTTCAGGGCTCTGTGTGTTAACCTGGGGAAAGGTGGGCATTCAGCTGGTTGGGGAAGGGAGAACAGGTCCAGGGCTCTGTGTGTTAACCTGGGGAAAGGTGGGCATTCAGCTGGTTGGGGAAGGGAGAACAGGTGCCCACCGCCTTCCAGCTGTGTTCACCATATCTGATCTTAAGTAAAAGCAGGGTTGTTTGTTCAGTTTGTTGGGTTTTGGTTTCCGTGGCGTTTTGTTTTTTGTTCCTGTTTGTTTCTCTGTAAAGCCCTAGCTGTCCTGGACTCGCTTTATAGACCAAGCTGGCCATGAACTCACAGAGATCTTCTTGCCTCTGCCTCTGAAACATGGGGATTAAAGGCATGCGCCCAGCCAGTAAAAGCAGTTAAAAAAAAAAAAAAAAAGATTTATTTATTATATATACAGCTCGCATTAGAACACATTATAGATGGTTGTGAGTCACCATGTGGTTGCTGGGAGTTGAACTCAGGACCTCTGGAAGAGCAGTCAGTGCTCTTAACTGCTGAGCCATCTCTCCGGCCCCAGTAAAAGCAGTTTTTAACAGATAGATTTTTTTTTTATTTCTGAAAATGGCGTTGGTTTCTGATGAGCTGAACAAACAAGCTTATTGACACTTTGCAAGGTAGAGTCCAATGGACAGCAGCCATCCTATCGTTTAAGTCCCTTGTTTTAATGGTCTTTCTGCTCCCAGCATCCTGACATGACCTTGTGTCATATGAGATGCCACTGAAATACAACTGAAACAATGTCATGAGTGCTGCGAACGCAAATATTGCTATGTGTGTATATGCATTCACTTGGTCTTTCAGGAACCTCGGAGAGGCCCGTGGCTGGGGCTCAGAAGGGAAGCCCCTTTTCCTGGCATGTGCAAGATGCCTGGTTCAGTTCCTGCCACTGCCAAGCCACAAACAAATGGGTTAGCTAGGCCTCGGGGCAGGAGGTATCACACCTGCACTTCTAGGCCACCCCCTCCTTCAGGACGTCCTGTGTGCTGCAGGAGGAAGGGCTTCGAGTCCCTGCCCAGCAACTGGGGTTGCTCGCTACCGCCCCAGGTTGCGATAAAATTATTCCTGGAATCCACAAAGCTCTCTCCCTCTTTTAGGAGAAAAACTCACGGTTATCTATTTTAATGGCTTACCTCAGAACCTGCCGTCTCACAGAAAAGTGTAAATTGTTTTTATTAGGAAGTATTTGAGGCACATAAAAATATTGAGGCTCATGTGACTTAATGTACATCTACTAACCCCTCAGCTTGACAAGTCAGACACAGTTGGATCCCATTCTTTTCTTTTGAGAGGCTGTCTATTTGAACATCATTTTTAAAAATTATAATTATTTTTCTTTTTTGTGTATGAGGGTTTTTAAAAATGTTTTTTGTTTTGTTTTGTTTTTGTTTGTGCCTGCATGCGTGTATGTGCACTGTATGTGCGCTTGGTGCCTGGGAACAGAAGAGGGTGTCAGATTCCCCTGGCTCTGGTGTTACAGGTGGTGTGAGCCGCCGTGAGCGCGCTGGGAACCGGATCTGAGCAGCGAGTGCTCGTGACCATGCAGCCATCTCTCCAGCCCTCCTATTTTTTAATTTTACTTTATTATGTATATGAATGTTTTGTTTTCATCTGTGTATGTGTACCACATGGGTGCAGTGCCCGCAAGGGCCAGAGGAGGGAGTAGGAACCCCAAGGAACTGGAGTTACAGGCAGTTGAGAGCCGCCATGTAGATGCCAAGAACAGAGCCCGAGTCCTCTGCAAGAGCAGCAGGTGTTTGTAATAACTGGGTCATCCTTCCAGGCCCTCTGTGCGAGGGTGCGTGGGTGTGTACGCGCGTGCATGTGTGCGTGCCTGTGTGTATGCCTGTGTGCCCAAGGAGGCCAGAAGAGGGTGTGAGAGCCCCCTGGAGCTGGAGTTACAGGTGGTTATAAGTTGCCCAGGACGGATGCTGGGAACCAAACTCCTGTTTTCTGGAAGCGAAGCAGCAAGTGTTTTTTGATGGCAGAGCCATCTCCCTAGCCCTGCTTTCCTCAACTTGACATTTGTCATTTCCGTGCGTGCTTTCACGTTTGTACCAGAGGTGTCCATAAACAGCGTCCAGTACTATAGATGCAGTTGGGCCACCTGAATTCAAGCAGTACTTGGGACATTCCTTTGTATGGTTTTAAATGTTTGTAAGTGGTGCTCTGCTGTATGAGCCCTGCCAAATTCTTTCCTGCAGGTCTGCGTTCTATTCGGGGGAGGGGGGCACTTTTTTCATGTTGCTCAGCGTCCTGTATTTATTTAAACCTCCATGTGCTCATACGGTGTGTAATTCTCTACAGCCAGCTCAGCCATTCTTGGTGGTGTTGTTGTTGTCGAGACAGGGTTTCTCTGTGTAGTCTTGGCTGTCCTGGACTCAACTTCATCGTAGACCAGGCTGGCCGGGAACTCACAGCCGTCCCCCTGCTTCTGCCTCTCAAGTGCTGGGATTAAATGTGTGCGCCACCACAGCTGGCTCAGCCATTCTTTTGACAGGTGTTTGCGTTTCTAGTTTTTTAGAGAACAGTATCTGCATGGGCTTCTTTCAATGCCTTAAGTTCCCAAGCAGGCTTCTGTAGACTTTAAGGGGCCCTGTTACCTCCACTTTACCATTTACCAGATTTGCTGAATTGTTGGCCCTGATGGTGTGTGCCCGTCACACTCCCAGCAGAATGTGAGCATTCCCTTGGAATAGACAGATATTTTAGCTGTTTTAGTGTTATATTTAATTTATTTATTTGTTTGTGTTCGTGTGCTATGGCGCAGGTTGTCAGGTTTACACGGCAGGCAAGCACTTTTACCTCTGAGTCACCTCGAGGTCCTTAATCCTTTGCATATTTGAAACTGAGCATTTCAAGTCACCTCCACCTGAGGCTCAGTCCTGGAGCCTGTAGTAGAAATCAGCTTGTTTCCTAATTTATCTTATCAAATGCTTTGGTTGTTCACAGTCCCAGCAAGTGAAGTTGACCACTCTAGGTGTGAGTCGTGTGCACCCCACCCCCTCTTCCTCCATCTGCTGAAGCTGAGCCTTTTATACCCGGTCCAAGGTGGCTACCGAGCTCCCCCAGCCTTCTGCGGATCAGCCGGAAGCAGAGTTGACTTATCTGTCTCCTAAAGGTACCCGGCCCTATTCAGCCACAACTTAAGCCAGCAGCCTCTCTCTGGCTATCTTTCCGTAAAAGGAGAGGGTGGTTGTGCCCTGCATTTCAGGGAAAACTGAACAGTGGAGTTTGAAGCCTGGCCCTTTGCAAACAGTAACTGAGCCTGCCCAGTGTGACAGAAAAAAAAAAACATCAGGGCGGGCTCAGTTCAGTCCGTGATGATTCTAGGCTTCAGAATCTAACACCTGCAGGCAGCCTCCCTCTGGGATGGAGGCCAGAGGGGTCCAGTAGGGGTGTGTATGGGGTGGGAATCACGCTGTGCCTACTATATGCCGTCCATTTTTAAATTAAAAAAAAATTGTGGTGTGTGTGTGTGTACACATTTGCATGCATGTAGGTGTGTGTATGTGTGTGTGTAGGCCAGAAGTTGTGTCATCCTCAGCTTGGTTTTTGAGACAGGGTCTCTCACTGAGCTTGAGCTCACCAATTTGGCTGGACTGGCTGGATCCACCTGTCTCTGCCCTTCCCCTGCCCACCCAGTGCTGGAGTTACAGACAGGTGCTGCCATGCCCAACTTTCATGTGGGAGCTGAGGATTCAAACTCAGGTCCTCATGCTTGTTCACTATGCAATTTTACAGCCAGAGTCATCACCCAGCCTTGGTTTGTCTTTTAAAGATATGGTTCTAGCTAGGCTGGAATTATGTTGTTCAGCCTGGCCTTGATCTCATAATCCGGTGGGCTGAACCTCCCAACTGCTGTGAATACAGGTTTGTGCCATCTTCACCTTCTTGGCTGCAGAGAAGGCATCCTGTAGCACTTACCAGGGTGCTGCTAACCCCATGCCTCAGTCTTTTTGTCTGTCCACTTGTCAGTCGATGGGCATTTTGGCTGTCCTTTGAATGCCGCAGTGAACATTCAGGAACACAATTTTGCATGGACGTTTGCTTCCGTGTGTCTCTCGTCTGCATGCGCAGGAATAGAATTTGTTGTGAGACTCTGGAAGGAGGACACCTCCGTGTTGAAATGAGGAAACTGAGACCCCCCCTAAGCGGCGAGGTTCCTTGTTAAGGGAAGGCGTGTCCCCAGCCACAGATCCCCTGACTCAGGGGTGTTCTGTCCCTGGATTACACCCAGTGCTCTCACGCTATAGTTTAGGGAAACTGGTCCAAAGGATGAAAGGATGTGTGGGAAGAAGCAGAGGTGGTTTGGGGCCACCCAGGTCCACTCCTTCCCAATGCCAGCTTTACTCTTTACCTTGTGCTTGTGGTGTGGTGCGGTGTGGTGTCACCATCCCTGCTCCCACCTCTGCCATCCATTGCTCGGAGTTGAAGGGTGCCTTCCGTGGTCCAGTAGGTCTGTGTATGGTGGTTTGCGAAGGACCACTATTGACCTTTGCAGGATAATGCAATAAGCCACCATTGATTGACACATACAGATTGCCCTCGGCACAACACGACTTGCCCCAGACCTCATTTCTCTCACGGGCCCTGGTGCCTTCCAGGACCCTGTCCAGATGGGTGGGGTGAGTGGAATGGAAGACCAGGGCCACCACCGTAATAAGGATACACCACCTGCTTGGCAAAGTTTTGTCCCATTTTCAAAGTACTTGATTAAACAAAATGCTTGGTTTGGTTGAATCCTTCCAGTGAACTTAAAAGCAGATGTTTCTTCCTACATTTTACGTCACGTGCAGACGAGGTCCTAGAAGTGTGATCTAGGTGGTCAGAAAGCAGGCAAGCCAGTGCAGGGACCCAGGGAGTCCTTGACACCGCAGGAGGCTGTTCTCTCGCTGTATATACAGAACCCGGACTGTGATCCAGGACTTAGGGCTCCCAGAAGCCACTGATGAGGCTCTGGGTAAGCCGTCCCAAAATAATGCCTGAAAAGCAAAAAGTATTTTTCTGACATTCCACTGAAACAAGAGACACCCTCACCATACAGTTAGTCTGAGCAAACAAAGCTCTAGTAGCTCCCCCTAATTTGTTTATGTTGAGTTTTGCTGTGTAGCCTGGGTTGCATGCTGGCATTGCAGGCCTGTGCCATGGCACCCAGCTAAAAAAATCTCCATGTGACTGAGGAAGCTGAGTATTTAGAAGTGAGAACCTACCCTGATCTGTATGGCTTTCAGTGCGGCCATTAATGACCTCAGTGTACTTGGGAAAACTGCAGGCTTCACAGACAGGGAAATTGTCTCGGCTCCCAGGGCAACACAGACAAACAGCAACAAACTCAAGACACCTTCCCCTGTTCCTCACACCCCTAGCCAGGAGGACCAGGATAATACCCTAAGGTCATGCCCAAGGTCCCCGCTAGTGACCTTGGCACCTATTAACTAGTGCTGGCTGGGGAGAATGGTCAAGAATGTGCCCAGGAAAAGAACAAAACCGTCACATTGAACCAACTAAAAATACAGGCGGCTGCGTGCCCTCTGGGAAAGACAGTGTCCCTGGAATGCAGTGTGACAGGAACAGCAGGCTCAGTCATTACTTCCTGTGGCCAGCTGGAGAGGGAGGGAACCAGTCCCCAGACTCCTAGGCTCCCAAGACAAAGGTGACACCTGGATTGTGGACGGTGTTTTCTTTCTTAGGATACTGCAGTGGAAGGAGGTGGTTTGGTCAAAAATGGAAATCCCTGAGTCAGCAGCCCTTTAGGGGCTGGGAGGGGGGGGGAAGGTGGGGGCCAGGGACCACGAAATGTCACTCCCATCTCCATCCATAAAATAGCAATAATGACGTATGACAGAAACAGGGATGCCTCAGAGTGTAGGCATTTCAGATACGTATCATGGCTTTTATCTGAACATATGTTTAGGGAACATGGACACTCACTAGGGTCACAAGTTCTTAGTGGATTAGAGACCAAGGCAGATGTCGGCCAAGATTCTGGCCTGGGGCCTAGGAGACCACTGGCTCCACACCTGGCTGCTTAAGGTGGCCTGGGGAGCGGGGGTTCTGGGTGAGCCTCAATAACCCCACCAGGTATTTGTAGCATCTCCGAGCTTTCCAAGTCAGTCCACAGTTGTTTTTTGAATTTGGTAAGTGGACAAGTAACAAGGCAGAAATCATTTACCTCATGTGGCAGGTAAGGAAACTGAGGCCAGAGAGCATGATGGCCATCATATCCAGTTCCAGGCTATCGTTGGGGCTGCAGAGGTGGCTCAGTGTTTAAGAACGGGTGTTACTTTTCCAGAGAATGAGGTTTAGTTCCCAGCACCCGTGTCAGGGTGCTCACAATCAGGGCATCTCATGTCCTCTTCTGGGCACATCCACACACTAATTAAAAATCTAAAAACAAATAAAATCAATGGTGCTGGAGAAGTGGCTCAGGTAGGAAGCTAGAAACTACGTGAGCCATGAGGACCTGAGCTTACGCGCCCCCAGAACCCGTATTAAAGCTGGGCACAGGGGCTGGAGAGATGGCTCAGTGGTCAAGAGCACTTGTTGCTCTTGCAGAGGACACGGGTTTGGTTCCTGGAACAACCAGGTGGTTCACAGCTGTCTGTAACTCTGGTTCTAGGGCAGTGGTTCTCAACCTGTGGGTCACAACCCCTTTGGGGTCAAACTAGCCTTTCGTAGGGGTTGCATATCAGATATTTACATTATGAGTCCTTTTTTGTTTTGTTTTTGTTGTTTGTTTGTTTGTTTTTCATTTCTTTCTTTCTTTATTTTTTCTTTAGGTTTTCTAGACAGGGTTTCTCTGTGTAACAGTCCTGGCTGTCCTGGACTTTCTTTTGTAGACCAGGCTGGCCTCGAACTCACAACGATCTGCCTGCCTCTGCCTCCCAAGTGCTAGGATTAAAGGCGTGCGCCACCACTGCCCCACTTTGTTAGTTTGTTTTTTCGAGACAGAGTTTTACTGTGTAGCGTTGGCTGTCCTGGATTCACTTTGTAGACCAGGCTGGCCTTCAACTCAGAGAGATCCGCCTGCCTCTGCCTCCCCGACTGCTGGGATCACAGGCATGCGCCACCTCGCCTGGCTTACATTACAGTTCTTTTTTTAAAAAACAGTTTATTTGTTTATTATGTATACAATGTTCTGCCTACATGGGTGGCTGCCCGCCGGAAGAGGGCATCAGATCTCATTATAGATGGTTATGAGCCATTCATGTGGTTTCTGGGATATGAACTCAGGACCTCTGGAAGAGCAGTCAGTGCTCTTAACCTCTGAGCCATCTCTCCAGCCCCCCGCCCCCACATTACAATTCTTAACAGTAGCAAAATTACAGTTATGAAATATCAAGGAAATAATTTTGTGCTTGAGGGGTCATCACAACATGAGAAACTGTATTAAAGGGCCACAGCATTAGGAAGGCTGAGAACCGCAGCCTGAGAGGCTCTGACACCTCCTCCTGCCTCTTGTGAGCATGAGGTATGCATATGGTACATAGAACAACCAGTCTAGTTGAACTAGTGAGCTCTAGGTTCAGTGTGAGCAAAGACTGATGTGTTGGTGTGCGTCTCTGATCCCTCAGAGGCAGAGGCAAGAGGATCTTGGAGTTGCAGGCCAGCCTGGACTACAGGCTGAGTTCCAGGATAACTAGGGCCACATAAAGAAACTTTCTCTTCAAAAATAAAGATGAAAACACATTTTTAAAATGATTTATTATGTATACAGTATCCTGCACGTACACCTGCACACCAGAAGAGGGCACCAGATCTTACTGTAGATGGTTGTGAGTCACCATGTGGTTGCTGGGAATTAAACTCAGAACCTCTGGAAGAGCAGCCAGTGCTCTTAGCCGCTGAGCCATCTCTCCAGCCCCCATGAAAAAAACATTTAAAATAAAAAGTAGAAAGGTGGAGACCTAACATTAACTTCTGGTCTCCACATGTGTGTGCATATATGTGAACACAAACAGCTACACACACACACACACACACACACACACACACACACACACCTCCCTAAATGGGGGAACTCCTTTTCCTCTTGAGTGGATAGAGTTGTATGAAGAATCCTTGGGCTTCCCCCATGTTTACTGATGCAGGAGGGCTGGGCATGAGCCTGGAGAAAGAGCGAGGACCTTTGTGTTGTAGTTTTGCTTTGGTGATACTTGAGGCCAGATCTTTAAGGGAATTCAATTTCCCCGAGTCATGCCCTCATATTCCGGTCCCTTCGTGACTTGCAGATTGCTCAGTACCCTCTTCCAGGAACTTAACAATCTGATTAGCTTTAAGGCCCTGGTGTTCTGGGCCTCAGCCAATTAAGGGAGATATATGCGGAGGGGCAGAGGGAGTTAGAAATGCCAAGAACTCCAATGGGACAGAAGCGCTGGGCCGTTTGGCGAGAGGGAGAGACAGTAGGCCTTATCTAAACCAGCAAACCCTCAGAGACCTCCCTAGACTAGGCGTCACCAGAGGCCTCCCTCCCACCCAGCCGAGGAGTCACGCGTCGTGGCACCAGCCTGAGGACTTAGGGACACACAGAGGGCAGAAGACTAGACACCTACGCTTCAGGCATTAGCAGTCCAGCAGAGGTGTGGACCGTGCACACGTTCCTGTGGCATCAGGAAAGACACACACCATGACATGTGCACTGTGGCCAGCTGACCTTTATATAGAGGACACCTAAGGCTGGGGGGATGCTGAAGAGAGGAACAGACAGCGGCGTGGGGCCGGGTGGATCATGGCATATCCTGTGCAGAAGGTGAGTTTGAAGGTAGCATGGAAGAAGGAGAAACAGGGGTCACTAGGCACGGTGTCGCATGCCTGAATCGCAGCGCTCAGAGGCAAGCAGGTCTCTGTGAGTTCAAGGCCAACCTGATCTGTGTAGCAAGTTCCAGGCCAGCTAGGGTTCTGTGAGTTCTGCTTTTTGTTCTTTTGAGACAGGGCCTCACTATGGAGCTACCAACAGTGGGGAAGATAATAGTTCCCTACACGGCAGCCGCCATCTGCCGCAGTGAGGTGGGGCGGGCAGCTGAGGCAGCCACGTGCAGTAGGAAGTAGAGTGGGAGATACTGGCTTGGCCCTGAGACAGCACCGACCACAAGTGAGAGTCTGATGGGCCTGGGCCTTCCCAGGTTTGCTGTGACTTCTGAACATTGTCCCATGATGCCTGGAGAAGGGATGGATACATTGGCAGCCAGCCCCCGCTGGGAAATGACCTGGGTCTCCTGGAATATTTCATAGGGGTGCTGCGCTTTCTGCAAAGCTCAGCAGGCCCACGTCTTGTGGGCTGGCTGGAGTTGTGGTGGTGATGCCATCTGCATTTCTTCATCTCATGGTCCCCAGAAGCCCCCGTCCTGGGTCTTGAGGGTAGCTGTGAATGCAGTCCAACATAAAATAGTTACTTAGGGCATTATTAGATTTCTTTTTACTTTTCTTTTCTTTTCTTTCTTTCTTTCTTTTTGAGACAGGGTTTCTCTGTGTAGCCTTGGCTGTCCTAGACTCGATTTGTAAACCAGGCTGGCCTTGAACTCACAGCGATCCACCTGCCTCTGCCTCCTGAGTGCTGGGATTAAAGGCGTGTGCCACCACGCCCGGCTTTCTTTTCTTTTTGAGACAGGGTTTCTCTGTATCGTCCTGGAACTCGCTCTATAGACCAGGCTGGCCTCCAACTAACAGAGATCCGCCTGCCTCTGTCCCCAGAGTACTGGGATTAAAGGTGTGGGCCACTACTGCCTTTCTTTTTTTACCTTTTAAAAGGAAAACTTGATTTGAGTTTTCGAGCAAGACATTTCTGTTTTGGTTTTGGTTCTGAGACAGTGTCTCACCATCTCTGGCTATCCTGGAACTCACTGTGTAGACCAGGCTGAACCCAGCTATCTTCCTGCTTCTGCCTCCTGAGTGAGTGCTGGGAGTTAAAGGCATGCGCCACCCGAGAACTTTGTAGACAGCAACGTGCTGATGCTGCAGAAGATTGGACCCAGCTGGATTAGAGGGAGGGGCAAAGATGGGACAGGGCACTGGGATGCTCTTCATCCTTGTCCTTCCCTGGCCAGGTGAGGAACCTCTCCGACCTGTACCTTTTCCCTGGGGCATTGAAACTAACATGTTCTATGTTCTCCAGACATTATGGTGTGCAGCAGCTTGTGAAACGGCCGGCACAGTAGAGACCTTTGTAGGTGAAAGTCACTGACTACACCCATAGGCTAGGTGGTGGGAAGGGTAGGGAGGCTGAGGGGCTGCCAGGAACACAAAGCCAAGAGGAGTAACCTGTGAGTAGGCGTCATCCCATCTTTGTCCTGTGTTTAGCCAGCCCGAGTCCCTCCCTAGCAGAGCTCCAGTGTGACTCAGGGAGAGCTTAGAGGCAATTCACAGAGGAGAGAGGGAGGTAGAGCTGGGAGCCAGCACTGCTGCGGTGTATTTCCAGTTTCATAAAGCAAAATTTAGAAGCCAGCATCCACATGTGTATTTGTGCACTTGCAAAAGCACTTGGGGTGGGTGAGAACTCACACTTTTTACTTTGGTGCACAAGAATGTATTTGACTAGTCTAAAAAATAAGCACATATTATTGTTGGTTTTTCCTTTCTGTGTGACGGTCCATCCATCCATCTATTGATCTATCTATATTGAGTCTTGTGTAGCCCAGGCTGGCCTTGAACTCTGTGTAGCCAAGGATGACCTTGAACTTCTGATCCCCGTACCTTAGACTCCCGAGTGCTGGGATGACACGAGGTGCTGGCTTGTCACCACCTCTTTAAATTAATTAATATTTTTTACATCCTGACCACAGCCCCTCCCCTCCCCGACTCCTTTATTCCTCTTCACAAAAGGGCAGGCGTCCCATGGCTAGCAACCAACCATAGCATATCAAGTTGCACGTCCTCTCCTATTAAGGCTAGATGAGGGAACCCAGTAGGAGGAATGGCTCCCAAAGGCAGGCAACAGAGTCAGGGACAGCCCCTGCTCCCACTGTTAGAAGTCCTATAAGAAGACCAAACTATTCTACTGTAACGTATGTGCAGAGAACCTGTATGGACCCAGGTTAGTTGATACTGTGGGTTTTCTTATGGTGTCTTTGAACCCTCTGCCTCCTACAATCCTTCCTTTCCCCTGTTCTGTAGGATTCCTCCAGCCTAATGTTTGCCTGTGGGTGTCTGCATCTGTTTCCATCTGTTGCTGGATGAAGCCTCTCTGATGACAATTGGGCTAGAGAGCAATCTATGAGTATAGCAGAATATCATTAAGAATCATTCCGTTGACATTGTTGTTGTTTTTATTATTATTATTATTTTGTCAGTCACGTTTGGTTCTATCCTAGTCTCCGGGCTCTCCAGCCTCTGGGTTCTGGCCCTCCAGGCAGTGTCAGAGGTGGGCTCCTTTTCATGGCGTGGCTCTCAATCTGGACCACTCATCGTGGCCACCCCACCCACGGCATCTATTCTGTTTCCCCTTCACAGAGAGGTCCACGCATCCCCTCCTTGTTACTTAGCTTCTCTGGGTCTGTGGGTCGTAGCATGGCCATGCTTTACTTTAGGGCTAATATCCAGTCATAAGTGAGTACACGTCATGATTGTCTTTCTGGGTCTGGGCTCCCTCACTCAGGGTAATGTTCTCTAGTTTATCCGTTTGTCAACAAATTTCATGATGTCCTTGTTTTTTGTTTCTTTCAAGAGATGTCCTTGTTTTAAACAGCTGAGTAATACTCCATTTTCTTTTGTTGTTGTTGTTTGGTTTTTTGAGACAGGGTTTCTCTGTGTAGCCTTGGCTGTCCTGGACTCACTTTGTAGACCAGGCTGGCTTGGAACTCACAGCGATCCGCCTGCCTCTGCCTCCTGGGTTCCATTTTCTTTATGAATAAAGCAGCTATGAACATAGCTGAGCAAGTATCCTTGTGGGCAGAGCATCTTTTGGGTATACTCCAAGGAGTGGTTTAGCTGGGTCTTGAGGGCAATCGATTACCAATTTTCAGAGAAGCCATCATACTGATTTCCAAAGTGGTCGTACAAGTTAGTACTCAAGCAACAAAACTGTAAGTGCTCTGGGAAATTTGGGCAGAACTTCTCATTTGCCCTGTTTTTTAGGCATAGTGTCACATTGTTAAAGTTCTCTACAAAGTTGGAGCTGGAAAGATGACTCAGAGAGTTAGAGCACCTGCTGCTTTTGCAGCGACCCAGGTTCAGTTCCCAGCACCTATGTGGTGACATCCAGTGCTCCCTTTGGCCTCCATGAACACCAGGCAGGCATGCAGTGCACATGCACACAGGCCAGCACCCATGTGTGCAAAATAAAAATCATTAAAAAAAAATTTTTTTTTTCCGAGACAGGGTTTCTCCGTGTAGCGTTGTCCCCAAACACCGAGAAAGGCTAGGTAATTTACTACAAGTGCAGAGCTGAGCTTAATCTTAGCCCAGCTGGTGGCCCACAGCCCAGATGTTCTTCCTAACACAGAGGAGAAGAAGGAGAAGAAGTGGGGGTAACACTAGCTAGAGTCCAGCTGCTGCTTACACTTAGAAGCCCTGCGACTTTGCAGAGCCTGGGAGCTGTAGCTCTCAATTTCCTCTAACGTGGAGACAATGGCCTTTCCTGATGGCTTTACCTAGCATAGCGACAGGGAGATAACCAAGCAGGATACTGAAGCCCCTGTCTCATGTAAAGGACAGAGTTCTCAGCAAAGGTTAGTGCCAGGGACCCTAATCAGCACCTGGCCTCCTGTCTCCCCCTGTCAGTCTCTTGGAAAAGGGAAGTGAGCCTGTGTTGAAATCTGTACATATTCCAACGTCTTTTTTATTTTATTTTGTTTTATTTTACGTGTATTGGTGTTTTGCCTGCATGCGTGTCTGTGTGAGGGTCAGATCTTGGAGTTATAGACAGGTGTAAATTGCCGTGTGGGTGCCGGGAATTGAACCCAGGTCCTCTGGAAGAGCACAGTCAGTGCTCTTAACCGCTGAGCAGTCTCTCCAGCCCCAAATGCCAATGATGGCGTAACCCTTTGCTCCCAGATGCCCTATGAAATGCCTTACTTGGAAATCTCGGTTTAGAGATTGTCATGAGCAGTTTCAGGCATCTGTTGCTTTGCCTCATTTTTAATTTTTTAATTTATTTATTTTTTATCTCTGAGTCAGGGTCTCATGTAGCTCAGGCTAGTCTTGAACTCACTATGTAGATGAGAGCGACCTTGGACGTTTTAGCATGTGTTTGTGAATGGTGTATGCCATATGCATACATTTGTGTGTAGGTGTGTGTACACATGTATACGTATGTGGAGGCCAGAGGAGGACACTGGGTACCTCCCTTTATCACTCTCCACCATGTATGTAGTGTAATCACTCTCCACCATGTGTGTATACTGTGATCTTCTCTCATGTAATTCAAGTTCCCCATCTGACTAGCTAGTCAGTGAGTTTATGGGATCCACCTGCCTCAATCTCCCAACACTGGAGATTACAGGGGTATATAGAATATGTATGACTCTTACATGAGTGCTGGGGATTTGAACTCAGGTCCTCTTGCTTTTGCAGCAAGTGCTCTTACCCACTGAACTATTTTCCCAGCCCCAACCCTGCCTTCTGTGCCCCCTACCCCCCCATCTCCAGCTCCGACATGCTACACCACACACTGCACTTGCCTTATGTGGTGCTATGGGTGGCAGCCAGGGCTTCCTGCATGCTTGGCAACTACTCTAGCAATTGAGCTGGAGTCTTAGCCCAGATCCACTCATTTTTAAACATTGTCTTACTATATAGACAAGGCTGGCCTCACATTTGTAATCCTCCTGCCTCAGCCTCCTAAGTGCCGGCATGACAGGTGTGTGTTACCACTTCCAGCCGTCTCATTCTCAAGAGAGTGAATGGGACGAGTGAAAACTTCCACGACCACACCCTTCCATAGTAAGTAGAAATGCCCACGTTGCCAGTGGCTTCTGTCAGTCCTGCCATGCCCGGCCTGCTCAGTTGGGCACGTCTAGTCTTGAATTTTTTTTTTTGTGCTTGTTCTTTTGGGATCAGGAGGTGGCACTGGGGTCAGGCACAGCCATGTGGGTGAGTAAGGCCCAGTGCCAGGCCACCAGTTCTTTCACTGGACATAGAGATTTTGGCTAGGGGACTTGGCAAGGTGGCATTCTCTCTGCTGATGGCATCTGCTGCCTCAGCCTGAGTTCATCCGTGGGAGGTGCTGAGCATCAAGGCCTTCTTCGTCCCCACTGAAGAATACTGAGGGTCCTCCTCATGGGTAGGACCACATGGGATGGTGGCCTAGGCCCTGGAGTCTGATCTGGCTCAGGCATGAGCTACGGGCCTGGTTTGGCTTGAGGTACCCATGTCTCTGTCTGCCTGAGTAGGTCTCTGTAGACTCATGTGATGTACTGTGTACCAGAGTGAGCACGTGACAGCCACGAGCTTCTGTCATAGCTCTTGGGAGTCCCTGTCTTATGGCAAGGTGTTCCAAAGACTTGTGAGAGAAACCACCTGAAGATGTGCTGCGCTGAGCCCTCCCTGTGATCAGTGGAGGGAGAGGAGAGAGTCTATGGTTGTGCCTAGCCAGAGCACCAAGACAACAGTGGATGGGAGCTGAATCCCAGGTGTGTGTGTGTGTGTGTGTGTGTGTGTGTGTGTGTGTGTGTGTGTGTGTAGTGAGGAGTTGAGAGGGAAGGGAACATCTAGAGTTCTCTGCTGACTCATGTAAGCCCCCACTGCCTCATGCACCGGCTGCCATGCCTTCCAAGCAACGATGGACTGTAGCCCCGCCCCCTGAACTGCGAGCCAGGATAAATCTCTCTTTCCGTTATATTACAGCAACCACAGCATTTGGAGGAGGACAAAAGCAAAGGAGCTTTAGGGCCGTGACTGCCTTGGCAGGACTGAAGATGTGCTAATGGGAGGCATTGCCCAACTAGACCTTTGGAGACAGCGAACCCTATAGAATTGAAACTCCCTACCCCTACCCGGAAGTCTCGTACTGTGGAAGGAAAAGGCTGGAGCCCTGCTACCAGCCAGAGGAGGAGCTTGTTTCCTGGGAAAAGATTCCATCTGGTGCTGACAACCTGCAGGACCCACCTAGGTCCAATAACAATGGGCCCATGGTGGGAAAGACCACACTTGACAGGCACTGCCTGGCTATGCATACTTTTTACCCGCTATTTCAACCTGAATCTCATGTCAGGACCCCAAAGGGGTGTCTTTCTGTTTGTTCCCCTTCAAGGTGGCCATATCGACTAAAGCTCCTTTTTCTGCTTTTCATTACTTCTTGTCTGTTTACTGGCCTATTGAGGACAGATGGCCACCACAGCCAGAACCCGACCCTAGTGACTCCAGGATGGCCGCCGGTTTCTAGTTTCCATGTCTCTTCTGAGAGGGATTCCGTCCCATGCTGACTCACACACCTGAGCAGGAGAGAAGGTTCCTCAACCTGCTTTTTCATTTGAATTTCTTGCCTGTCTATGGGCCAGGATCAACTTAAAATGTTGCAACTCATGACTGTAGTATCTGCATTGAGATAATCTTCCAGTTAGGATCCAGGATACCTGGGGAGCTTCAGAGAGCCCTGCCTTTTCTAGAAGCTTCCTCCTACACAGCTGGGGAAGATCTCTACATCTCTCCTTAGGTCAGTCCCCAAGGGGCAAGGATGGTGGCAGGGTGGGCTGTAGACAAGCTGGCGTAAGGTCGCGCTCCCCTGGCCATGCTCTTTGAACAGATCACTTAGCTGCCTGCAGAGGGGGGACCCCCCCCCCGCAGCTGTAAAACAGGAATTAAGAACATCTCCCCCACAAGGTCTTTTTGAAGGGTAAATGTCACACTGGATGTGAAAGCATTTGGTTTGTGGAAACCACACACGGATTACAGCAGCCAGCAGCATCCGAGTTGCTTCTCCGTGCCAGGCGACTTGCAAAACTCTATTCAACAACACTTCCTTTCCCTGGGGGCACCTACACAGTATCCGAAGGGATGGGCTTGTGTGCATCAACAGACAGTCAGTCAGGACGTTGTGTGAGAAAGGTGGCATTTGAAGCGTGCTCAGAAGGCTGGGATGGCCGTGTGACTATTTCTGGAGGGTCAGGTTCCTCCTGCCTGCAGACACCTCCTTGCCCCTTCGGAAGCTCCATCATCTTGTCGGGTCCTCTTTGACACATTTGGGTTTGCCATGAATTGGGATCAGGTCTGTATCTGTTGGTGTGGCTCTGGGGACCCTGTGTGATGCAGCTAGCTCTGGATGGTCCACTTGGTTTCTTCACTTCTTTTTTTTTTTTTTTTTTTTTCGGTTTTTTGAGACAGGGTCTTTCTGTCTTTCGGTGTAGCCTTGGCTGTCCCGGATGCACTTTGTAGGCCAGGCTGGCCTCGAACTCACAGCGACCCTCCTGCCTCTGCCTTCCGAGTGCAGGGATTGAAGGCCTGTGCCACCATTCCTGGCTCGGTTTCTTCACTTCTTGTACTGTCTGCTCCACCCACACCAAACTGATTTCCATTCCCCTTTGGCTACGCATGCATCTGCTTGTGCCTGGACACATTTCCTGGTGGCACCCCTCAGGACTTCTCTAGCGTGCTTGCACTGTGACCTTTGTCTATGCCGCCGGACTGAGGGCATCATGCCGAGGCTTGTGCTGCCAGCCTTGGGGTAGAAGCACCCAGGGTCATGCTTCTGGCAAGTTCTATCCTGCTCTCTAACTGATTTCTGATTGTCCTTCTTGTGGCTTTGTCATGAAGGAGAAAGACTGGCTGGGTGATGATGGGGAAAGGGGACAGTGATCCCCTCTGGCCACAGAGGGTTAGTAGACTCCTAGCACCATGGTCGTCTGTGAAGATGGGGACAGGAGACCGCAGGGCCTGGAGACTAGAGCAGACATGCAGAAGTGACCTGGCCTAGGGACTCTGTCCTCAAGTCAGGACACTCCCAGCCATTGTGAACAGTGAGTATAAGAGGCCATTCTCCGCAGCCAATCAGCATCAAGGTCTTGTCAGGGTTACTGGGTCATAAATCTGGCTACAAGCGCCTGCAGCCTTCTGTGTGCAAGGACCCAAAGCGGGCACTGGGGAGGCTGAGGCTCAGCAGCACGGGAGGGGTCATCCTCAGCCTTGGGGGACTTGGGCGACTTCATGAGAAAGTGACACCTGACCTTGAGCTTGAGGGGCTGGGAAGGGTTGAACGGCTGGGAAGAGGTGGACGCCATATCAGGTGAGGTGACCATAGGACCAGAGAAGCAGCAGTAGCGACAAGAGGGAGCGTGGCCGGGTGAGGGAGAGAGCAGAGAGCCTTGCTGTTGAGAGCGGGTGCCTCTGGGACAGGGAGGCAGTTCTGAGGGACAGAGGGAGCGAAGTGACCAGGCCTGCCCTGTGAGAGGCTCCCACGGCAGTGGGTAGAGTGGAAAGACTCTTCAGTATTGTTTGCTCATGGTTAGCTGGGCCTCCTCATAAGTAGCGGAGAAGTCAAGAGAGCTATGGTGAACCCCCCAGAAATGCCAGGTAGACACCACAGTACAGCACCAAAGGACAGGAAGTGCCAGTAAACACGTCTCCCCACTGTGGTGCTGGGCCTTGTGGGGGGTAAGAAGGAACTGTGCCACTGAGCTACACACCACCAGCTCCCTGGTAAATACTGCATTTTGTTTGAGACAGGGTCTCTCTCATACAGTCCATACAGCCAAGGATGACCTGAGTTCCTCCTCATCCTCCTGCCTCCAGCTTCCTAGTTCCAGGATTACAAGCATATGCTGCCAGACCCAGGTTTGACCCAGGGCCTCATGCATGCTGGCCAAGCACTCTACCAACGGAGTAATACCCCCAGATGCCAGTGAAAACACTTTTTGAGAGAATAAACAGAAGCCAGGCGTGGTGGCACACGCCTTAATCCCAGCACTCCAGAGGCAAGGCAGGTGGATCGCTGTGAATTCGAGGCCAGCCTTTTGAGAGAATAAACAGAAAAAAACCAATCAGTGACCACCCAGGAGTTTGCAATTAAGGGGCCTGTGGATTTGGAGCTGTGAGTGTGTTAAGTAAGGTGCAGAGTCCCCACATATGGGCAGGGGACCCTGGGAGTGAGTCAACGTCTCCCCTTGGGAACATCTGCTGGTGTTATCTGAAAGGCTCTAGCTCTTTGACTACCACCCTGCCTTCTTAGAATTTACGTTTGGGCCTGGAGAGATGGCCCAGCAGTGAGGAGCACTTACTATTCTTGCAGAAGCCCTAGGTTGATTGCCAGTACCCACGTGGTGGCGGCTTACAACCATCTATAACTCCAATTCTAGGAGATATAATACATTCCTCTGGCATCTGTGGGCACCAGGCACATAACACAGCACACTTACATACATAAAATAAAAATAAATAACGTTTAAGAAAATTATGTGCCAGGTGGTATCCCAGGACTGTAAGGGGCCTTAGAGTTGTCTTGTTCCTTTTGTAGGTGAGAAGCACTGGTGGAATTTCTCTGGATGTCATGGTCGAGGGAGCTAAACAGCCTCCTCTGGTGTGATGCTCCCTCTCGGCTGCTCCAGCGTGTCTGGGGTCCAGATGTCCAGGCCACCGGCTTCTGGCCCTGTCACGCCCGGCCAGGCTGGAGCTGAACTGAACCTGCCTTGCACTCAGCCTTATTTTTTGCCCTTCTCGTCCCTCGCAGATTGATAAGTACCTGTATGCCATGCGGCTCTCTGACGAAGTTCTGATAGATATCCTGACGCGTTTTAAGAAAGAAATGAAGAATGGCCTCTCCCGAGATTACAATCCGACAGCCTCGGTCAAGATGTTGCCGACCTTTGTGCGGTCTATTCCTGATGGCTCAGGTGAGTGTCTGCGAGGTCAGGCTCCGTGGGCTGGACGTCGTCCTGGGAAACCATCCTTCCAATGGGTGTTTGCTCATTTGGTCCTTTTTACTCCTTCACCATTCAGTCCATCTGTTCTCCAACTGATCTGTCTGCCATCTTGCCTGGTTGTTCTCGAGTTGATCCATCTTTTCCCTCCATCCTTTTGTCCACTCACCTACTTACTCACCCATGTGTCCTCTCATTGATCTCCCTACTCACTCCTCCTTTCTCTCCACCCACCCACCAACCCACCCATTTGCCCATCCATTCCCTCCTTCTCCCTCTATCCATACAGCAACCATCTGTCATATGTCTGCTGGGCATTTACCATGTGCCAGGGCACCAGTGATACCACTTTGGACAATGCTGACCTACCCTCATGGGCAGGGCAACGTGGCATTTTGAAAGTGTTGCATTTGGGGTTTGCAGGGGCTGTGTGGATTATTTTACATCTCTAGAGGAAACCAATGGTTCGTTGTAGGAAAATCGCAAGCGCTAGGACAGTCTTCCCTTTGGTGGCCCAGATAAGCAGCACGCCCAGTGGCCAGGTTAGTCTTGGACTCAGAGGTGGGACATTCAGTTCCCCGCTTGAACAAATTCCCTACAAATAAATGAAGCTAGCCCCCAAGAAGTCTCCTCCCAGACTACAGTCTTGTGGCTCCCTTGGCGGACTCCCTGAGGACTGACAGCGCTGCTCTCCAGGGAACTGGCGTCTGCTCTTCACTGCTCTTCACTGGCCAAGTGGAAGCTGGGCGACCACAGCCTCATTTGTTCAGTGGGCAGAGAATTTTGCCCAGCCAATTCTCAGTTAACTGCTAGTTTGCGTGAGTGGATGCTGAAGCCACCGTAGCACTGGGATGGGGTTTACCTACACTATGCTGCAAGGGGAGCTATATCACCGGAAGTCATTTCTTTTTTGAGTTTACTCCTATGAGTGTGGCCTCCACACTTCCGAGATTGCTTTCCTGCTCTGGAGGCCCAGATTTTCAGTCTTGTCTGGAGACTTTAAGAGGCAGCTTGTGTGCTGATGTCAGCAAAGCCGCATCTTTTACAGTTGTTTTTCCCAGCAGAGGGCAAGGGTTGGCCTTGCTGTGTGTGCAATCTGGCTGGAGCTGGGATAGTCCTGGCCATAGATGGCCTTGGGGATGTCCTCAGTGAGTCTTGGGCCCACTTACCACTTGTGCCGTCTGTCCTGTTTTGTAGGTGGGGTTCACTATGTACACACTGGCATCTCTCTATCTCAGATGTTTCTTTGTTCAGGAATTGAACTGTCTCCACTCAGGACCATTTCTCTCGTCAAGGGCTAGTTACTCACAGTCGAGCTTTCGAAGTGGTTCTGGCCGGCCTGATGACCCTGGCTCCTGTGCCCTGAGTGTGTCGCGGTGCCTGTGGCTGGGGAAAGGAATCCCTTATATTCAGTCTCACTTTTTTTAGTCCTCGATGGACCCACAAAGGATCTCTCCCTTGTATGAGCCGAGTTCAGTGCAGCCTTTCACATTAGTGTGGTGAGGGAAGGGAGGGAGTGGCAAGTGGCCTGGGCTTGGGAACTTGGAAGGTCACCTGGTCCTGTGTTACCGTGGAGGAGGTAGGAGAGAGGAAGAGGAGGAGGAGGAGGAGGAGGAAGAAAATGTCTCTGACTTTTATTTCTGAACTTGCATCTCCCACCAACACCTTTTCAGTACCTTTAGATCAAGCAATACCCCTCCCCACTTTTTTCACCATCCATTTCCAGGGTTGAAGGTCTCACAGTGGGACACTAGTAACCTAGCTGTCTCCCCCCTTTAATATGCTTCCGGACAAGGCCACTCATTTGGAAAAACCCCATTCTCTAGTTCCCCCTTGGAGGCCCAAGGTAGATACTAAAAGCCCTAAGCAGCCCTGCATGAAAAGGATCTGTTTGCTTTAGTACAGCCGCCTTCCCCCAAATCTGCTTCCAAGGTTCTTTCATGTGGAATCACTCTTTTCTTTTTTTTCAAAGTCTGAAAACTACATTGTTTTTTGTACAGCATTCCCATCTTTTTTTTTTTTTTTTTTTCCTTTCTGTTATTTGCAACTTATAATTAGCCCAGTGGCATTTTTTTCTTCGTTAATGATTCATCAAATAATGGTGAGTCTCAAAGTCAATGGTATCTTTAAAGTGTGACGAGTCACACAGCTATGCACCCATGTTAGGACATAGCTGCAGGGTTTGAGGAATCTGAGCCAGCAGCCTGGGCCCTAGGCGTCCTTTGTCCCTTCCTTGTTTCCTCTGGTGCTGATGGGATCAAGTGTTGGGGCCTCTGAGGAGCACGAGTCAGTACTGACAGCAAAAAGAGAGAGGAGAGGAGAAGGCGCCGACAAAGACTTGAGAACCAGTCCTTGTCATTTGTCCTAAGGGATGCCGGCCATATTGGGTTAGCGCCCCACACTGGTGACCTTCTGATCACAAAGACCCCATTCCCACATTGACTCCTACTCACAGGTGGCAGCACTGACCCCTGAACACAAACATTCAAAACGCCATGAACCTGTGGGTTTTTCCTCCCAAAGATAGCTTTGTCTGTCAGTCAGTCAGTCAGTCAGTCAGTCTGACTATCTGTCTATCTATCTATCTAGACAGGGTCTCACTGTGTAGCCTTAGCTGATCTGGAACTTGTTATATAGACCAGGCTGGCCTTGAACTCACAAGATCCACTTCCCTCTGCCTCCAGTTCTGGGATTGAAGGTGAGAGCTAGCACATGCTCTTTCCTTTCCTTTTTGAGAGAGTGTCTGAGACCGCACTGGCTGCCTTAGAAGCTGTATCTGAGGGTGACTTGAAGTTCGGGTGCCATGCGGGTCCCAGCTTTCCCAGCTGGTTCTGGGGTGGGGTAGGGTTTAGGATGAAGATTGCCGTGGGGGCTGGCTGGCCTATAGCTCACTTCCTAGAGCAGGGCACTTCAGGAAGGCGCTTTCTGTTTGTCTTGTATTGCAACGCAGGCTGGGGCTCAGAGGCACCTGCCCCCATGTTTGCTTTCCATTATATTCTGGTAATAATGACCATCATTAGAAGCGCATGAGATGCGGGACCCTTCAGAGCTCTGCTTAATGAGCCTTCTCTTGAAGCCTGCCTCCCTCCCAGCAGTACGGCGGGGAATGCCGGGAGGGGTTAGAGTTGGAGGCCCCTGCAGTGGGAAGGCAGATCTATAACTAAAGATACAAAGAAGTAGCTGGAAGGAAGCCCGCTGCTGGTGCAGGAAGCTGAGCCTTGAAGTAGGAGGAGGTCAAAAGAAATAAGATCCAAGCCAGTGGAGAGGTCTCCAGCATCCTCACTCACTCTAATGACCTTGGAGATATTACCTCAGCCTCAGGCTCTGTTGCCTCCCCTGTAAAATGGGTATGAGGGAGTCTGATGACTCATAGTTACAATCCCAGCATTTGGGAAGGCTGAGGCAGGAGAATTGCCATGAGTTCCTCTATTTAACAAAAAAACAAAAACAACAACAACAAAAAAATTACCGATTAGCTAAGGGGTGGTGGCAGAGGCAGGTGGATCTCCGAGTTCAAGGCTAGCTTGGTCTACAGAGCGAGGTCCAGGATAGCAAGGGCTGCACAGAGAAACACTGTCTTAAAAAAAACAAAACAAAAACAAAACGAACGAAAAAAGGGCCAGGCGTGGTGGCGCACGCCTTTAATCCCAGCACTTGGGAGGCAGAGGCAGCTGGATCGCTGTGAGTTCGAGGCCAGCCTGGTCTACAAAGCGAGTTTAGGACAGCCAAGGCTACACAGAGAAACCTTGTCTGGAAAAACCAAAGAAGAAGGAGAAGAAGAAGAAGAAGAAGAAGAAGAAGAAGAAGAAGAAGAAGAAGAAGAAGAAGAAGAAGAAGAAGAAGAAGAAATTGATTGAACCAAATAAAATAATGAACACAAAATGGAGGGCATGATTTGACTGCTTCATAAAAGGCAGGCTTGGGGGGCAGGGCCTTGGAGCATGTAGGCATCGCCCTTATGCTCTGTAGTTAATCAGGAGGGCCTTTCTAAGCAGCGTTCCCAGCTATGGGACCCTGTCGTGGGGCAGTGTAAGCCCAACCCCTGGAAGTAGGTTGAAAGTGGTTTTAGAGGTGGCTGGTATGGCTGGTGTTGTGGAAGGAGAGGAAGGGGGAGGGGGAAGCACAGCCAACAGCCTCTCACCTCCACCCCTCCCAACTGGTCACAGAGGCCAGGTGAGTCTGAAATGGGCCTGTCAGTGCTCCGGAGTCTGAGCACCAGAGTGGAGGCAGGAAGATCAGAAGTTCAAGGTCATCTTCAGCTGCAGAGCAAGTTCAAGGCAAGACTGTGCTGCGTGTCACCTTGTCAGAGGCGAGTGGGGAGGAGAGGATGGATGGATGGATAAGTAGGTAGATAGACAGACAGACAGACAGACAGACAGACAGACAGAGACAGACAGAGAGGCAGGCAGGCAGGCTGGTGCATGCCTATAATCAGCTACTTAAGAGGCTTAAGCACGAGGATACTGAGTCTAAGCTAAGGAAATGCCAGGCATCCAGCAGAGCTTACCAAATGCCCTGTGGCACTTACCTGAAGTCATTTCTCTTTGTTCCTGGCCTGGCAGAGTATGAGAGTAAATAGACCTTGTGAGTGACCTAGGTAGTACCAGCTGAACCAGCTCAAACCACTCCAACTGTCTGCTGTCTGCAGTCTCTGCTAAACAGGGCAAGCAGGTGAAATTGCCCTGTTTCCAGCTTGCTTACCATTTACCCAGGTGAAGAAGACATTAAAAACAAACAAGTGAGCATCAAATATGTGAGAAGGAAGGGTTCCCCCTGGCCACTGGTAGGAGCGCTTGCTTGCAGCTTCCTTCTCTGTAAGCTGTGGCTTGGACTTAAAATTTTTTCCAGCATTCCCTGGGCTGTCAAAGTGATTTTCAAATAGGTGGGGTGACCTCTTTTTCCTCAGCCACCACACAACACAGTTCAGATGGAGTCAGGGTACACCACAGTTAGGGAGGATCCTGCTTCAAGAGAGACCCCTTGGCTCTCTCAGCAGCCACCTGTGAGGTACCTCACAAATCCATCACTGTCATCCAGCTTGTTTTTTTTAAACTCTATCCTGGCTGTGTCACTGTCATCCTTTCTTCTCTCAGCTGAGTTGCCTGGAACCTTCCTGACCTGAGCCAAAGACTGAGTGGAGATGGGGGTGAGAGCAGGACAGGGTGGGGTGGGCCAGCCCAGGGTGCCTGGCTTCTTCTTAGCCACCACTGGGGCGTCAGTGACAGGAACCCTACTTGGTTTTATTCGTCTCTACATGAGACCCAGTTGACAACTAAGAATTTTCCCAATGATAACAGTTGATAATGATTCAAATATAAGTATATATTCACTGTATAAAAGAGAATATTATATTTTGGTAGGAAAGAAAAATTACTTCAAGAATAAAAATAAAGTTGGGTATGGGGAAAGCCGGGCGTGGTGGCGCAAGCCTCTAATCCCAGCACTCGGGAGGCAGAGGCAGGCGATCACTGTGAGTTTGAGGCCAGCCTGGCGTACAAAGCCAAGGATACACAGAGAAACCCTAACTCAAAAACAAAACAAAACAACAAAAGCTGGGTATGGTGGTACACAGATTTAATCCCAGCACTCAGGAGGCAGAGGCAGGTGGATCTCTAGGTTTAAGGCCAGTTTGGTCTACATAAAGAGTTCTAGGCCAGCCAGGATTACACAATAGGACCCTGTTTCAAAACAAAACAAAGGAAAATGCAAAACAAATAAATATACAGGGAGACAGAGACATACTTTCATGGTCAGTTGATTTCTGGCAGGGGTGCCAAGGCTATTCAGTGAGGAAAAAGAGTCTCTTTGGGCAGCGAGGCAAGGACCCTGAGTGTCCACAAAGACCGAGTTGTATCCTTACCTATCACCACATACAAGACGTTAGCTCCAAGTGGATCAAAGACCTAAGTGTTTGAATGCTTGGTTCCCCAGTTGGTGGAACTGTTTAGAAAGGATTAGTAGGTGTGGCCTTGTTGGAGGAGGCGTGTCACTGCGGGTGGGCTTTGATGTTTCAAAAGCCCCAGTCTTCTCTCTGCCTGCTGCCTAGTGATAAGATATAAAACTCTCAGCTACTGCTCCAGTGCCATGCCTGTTTGCTTCCTGCTATGATGACTAACCTTCTAAAACTGTAAGGAAGCCCCAATTAAATGCTTTCTTTTATAAGAGCTGCCTTAGTCGTGGTGTCTCTTCACAGCAATAGAACAGTAACTAAGGCAACCTCAGGCAAACTAAGCAAGTGCTCCACTATTAAGCCTCATCCCTGGCCTTGCATTAATCAGTCAATCAATCAATTAATTAGTTACTGCATAACATGCTTGTGGAGGTCAGAGGACAACTTCTGTGAGTCTTTTTGCTCCTGGTATCTTGTTGAAGCCATCTCTCTCGTTTCTTTTGCTGCATTCAAAAGATGGCCCCAGTGCTAAGTTTCACACTTGGTATGTCTTGCCAGAGCAATGGGGGTGGGGGGGGGGAACCAACAAGGAGTAACTGGAGCTTTGGGCAAGCAGTGATTGGCATCTGAGCCAACATGGAAGGAACCCCGGGGCATCGGATGGACCTCAGCTCAGGCTTTCTCCGTGCTGAGGTACTGTGCAAGCTGGATGTAGCGACACTCACCTTTAATCCCTGCAGTTAGGAAGCTCAGGCAGGAGGATCAGGAGACTGAGGTGATCTTCAGCTATCTAGTGATGTTGAGGCTAGCCTGGGCTATATGTGAGGACCCCCCCACCCCCTCAACAAAATGAAAAAGCCAATATTGTGTGGTCTTTATTTATGGGTAGCAATGCAGAAGGCGGGATCGAGCTCTGTGGCTCATTCAGTGCCTCTTCGTCCGGGGCCAGGCAAGGGGAGCGTGCTTTCTGCCTAAGATGCTGGACGGGGACAGATAGGGCCAGATCCGGAGGATAGGCACCTCCCGTGGTCTTCTCATGCTTGACTCTGACACCTGCTTTCTCCCTCGTCAGAAAAGGGGGATTTCATTGCCCTGGACCTCGGCGGCTCTTCCTTTCGAATCCTGCGAGTGCAGGTGAACCACGAGAAGAACCAGAATGTCAACATGGAGTCCGAGGCCTATGACACCCCAGAGAGCATCGTTCACGGCAGTGGAAGCCAGGTGGGTCCTTCCTTGCCCTCCTCATCCCGCTCCGGCAAGCAAGGATCCCTTGGAGCACCTGCAGGGGCCAGGACTTCTGAAAACTGGTGTCCTGGGCCCTGGCAGGTCTGTCATAAGAGTGTCGATTGTAAAAGGCTCTCAGGGGAGCGATGAGGCAGCTGTTTGGGTCTGGGTTGTGCCTGAAGAGGCGTACACATCTGGCTGCGGTGTACACATCTGGCTGCAGCGTAGCGGTGATGGTGGGGTATGTGTGAAGGCTGTGGGGAGGTTGCAACCTCAGCACAGGCTTAGCCCACCCTGTGAGTAGGAATGCCCCTCTCTCAGGCCACCGGCTTCTTCGCCCACTCACCGGAGGCCAGGCCCTGTGCAGTGGCTCTCAGATTGGCAGATCTGGAGCTCCGTACTCTGACATAATGGTGTGCACACACCCTTGGCACAGCAAACAAACACCACAGACTTAACTTTGCTTTGGAACTGGCCATCTCTCTTCACATTCTCACACGAAGCTTTTACTCCTGTCCCCGGCCCTTGAGCAAGGGTCATCCTTCCCAACCAAAGGACGTGTGTATACCTGGAGAGGACCTGTTTTGTGATGTGTGGTGCGGTTACCAATCTCCCCAGGACCCTGGAACTAATAGGTCCAGGCAGTACCTTCAGGATTTTTTTTTTTTTTTTAAATCTCTGGGTTTCCCTCAGCCTGTCACATGTCCATTACTCTTATGGAGAAACATCCCACTTGTGCGCCCACCCACACTCCATGCGGGGGCCATCATGGTCTTGGTGCTGTCGAAAACTTGCCAGATTTCTGCTGGGGAAGGTGTAGGTTCATGGTGAGGTTTCTCGAGTTCTCTAGAGAAAGCAGTGGTTCCGGAGTGGATCGTGAGGTTGAGGCCCAGAGGCCTTGTCTGTAGGATTCTACCTGGTGCCTACGTTACTGTGGGTGAGAGTTGGAGCACCCTACCCAGATAATCGCCAACCCTGGCCTCAAACTCCGCTCCTCGGATTCAGAGTTCTTTCCCAAAACAACACAGTGGGCCCGGAAGGAAGGACGCCGTGTCTGGAGTGGGCAAAGCCACCTTCTGGCTAGCCACGGAGGCAGGCGAGCCACTCGTTAGCTGCTCCTGCCTCTCCCTTGGGCCTTGTAGAAGCAGGACTTGTCTAGGGGTGCCTCTCTCCCAGGATGCATCTCCTCTGCCTCTGTCCCCAGTTTCCCTGCTTATTCCCAGGATCATTTTGCTTCTGGCCATTTGTCCCTTCGCCCCTTCTAAGTCATCTAAAAAGACGACGGTGGGGGTGAGATGCTTATGTGCAAGTAGCTGGCGTATAAGCGCTTCATATGTAGTGACTCACTTAGTCGTCATGGCAACCCTGCGGAGTAGATATTGCTGTGTCCATCTTACACATAGGCAAGGTGTTCAGCAGCTGTACAAATTCTGACATTTCTGAGGCGGTCTCACACTGGAAATTACAGTTTCAGCTACTAGAACCTTTTTTAAAAAAAAAAAATTATTTAATTAATTTATTTCTTTACTTATTTATTTTTAAAGCAATGATCCACTATGTAGCTCTGGCTGTCCTGTCCTGGAATTCACTTTGAAGACCAGGCCCACCTCAGACTCACAGAGATCCTCCTGCCTCTGCCTCTCCGCGCTGAGATTAAAGGCATGCGTTACTACATCCAGCAAAAAATTTAAATGTGTAAATGTGTGGCTTGTGTGAGCATATGGCACGTGTGTGTAGGTGCCCTAAGAGGCCAGGAAAAAGGTACTGGGCCCCAGGAACTGGGGTTACAGGTGTTGGGAGCTTCCTGATATGGATGCTGCCAACCAAATTTCTGTTCTTTGGAAGAGCAACAAGTGGGTTTTTTTTTGGTTTGTTTTTGTTGCTGTTGTTGTTTTCTCAAGACAGGGTCTCTCTATATAGCCTTGGCTGTCCTGGAACTTGCTCTGTAGACCAGGCTGGCCTCGAGTCACATTGATCCTCCTGCCTCTGCCTCCCAAGTGCTGGGATTAAAGGTGTGCGCCATTGCCGCCCAGCCTCCAGTTTAGATTTTTAATGATAAGAAAATGTGGTGGTGGATAGGATCTTAGCTCAGGGTGTGAGCAGGGAGGGAAGATGGACAGGGATGAGGTCCGAACATCTGCAGCATTCTGGAGTTAGCAGTCGGCTGCTATCGAGTGGCCCATCTCCTGAGATCCCTGACCCACCTCTTCCATGGAGCTCCGTGGTGACCCAGGCCCTCATGTTACTGGGAAGCTTGCTCAGACTCACAGGCTAGGAACAGTGAAGTCTCCAGGGTCTGAATCTTGTGGGATTCTCACCCTCTGTGATGTATAGATGTTAACCTAAGAGATGAGCACATGCTCTGTTCACCCTGTACCCACCCCCACCCCGGCCTCCCTTTCTCCCCTCTCCCCTACACGGTATTTCAAAAGCCTCCTGCAGTTTTAAGCTTTATGATCTCAACAACTACAAGGCAACATTGCTAAAATACGAGTCAGGTAACTAGGGAGACAGCTCAGCAGTAATCGCTGTTGCCGCACAAACGTGAGGACCTGAATTCCGATCCCAGCACTCACATAAAAAGCTATGTGCGGCTGTCCAATGGCTACAACCCCAGGACTCTCAGATCACGAAGACAGGAGCTTGACCTGAGGGTCACCAGCCCAGCCCCAGATTCAATGAGAAGCCTTGTCTCAAGGGGATAAAGCAGAGAGTGATAGAGCAGGACACTGGATAGTTTCCTCTGGCCTCACTGATGAGCACTGGGACACACGCATTGATAGACATACACACACACAGAGACACACACTTAAATAGTTTTTAGAATTTTGAATAGTAATGAAAGGTTTTTTGGTTTTTGTTTTGTTTTGTTTTCCATTATTTGTCCTGTTAGTTAGTTAGTAGGACTGAGTCCTGAGTCTATAGTGTGTGTGTGTGTGTGTGTGTGTGTGTGTGTGATGTGTATTGTACAAGTTGTGTGGGTGCTCATACATGTGTGAGAGCGCAAGTATAGAGGTCGGAGTTTGATGTCAAGCAGTGATCTTTCTCCAACACTCTCTACATTATTTGTATGAGACCGATTTGGGTTCATTGAACCCGAAGTTCACTGGCTGGCTAGGAAGCTGCTCCTGTCTCTTCTGTTCGCCACCAGCACCAGGGCTGCAGGATGCTACCTCGCCTGGCTGCTGTTCATCCGCACCTGGGTCTCCAGACTCAGGTCCCATGCCAGCATGGAAGGCACTTTGCCAACTAAGCCATCTCCCCACCCCTTAAAAAATTTACTTTTCTTTGGTGTATGTGCGTGTGTTTCTGTGTAGGCACACACATGTCACAGTGTGCATATGTGGAGGCCAGACGACAGCTTGTGAGGATTGGGTCTTGCCTTCCACCGTGTGGGTCCCAAGTGTTGAACTCAGGCTGTCAGGCTCAGTGGGTAGTGTGGACCTGCTGAGCCATCTCGTTGGCGGAGAAATGTGTCTTTGTTTATTTACTTTAGCTCAGGCTGGCCTGGACCTTGCAATATAGTCCAGACTGACCTCAAACTCCCCATCCTGTCTCTGCCTCCTAAGTATGAGATTATAAGCATGAGTTATTACACCCAGCTTCTGTGTGTATTTTAAAAATAGTGAGCATGTTGTCAGGAAGATGGTAGGAATTATTTATTCATCCATTTGTTTATCTTGTGGAACTGGGGATTGACTCCATGGCATTGGAGATGCAAGACAATGCTCCATCACTGAGCTGCATCCCAAGGGCATTTCTTTTTACTTTAGAAGACAGGGCCTCTCTTAAGATGCCTAGGTTGGCCTGGAACTCACTGTGGCTCAGGCTGGCCTGAGACTCTGGATCCTCCTCCCTCAGCTAAGGTCATAGGTCATAGGTGTGCATCGGTACCCTCCCAGGGCAGCTTGGCCTGCTCAGCCGCTGTGGCAGGGATGCGTCCGGCTATCTGTGGGTTACTGGTGTGGTCCTATTGCTGCAGCCAGCCACTTGAGACCCCACACCCTGCCTGCCCTTCCTTCTGCTCACTTACAACAGGTGTGCCTGGCGCCCCAGGTGCAGATGGCATAAGGCTGGAGGACTGACTTAGTCATGGGTTTGTACCCATCTGAAGTAGGTCACAGGAAGCTTAGCCTGGTTTCTCCAGGGAGGGTGGTCACGTGTCGACTCAGTCAAAGATACTGCTGCAGCATAGCCCGAGTAATAGTGACTCAGGACCAAGTCAGAACAGACTGGGTGTCCCCCTAGCCCCAGCAGTGAGTCAGGTCCCCTCTAAAGTTGGGTCAAGGTGACTGTGGTTTGGCACTTTGACACTGTCCTCTTCTGGACTCTGAACTCTGTGGCTGTGTTTCCAAAGGCACACTACTGTCATGAGTGTGCAGGCAGAAGCCAGGAGATAGGCTTCTGGTTCTTTCTAGTGGTTTCCTGCAGTGTGTATATACCTAATGAGTCAGAGCCAGCAAGCTTGCATGGCAGTGTCGGATGTACCCTGTGGGCTATTCATAACATGGCGTGTTCATCCAGTAGTACAGTGATGACCAGAGACCGTTCTTTTTTATTTTTGGCTGCTCTGGAACTCCTTCTGTAGACCAGGCTGGCCTCGAACTCACAGCGATCCACCTGCCTCTGCCTCCCAGGTGCTGGGATTAAAGGCATGCGCCACCACCGCCTGGCAACTTTTGTATTTCTTGGCAGGGTATTATTGGTGAGAGCCCTGTGACCTCCACACTTAGGATCCATGCATCTTAGGGCGTGTTCATTTTTCCTTCAGCAGGTAAAGCGAAACCACAATGCTTTGATGGTTGTTTAGCCATGGAGCTGCCAAAAGATTTCCTAGCATAGACTCTGGAAGAACAACTGATGTTCTCAACCGCTGAGCCATCTCCCCCAGCCATAGGATATACTCTGTCATCTCAAGGAGCCGCCAGGTCATTCCTCCTGGACAGCTGATGGAAACCTATGGCCAGTGTGTCATGGAAGACACTCTCTTAATTCTCTGTGTCTCTTAAGTTTCCCTCAGTGCCTGGATGACCAGTGTCATGACCTGAGGGCCCATGTCCTTTGGAGGGCTGGAGATGTTCTGCGAGAGCCGCACACATCACATCATGATTGGGAACAGAGTCCCTTCCCCCTCCCCTGCCCCCACCCCCAACCTGACGTCCCTTCTCTGTGCCTTCTAGCTTTTCGATCACGTCGCTGAATGCCTGGGAGACTTCATGGAGAAAAGAAAGATCAAGGACAAGAAATTACCCGTGGGATTCACGTTTTCTTTCCCCTGCCGGCAATCCAAAATAGACGAGGTAAGGATGCCTTGGCAATATGGCGGTCAGGCTCTCACGTTTCCCTTGGCTTATAAGTGGCTCCCAAGCCTCATGGCTTCTGGAATCATTTGCAGGGTTGAATGCATCCCAGGCCACCCTCTGAGTGGTAGCCTAAGATGACTTTGAACTCATGATCCTCCTACCTTTACCTTTACAGTGCTAGGATTACAGATGTGCACCATCATGCCTGGTGTCTGTGGTCCCCGGGATCGAACCCAGGACCTAGTGCATGCTGGGCAAGCACTCTCCTCCTGGCTGAGCCATGTCCCCAGCCTATCCTTTAGTGTCAATTACTTTAGTTGACCGGTGTATTTTTAGAGACCAGTTATGGTGCTCGTAGCCACCACTTAGAAGGAGCCATTGATGGAGCCGTCATAACTGAGCAAGATGAGACTTGATGGCTGTGATTCTTCATCGGGGTTGAGGCGTGTGTTAACCCGGAAGCCATACAGCGACTGCGAGTCGGGGCAGGTGCCGTACCTCAGGAATCAGGCTCTTTTCTGCCTCAGGGGAAGCCTTGGATTCCCTCGTTGAACTCACCAGGTCCCTGACTTGCCTCACAACCTTCCTTAATTACTCATTTGCTCACTCCTGCATCTGTTTGGAAAGGATGCTCTCAGCTCCGCCACATGACAATCCTGTGCCTCAGAGAGCTGCAAGGCTGTGGAGAAAATAGATGTAGACTATTCCTTTCTCTGTGTGAAGAGACAGAACCTCCCACTCCCGCCACCCCTACACCCATGGATAAACAAACACCAAGAATGCTCAGAGATAGCACTGAGGGTCCAACAGGCTGTGTTTTTATATGCAGGGCACAGCTAAAACATAACCCGACATTCTGTGAGTTAAGTGCTTTTGAGTCCCACTTATGGATGGAGAAACTGAGGCTTGCCTGCAGCCCAGGAGGCAGCAGAGCATGTGTTATCACACTAGTCTACTTTGCTGCAGTACTTGGGCTCCGGGTGTCTTGCATACTTGTAGGCGGTCCCTTTGTTGATAGGGTCTGAATCGCTGCCGGGGCTGCTTCTCTTGATGAGGGTGGCTGTATGTACGTGTGACTTGCGGAATCAGCAGCAAGGGTTTGCAGAGCCCGGAGATCAAGCCTTTCATCTTAGGGTGGAGAGCAGAGGCCTCCATAGGCTGACAGAGATTACGCATGATAGACCCTGGAGCAGTAAACCGGGTCTCACCTTGTGTTTTGCGCCTGCTCCCTTGAGTGCCTCTGAGATGTTTCTGTCCCAGATTTTCTTTATCTGAGACTCAAGTAATCTCATCTAGACACCGGAGATATCTGACCGTTCAACACCTTCAAGGTGTTCAGACCAGGTGGGCCTCTCTAGAGTACCTCTCCCAGCCCCTCCTCGAAGCTTCGTCATTGTGCTGCGGTAGTGTGGGAGAAAGGTCCTAAGCCCCCAGAAGATACCTAAAACTATAGATCATGCTGAACTATGCACATATATGTTTTCTCCTTTATGTTCACACCTTTGATAAAGTTCAGTTTGTACATTTAGCACATTAACTAAGTCTATAACTAGTGATGGAGCAAATCTTAACAGTTTACTATAATAAGAGTCACGTGATGATAGCTTCTCAAAAATCCCAAATCGCTGGGCTGGGATGTGACTTAGTTCAGTTCTTGCGTGCATGCACAAAGCCCTGGGTCTGACCCCCAGCACTACATAAGTAGGGTGTGATGGCATATGCCTGTAAGCCCACCATAGCCATGACCCAGCCAGCACTCAGGGGTGGGGGTGAGGGCAGGAGGATCAGAAGCCCAAAATCATTCTCAGTTACATAACCAAAGTGGATCTCATGAGACCCTGTCTCAAAAAGTCAATTACTCTTCAAGACCTGGCAGTTGATCAAATAACCGAAATGGCCACTAAGTGACCAACATGATGACTAAGTGTTTAATAGGCACCGGGCCAGGCCCTGAGAGAGAGTGGCTAGCACGGCTAGCAGATATGACCTGGCTTCCAGAAAGCAGTCTTTGGTGGGAGGAAGATGTGGCAGGAGACACATCCTCCTGGGAGCAGGAGCCTGCAGGATGAAACAAATGTGGGGGTGGGGCATTGTGGGCAGAGGAGGAGCCAAACGTGTGGCTTACCTACCAGCAGTGACTCACTCACGGGGAAGGGTTCAAGGCTGGGACCTCCATTGCCCAAATCTAGGGCAACTCCATCATCTTCAAGCGGGAGCTTGGAGAAAGGACTGAGTCTCGAGCCACCTAGTCCATGTTCTTCCCACAATACCACATTTGTTTGTCTCATGGGGGCGGGCGGGCGGGGGGGGGGGGCACGAGGGGAAGAAAGCAGCGTCCAGGGTTAGTCATAGCTGCTTCAGAGTGAAGGATCAAAAACTCAACCAGGGTTCACCCACTCCTGGCTCTGCACGGCTCTCGGTGTGAGGTCAGGCCCCTCTTTTTTACATTAGCCCTAAGAGGATGGCTGGGCTTGGCAGCCATCAACCTCCACCTGCTGTGTCTATAGCAACCCCCCCCCCCCCCCCCCGAGAAAGAGCAAGCCAAGTAGAACTGTTTTATTTTAAAAGGCGATGTGTATAAACCATTAATAGAAAGTGTAATACAAAAGCTAAGTCCAGACTCAGGCACAGTCCCTGGGAATTTAGCCTTGCCAGGGTCTCTCCTGCTTGATGTTGCTCCACCAACGTGCAAACCAAGGTGGACTCTTACTATCCAAAGGGTGGACACATCTCTTACAGATAGGAGTGTGAGGTCCCAGAAGGCACAGGTCCCATTAGCCAACAGGATTCCTTCAGCCCCACAGCCCTGCAAGAGTTCTCTTAGCACTTGATTGTCTTGTTTAGCTTGTACACTGAGGCCTGGCTGGAAAGTTAAGGTGAATAGTCAGGTCTTACTGGTTTCTTTTGCTCTTGCTCTCTCTCTCCCCCGTTATTATTGTTATTATTATTATTTTAGGTGGGGGCACACGCGCGCGCGCGCGCACACACACACACACACACACACACGACTATCCCCACAGAGGTCAGAAGAGGGTGTCAGATCCTCTAGAACTGGAATTCTAGGTGTTGGTGAGCCACCCAGCATGGGTGCTAGGAACTGAACTCCGTCCTCTGCTCTTAGCTGCTGAGCCATCTATCCAGCTTTTTCTGAATGGGGCCTGGCTACAGGCTGGGAGCACTCTTGTTAGTGGCTTGCCACTCACATTAACCCTATAAAAGCTGGGGATTGTGACTCTGTTTTTTCTCCTTCAAGTTCCACCAGAAGGGCTGGAGAGATGGCTCAGTGGTTAAGAGCACTGGCTGCTCTTCCAGAGGACCTGGGCTCAATTCCCAGCAACCACATTTCAGCTCAGAAGTGTCTGTAACTCCAGTTCCAAGGGATCCTACATCCTCAGACATGAATGCAGGAAAACCCACCAAGACACATAAAATAAAAATAAATACATGATTATAAAAAAAGTTTCCAGCCAGGTACAGTGGCATACGCCTGTAATCCCAGTACTGGAGGAGGCAGAGGCAGGCAGATTGCTGTGAATTCGAGGCCAGCCTGGTCTACAAAGTGAGTCCAAGGACAGCTAAGGCTACACAGAGAAACTCTGTCTTGACAAACCAAAAACAAACAAACAAACAGTTTCCTCAGAGAAACCATTAAGTGGATAGAAAGGGGTGGTGGAGAGATCTGGCTCTCATCTCCAGTATGAGCTGGTAGAGGCCACTTGTGACTGAGGGTGTTTGCTTTGTCTCTGTGCTGGAGTAGCCCCCAAGGTCCCCGGGGTGCCAAGGCTCCCTGCCCTCAGTCCACTTTTCCACTCTCTTTTGCAGGCTATACTGATCACATGGACAAAGCGGTTCAAAGCCAGTGGCGTGGAAGGGACGGATGTGGTCAAGCTGCTGAATAAAGCCATTAAGAAGCGAGGGGTAATTTCTATTGGGTTCTATGGGGGCGTGGGGAGAAAATCTCCATTTTAAAATGGCTTAACATTCATGTTACGGGGCATAGAGGGACACAGAGAGCTGTGGTCTGAATACTCTGACTGGGGACAAGTAAGAATCCCAGCCCAGAGGAGTAGGTCAGAGGTGACCTCTCAGAAGTGCCACCCGAAGGTACTTACCTAGTCTGCAGCAGAGACCATCCAGGTGTAACCTGCAGGTTAAGAGCATGGAGGCACTGCCTTCTCCGCATGTGCTTGTGGTCCTAGGCTGTCCTCTGTAGGCTTGCAGAGGAATGTAGCTCCATGAGTAAAATCCACTCCCCAAAGAATCCTCAGCCAGATAATTAAGGGGACCTTGCCGTTCCCGTAATGTAATCACCGCTCTCTAATCCAATTAACTGAGTCCTGGCTGTAGAGAAGCCAGCGCCTCCCACAGCATGATGGCAGGCAAGAATTGGAGCATGCCTGCCAAGCCGGCCCTGAGGTTGGGATTTCTACACCTACGTGGGGAGCTAACGGTGACATTCTCTTCATTATTGGTTCCCCCAGGACTATGACGCTAACATTGTAGCTGTGGTGAATGACACAGTGGGGACCATGATGACCTGCGGCTACGATGACCAACAGTGCGAAGTTGGCCTGATCATTGGTAGGGTGCCCCCCTGAGCCCCACCTTTTGCTCAGCCCCTGAGGTGCCCTCCCTCTTCCCTGGGTGGTCACAGCTCCCCACCTTGTCTCTCCCAGGCACTGGCACCAATGCCTGCTACATGGAGGAACTGCGACATATTGACCTGGTGGAAGGTGACGAGGGGAGGATGTGCGTCAACACGGAATGGGGAGCCTTTGGGGACGACGGGTCCCTGGAAGACATCCGAACCGAGTTTGACAGAGAGTTAGACCGAGGATCCCTCAATCCTGGGAAGCAGTTGTGAGTGGACTCCCTTTTCTAGCTACATATCTGACTGACTGGGAGAGGCGGATAGGAAAACCAGGTAGTCAGAAATGCTGTCACCCATTGATTTCATTTATTTATTTATTTTTAATTTTTAATTTTTTATTTTTGGTCGCACTGGGTGTGGATCCCCATGGCCTCAGACATGCTAGGCAAATGCTCTACCCCTGAGCCACATCTTCAGCCTCTAAAATGTTTTTATTTTGAAACAGAGCCTTACAAAGTTGCCGAGGCTGGTCTTGAACTTAGGATCCTCCAGTCTCAGCCTCCTGAGTAGCTGAGATGACAGGCCTGCACTCCCAGTCTGCCCCCTACTTCAGATTTGCACAATCGCACTCTACTTATTGCTTGGTTAGATGCACAGCTGTGGAGTTCGGGCCTTTAAAAGGCAGGATGGCTTAGTGGGTGATGGCGCTTAGCGGGTAAGCCTGGCAACTTGAATTTGATCCCTGGAACCAAGTAAAGGTAGCAGGAGGGAACTGAGACTGCAGAGTTGTTCTCTGACATTCACATTTGTTATGGCATGTGTGCCCATGAACACTCACACACATAATAACAACAACAACAACAACAACAACAACAACAACAACATCATCATCATCATCATCATCATCATCATCATCATCATCATATCTAAAAAGTTAGGTCTGGAGAGATGGCTATGTGGTTTAGAGCACTGACCGCTCTTCTAGAGGACCTGGTTTCAGTTCCCAACACTCATGGCAGCTCACAACCATTTATAATCCTAGTTCCAGGGGAATCCGATCTTGTTTTCTGACCTCTACACACATGGCACACAGGCAGTCAAAACACCCGTACATGTGAAGTAATAGTGTAATTAAAAACATTAAATAACAGTCTGTTTGGTAGAGCGCTTGCCAGGCATAAACAACTGGGAGCAATGATGCATTAATACCATATTCCTATCATCAGTAGGTGATGGAAGAGGGTCAGAAGTTCAGAGTCATCCTGTGCTATATATCGCATGTTCAAGGACAGCCTAGGCCATGTGGGACTCTTATCTCAAATGTATACATAAATCTCTTAGGAGGATCCAGACACAGGCAAGGTCCTAAGCACATAGTAGCCAGATTTCATGGCCGGGTCCCGTATGAGCCATGTGCCCATTGTAGAACCTTGAGGGAAGGCCTTGTCTTACCATTACACAGATGAGGAGTCTGTGGCCCGCACGGGTACAATGGCGACAGAATCAATATGAACTTGGCCTGCCTTCTGCCAGCTCGGGGATTCCAGCCTAGACTCCACAGGGCTCTTCCCACAGGATCCTGGGCAGTAGCTGAACAGCTAGGCCACAGACAGTGGTTTCCTGCCAGGGAGCGGCCACTCTCTAGAGCTGGGGAGGCCTGCCTGGGCCTGTCAGGGACAGGAACAATGAAGACTGTGTTTGGAAAGCTATGTACTGTGCTGACGGGGCCAGGGCTGGACGCTTGGGGGCCCCGGCAGCATCTTTGGCTACTGGGTGGCTCTGCCTGGAACACATTGTTTTGCTGTGTCACTGCCAGCTCTGGGAGTGCCAGCCAACCAGCCACCCTCAAGAGGAGGCCTCTGATCTGCCTGGCTTAAGGCTCCTTCCGGGTTCCTGATCAGTCATACTTGGGTCTGAATCTGACTCAAATACGGTATTAAGTGCCAAGAGGCCCTGGACTGTTTTGTGTTTCTGTGGGCTAGTTTCCATCCATAGGCTCCCCTATGGTGCTTGGACACCCCCATCCCCACCCCCAGCTCCTCAAAGTCCACCCCTGGGCATTAGTGGGGAGGGAGTACATAGTCCCCAAAAGGGCAAAGTGGTCCTTTACTGGCAAATGATGAAACGAGAGGCTGGGGGTGTAGCAGGGTTGAAACAGTGTTTAATTAGCAGGCACACAGGCCTGAGTTGGAACCCAAGTACTGTATAAACCAGTCCTCATAGCACATACCTATAATCCCAGCCCTCAGGAAGGTAGAGGCAGAATCAGAGATTCAGGGTCATCCAGTCTCTGCTACATATCAAATTTAAGATGAGCTTGGCTTTGTGAGAATTTGTCTCAGGGGGAGGAGGAGGTAGAAGAGGAGGGAAGAAGGAGGAGGAGGAGGAAGAGGAGGAGGAGGAGGAGGAGGAGGAGGAGGAGGAGGAAGAAGAAGAAGAAGAAGAAGAAGAAGAAGAAGAAGAAGAAGAAGAAGAAGAAGAAGAAGAGGAAGAAGAAGAGGAAGAAGAAAAGACTAAAGAACCAAAACCATCAAATAGAGATGGACACCGAGTTGATCCTATTAACCCTGAGCTACTTACCAGCTCCTGCACCCCTAAAGTGAAGATTTAGGGCTCCAGAGCTGAAGGGGCTGAGATCCGAACTCAGATCTCCCGTTGCTGTTCTTCCATGAACAGGTGAATTGACTTCTTTGAGCTCCAGCATCCCCACGGTCGAAAGACCCTCAGGCCCCATGTTATTGGGAGCGCCCAGGCTACCCTGCACTGAGGTCCTTACTGCAGCCCCTGACACCTGTCATCTCCATCTTCATCACTAGTGTCTTCCTCACCACCATCAAGCACCAAGGTTGTGATCAACAGATGCACAGGGCCTGGAGAGATGGTCCAGCAAATAAGAGTGTGTACTGCTATACTGCTCTTGCAGAGGACCTGAGTTCAGATCCCAGGACCCATGTTGGGCGGCTCACAACCCTCCTGTGTGGGCACATATACTCCAGCACACCAATAACACACACACACACACACACACACACACACACACACACCACAACACACAATTAAAAATGTTTTAAATTTTATTGTATCCAAAGACCAAATGCACAAATAGCCTCCTTCCTCATGGAGAACAGCTTTCCCCATCTTCCAAAAGAATACATTTTCCCTCTTGTAAGCTGGGTACCTCCTGTCTACCTCCATCCCTCCATCCCTAATGGCTCACTGATAGGAATGACAGCCCTGTGTAACAGATTTCACTTGTCACTTCTAATCTAAACCTCCTATTCCCCTAACCTCCAAGCATCCTTCCTCACCTGTCCCTACCCTTCAGTGTCCTCCCAGGTGGCCACCCTGTCTATAATAAGCACCCATGTCCCCTCCTTGTTGAATCACCCAAGGGATCTTGTCAACCACAGAGACTGGGTGCTTGAGAGACACAGTGGGGCCCCCTCTGCGTTTCTGCTGTCCCCTCCTTGATTGCTGAGCCAGCACTGGCCTCGGAGGAGAGCGGGAACTCAGATAACGTGGAATTCCCCTCCTGCAGGTTCGAGAAGATGGTCAGCGGCATGTACATGGGGGAGCTGGTCCGGCTGATCCTGGTGAAGATGGCCAAGGAAGGCCTCTTATTTGAGGGGCGCATCACTCCAGAGCTGCTCACGAGGGGCAAGTTCAACACCAGCGACGTGTCCGCCATCGAAATGTACGTACCATCCAGGGGCTCGGGAGGAAGGCATGGGGCCTGCTACCTCTTGAGGCCAAACACAGAGAGCTTCTTCTCCCCAAGAACCGGGCTGTCTGGGCCCATTTCCCCTCACTCTCAGAAGGGCACTCCAGCTGGTCATCCTACGGACTCTTTTTGGTACAGTCATTAAGGACAGCCTAGAGAGGTGGCTCAGCAGGTTCAGTCCCCAGCACCCATGTGGCTGTCACAATCATCTCTCTCATTTCCAGGGGACCAGCACACTCTTCTAGCCTTTTGCAGGCACCAGGCATGCATGTGGTATGCAGACATACATGTATATACAAAGCACTCAAAGACATCAAAATAAATAAATCTTAAGAAGAAAAGAGGAAAAAACTTAGCACAAGTATTTTATGCATGATTTTGTGTGTGTGTGTAGTTTCAAGAACAGTGCCCTCACACCTCACACAAGCACACACAGTCACACACATGGACACTACATATATATCACACATACAAACACTCATAAACAAACGCACACACCACACACATACATGCACAAACATACCACCTACACACACACCGTATACTCACTCCACATCCACCCCCACACCCCCACACACGCACACACGCACACACTACTCACTACTCTCTCTGGGTAAGATTTGTGTAGAAGAAGCAGATGATTCCAGTGTTGAGCAAGGGGCTGACCAAACCTGGGCCTGGATTCTTGGAATTCCCTCTTGGCATATCATGACCTTCTCCAAACTGCGTGCTAGGGGACCTAGAGGTGTCCAGCCAATGCCTGGATGGTTCTGTGGGAAATCCTAGTTCATAGTATTCATTAATTAGACCTGATCCGCCGTGATTAACCCATTATTCCCCAAAACCTTTTTTTTTTTTTTTTTTTTTTTTTTTTTTTTGAGCCCAAAACATCTCCCTGCTTCCATCTGCCTTAGAATATGCCCATGGGCAACCATGCTCCTTAAAATTCACATTTGATCAACTCTAGTTGATAGATATAGAAGGACAAAATCCAGACAGCATCCTGCCCTCTGCCCTCTGCCCTCTGGCATCCCATAGGATGCTCAAGCCACCATCTTGACTCTTAGTCACAGGCCTTCAATTTGAGAGGCACACAATATGGTGCCATCCAGGAGCATCGAATCTAACTAAAGGACCCCTGTGTTATGCCCGGCTTCTGTGTTCTGCTGGGCCCTAATCCTGGCTCAGGAGGCTTCATGTAGCCATGAAAGGCCGTCAGCAAAGACACGAGGCAGCTGGCTGCTCCACGCCATCCATCCCTTACAGTGAGCCTTCACTGGTCCTGGATCGTCACATCGGGCCAGTGGAGCTTTGCTTCGGCCCTGACAGCACATGCACAACCGTCTCTGTGGTTAAAGAAAGAGGCTGGGGTTGGTGGGGTGGTGAGAGCGGGTGGGGTGGTAGGGTGGTGAGGTGGTGCAGTGGTGGGGTGGTGGGAGCTTTCCTGGACTTTAATGCCCAGGCCACATGTTTGTCACGGGATCATTCTCCTTCAGACCTAGCCCTGCGATTCCATATGTGTGCTGTAACTTAACTTTAGAGCTATTGGCAAGGCCAAGAAAGTGCTTGCCTCTTCATCTTGGCCTATTTCTGCCACTGGGTCTAGGGGTACTGATAGCCATAACTGTAATGACACAGAGAGAGAAAGAGAGAGAGAGAGAGAGAGAGAGAGAGAGAGAGAGAGACAGAGAGAGAGACAGAGAGAGAGACAGAGAGAGAGAGACAGAGAGAGAGAGGAGAGAGGAGAGGAGAGAAGAGAAGAGAGACAGAGAAAGAAGAGGAGAGGAGAGAGGAGACAGAGGGCAGAAGAGAGACGGGGCATGGGGATAGGGAGGGAGGGGGAAAGAAAGAGACAGAGATACACACAGAAAGAAAAGAGAGAGAATTTAAAAACTAATGATGTATCGTAACAGGACTACATAGTACCCCTGAGTGAAACCAACAAAAGATACACAAAACACATATGCAGCAAATTAGAGTTTCACAGAAAACATCGGAACATGTGTAAGCAACTCAGACCCTCCATGAAGGGCAGTTCCCCCTTCACCATAACCTTTAACCCCCCAGGTGGAAACAGCTCTTTCAACACCTGCTCACAGGCCATGTGTGCAGTCTCCCCTCTCCGAGGCCTGGCATGACATACCGGGCCTGGTAGTGTTTCCACCAGCCAGATTTTTCTTAACACCCACCTCAGGCATTTCCCAGTGCTACTCCCTGCCAGGCTGAGTGGTGGGTCCTGCCTTCCTCAGCGTTGCCTCCCAGTTCTGGTGGTCTTCACAGCCCGGCTTGATCCCAAACTCTTAAATTTTGACCTCTCACCTCACAGGAATAAGGAGGGCATTCAAAATGCCAAGGAGATCTTAACCCGCCTGGGAGTGGAGCCGTCTGACGATGACTGTGTATCGGTCCAGCACGTATGCACCATTGTGTCCTTCCGTTCGGCCAACCTAGTGGCTGCCACACTCGGTGCCATCTTGAACCGCCTGCGAGACAACAAGGGCACACCCAGGCTGCGGACCACAGTCGGTGTGGACGGTTCTCTCTACAAGACCCACCCACAGTGAGTCCACCCTATGTTGTGTTTGCTAGTTCCCCGAGGTGAGATGGAGGCCCTGCCCCATTCTAGCTCATCTGGGCTTCAACTGTCTCCGTGGCCTTTGAAAATGTGGCTGAAAGTTTATAAATGGCTGCAAGTATACTCTTAGTCCTCTCTGAAGCTTAACAGTCTCTGCCCGTGGCCCGGTGTTTTGTGTGAGTTCAGGACCTAAGCTCACGCATGCATTTGCAAGCCCTCAACCTTCACTTGCACAAACGCTGGTTTACACTGAAGTAGCTCCGGGATGCCAAGGGCCTAGCATTAGGCTAGCTGGGTGATTATTATCTTCTAAGGTCACAGTTTTGTTACTTTTCCTATTTTCATTCTTAAGAATGCCATATTAGGGGCTGGAGAGATGGCTCAGCAGGTAAGAGCACTGACTGCTTTTCCAGAGGTCCTGAGTTCAAATCCCAGCAACCACATCGTTGTGGGCTCACAACCATCTATAATGAGATCTGGCGCCCTCTTCTGGGTTGCGGGTGTATATGCAGGCAGAGCACTGCATGTATACACAATAATGAATAAATACATCTTTTTAAAAAAGATATTTGAAAGAGAAAATGAACCATTCTTTCTTTATCCTTTGTGCCTCTTAAGAGGTGGATTTTCATTGTGTTGGCTTCCCCTGAACTCATGGGCTTCAAGTTACCTTTTACCTTAGCTGTTGAGTGGCTGGGACCACAGGTCTGTGCAACTGCGTGCAGCTTTTCCTGTGGAATTCTTGGATTTTTTTTTCTTTTTACAAGAAACCCTAAGGATTTATAATGCCACATTAAAACTTTGTTAGAGCAGAGCATGGTGGCCCATTCCTTTAACCCCAGCACTCGGAAGGCAGAGGCAGGCCGATACTTGTGAGTTTGAGGCCAGTCTGTGTACATAGTGAGATTCTGTTTAAAAACCAGAAGCAAGATGCCTTTAGGCAGTGAAATACACACAACACAAGCTTTCCCACCATAGCTCGTTTTCAGTATACAGTCTGGTGGTATTGGGGGCATCCACATGCCGTGGTGTTGGCAGGTTCCTATGCTGTACAAAAGCCATATTCAGAACGCCTTCCGTTTGTACCTTCCCCTTAAAAAAAAAGAATAATTTATTTTTATTTTATGAGCATTAATGTTTTGCTTACACATGTGTCTGTGGGATCCCCTGGAACTGGAGTTCCAGGCAGTTTTGAGGTACTGTGCGGGGGCTGGGAATTGAACTCAGGTCCTCTGGAAGAGTAGCCAGTGCTTTTAACCACTGAACCCTCTCTCCAGCCCCTGCACCCTCATATTTTAAAGCGTCACTTTGACCTGGGGTGGTAGCTCAATCAGGAAAGTGCATGTTACACAAGTTCAGACACGTGATTCACATCTCCGCAACCCTCGCCAGGGGCACGGGATTACAGTGAGCACCTGCGACCCCAGGGCAGGGTAGAGATGGGAGGAACCCTGGGTCCTGCTGGCCAGTCCAGCCTGTTGGTGAGCCCTAGGTTCCCGGGAGACCTTGTCACTAAAACTAAGCTGGAGGCCAATTAAGGGAGACCCCTGATGTTAACCCCTGGCACGCGCGTGCACACACACACACACACACACACACACACACTCACGTGTGGAATCATGTATACCTCCATATGTGCACCTATCTGAGAGCACATGCGTAAACAGAGCCTAACTTGGAACTTTCCTCGTTTCAGAATGACTAGAAACTCGCGACCATTTACAAGAGTTTCAGACAGAATAGAAGGCATTCTTAACCCGTTCCTTGGAGGCAGTGGCTGCCTGTGTTTTGGGAAGTGGTTTTTCCTGTTTCCTTTGGCAGGTGGCCTTCCATACAGCAGACCACAAGTTCTGTATCTCACAGTGGCCTAAGCTGTTCTTCCAGGGAGGAGGAGAAGAGCCAAATGGAAAACAAAACAAAACCAAAACCCAAAACCAAAATCAAAACCCAAAACAACCAAAAGACAAAAAAACAAGAGGGGTTATTGAGAGCTTGCGTTAGCTCTAATTCCTTATGTCAGCTCCTCACTAAACCCATTCCTTTCCCAGCACGCTACTGCCTTCTGCCAGACACGGTCTCCACTGAGTTCAAGGTCAACACTGACTCAAGGTCGCTTGTCTTAGAAGCAGGAACACTCCCTCACCCTTGGTCTTGGCTATGACTTTGAAGCACTTGCCTTTCGCTGCTGTGGCACTGTAATACAGCTGAGGACAGAAATGCCCCAACACACACACTTTTTGCTCATTTGGAGCAAAGTCTTGCTATGTAGCTTCAGCGAGCCTGGAACTGACTACGTGCCTAGGTTGGTCTGGAGCTAGCAACAGTCCTGCGTCAGACAAGATGGTTTTGACCCTCAATTTTTTTTTTTTTTTTTTTGGTAATACTTATAAAACAATGAGATGCCCCTCCATTTTGTTGTTGTTTTTGTTATAAGCAGTTTTGGATAATTTCCTTTCCTCGTATGTGTTTTATGGATTTCTCTAGCGGGGTGCGTAAGGAAAGAGCAGCAATAGAGAATTGTATTAAAGCACGCTGACTGGAGAGTTAACAGTGCTCCACCAGGTAGCGCTCAGTCCAGCTGTTGCAGCACACCCATTCCCACCTTCCCCCTTCAGGTATTCCCGGCGTTTCCACAAGACCCTGAGGCGCCTGGTGCCCGACTCGGATGTGCGGTTCCTCCTCTCAGAGAGCGGCAGTGGCAAGGGGGCTGCCATGGTGACGGCTGTGGCCTACCGCCTGGCTGAGCAGCACCGGCAGATTGAGGAGACCCTGGCCCACTTCCGCCTCACCAAACAGACACTGATGGAGGTGAAGAAGAGGATGCGGGCTGAGATGGAATTGGGGCTGAAGAAGGCGACGAACGCCAAGGCTACTGTCAAGATGTTACCTTCTTTTGTCCGGAGCATCCCAGATGGGACTGGTAAGGACCAGTTGGGGCTGTCACACCTCTGTCCTAGGAAGGAGGGGGGGTTAGGGATGGGAATGAGTGGAGGACATACTGGGCTCTCCTGAGGATGCCTTTGCATTGGCCATGCCTAATTTCACAAGAGCTGGAATCTTACCCACCCCAGTTTGTGGTGTATGTGTGTGTGTGTGTGTGTGTGTGTGTGTGTCTATGGTTTTGTTTGGTTTGGTTTTTTGTTTTTGTTTTTGTTTTTTTTTAAATTTTATTTATTGCATATGAGTACTTTATCTGCAGCAGAGGGCATCAGATCGCATTATAGATGGTTGTGAGCCACCATGTGGTTGCTAGGATTTAAACTCAGGACCTCTGGAAGAACAAGCGGGACTCTTAACCACTGAGCCATCTCTCCAGCCCTGGCTTTTTGTTTTTCAAGACAGGCTTTCTCTGGCTGTCCAGGCCAAGCTGGCCTCGAACTCACAGAGATCCACCTGCCTCTTCTCCCTAAGTGCTGGGATTACAGGTGTGTACCACCACACCCAGCTTTGTGTGTGTGTGTATGTGTGTGTGTGTGTGTGTTTCAGGGCCTACAGCAGTTCAGTTTTTCTAGTGGGACCTCCCAGGCTAGTGCTCTGTAAAATCATGTCAGAATTAGAAACTGGGAAGCCAGGTATAGTGGAACACACCTGTAATCTGAGTACTCAGAAGGCTCTAGGGTTTGAGCCTCACTAACGTTGTGAGTTTGAGGCCTGCCTGTGCTATATGAGACAGAAGAATTCACACAGTCTTCATCTTTTAAGTGGTGGCAGGGTATGTATGAGGGAGACAGACTTGGGGCTCTGCACACCTGGGCAGGTAGGAGAAGCATCTCACCCCTCATGGAGGCTAGTTCTATGGCAATATTGAAGAGCGTCTTGGGTGGATAGTCAGACTAATGACTGGGATAGAAAACACATCTTGTCGGGCCGTGGTGGCGCACACCTTTAATCCCAGCACTTACAAGATCTCCGTGAGTTCGAGGCCAGCCTGGACTACAGAGCGAGTTTCAGGACAGCTAGAGCTGTTAAACAGAGAAACCCTGTCTTGAAAAACCAAAAAGAAGAAAGAGGAGAAGGAGAAAAAAGAAGGAGGAGGAGAAGGAAGAAGAAGAAGAAGAAGAAGAAGAAGAAGAAGAAGAAGAAGAAGAAGAAGAAGAAGAAGAAGAGGAAGAGGAGAAGACACATCTTACAGATAATTTATTTACTGCTTTACTACAAACCGCTCTCAAGTTTAGTAGCATAAACCAACTACTATTCACTACTGCCCACTATTTGGTGGGTCAGCTGGCCGATTCTGCCCATCTGGGCCAGGCCCTGCTGGTCTCCCCTGAGGGTCAGCTGGGAAGCCAACCCCAATCTTTTCTGTATACCCAGCGTACAGGGTGGCTGGCTGACCCACCAGGGGGTCACTGTGCTCTGTCACTGGGTAGAAACAAGATCTGAAGACCAAGGCCGGGCCTGGCCCAATGTGGCTCATGCCACACCCTTTGGGTCACAGAACCCCTGAAGAAAAGCAACAGGTCCTTCTATTTTTCAGTGGCAAGAACCATACGCCCAAGGAGAGCGGTAGTGTCACAACCTTTAATCCCAGCACTCGGGAGGAGAATCTCTGAGTTTGAGGCCAGCCTGGTCTACAGAGCAAGTTCTGGGACAGCCAGGGCTACACAGAGAAACATTGCTTTGAAACAAAAGCAAAGCAAACAACAAAGAACCATACACCCATCCTGCAAAGAGGGAAGGGAAGGCTGTGGCCATTCTTGGATTCATGTTGATACAAATAATGCATTTTTATATGAGAGTCACTAAAGCTATTGTTGTCAGGCTTTGAAGTAACCCTGGTGAGGTTTAGTGACTCACTCGTCACTGTTCTATCCCGAGGCTACCATTCTGATGCCAGCTCAGCTTGTGACTCAGGGTCTGGCTTCTCCTCGGAGCCCACGCTGTATACCACAGGGAGCACTCAACACATCCAGCAGCTCCTGTAATGCATGACGGGGCCTGCCTGGGGACTACTGGTCACCGAGATGGACTCAGCCACGTGCGGCTTTCTCTCTGTTCTCCCTTGCGGCAGAGCACGGCGACTTCTTGGCCTTGGATCTCGGAGGAACGAATTTCCGAGTCCTACTGGTAAAGATCCGTAGTGGGAAGAAGAGGACAGTGGAAATGCATAACAAGATCTACTCCATTCCTCTAGAAGTCATGCAAGGCACCGGGGAAGAGGTAAGGTGGGCGGGCACGTCACATGCCTGGCCAGTGGCATTGGTGGTCATGAGATAACCAATATCTGCCATGGGACACTGTAGCTATGGCCCTGTGGCCCTAAAGCATCAGGTCCTTTGAGCCATACCTTGCCCATGATAATCCAGTGGCTGGGAAGTTCCTAAAAATGCGTGCATGTGTGCATGCTGAAAGTGTGAAACCAAAGAGAGCCTGGGTAATCCATCCATCCCTTTTCTCTTGAAGCTCTTTGACCACATCGTCTCCTGCATCTCCGATTTCCTGGACTACATGGGCATCAAAGGCCCCCGGATGCCTCTGGGCTTCACCTTCTCATTTCCCTGCAAGCAGAAGAGCCTGGACTGTGTGAGTCTCTTGTCCTGTGGACAGCTGACCTCTGAGAGCACTGACTTCATGTTGCTAGGACTTCCTCTGACCTCAGTGCTGTCCTTAGATGTCTGGGGCCAGTTTTACATGTCCCATAGGTCACCCCGCCCTCCCACCCGGAACACCCTAACGCTCGACTCTTCTGCCCTCGCTGAAAGGGACCACCTCGCCGGGTGCTGGTGGTGGTGATGGTGGTCGTTGTGGTGATGATGGTGCACACCTTTGATTTTAGGTAGAGGTAGGCAGATCTCTGAGTTTGGGGCTAGCCTGATCTACAGAGTGAGTTCTACAGAGTGAGAGCCAGGGCTACATAGAGAAACCTTGTCTCAAGAAACAAACAAACAAAACCAAAACAAAAAAGGTTTGTGTGACTTCTGAGAACTTTTGGGGTCTCCAGGCACAAAGAATGACCTCCATTATAAAATTTCTAGCTCTTTCTTTCTTTCCTTCCTCCTTTAACCCCACTTCTCTTTTTAAATCCCCCCCCTCCCCCCCACTTCTTTATGCCTGGCCGGCTTCCAACTTGCTATGTAGCCGCATAGCCACGACCTTTTGGCCCCCTGCCTCCACTTCCTAGGTGCTGTCATTGCAAGTGTGCACCACCACACTGGATTTTTTGTGTGCTGGGGTGGAACCCAGAGCTTTGCATGTGCTAGGCAAGTCCTCTGCCAACTAGCCACATCCTCAGCCCTTGGTAGCTTTCTTTTTGGCTGCTTGTATGGCCAGGAGCTGGGTACCCATAGGCCCTGGCACACTGCTCTGTTGGAAGAGACTGTTAGTAAATGCTTGCTCAATCTATAGGATGAAAAGCGTCCCAGACAGGGCATGTGTGCACACTAAAGCTTGGGTACAGGTGGAGGGTTACTGTTAGGTCCCAAGCCTAGGACAAATCTCAGTACCCGTGGCTCCTCCCAGCTCTCCTTGCCCCGCCCACTACCCTACACCCCTCCCTCCCAGGGGCTGGGCTTCTCATCTTTTCCACAAGCCTGATCCCTATATAACCCAGCCATTTTGGCTGTGCCAGGCTCCTCTTTGGGTTGGTGGCTTCTCTCTTGCTCTCCCTTCCCTTTCTTCCTCTCATCGTCCCATTAAGTCTGTTAACCATGTTCAACCTGGACTCTTCTCTCCTTCTGTCTGCTTTCTCCCTTATATATCTACAATAAGAATCCTCTCCACACCTTAGGGGTCATCATGTCCTCCTCGTTTTATTTCATATTTTTCATCTAGTTACAATTTCTGTCCTTAGGGACTCTCCTACATCAGACCCATGTGCCAGCTCTCAGCCACTGTACAGAGAGGGCCAGGGGTGGGGGGGGGGGACTATTGTGAGTAGAGGAATTTTGCCAAATCCCTGGGGGGAGGATCCAGCCAGCCTGTCTGGAAGATATGCAGGCAGCCCTGCATGGCACAAGCGGAGACATGGCCAGCGAGGGAGGGGCCTGATTGCCAGCACTGGGAGAGCTAAGTAAGGTGATGTCATCAGAAAAACTTCAACCCAAGGAGGTTAACTACAGCCCTGAAAACACAGGAAATGAATAACTTCAGACAAGCCACATCAAAAGCCACACACACACACACACACACACACACACACACACACACGTCCTTTTAAGCCTTTTTAAATATCAGCAATTGACTCTCTTTAAAATTTTTTTAAGTGCAGGGGTCTTTTTTTTTTTTTTTTTTAAATAAAATCATTCATATCACCTCTCATTTTCTATCCCATCCCATGCATCCTCCCATTCCTCCCTCCCTCCTGCTTTCACCCCATTTCCCTTCCCTATGACTGTGACTGAGGGGAACCTCCTCCCCCTGAATATGGTGCTAGGGTATCAAGTCTCTTCTTGGTAGTCCGCTATCCTTCCTCCGAGTGCCATCAGGCCTCCCCATCAAGGGGACATGGCCAAATATGCAACACCAGAGTTCTAAGGGCGGGGTCTTCTATTGTCCAGGCTAGCCTCAGATTCCTTGTGTAGCCAAGGATGGCCTAGAACTTCTAATCCTCCTTCCTCTATTTCCCATGTGCTGGGATTATGAGTGTGTGCTGTCAAGCGTGGTCTGTGTTAGCGGCTGGTGCTGGGGCTTTGTGCACACTGGGCAAGCACTCTCCCATAACTCAGGCTAGCCTAGAACTTAACTACATACCTTAGGCTGGTCTTGAACTAACTCCTGCTCCAGCCTTTCAAGTGCTGAGAATCTGGGTGTGAGCCTCCACATACAGCAGGCTGACTCTTCTGAAGCGGGTTGCTTATACTGTCACCTCCCACCCCAACCCACTCTCTTTCTCATCTCTCTCTCTCTCTCTCTCTCTCACACACACACACACACACACACACACACACACACACACATGAGCACACATGTGGTGCTTTTCCTCCCAGTAGCGCATAACATTAGTCCTGTGATTAATAGTGTCACCACAGTTTTTCCTTTCTTCAGTTACACAGTCAGCAGCTAACCTTATGTGCCTCAGTTTCTCCATCTGTGAAGTGCGATTAGAGAGCAGATATCCGTGAGCATGGTGGGAGGGGCCAGCCCGCAGGGATCCACTCACGCTTTATTGTTTGAGTGTGATGTCACGGGATCGAGACACACAGCCTCCGTGGTTATGGCCTGGGAAGGAGTGAAGGAGACCCCCCCCCCCCAAACACACACAAGGTGGTCGGTTCCCTTTCAGAGCCTGGATTAGGGACAAGCCATACCCAAACACCTGTTTTCTTTATTAAGTGGGGGCAGACAAGTTAAAGCGGCTGCTTTTTGACTCAGAAAAACAGCAGCCAATGACCCTGCAAGTGTAATTCTTGAGAAAAGGGAAGGCCCATATCAGAATGGGCTAGGATACAATGGTATATTTTGTTTGGGGATGTTTATGAGGTGAACCAAAGAGGGAGTTTTGATTGCTGGACTTCAATATTTTGCTAGCTGGACCTTGGTAGTCAGCCTCAGGAGGAGGAAGTGGCCAAATAAGAGGGCACACCTTGGCGGTTAGCTTTAGGAGTGTAATCTGATGGTTTCTTGCAAGGGCAGAGGGGATGGGGGAGAAGGGCAAGGCCAGCCAGAGCCATGCTCGCCAGGCCTGAGCTGGCTACAGTCCCTTCAGGGAGAGTATCAAATTCTCCTGACTAGAAGCATACTCACCCAAGCTCTCTGGCCTTTCTTGTTTTAGGGAATCTTGATCACGTGGACAAAGGGTTTCAAGGCCAGTGACTGCGAGGGTCACGATGTAGCCACTTTACTAAGGGACGCGGTGAAAAGGAGAGAGGTAACTTAATATTTTAAAAATATTTTTTGCCTTGGGGGGGGGCGGGAATCACAGAAATTAAGGGATTTGGGGTGATGGACATGTTCCGCAGTCACCGCCAGCCTCAGAGTGGCACTGTATACACATGCGTGTATGCGCACGCACACACACACACACACACACACACACACACACACACACACAAAACCAATGTGAAAAGGATGATACGCTCAGAGAGAGGTAAAGTCCTGACTCACAGGGGTAGAACGAGAGAAGCAGTTCCTAACAGCCCATACAATCAGACACTACCCAGCTTCTCAGAACGCAAGCATTAGCCATGCATGGCCCTGCTGGGCCAGAATAGACTTAGACAGTGTTGCTACCCTGTGTTCAAGTGCAGAACAGAGTCAGAAAACCAGCACCCACCAGGCCAGAGCATGAACTAGCAGGATTCAAGGCAGGTCAAGCTGGCCCTTCCCTGGATCCACACCCCTTTCTTTTTGAAGGAATTTGACCTGGATGTGGTGGCTGTGGTCAATGACACTGTGGGCACCATGATGACCTGCGCTTATGAGGAGCCCACTTGTGAAGTCGGACTCATCGTAGGTAAGTGTCCTGAAGGGGTATCTGCCTTCTCCAGGGAGGGGACATTGGCCTCTTCTGTTTTGTAGGGACTCTGCAGCACAGTCCTTAGTGGGGCGAGGACAGGGGGTGGCAGTTGATCTCTTGGTGCCATTTATTTTACCACCTCTAGAATTCTGTATTGGAGGGAAGGTTGTAGAGGTCCCTTCCCGTACCAACACCCCACAATGCTGCACATCAATTATGATGTGCTGTCAGTCAGTGAGCTCTCCAGGAAACAGGCCACAAAAACCCTTATGTGTCCTGGCTAGATGGAGTGGGATGCCTGGGACCAGCCTGTGTGTGTGAGGAGCCCCAAGCTGCAGACTCTCTGGCTGAAATGGAAGCAGAGACCATCTTCGCTCCTGACCATGTTCTAGCTGAGTGGGGCCAGTATGCTCCACAGCACCGTTCCCTGCTGATAGCCACTGTCAAAGTGGCCCCAGCCATGTTGGTTGTTTCCTTGTGTTCCAAACCTAGAGCTCAAGAGCATTAAATTGTATGCATGTGTGCCTGCGTGTGAGTGTGTTTGTGTGTGTGTGTGTGTGTGTGTGTGTGTGACACGTACGTACAGTGTTTTTGCAGGAATGCATGTGCACACGGTGTGCGTGGAGGTCTAAGAATAACCTTGGATGTCCTCACCTCCACCTGCTGATTTAATAACATAGCCTAACAAAAGCAACCTGGGGGGAGAAAGGATTTATTTTAGCTGTCAATTTCAGGTCACAAACAGGCAAGAACTTGAAACAACTAGTCACATCATATCCTTAGTCAAGAGCAGAAAGAAGTGAGCACACAGACTCCCTGGCTTGCTTGCTTGCTTGCTTGTGCTCAACTTGACTTCTCCTCCCCTCTTAACCAGTTCAGGTCCCATGCCTAGGGGATGGTGCTGCCCACAGTGGGCTGGGTCCTCACACTTCAACTAGCATTCCTTCAACCCAGTGCAGATGATCTGTCATTGAGACTCTCTTCTGAGGTGATTCTAGGTTGTGCCAAGTTGACAATTAAAGTTAATTATAGCACTCCCCAAACACCCCCCCCCCCAAAACACTTAGTCACCAACATCTGCAGTGTTGCCCCTGTGTGAAGATCATTTCCAGTGTCCGAAGGTTGGGATGGGACTCACAGGCTGCCCTCTGGCACCAGGGAAGCTTTTGTACTTGTTATTAAGCCACCCTGAACAGTGTTGAAACAGGGCATCAGGCAGCCCATCCAGGGAAGGGTATTTGGCGGTCTACCTCTGAGACTTTTTTCATGCCTTCTGTTCTCCACCCAGCCCTGCCCAGCCTTTTGCCCGTGAATGGGCTTAGATGGGACCTGCAAACCCAGTATGACTTGGCATATTCTGTTGTTCTGGGCCAGGCCTCACCTTGCTGCCTGGGAGCTCTAGCCTGTCCAGGTCAACACAGCACAGTTCTGACCCAACCAGTTTTTTCTTCCTACCATCAATTGACCTATTTGCCCAGAATTCTAATGGCCAAGAAATACAGGTTACATATTTTGGCTTTTTTTTTTTTAAATCTTCTATTTCCAGGGTTCCTTCCTACCCCTCATCCCCTTTCATACTTTGAACAGAAGGGAACTGAGAAAACAGACAATCCAGTGGCATTATCAGGAGTGCCTGGGAATCCTGCATAGGTTTTTCAGATGGGTTATGCCTTTGGTCTGGCCAGCAGGGATAGGGGGCACGGGTTACACCTTTGAACTGAGTGAAAGCTGACCTGTATCCCTGAAGGCTTTTCTATGGTGTGTGTAGTTATAGGTGGCAGACTTTCTGGGAGCCTCACTCCAGACCCCTTGAGTCCAGCTGGACTGAAAATGACCACATGACCTCTCCGGGGTCTGGTTGAGGAGAAGGGCTGTATGGTAGAAAAAGGGAGAATTTGGCAGGAGGCATCTGGAAGAGTCCACACTGAACATGGCCAACAGAAGAGAGACTGGGCCATGAGAGGTGAGGTGGGGGATGAGGGGCGCAGGAGGGGAAGAGAGAGAAGAGGATCCCAAGAGAGCTCGTTGACAAGATGGCTGAGTGATACAGGAGAGAAAAGCGTGGAGGTGGGGAGGGGAAGCCTGGCCTCTGGGTTGGAGGGTTATGGGGAGGGTGAGAAGTGTGGGAGGACCCAAGCCACAGTACCAGGTGAGACTTGTGCGGGTTTGAGACCTGACAAAGATCTTCATGAACACAGGTTCCCAGGCATGTGGGCTCCTTGACTAAGTCCAGTGACCACAAGCCTGAGGTCATGACCTTAAACCTACTGTCCGGGCTAGTGCATAGATCTCAGTGGCTAAAGGTTCCTGATGCCAAGCCTCATGGTCTAAGCCAGATCCCCAGGTCCACTCTACAGTAGAGCAAGAGAACGGAAGTCCCCTGCAAGTTGAACTCTAATCCCTCACATGCGCAGGCCCATACATGTGTGTGTGTGTGTGTGTACACACACACACACACACACACACACACACAGAATTTTAAAATGAATAACTATAAAACTGCTTGAAAGCGCATTTCCCAGTTTGCTTACGTCACCCCTTGTGAGCTAAAACTGCATTGACTTGCGCTCCTTCCCCAGTCCTAGGGGATAAGAATGCACTCTAGAGAGTTCAAGAATAGAAACCAGAGGCTTCTAAGCCATGGGAACCACACGCCGCCCTGAGGAATGCTCCTTGTCTCAGAAGCAGCAGATAGTCTGGTTATGTCAGCTTGACACAAGCTAGAGCCATCCTGGAGGACAGAGCCTCACTCAATTGAGAAAATGTCTCAGGAAGATCAGGCTGTAGGCAAGCCTGTAGGGCATCTCTTAACTAGTGATTGATAGGGCCTGGAGAGATGGCTCAGCGGTTAAGAGCACTGACTGCTCTTCCAGAGGTGCTAAGTTCAATTCCCAGCAACCACATGGTGGCTCATAACCATCTATAACATGATCTGATGCCCTCTTCTGGCCTGCAGGGGTACATGCAGGCAGAGCACTGTGTACGTAATAATAAATAAATAAACCTTAAAAAAAAAAAAAGATAGGGGAAGGCCCAGCCCATTTGGATGGTTCCAACCCTGGGCTGGTGGTCCCGGGGTTTTACAAGAAAGCAGGTTGAGCAAGCCATGGGGAACAAGCCAGTAAGCAGCACACCTCCGTAGCCTCTGTATCAGCTCCTGCTTCCCAAGTTCCTGCCCTGCTTGAGTTTCTGCCCTGACTTCCTTTGATAATGAACAGTGATGTGGAAGCCTAAGCCAAATAAACCCTTTCCTCCCCCAAGTTGCTTTGGACATGGTGTTTCATCCCAGCAATGGTAACCCTACCTAAGACAGTCTGTGATCCCTGCAAGTCAAGGAGCGGTTGCTTAGAAAGGTGGCCTGCGTCCTCCAGCACTCAGGAGCTTGTTGACTAGGTCTAGTCCCTGACTTCTTTGTACAAGAGAAGACAAGTGAACAGGTGAGGGACAAAAGTAACAGTCCTCTGGCTAGTGTGTGTGTGTGTGTGTGTGTGTGTGTGTGTGTGTGTGTGTTTTGTTACCCCCGATCTGAATATTTCCCACTAGCAATGCATTCCTCTGTTGTAAGAGCATCTACCAACATAAACACAGGCCCTATCTGAACAGGTAGGTGAGGCTTTAGGCATAGAGTAAATTAGTTAAAGTTGGGTGTCATGGGAGGTGGAGGTGGACACTTAAGGATTGCTGCAAGTTCAAGGCCAGCCTAGTCAATGTAATAAGTGCCAGGCCGGCTAGGGTTATTTAGAGAAACTGTGGTTTTTGTTGGTTTGTTTGTTTGAAAGGTAAATTAATTCATCCCTCTTTGTAGTTTACCTCAGATTTGTCATTTAAATTTAAGTTGTCCTAGAATCACTAGGAAAACAAAGATGTTTTGTTCAGCTTCAAAAAAATACACCCAGCTGGGCAGCGATGGCACACGCCTTTAATCCTAGCATTTGAGAAGCAGAGACAGGTGGATCTCTGTGAGTTCTAGGCCAGCCTGGTCTACAGGCAAGTTCCAGGACAGCCAGAGCTACACAGAGAAACCATGTCCAAAAAAAAAAAAAAAAACCAAGGCAAACAAACCAAAAAACAAGCTATAGGGCTGGAGAGATGGCTCAGCATCCCAGAGGACCCGGGTTATTCCCAGCACCCACGTGGCTGTAACTCAGATTCCAGTGGATCCGACTCCCTCACTCAGACATACATGTAGGCCAAACACCAAATATACGTTTTTTAAAAAGAGAAAGAAAGAAATATATGCTGGGCAGTGGTGACACATACATTTAATTTAACCCCAGCACTTGGAAGGCAGAGGCACATAGATCTCTGTGAGTTCGAGACCAGCCTGGTCTACAGATTAAGTTCTAGGACAGGCAAGGCCACACAGAGAAACCCTGTCTCAAACACACACACACACACACACACACACACTGTCTGTCTCTCTCCCCCTCCCTCCCTCCCCCCCCCCCCCCCTCTCTTTCACTGGGCATGTAGCTCAGTTGGTAGAGTCCCTTCCTGCCAAGGCTCAGGGATCTCTGTGGAAGAGGGGGGTAGAAGATTATAAGAGCCAGAGGTGGTTGGCTACTCTAGAAAACTAGTCTTTTGCACACGTGTCAGGACATTTGAACACATGAAACCAGAGGCTCGGACTGCAGGCACAGGACCTGTGCAAAGTCAAGGCGGACAAAATCCCAGCATAGATTGGGTGGTAAGGGGACATCATGAAATCCCACCCCTAGCTGAGGAGCTATTAGCCATTGATGGCTACTGCATGGGGCAGGGGCAGAGAGTCAGGGTCTCAGTTTTCTGTGGCGATTTGGACCCTGAGAAGCCTCCTTATGCTCCAAAAGATGGTCCCACCCTAATGCACATGCTGGCAGCATTAACTGGGCTCAGCGGGTATTTTTGGGAGGTACACACGGAGCTGAGAGGGGAAAATGGTAGAGGATGGGGGGGGGGTTGGAGGGTAGGGGATGGGACATATTTAATCCAAATATATGCATATATGACTATTATAATTTTATAGTAACCCCTACCTGCTGTCAGAGCGCCAGGCATGAAACCTCTGGTGTGGCCCCATCACTGACCTCTGGCCCTGCTTCTTAGGGACCGGCAGCAATGCCTGCTACATGGAAGAGATGAAGAACGTGGAGATGGTGGAGGGGAACAAGGGACAGATGTGCATTAACATGGAGTGGGGCGCCTTTGGCGACAGCGGCTGTCTGGATGACATCAGAACAGACTTTGACAAAGTGGTGGACGAATATTCTCTAAACGCCGGGAAACAAAGGTAATCAGCCCGATGGAGCATGCGCAAAGAGGTGGGTGGAGGCAGAGGGCGTCTGCAACAGGGCCTTGGTTTTTTGATTCCTAGCACGGTGTAGGATTATTCCCAGAAGAGACAGAGACTACTAGTAGATGCAGTGCCTCATTTCCCCTTTGGGGACTGCTTTTGAGGGCTTTCTATAGTGGGTGAGGTAGATGCCTTTCCCTCTGCAAGCTCCTGCGCCCCCTAGCGGCTGCTCCAGGTTTTGCAGTGCAGATCTCAGATTGGTTCTGAAATGGCAGGATCCATTTGAAATGAGATGATGGTCCCAGTCTCTCAAGAAGGTTGTTGGATGGCATAACTAGGACGAGATGGTCCAAGTCATGTCCTTTGGAAAATAAATTGACTTGAACCTGTTGTGGCCCACCCCACTTTGTGTTCAATCAAAAAAAAAAAAAAAAAAAAAAAAAAAAAGCAAAGAACTTTCTCTGTTCATTTAAGATTCAGCTGAGCCATTTGCTTAGTCTGAAACTCTGTCCTGAATACTTTGCTGAGGGCCGTGTACTGTGTTGGACTGTGACCTGGCTGAGTGAGACACCTACTGCCACCAGTCACTGCCGTGGCGACGAGAGGAAGGGAGTCTGTGCGTGCCCTGTAGAAGGGGAAGGTGTGAGGGAGCCTGGAATAGGAGAGAGCAAGTCTGGGGTGGGCCTCCCTGGGGTGTGGCTTGTGGCTTGGAGCGGAATAGGATGAGGATAGGCAAAGACACCTAACACAGCTTTCTGTGACTGCTGAAGGCATCTGTGTGGGGAGGATGGAGGGCTTCCTAGACCCCTCTCTGCCTGGGCAGGCTCGTGACGGTGCCCATGCCCTTGGTGGGCAATCATAGGTCCGGGGTGACTGCTGGGCTGAGAGTGTGGTCCCCCCTGTGCAGCAGCCTCCCTTCTCCCTGATCCAGGTTTGAGAAGATGATCAGTGGGATGTACCTGGGTGAGATTGTCCGTAACATCCTGATCGACTTCACCAAGAAAGGGTTCCTCTTCCGGGGACAGATCTCCGAGCCGCTCAAGACTCGAGGCATCTTTGAGACCAAGTTCCTCTCTCAGATTGAGAGGTGAGTAGGGAGTTGGGTTTTGATCATTATTTTGCCTTCTGCTTCTAGGAATCTGAGTATTCTAGGTACGTCACATAAGTAGAAGCCTACAGTATGATTGCTTTTGTTTGGAGTGCTGTACTTAGCGTAGCATTTTTAAGGCTCATCCATGTTGTGCCCCTCCCTTTTCAGGGCTGAGTAATATTCCATTGGGTGCACCTATCCCATTTTGTTTTCCCACTTCTACTACAGTCTGGCAACTTGGGTTGTTTCCATTTGCCTCTTCTAAATGATACTATGAACACTGGGGAGTAAATATTTGGCCCCTGATTTTATGTCTCTCACCCATACACTCACAAGTGGACTTGTTGGACCCTACGGTAATTACATTTTAAATTTTTCTGAGGAACTGCCTTACTGATTTCTAAAATGTCCACTCTCTTCCACATTCCCAGCACCTTCACTCAAAGCTGCCAGTTTCTGACATCCTTATAGCAAAGGAAGAAAACAAAATGGAACAGAGTTATATAGGTTCTATAAGGTCTTTTTAAAGTTAGTGTTTGGGAGGAGAGAGGGAAACAGAACACTGAGGAAACCACTTGCTTTGTATGTGACAAGAGGCAGAGGCATGGCATGGCATGGCATGGGGGGAGGGGCGGCAGATTCCTGCAGTTCTGATCTTGAGATCTGCCCTACCTTTGACCATGTGCTTCAGTGACTCAGTTTCCCTGGGCCTCATTTTCTGCTCTTTAAAATGGGACTGACGAGCACTGTGTGTAGTGAGTGGTCCAGGCCAGAGGATCAGGAGTTCTAGGCCACACTCAGCTACTTAGTGCATTTGGGGCCAGCCTGGGCTATTTGAGAACTTGTCTCAAATGCAGACCAAGGCGGTGAATGTGTACATGCAGTGCGTATTAAAAACCATGCCACGCACGTCCTTGAGGGAGGCTAGCCAGTCTTATTTCAGCTCTCTGTCTATTAGGAGAACAGAAAGCCTTGGGGTGCACTAGGTAGGTCATGTGACCATTAAGCAAGGGAACGAAGGCCATCCTCACTAATAGGAGGAGGCAAATTAAACCATGGTGCCGTAACAAATAGCATGTGTGTGACTGTGAGTGGGCTGACATGCTGGGCTACAGTGTGAGCATGGCAGACGACTTTTCAGGAGTAGTTCCCTTCTCCCACATTGTTTTTGAGGGGTGACTCTCTTGTTTCAGGCGGGCCCTCCCATCTTGCTGTGGGGGGTGCTTCTGGCTTTTTTTTTTTTTTTTTTTTTTTTTAACGTGGGCTCTGGAGTCAAATTCAGTTCACTAGGCTTTCATAACCAGCGCTTTGCCCACTGAGCCACCTCAAGGCCCTGATATCGTTCTTAGGAAGTTACTAAAAAAAGTGGGGGTGGGGGTGGTTCAAGACAGGGTTACTCTGTGAAGCCCTGGCCATATTGAACTCACTTTGTAGACCAGGCTCGGCTCAAACTCACAGAGATCCACCTGCCCTGATATCAATCTTAGGAAGTTACTAAAAAAAGTGGGGGTGGGGGTGGTTCAAGACAGGGTTACTCTGTGAAGCCCTGGCCATATTGAACTCACTTTGTAGACCAGGCTCGGCTCAAACTCACAGAGATCCCACCTGAGTGCTGGGATTAAAGGCGTGCTCCACCACTGCCTGGCTGGAATTTACATATTTTCAAAGTGGTCTTTCCTGGATGGTGTCGTGGTGAGGTGGATAGGCAGTGAGTTTCTAGGACATCTTGGGCAACTGTCTCTTTCAAAAAAAGAGGAGGGAAAGAAAATCTAAGAAAGTTATTAGCACTTTCTGGATAATAGATCATTTTAGTTTTTCTTTTTTAATTTTTCTTGGTTTTCTATATTCTGTAGCATGTAATGCATTTGGTTTCATTACAAAGCTTAAAGCAGCTGGGTAGTGGCACACACCTTTAATCCCAGCTCTCAGGAGGCAGAGGCAGGCGGATCTCAGTTCAAGGCCAGCCTGGTCTACAGAGTGAGTTTCAGGACAGCCAGGGCTACACAAAGAAACTGTTTTGAAAAACCACACACGCACGCACACACACATTAAAGTAGTGGTTCTCAACCTCCTAATGCTGAGACCCTTTAATATAGCTCCTCATGTTGTGGTGACCCCCAACCATAAAATTATTTTTATTGCTACTTTATTGCTGTAATTTTGCTAGTTATTAATTGTAATATAAATATCCTTGTTTTCTGATGGTCTTAAGCAACCCTATTTAAAAGGTTATGACCCACAAGTTGAGAAACACGGATTTAAAGCCATGGGCTAGAGCGATGGCTCGCTGGCTAAGAGCCCACACTGCTCTTGGAGAGGACATGATTTTGGTTCCCAGCACTCAAGTTCACAGGCCACCTGTGACTCCAGCTCCAGGGGACCTGACGCCCCTGGCTGCCACAGGCACCTGAAACCTCTCACCTTTTCTGAAAGTCCACTGTGTGGCTCTCAGCATAACCAAGCATGTCATCGCTTCAGAGACAGGGGCTCTGACGCCCTCCTCTGGCCTCTGTGGGATACACATAGACACACCTACCTACGTGTGTGTGTGTGTGTGTGTGTGTGTGTGTGTGTGTGTGTGTGTGTGTGTGTGTGTGTGTGTGTGTGTGTGCATATATACTTAATTTTAAAAATCTATTTAGATGGGAAATCAATCTCTTAAGATGCTAGAGTGATCGGACCAGTCCTTTGCTCTAAAGGGCCTGCTCCATCTGCCTCACTGGCTTCTTGTCCTTCCCAGTGACCGATTAGCGCTGCTCCAGGTGCGGGCCATCCTCCAGCAGCTGGGCATAAACAGCACATGTGACGACAGTATCCTGGTGAAGACCGTGTGTGGGGTAGTATCCAAGAGGGCGGCTCAGCTGTGTGGTGCAGGCATGGCAGCTGTGGTGGAAAAGATTAGGGAGAACAGAGGCCTAGACCATCTGAATGTGACCGTGGGAGTGGACGGGACACTCTACAAACTTCACCCACAGTGAGTACGGCTTCCCCTTGGCCAGTCGGGTTACAAGGTGCCAACACAATTCCTCAGGGAGGTATAGCAGCTTGTGGCTGGGCATTTGGGGACAGGAGCCCGAGACAATTAGCCCTGCTCCCCTCCTCTCCACCCCCCACTGTTTGATGGAACTTTGGGAAGCCAGAGATGGGTTTCACTGGGCCAGCTCACACTGGCAGGGTGTGGCATTCTCCCTACTTCTCTTTGGCTCTCTGAGGTAGGGGTGTGTGCATTGCATGCATGGAGCTCTGGGTTCTCTCCCCAGTACAACACGAGCCAGGCATCTGAGGAAGCTTGAGGCTGCCCTGAACTGCCACCCCTCACCAATTCTAGCTCCTGACAGGGCTAGAAATGCTATGTTTCAAGTAGGGGCCCCTAGCTGGTGTCCACCAGAGGCAAGAACCATTGCTCAGAGCCTCAGCCTAACTCTTAACAGTGTTCAGCACAGAATGCTATGGGTGCTGCTCTCTTCTGCTGTGGGCTCTGGGTGCCAGCTCTGGAAGATGAGCTTTTGTTTTTTGACGCAGGCTTCCTGTGTGTAACCACACTATCCTGGACTCACTTTGTAGACCAGGTTGGGCTCGAACTCACAGAGATCTGCCTGCCTCTGCCTCCCAAGTGCTGGGATTAAAGGCGTGCGCCACCACCGCCCAGCTATTTGTTTCCAGGTTTCAGAGACAGATTTTTCAGGTCCCCTAGGACCACCAAGATGTGGGGTGGGAGTCTGAGGGCTGTATTTGTACATACCTCCCTGTGGGAGGCTGTTATTATAACAGACCTGAACATAGCCTTCTCAACCATGCCTGGTTTTTGTTATATATTCTTGAGACAGTCTTAGCTCAGGCTGGCCTCAAGCTTGATAGCTGAGGATGTCCTTGAATTTCTGGTCTTCTTTGCCTCCACCTCCCCAGGACTAGATATCAAATTCAGGGCAGATGCTCTACCAAATAAGCAAGCCCAGTTTGCAGCCCAACCAACCACAGCTGGTTTTCCGCAGCCCCCGCCCTCCCCTTTCTCCAGTACTTGTGAGTCAAGCCCAGCTTCTCCGTTGTCTCTCATCTTTTCAGCTTCTCCAAAATCATGCACCAAACTGTGAAGGAACTGTCACCAAAGTGCACCGTGTCCTTCCTCCTGTCTGAAGACGGCAGCGGCAAGGGGGCCGCCCTTATCACGGCTGTGGGTGTGCGGCTCAGAGAGGGTATGAACGCCTAGGAGCCAGGATCCTCCCAGCCCCCCAGCCCAGCACCCTTCCAGCACTCCTCTCTAGAACCGATGACCCCCGCCCCTGTTCCACCCAACAAGCCCTGCTGGGAGACCCAGTATGCCGCAGAGGGAGGAAGGGAACCGCGGTAACGGAGCACGGTATAGAATGCCACACCGAGCGCGTGCTGTTGACGACTTCTCGCCTGGACCCCTCACTCCTACCCTGCCACTCTGCATGATTCAAGTTCGACCTGGCCATGCATCTCCCATGTGTGAATGTAGCGGCACCCACGTCTACTGCCGACGTCCAGCCAGAAAAAGAGTCCCCATCTTGGACCCGCCTTCTGGGCCTTCCAAGCCCACCCTTGGAGTCACCTCCCTCGTGTGAAGTGTATTATCACCAGCAGACACTGCCGGACTCCTGCCCACAAGGGCATGACCTGAAGGGCAAGTGTGGACATTGGCACTGCTGTTTCCTTACCCACCCCCTCCCTCCCCCCCAGCACCCGCTGCAGCCCGCCATCCCATCTGGATGTACCGATGCCACTGAATCGTGTGTCCGTGGAACCAGTCCTAGCCACATTATGACAGTCTTGCATTTTGTTTGTCTCGTGGTGATGGTGGTGGGGGCAGGTAGATGGGCAGTACTGTGGGAAGGCATCTTGTCTCCACCTTGATAGAAGGAACCAACCCACAAAACAACGCCATCATTGGGATCTCCCATCGCTTTAGTGAGCCTTGTACGACTAGTAAACTTTGTACCGATTCAAAAAGCCGGAGTGGTGCTTGCTTCCTGTGGGGGAGGGGCACCTTAGGATGGCAACAGCTAGACTAAGGGTTTTAGGAACCCTTGGGTTGGGGAGAAATGTGATCCCAGCACATGGGGGCAGAGGCAGGAGTTCAAGGCCCTTGTTGGCTACATAGTTTCAGGACAGCTTATCCTACATGAGATCCCAGCTCAAACACCCACGCCTATAAAATCCCAGCACTTGGGAGGCAGAGGCAGGCAGATCTCTGTGAGTTCAAAGTCAGCCTGGTCTACAAAGTGAGTCCAGGACAACCACAGCTACATAGAGAAATCCTGTCTCAAAAAACAAAAACCAAAAAACAAAACAAAACAAAAAACCCAAAACTCGGGAGGCAGAGGCAGGTGGATCTCTGTGAGTTCGAGGCTAGCCTGGTCTACAAAGTGAGTCCAGGACAACCAAGGCTACACTAAGAAACCTGTCTCGAAAAACCAAGAAAAGAAAGAAAGAAAAGTCTTCAACCCCTAGGGTTGGTTTAAAAAAGAGCTTCTCCACTTCAGGATGTCACTGAAGTAGCCTCTGGCCTGATCTCCCAGCACCTGCCTTGTAGTCCCCACACCCTAAACCTCAACCTCATGGCCTAGAAATAATGTCTGTCCTCTTCAGTCCTTGGAGGACAGTGAACTTGACCTTCTGGGGCTGGATCAACTTAGTGAGTAGGCAATGCAGCCTTTGGTAATGGGGTTGTCCAGGAGTTTTCAAGGTCAAGGTCAGTCCTTTGGACAGACAAAACAATTGAATAACCAGAGAGAGAGAGAAGACAAAGCCATGGAGAGTAAAAGCAGTTACTTTGGGAATGGAGGGGTCCTTAAGACTGGGGTCGGCCTAGCTGACACTGGCTTGTGTATTCCATAGAGTTTCTGAGTCCTCCGTTCTCCCTAGTGGCCCCATGCCTTCCTCTGGCAATGACTTTTGGGAACTAGAAGCTGCTATCTCAGGGACTCTGCCTTTACTTACCCTGCCGGTGTGTGTTTCTCTAAATCCTGTTCAGTCCCGCCTTCCCAGAGATTGACAGATGCTGAGACAGGGCAGGGTTTAGGGGGAGTTGATATGTAGGGGCATGCAGGGAAGGAGGGAAGGGGGAGAGAGAGAGAGGGAGAGAGAGAGAGAGAGAGAGAGAGAGAGAGAGAGAGAGAGAGAGAGAGGAGAATCTCCCATGAGGTAGTCTTCTGAAGTCAGTTCAGGGGAAGCTGTAGTCAAATTGTGGTGAGCGATGCACCCCCTCCAGGATGCTATAGGAGCAGGCTGAAGGAGCGAGTGGCAAGAACAGCAGAGGCCATCGCAGTAAGATGAATACAGGGCAGCCTAGAGTGACCATTCCCACATGGTGGCAGTTGGCTCAATAAAATCTCATTGGGGCTAGTGAGGAGAACAGACAGGATTGTTTGGGACTTTGAGGGCCTCCGTGGCTCACAGGAGTTGAATCTCCTTTTGGAAAGGGGGCACTTTCCCATTAGGTGCCGCTTCTTGTCGCTGGTGTGATGGGCCCAGAGTCCGTGCCAGCCACCTTAACTTGCATGGGCATGGATGAAATGGCAGAAGGCTGCTTCCAATTGGGACTCGGGTGTTTCTGGCCGGAGTTAGGTCCCTGGGACACAGTCAGGGAGGTCTCGTGCCCCTCACTCTAAGCCTCCTTGTTGACATTCAGGAAGGATTTGTTGGACCTTGGTGACATGCATGGTCAGTGTCACCAGATGGTTTGTTTCAGTCTCAGACAACAAATCCCTTGAAAGGAAAAGCTCATCATACGAGGCTTCCAAAGGGACTGATTCCAGTTGTCCTTAAGTTGCCAGGCCTAAGGGGAGCAACTTTGTTCAAGGAGTTTGGAGTTTCTTGCATTCGTGCCTTTTCACATTTGCTTTCTGTATCTCTCTAGAAGGCTGTGGGTACCAGGCACAGTGGAGATTAAAGGATCTCCAAGGTCCTGGGTACATTCTGTCTTCAAGTCTGATCCACTGTCACTGTATATTCTTAGGTACCCCCAAACCTCTGAATTACTTCATTTAGAACAGTTATTACAGACTGGAGAGATGGCTCAGAGGTTAAGAGCACTACCTGCTCTTCCAGAGGTCATGAGTTCAATTCCCAGCAAGTACATGGTGGCTTATAACCATCTATAATGTGACCTGATGCCCTCTTCTGGCCTGCAGGTGTACATGCAGATAATATTATATACATAATAAATAAATCTTAAAAACAAACAAAACAAAAAAACAGTTATTACCTCCCCACACTTTTCCCATTTGACAAGGACCTTAAGGATTCAACTCAGCCAGGGGAAGTGTCCACACATACAAGGAAAGATAGGTCTTTGGTGCCCCTGGACCCACTGGCCCTCTACTGGGTACTTGCTTCTGCACCAGGGGGAGACAGATTCATTTGGTCCTTTTGGTTTGTCTCATATCTCTGAGCCATTGAATGATCACATCTGATATTCCCTTTCCCATAAACGTTTCCTTTGCTAGTCGGATGGATCTCTCCTTCCCTAGATGGTATAATTAAAGGAGAGATTTTAGAATTCCTTACTATAAGGAAGCAGGCAGCCATTCATGACTTAGGGGGCAACCCACCATTCATGATGGTCCAGGGTACAGTCATCTTTAGGGAACCTCTTCCATTTTAGGGGTGGTATAGCATGGCCTCATAGGGTTTGGAGGGAGGGAGTCTTTCCAAAGGAGAGTGTCTTAGCTACTATTGCTGCACCGTGGCCAAAAGCAACTGAGGAAGAAAGAGTTTACTTAGCTTACATACCTGAATCACAAGTCTATTGAGGGAAGCCAAGGCAGGAAGTCAAACCAGAGTGGAGTCGGGAGCTGATGCAGAGGCCATAGAGCAATGCTCACGCTTACTGGCTTGCTCAGCCTTTTTTTTTTTTTTTTTTAAAGATTATTATGTATACAGAGCTCTACCTGCATGGACATCTGCAGGCCAGAAGAGGGCACCAGATCTCGCTATAGATGGTTGTGAGCCACCATGTGGTTGCTAGGAATTGAACTCATGACCTCTGGAAGAGCAGCCAGTGCTCCCAACCACTGAGGCATCTCTCCAGCCCCAGCCTGCTTTCCTATAGAACCCAGGACCACCAGCCCAGGGATGGCACCACCCACAATGGGCTGGGCCCTCCCCCATCGGTCGCTAATTAAGGCAATGCCTTACAGGCTTGCGTACAACTGGACCTTCGGGAGGCATTTTCTCAACTGCAGCTTCCTCCCCTCATGATGCTAGCTTGTGTGATGTTGCCATAAAGCGGGCTGGCTCAGAGAAACAGTCCCTCTGGTCGCAATGCCACTGCTTTAGCAGCAGAACCTGCTAGGTGGCTGCCCAAGGTCACCGAGTCCTCACCGTTCTGATGCGCATGGCATTGCTGCATGGCTGCCACATGAGTGAGTTGAACTGCCTCAACTAGATGGGGGGGGGGTCCCAGATGTTAACAATCCCCATTCCTTCCAGATACCTGTATGAGCGTGCAGAACCAGATGTGCAGCTTTGGAGTCAAGGTAGATATTTCACCCTTCGTTTCTCACTACAACTCTGAAGCCTGAGCCAAGAGTTCCATCCGGCTACAATAGCGTATCCTCCCTTATGAATTCCCACCAGTTGACAGAGCTGTCTTTAAAATCAGGCCCATCAGTGAAGGGTTCCAGCAAGACCTCTTGGCACGTATGCTCATGACTTTCCCTGTCAAGGAGGCATGTAGTGGGGCCAAGATAAAGACAGACCTTAGCAGTCACTCTGGCCCCTACATTAGGAGCCTGACATTAGGAGACCAACAGCCTCCGAGTGTCATTTAGAAGTAAGTATTCCCTCCAATGTCATGGGGAGAATGCACAGTGAGGGGCTTTTCTAGGGCTTGTTTAAGAGCCTCTGGGACCAGAAACCTCAAAACTGCAATTGCCTGGGCATACTGGATGCCACTTCGTCACTGAGTCTAACTCCTTGCTGAGGTATCCCACTGTTTGTGGCGAGGTCCTATTGCCTGGGTCAGAATGCGCAGGCCATTTCCCTTTAAGCAACACACAATGAAAATTGGGATTAAGTGGGCAGCCCCAGAGTAGGGGGCTCTGGTAAGTACATCCTTGAATGAGTAACCCCAGAACTGCCATGTTAGGGAGTCTGAGGGACAGTTTGGGGCTCCCCGTTGATGTGATAGAGAGGCCTGGCCAGTTCTGCACATCCAGGAATCCATATCCTTTGGAAGCCCTTAGCCCTGGGGAAAACGCTTAGTTGCCCGACAGTGTGAGGAGGGGAGCTCACGGAACGGGATGGACCCACCCATTCAGAGTTCGGGTTGTGCCTTTTCTCCCTCCGGTATGACCCCAGGGATGTGACTCAAGATTGGCGAATTGGGGGCTTTTCTCAATAGATCATATATCCCCCTGCTTATGGCTAGAATGTTGAGATGGGGGCTTGGGGGAGCTGAGGAGAGACTCGGTTCCCTGACTGTATCTTTGGATGCCCCCACATCTTGGTGCAAGGTTATATGGGGACTCGAACATCTACAGGGTCCTGGGCCAATGCCAGTACAAACGAATAGGGACTGACCCTTAATCTTTTGTGTAGGACAATCCAAGCAACCTGTCTGGCCTTTAAAATTTGGTCCCTAAAGGCAAATAAAGGCTGACTGATTATCCAGGTGCAGAGGGCTATGGAAAAGGGCATCCTTCAAATCCAGACAGAATGCTAAGTTACTCAAGGCTGAAGCAGGGTCCACGGGGTATAGGGACTGGGTAGCGCAGGAGGAAGGGGATCACAGACTCAATTAGACCGAAGCCTTACACCAACTTTCCACTCATTAGGTCTCTCCAAATAAGTGAGTTGTAGAAGATGAAAACATTTCGTTCCCTCAGGAGTTTCTGTTTTACTAAGGGCCGAGATGATAGGCTTGGCTCTGCCTGTCACTTTACGCTTCAGTGGGTTGTTTCTGGTGGGGGAAAATGGGTGTCACCTTTTAAGTGCATTGGAGCAGGTCAGGCACTATAGATGACCCATAGTCCCTGCACTGCCCATACTGAGGGATCTTATACCGACTTCTACGAGGGGCAAGCATAGGTTCTTTCCCAGAAACAGGACAAGTCCCACCTGAGGGCCTAACCCTGTCCAAAATGGAGGCAGGAGTCTCCAGACAATCAGAAAATAGTGTTGGAATAGGAATCTCCCCTACTGGCAGGCAAGAGGCCATGTTAAAAAAAAATCTCTTCAGAGCTGGCCTGATATGCCCCACAAAAATGGTAGTTTGGGGGCCCTGGGGACACTGGGGTCCCACTTGTAATGTTGGAGTGCCTTATGTTGAACTAGGCTTATGGAAGCCTGGAAAGGTGGCCCTGGGACCCATCCATATGCAAATGAAGGAGGTGACCTTGAGCCCTCAGTTCAGGGGATTGCCTTGACAACTGGGTCAGGGTCTTGTGGGAGAGATGAGGTTCTAGCTCTTTCCTTCTTGGGGCATTCCCTCTAGAAGTTGCCTAACTGTCTACAGAGGAAGCATGCCCTTCAGGGCGCCTCCTCTTTGGGTGACTCTAATTAGCAGTCAGTGGCTCAGTATGTTGTTTGTCCTTTTTTCTTTCCTTACATGGTCCAGGTTACAATACACTAAGGCATCTCTGTCTAGAACAGTTGGTCTGGGCTCTTGCCTGGCTCAGCCACCAGATGCTGAAAACAAAACAAAACTCTTTTCTTTCTTAAAGATGGGGTCTCGTTACATCTCTGTGACTATCCTAGAATTCACCATGTAGTCCAGGCTGGCCTCAAACTCACAGAGAGCTACCTGCCGCTGCCTCGTGAGTGCTGGGATTAAAGGTGTGCACCACTGTGAATGGCTTTTGCAATTCTCTATGGATATCGGCACTGACTGTGTCCAGAATTGGTCTTTCAGACTCCTCCTCCGAGGACTGTCTGACTTTACATTAGCATGTTTTCTGATGTTAGCCTTTTTTAATCTCTGGAGAAAGGTGATAGATTCATTTCCTCCCTGGTAAATTGCCATCAGCTGAGAGTAACTGAAAGGTTGGATCCTGGCTTTCCTGAAGCCCCTGGAAATACAATAGTGTTTTTTCTCCCAGTGACCGCTGATGTCACAGACATTCCTGGATGGATCTCTCAAAGCGGCCTGTGAGTCTCCACCTGGGCCATGTAGTAGTCAGTACCAATGGCTATTTCCTTTCCCATCACCCTCTGTTTTTCCACTGAGGTCAAGGTCTAATCTAAGATAAGCATGCCGTCCCTCTGGGTCATGTAGTAAAGGCTGTTTAGACCAGCAGTTCTCAACCCATGAGTTGAGACCCCTTTGGCAAACATCTATCCCTCCCAAATATTTATGATTCACATAATAGCAGCAAAATTACATTTATGCAACAAAGATCATTTTATGGCTGAGGGTCACCACAACACATGGAGCTAAGTTAAAAGGTTGCAGTATTAGAAAGGTTAAGAACCACTGGTCAGGATTTGCAGTGAAACTACCTTAATTCTTGCTTTATTTTTTTGTTTATTTTGTTTGAGACATGTCTCACTATGTAGTTCTGTCTTGTCTGAAACCCACTATAGAGACCAAGCTGGTCTTGAACTCACAGAGATCCATCTGACTCTGACTCTCAAGTGCTGTGACTAAGGGCTTGCACCACCACACCTGACTCCCCCCACCCCTCCTTTTTTTTTCTGTTACCTTTAAGTTCTGCTAATGAGCAGGCTCCATGAACCTAGATGGATCCTAAATCTCCCACCATCCCCTGCAAGGGAGACATCCCTAGAGCCCTGGGTGGGGGGAGGTGTGCAGGGGGGTTAGGGAGCCTGAGGATCAACTCCCCAAGGCCCTCAAGGATATGGTGGGCAGATTTCTGGGGGAGACAAAGTTGAACCCCTTACAGTCAAAGTAGCAGGACCTAGCTGACAACCGCGGGCCAATTCTGAGTGGTTTCAAAGGTATAAAAAGTGTTGAAATGGCCCGGCATGGTGGTGCATGCCTTTAATCCCAGCACTCGGGAGGCAGAGGCAGGTGGAGCACTGTGAGTTTGAGGCCAGCCTGGTCTACAAAGTGAGTCCAGGACAGCCAAGGCTACACAGAGAAACCCTGTCCTCGAAAAACCAATAAATAAATAAATTAGAATGACGGAACCTTAGATCATTCTCTCCTGAAGAAATGGTTCAGCTGGAAATCATTATAGCCACCTTTAATCCTAGCACTCAGGAGGCTGAGGCGGCAGCAGCTGGATCTCTGTGAGTTCGAGGCTAGTCTGGTCTACAGAAGGACATCTAGCACAGCCAGAGCTACATGGTGAGACCCTGTCTCAAAACCAAACAAATACAAAGAAATACAGTATTATAATTAAGGTCTCCTGAGGTGGCTTTTTTTTTTTTTTTTTTTTTTTTTTAATACCCAAGGAATAGTAGAGCCATTACCTAAGGGATAGTGCTTCCTGATGCAAAATCAGGGGTTTTTGAGAGTCTGAGGGTCTAAGTCGGCCCTATGTTTGGGAAGGTAGCCAAGTGGTGATTTTGAAGGGATCTCAGAGTCACAGTTAGTCTTCATCAGTAATGAGACGGAGTCAGAAAGAGAGAAGCCTTGGGCCAGGGTAGCCCTTTCATGCCCACCATCCACCTGGATGGGTAGGTTTAGCCTGCTGGTGGGGAGCAGCTAGTGCTGTCTAGTCTGCCCAGGGGAGAAGCCAGGCTCAGAAGTAGGATCCTGAATCTACCCATCCTCTGCCATCTCCTGGTTTCCTCCTTTCGTTTTCCAAGATATTTGATGCCACCAGTTCCTCGAAAACAGTTGCTTTTGACCCAAAAATCCTTTCTTTCTTTCTTTCTTCTTCTTCTTCTTTTTTTTTTTTTTTTTTTTTTTTTTTGAGACAGGATTTCTCTTTTAGTCCTGGCTATCCTAGACTTACTCTTTAGACCAGGCTGGCCTCGCACTCACAGAAATCAGCCTGCCTCTGCTTCCTGAGTGCTGGGATTAAAGGCGTGCACCACCATGCCCAACTCCAAAGAGCCACTTTCTAGGTAAGCTACGCAAGCTCGGAGTTCCCTGAGCAGATGGCTCTGCCTAAGCCTTGCATGAGTCTGGAGCCCAAGGTCACTCAGGTTCTCACAGCTGGAGACGAGTAGAGAGAAGCTAGAGAGGACAGATCATGGTTAGTGCAGCCCATTAGCTGGGACAAAGCACAGGAGCCAAGATTTATCTGCTTCCTCCTGGGACCCATCCAACTGCTAGCTGGGAAATCCGAATTATTTGCAGAGACCCCCCCCCCCAGATCAACCATGAGAACTACATACTTTTTAATTCTAAGATGACAGAACCAATGCACAGTCACAATCAGAAACAGCTCAGTCACATACAAGGCTCTCATAGAGTCTTCGCTCCCCTCTGGACCTTCACAAGCCCACCTACTAGGCCACTATGAGCCACAGCCAACAGCAGGCTTGTTCTCACCCCCCCCCCACCCCCCACCCTCTCCCCACAGTGTGTCTCCCCTCACAGGCTTGCCTCTACCGACCATCACATCCCTTTCTGGTCCCCAGAGGAGCAGGCTAGAAGCCGCCTTTTTGGGGAGACAACTCTTGACACACCTGTGATCTATCCATGAGAGCCTCGGGTCTCTCAAGTGAAACAGGTTCCTGGGGCCAACATGTGGCGAGTAAGGTTTCAGACACTGGCCGGGTACTAGGTGGGTCTGTGGTCAGGCTACTGCTACCTGTTCAACAACAACAACAACAACAACAACAACAACAACAACAACAACGCAGGTTGTCTCCCACAACCATGAGGCCAAGGGTTCTGCAACAAGTAGACCCCTATAGCTGCCACACTCACCTTCTAGCCATGGGAAGCAAGAATCTGGAAGGAAACCCATGTGAAATGCAGCGGTTTCTTCAGAGCCTCTGACTAAGCCCCTCCCGTCCTGCCCCTGCGGAATGGGTGGGTTTTGCAACACTTCACGTGCCCCCTTTGAGGTAGTCCTTGAAAGTACATCCTTCATTGACAACACTTGGCAGACATTGAGACGCCCATAGGGAAAGACAGGGGCCTGCAAACTGGCCTACCTATTGTCTTCCTCCCAGTGTGAAATCATCCATCAGTTCACAGGACACCGGGATCCATTCACAGCTGTGGAGACTTTGTACTGTGTTAGAGTGAGGTAGGAGCAGAAACAAAAGTAGCAGGTTTAGAGATGCTGAGAGGAAAGCACAGGCACTAAGACCCAGGGGAGCCCCTCATCTCCAGCCTCCCACCCCAGCAGCCTGAGCTTCTTGGCCCCCAGCTGATATCAGTGGCAGATTGATTCTATGCTGCACAGAATTTCCAGTAATGAAGATGGAACCAGGGTCTCTTGCACGTTCGGCTAAGCCTTCCATAGCTGAGTCCTACACCCAGCCCCCCACACACGATTGTTCATACTCTTTCTTCCTGTCTTAGCTCCTGTTTTATTGCTGTGAAGAGACACTATGGCCAAGGCAACTTACAGAGGAAGCATTTGATTGGGAGCTTGTTTATAATTCAGAGGGTCTGTCCATGGCCATCATGGCGGGGAGTTGCTTGGTACTGGGGCAGAGAAAGAGAGAGAAGAGGAGGGGAGAAGAGAAGGGGAGAGGGGGGAGGAAGAGAGAGGGAGAGAGAAGGAGGAGGGAGAGAGAGGGAGGAGGAGAGGGTTGGAGGAAGAGGGTGGGAGAGAGAGGGAGAGAGAAGGAGGAGAGAGAGAGGGAGGGGGAGGGGGAGGAGAGGGAGAAAGAGGGAAGGAGAGAGAGAAAGAGGGAGAAAAAGGGAGAGGGAGGGAGAGGGAGAGAGAGGAGGAGAGGAGCCTGGCCCCATGTGAGGTCTTAAAGCATCAAGCCCACTCCTAATGACACACCTCCTCTAGCAAGGCCACACCTCCTAATCCTTCTTAACCAGTCCACCAGCTGGAAACCTAACATTCAAAGAGATGAGCCTATGAGGACCACAGTCCCCCATCAGCTTGAGGATGCCAGAGCCCAAATTACAAGACAGCCTGGGCCTGAGAAAGGGCTGTATATGGAGAAGGCATTTGCCCTGCCACAACAGAGTAACCTTGTGGGGTCTAGACAAACAGCCAAAGCCCCTCAGGGGTGCCAGCGTTCAACAAAGCTTTCCTACTTTGGAGACAACTCCACCCTTCCAACCCCATCCCATCCCACCCCATCCCCAAAGCCCACCACAGGGAATTCAAAGAAAGCTTAGTAAACTTCAGAGTTTGCCTACTGCTTTAATTTCCCTATGCAGATAATTCCCAGGTGCCTACACTTAGCTATTAACAGCTCATAGGCCAAAGGACCAGGTGTGGATGGAGGAGTGCGCGCCACCCCCATCCCCACCCCAGCCTTCCGCCAGTGTACTGATCAGTTCCCCAGGGTCAGGTTCACAGTGTCTCCTATACTCCTTACTCCTGGTACAAGTGGGACCTGATTGGGTGTAGTTGGGCTTGGGTTAGGGCCTCCCTGTGAAGAAGTCCTAGGAGTGCAGGACCATCACAGCTGCTTCCAAATCCTCTTCTGTTTTCAGTCAGATTTACTGGCCTTGGGGGATCCCAAGAAATGTAACAGGGGTGTTGGAAGTTAGTCATCTGTGGGCTTTCTGAGCTCACTTCTTTGGACAGACAAAGATTTGAAATGTCTGAAGAACTAAGCCTTCAGGAAGATTGAAAGTCAAGCCCCAAGGAAGGTAAACATTACCACTTTGGGAGCAGAGGGGCTGTAAAGCTGGACAGCTGTTGAATTGGAAGCTGGCTTGGCTATTTTATAAGCCCTGGGTCCTCCCCCTTCCTTAACTGGTCTTGTTTAGATACCCACCCCCATGACTATGTGCCCCTTTTCCCCTGCTAGTGTCTTCTGGGAACAAGCCGCTGCCGACGCCATCTCAGAGAATTTGCCTTTGATTTCCCTGCCTACCCAAGTTCCTCCGAGTCTAACCCCTCTTCACTGTGCCATCCCCCTCTTTGTCGCCTTCCCATGCACCCCAAGCAGCCTCCCCTCCCTCCCTGCAGCCTCCAGTGATGAGGCATGCCCTCTACTCCCAGCATGTGAATGTGGTGACAGTCCAAAGAGAGAGTGCCTGCTGGGCCCCCATCTCCAGACTTAAGGACCCACCCAGTCTGTGGGACCTTACTGCCTGGTCCTTTTACCCATCCTAGCTCAGGAGATCGCTGCTTTTATCCCAAGGCTACAGTTGATCCCCACCCTTTGGTGGATTCCCCAGGAGTGCCTTTCGAGTACTCTGAGATGACCCGGGATCATAACTGCAGGTTTATTGGGGGCACTGGTGAGCCAGCATCTGGCACAGTGATCTCTAGGAGAGCTCAGATGACATTAAACTTTGAACAGATGTTTACCGTTCTTTTGGTTTTCGGAGGGCACTGGGTAGGCTGGTGAATGAGTCACCAGCAAGCAGAGAGATGAACAGCCCTGGTGTGGCCTGGGCCAGGCCCTGTGTATTCTCAGAGCTGGGACTGGGGCAGTCAGTGTGCTCCCGCCTGCCAGCTCCTAGCTGCGGAAGTGAGAGTGGGAGCTGTGTTCCTGACTGGTAGGTGGCTTTTGTGTCTTCATAGCTGGCGCAGCGTGAGCAGTGTGAAGAACCCTGATAGCTATTTACTGAGCGCTCATCTGAGTGTGACCTGCTGGTTGGTAGGGCATTACTTCCGTTGAGCCTCATGGCAATCCTGCCATCAGGCAGGGGAACAGGGTGACTCACCAGTGCATCTCAGCTGAGGCTCCTCTGGACTATTACCTGCCCTCTGCTTTGGGCTGAATTTTGAGTTTTTAGATTCTAAAGCAGAGAAGCTCTCCATCCACTCACAGCCAAACAGAAGAACTTCCTCTTTTGTGTCTTGTCTTTGGTGGGAAGGTGGTGTCACGTTTGTGCCCTGTCTGCTCTGTTTGCCCTACCCAGCATTGCTAAGCATTTTCATGAACCAAATTTAGGAGGCGGGAGCTTCCATATATACATTTGGATTTCAGGCTTTATTTGGAAAATCTGGCAACTGTGGTCCAGCTCGAAGCAGCTGAGTTTCCTTTTGCCCCCTCCCCCTTTGTAATTTTTTAAAAATTGTGTGCATGTGTGTGCATGTATGTGCAGATGTACACATTTGCACACTTGGGGAGGTCAGAGGACAGCTTGCAGGAATTGGTTCTTCCCTGCTATGTGTGTTCCAGGAATTGAACTCAGGTCACCAGGCTTGGCAGTGAGCTCTTTCACCATCTCACCGCGTCATCTCGCCCTTCCCTCGGCTGCCTTTTCTCATTACTTCAGTTTTCTTGGGTGGGATCCAGTTTTCCCATCTCTCTCTATACTCCAGGGAGACATCTCGCTTTGCAGCTCCTAAACTGGCCGAGTGTTGGCTTCCAGTCTTCCTGGCCCCTTCCTCGGTGCCTGGAATGTTTATATACATTGCAATATAATGGGTGTCTGAGCTCCAAGCTCTTTATCTGTCAGCATTGCCTGTAACACTCCGGACACATCTCGTTTTTCTCTGTTGGTGCGTTGAAGAATGGACACACTATCACATCAGGGCTTTCCCCGTCAGCTGCTTCTCAAAGGGGCTCAGCCTGGGCCTCGCAGGCAGGGGCAAGACTTCAGGGTTCAGCAGGCTCCCCATCTTGGGGACTCCCAACCTGCCCATTGGTAGCCTCAGAGGGGGTCAAGTCCCCAGTCATGAACAAAGTCTCTTTTGTGTGGCACCTGTTGACTCTCCTGGAGAGGGATGGAGTGCGAGTCAGCTCCAGCCTGTCTTCCTCAGCTGGTGTCACCCAGGGGCAGCACCGGAAAGCAAGGCGGAATCCAGAGCGAAACCTGAGGGGTATCGAGAGGGAGTCCCGTTCAGCCAGGGGTGTAGGAGCCAGCCGTCTGCCACATGGCTGCCCGTGCTCCAGTAGACTAGCTCCTCGTGTAGAGGAGCCTCACTTTGAAGAGCCTACCGACAACTCAGGGCTGTTGAGAGATGCACACTTGAATGGATTTAGTTTTGTTCTGTTTTTGTTTTTAACAGCCAGAGATGCCGGGAACGTGGCTCATGCCACCGGAACGTGGCTCGTGCCAGTAACACCAGCACTTCCGAGCCAGGGGCGGGAAGAATGGTAGCAAGGTCCAAGGCAGCCAAGTGGTGCTCTGCCTTGAAAAGGAAGAAAGGAAGAGATGGAGAAAGAGAGGAGGAGGGAGGGGAGAATGAAGGGGGGGGGGGGAGAGAGAGAGAGAAACTAAAATATATTACAAAGAAACCTCGTGAGTTAACTGGCTTCTAACAGAGAGAGGAACCTTAGGAAGACAGATTTGGGGCACGGGCCGTGTGTGTGGGGAATGGGGAAGCTCCCCCAGGAAGTGCTTCAAAGGGAAACTGGCACATTGGAGCTACCAAGTATGGGTGCATTCGCTCAAAGAGATAAACAGCTCTTACTCAAACCTGGGTGGAGGCTTGCAATCCCAGCTACCCAGAGAATGAGGGAGGAGGGCCAAGCAAGCAGAGCATGAAACTTGCCCAGGCAGCTTAGCGAGAGCATATTTCAAAATAAGTAAAACGAGGCCCGAGATGTTTGTTGCTCAGCGGTAGAGCGTTGCCTAGCATGCTGGAGGCCCTAGGTTTAATACTCAGTACTAGGAGGAGGAAAAAAAAAGTTGGAAAACTCCACCTTTCCCAGTGGTGACATTGACGCCTATATAGCTGGGGATGACTTTGAACTTCTGATCCTCCAGAGTGCTGGCATTTGCAGCTCCTTACCACCATGCCAGGTCATGGAGTGCTAGAGAGGAGACATGGGGCTTTGTGCCTGCCAAGCAAGCTCCCATCACCTCTACCATGTCTTTTGGGGGATTATTATTATTATTATTATTATTATTATTATTATTATTATTATTATTAATGTCTGTGGGTATTTTGTGTGCACATATGTCTGAGTGACACATGCATGCAGTGCCCAAGGTGGTCAGAAGAAGGTACTGCTGGATCTCTTGGGACTGGAATTTACAGGTGGTTGTGGCCCATCATGTGGGTGCTGGGATTTGAACCAGGCTCCTCTGGAAGAATAGCCAGTGCTCTTAACTACTGAGCCACTTGTCTAGCTCTCAGGGTTGATTCTTTTTACATTCTTTTTTTTTTTTTTTAAACCTCAGGGCTGTTGATTCCTTCTTGCCCAGGCTGCAGAGCCCAGTCAGTCACTCCAGCACCCCCTCTGCCCAGCATCTAAGTCCATCACCAGCTCTTTCCACCTGCCTTCAACATCATGTTTGCGTTAAAGTACTGGGCACGTGTGGCCACTTAGTGAGCATTTTCTGAACAGAGAGTCCAGACCTCTGTGACGGTGTCGTCACACAATGACTCTGAAGCTGCTTCAGGAGCATGCAGCACTGAATGTAGTGCAGTGTCTAAGAACTGTGTAACTGCGCAACAGAAGAAGGACAGGTACTCAGGGATCACGTGCTCCTGGTCTCTCTCTCCCTCCCTGGTGTGACAGGGCAGTCTCCAGGGTCTCCCATCCATCCCATGACCAAGTGTGAAGGGGACAGGATGGGAAGCCCTGGAGATACACAGGATTCCAATCCTGCATCCACTGCCTGTGTAGGGTTAGGAGGGTCCTCCCGTCTTAGGCTCAGTTTTTCTATCTATCTAATAGGAATCCCTCCCTTCCACTCTCATCTACTTACCTCTTGGAAGCTAAAGAGTCTAGGCACCGAGTAAGCAGTCTAGAGTGTGCGTGTGCTCCCATGTAGGTGGGGCTGCTGAGCTACAAAGACACCCCCCCCCGCCGCAGGTTTTTGTTTGTTTGTTTGTTTGTTTTTTTGAGACAGGGTTTCTCTGTGTGGCCCTGGCTGTCCTGGACTCCCTTTGTAGACCAGGCTGGCCTTGAACTCACAGCGATCCACCTGCCCTTGCCTCCCCGAGTGCCGGGATGAAAGGTGTGCACCACCATGCCCAGCTGACCCCCATAGTATTATGTGGAGCCTGGACACCTGAGTAGATGGCTGGTAAAAGTTAGGAATAAAGAGAGCCCGGAGTTAATGCTGCTCACACCTATCAGACCGAAGCTGACTTAGTGTTGACCTCTCCTGGCTCCCACCTGCCCCCTCCCAGGCTATAAGGCTCATTCTGCGCAGGGCTCCTGGGACTTAGATTCGGCCTGGCTTACCACCTCTTTCCTTACCAAGAGTCCCAGGGCTGGTACCAGCATACTGCAGTCTCCAGAACCCCAGAAACACCAGAGCCAGGAGTGAGATCCCAGCTCTTCCTTCAGTGGGGGAGGGAAGAGGGAAGGGCAGGAAAGATTCCCCAGCCCAGCCCCTAGCCTCTCCTGACACCCACCCACCTAGGTCAGGCACATCCTTAGGAAGAGGCACTTAAAAATGGCAGTTTTTTGAGCCCGGTGAGATAGCTCAGTGGGGAAAGGCACTCCCTGCCAACCCTGGTATGCTGAGTCTGTCTCAGAGGCCCACATGGTGAAAAGAGAGGGGAGCTTAATTTCCAGCATTCAGGAGGGAAAGGCAGGCAGATTTATGAGATCGAGGCCAGCTTAGTCTACAAAGTGAGTTCCAAGACAGCCAGGGCTACACAAAAAAGCTGTCTTTAAAAAAAAAAAAAGCAAAAGCAAACAACAACAAAACAACCCAAAACAACTCCCCCACCCAAGACATATCTTTTTCTTTTCTTTCTTTTTTCTTTCTTTTTTTGTTTTTTTGTTTTGTTTTGTTTTGTTTTTTGTTTTTTGAGACAGGGTTTTTCTATGTAGCCTTGGCTGTCCTGAACTTACTTTGTAGACCAGGCTGGCCTCAAACTCACAGAGCTCCGCCTGCCTCTGCCTCCCAAGTGTTGGGATTAAAAGCGTGTGCCACCACACCTGGCTTGGCATCTCTTTTTCTGACCATCTTTTTTCTGTCCTTCCACCTCTCCCTACTCTCTCCTTCCCTTTATTTCTCTGATCCTGCCCTTCTGCCTTCTCCCTTGTCCCTGATGCAGACCCCAGAGGAGACAGAAAGACAGAGAGTATAGGCACTGTGGCCCCGCAAAGGACAAGGCTTTGGGAACACGATGGGACTCAGGCTAGATCCAGGCCACAGGGAGGGTTGTGCTGTGGGCTGATCTGGAGGAGCAGTATTTCTATGTGGGGTCAGGAGCAGCTCCAGGCTCTGGCAGGAGCTAGAGTGGAGGTCCCTCACCACGCAGGAGAGTCCCCGTGGGTGAAGGGCAGGGCCAGGGTGGGAGTCACCTGTGATTAAGGCAGCAGTAAATGACAGGGTTGTACATAGTGGAGCTCATGGCCAGCCAGAAGAGCGCCAGGTAGACCTGCTGGATAAACTTGTGGTAGTAGATGTCCTCTTGGAAGGTTCCCAGGATGAAGTAGAGGTGGTAGGGCAGCCAGCAGATGGCGAATGTCAGCACCACCAGTACCATGGCCTTCACAAACTGGTCAGGGAGAGGCTTAGGTCAGTCTTTGTCCTCTGAATCCCAAGTCTTAACCCTCCTGGAACTAGTGTGGGGCACCCTTCATCCCAGCTTGGAGAGCCTTCTGTAGTCAGACCCCATCTGCTTCTCTGGCCTCCATCCCCCGGAACATGTATTTGCCACATGCTCCAGAGCCCACCACTCATGGCATTGCCATGGGCAGGTTTGTCTGCTCACACTGCTGTCCTTCCATTGAGATTCTCCTGTGTGGCTGCCCAGTTCTATGGCCCACTTTCCCATAAGGTGTCCAGGACTCTTTCCCTTGGAGCACCTCTCCCTCCTGTCCCCTTTCTTAGGAGGTCCAAGCTCTGGGACGCAAGCGACCCTTCCCTGGGATCTTTGTCTGTGTTAGCCTTTCTAGCGATGTAGCAGTGAAGTTCCAACCTGATACCCTAATCCTCTGTCTAGAGGCCAAGTACCCCGAGCCCTTCCTGGCGCCTCCCATGCCTGGCATCTGCAGGCACACTCCTGAATTGCCCAGCATCCCTGAGGACCGGAAGGCAAGCTGGAGATGGCAACTGGAAACCAACTTCCCAGTAGGAGGGACACAGATGTCCCTGCCTGCTATAGCGAGAACTCTTAGAATATGAAGAAATCGGTCTAGCATTGGTCGCCAGATTGCTGAGATCTGTGGTTCACGAAAGGGTTCTCTGAGATGCTGTGTGACATAGTTGTGTGATCCCCAGCGCCCCCTAGCGGGCAGGCTTTGGGCCCCCAGATGGTTCCCTGGAGCAGACCCTGCCCTCTCTGCCATCTCCCACCTTCTTCTTGGCCTGCAGATGGCGTAGGTTGGCGCCGTGAGCCTGATGTCTGGGGACTGCGCGTTTCCATAGCGTGAGGCCAATGACGCTGTAAGCCACGAACATCACCACGAGAGGCAGGAAGTAGATGAGGACAAACACCACAAGATGATACCTGGAGGGAAAGCCGGGAGCCTGGGTGGGCAGTAGGGGGCCAGATCCACCAACGCGCACCCCGCAGGCCCTACCTTGGGGTTCTATTTAAAGAAAAATTAAGGCAACATTCGCTAGCATATATGCCAAAGCTGGGCTTTCTTCTCAAAATGTCACCAGCATCAGCTCCAGTTTTTCCATGTTATGGAAAAGGCTAACAGGGGGGAAAAGCTAACCAAATTTTGTTTGTTTAATATATAAAATATAACACCAGCCCCAGTGACCTGGCTCTATGGGAATTGGGGCTTGCTGCCAAGCTTGATGACCTGAGTTGGCTCCTTGGAAAAGCCACAGGTAGATCTGAAGGGGTGGCCATTGTGTGCCATTGTCTCTGTCTCACTCATTTAAAAAAAAACAAAAAAACAAAAAAAACCTTTACCCTATATAAACTACTAAAAACTGGGTGTGCTGGGTATGGTGGCACATGCCTGTGATCCCAACAGTCCAAGTATAGAAGCAAGAGGATGCAGAGTTCAAGGAGAATCCTCGGCTCATAGTGAGTTAGAGGCCAGCCTGAGATACATGAGACCGTGTTTCAAATCAATACCATTAAGCACAAAAGTTAACCCTCCTCCCACTGCTCACAGTGTATGTTTTCTCCCAGAATCATCTCTGTGTCGTGGGCATGTTGTGTGTGAAGGAATGGGTATGTGCACACGTGAGTACACACATGTATTAAGCAGGTAGGTCACATATGATATTGTATGTGTAGAGTTGCGGGAGCCATAACCCAGAGATGGGCAGTGAAGAATGCCACTCCAGTAGCCACTGTGCTCTCTGCTTCTCGCCCCTCAACACTGCCTGGGTACATGGCTGTGTCAACAAACACCTTTGAGCAAGGCCCACATACCACTGTACAGCGGTGTCCCCAGGGAGGGTGTCTGGGCTGTGTTGAAGCTCATCATTTTCTTTGAGGAGGGGACATGGAGGCATGTTACTGGCTCCATTTCTGAGGGCACCACGGCCTCCTGGCTAAGCTTCCTTCTGATTTCCAGGCAGGCCTCCTGAGGGCGGGTCCTTGAAACAACAAGGAATGGGACCGAGAGCCTCCTCTGCCATGAGACTTGTGTCTTTCTATTTTTTTTTTAAACATGTGTGTGATAGGCATGTGTGTATGGATATCTGCATGTTGGTAGGTGTGTGTGTGTGTGTGTGTGTGTGTGTGTGTGTGTGTGTGTGTATACCAGAGGTTGACATGGAATATCTTCCTTGATTTCTCACTGCCTAATATATTGAGGTAGCAGGGCCTCTCACTTGAATCTGGAGCTCTCTGACTTGGCTAGTCCCGCTGGCCTTGCTCTTAAATCACCAGCCTCTACCTCTTGAGCACTGAGGTTACAGGCAGGCTGTCATGGCTGCCTGGCATTGACTTCCAAATAGACCACACACACACACTCCCCTAGGCACACACATCTATCACTAGCCTACACGCAGACCCGGGTGTGCAGTGCATGTGTGTGACCTGCAGAGACATACACTCCATCTGCAGGCGCACATGGCCCCTGGTCATCGTTACTGAGGTGGCAGACGGACTGAGCGGTTGGACCCTGAGGTAGGCGTTGCCTGCAATTGGTTTCCCTGCTTCACCAGTCACTGACTGTGTTGGGGGAACATCATGTCGTAATATTCTCTCCACCCACAAGGTGGAAAAATACAATACATAAGGTAGTCACGGTGACTTGTAAGATGGAGGGCAGGAGGATCAGAGGTCTGGGCCAGCCTAGGTTCCATGAGATTGCCCCTCCAAACCAAAACAAATAGTTAGGGGTGTAGCTTAGTTTACAGGGTGCTTGCCTAGGACATACAGACACTCGGCTCCATGCCCTGTGCCACATGAAGCAGGTGTGGTGGGGACAAGGTCAGCATTGTTTAAAGTTAAACGAATGAACAAACACAATAGTCACAGTACTTGCTCCATAACATTAAGAGAATTAAAAGCATCAGTGTAGGGCCTGGAGAGTTGGCTCAGAGGTTCAGAGCACTGGCTGCTCTTCCAAAGGCCTCGAGTTCAATTCCAAGCAGCTACATGGTAGGTAGCCCATAACCATCTATAATGAGATCTGGTGCCCTCTTCTGGTGTTCAGGTGTACCTGCAGGTGAAACTCTGTATACATAATAAATAAATAAATCTTAAAAAAAAAAAAAAAGCATCAGTGTATACAAAGTGCTTACAACAGGCCTGGTACTTGGCACTGCATTTAGTACGGACGGTCCTCGCCTTTGTTTTGATTTAATGACACTTTCTGTGTGTTCTTCTATCAAGAAGCTGGGCAGTGGCAGTGAACTGACACCCCTAGTTAGGCAGGTCACAGTCGCCAGGACATTATCCACACCTACTGTGGGCATTTTCCACTTACAATGCGTTTGTTGGGGTGCAGGCTCACCTGTAGTTTTTGTTGTTTTGTTTTAAAATAGGGCCTCGGGTAGCCCAGGCTTGCCTTGTACCTCTACCTGCCTCTACCTCCCAAGTACTGTATGGACCAGCACTCCCAACTTGTGTGGTGCGGGAATTGAACTAAGGGTTTCCTGGAGGTTGGATAAGCAGTCTACCACCAAGCCACGCCCCGAGCCTCTCACTGTTAGTTGGGGAGCCTCTGTCTAAACCTGCACTCATAGGATCACATAGGTCCCTGCAGAGCAGTGTACACATCCCTAAGGCATGGACGACGCACAGACATGAGGGAACATACAAGTACAGATACCCTGGCGTGGAGCTTACAGTAGGAGCATCTTGCCTCCGTTGTCATTGGGCCAGGCCACCACACACTTGGTGGCGCCCTGGTCCACAGTGATGGTGGAGTAGAAGCACTGTGGGGAGGCGAGAGCCAGGGCTACCAGCCAGATGCCAGCAATAACCGCCTTGGTGCTGGGGGCCGAGAGCCGTGGCTGGAAGGGGTGGACGATGGCCATGTACCTACAAGCAGAGCACAGCATCAGCAGCCGGCATCCTCACGCCAGACACGCCCCTCCTCTTCTTCCTGCCAGGCCCGTGCCCTCCAGCTCCTGTCCACACAGCTGCCCCATAGGCATTACTGGAGTCCCACCCAATCTGCAGAGGATCAGGGTGGTAGTGGGGAGGTGTTGCCTGTCTCCAGCCACAGTACACTAACACCCCAGCATGTAGGCCAGATACCCAGTCCACTAGGTGTGGACAGGTCCTCAGACAGCCACACTGTCACCCAACCTAGAATGGGATACAGTTCAACATGAGCTCGAAGCTCAGTCCGATTTAAGACTCTGCAAGCCAGCCTCCCACCACTATGCATGGTACAGCCATTTCCCAGACAAAGACCAAACCAGTCTTTCGCAACAGTAGATGTCTCTGAAACACACAGGGTCCTGTTTAGTAACCACTCACCATATATGGCAGACAACACAGACAGTGCGGCTAAGACTGAGCAAATTGGGGCTAGAGAGATGGCTCAGTGGTTAAGAGCATTCACTGCTTTTCCAGGGCACTTGGGTTCAATTCCCAGAACCCACATGGCAACTCACAGCTGTCTGTAACCCTAAGATCTGACACCCTCACACAGACATACATGCAGGCAAAAACACCAATGTACATAAGATAAAAATTAATTTTTAAAAGACTGAGCAAATTTGTTTTATTTTCTTTGAAACAAAGTCTCCTGTAGCCCAGGCTGGCCTGGAACTTGCTATGAAGCTGAGGATGGCCTTGAACTCCTGCTCCTCTTGAGTATATGAATTACAGACATGTGCTGCCGTGCTTTGTTAATGCAGTACTGGGGATAGAATCCAGGGCTTCAAGCATGCTGGGTGTATACTCTATCAGCTGAACCCCTTATACATACATGTGCAGGCATGTATGTATCCTGTATGAATCTTCAGTCTCTGCACATGGCCAGTGCTTGGTCAGACCCTTCTCACAGTTTTCCTGTGTCCTGACTACTTGCTTTTCTTCTTCTTGTTTGTTCAACCTGACACAAGCTAGAGCATTTGAAAAGAAGACTCCTTAGTTGGAAAAAAAAAAAACCTCCCCCACCAGATTGACCTGTGGGACATTTTCTTGATTAGTATTTGATTCAGGAGGGTCAAGTTCATGGTGGGGGTGTCACCCATGGGTAGGTGGTCCTGAGTTGTATAAGAGAGCAGGCTGAGCAAGCCATGGGAAGCCAGTCAGCAAGCAGCATCTCCATGGCTTCTGCTCCAGTTGGTGCCTAAGTTTCCTGCCCTGACTTCCTCTCAGTGGTGGACTGTTAATTGGAAGCATAAAATGAAATAAACCCTTTCCTTGCCAAGTTGCTTTTGGTCACGATACTGTTGGCATAATGTTCTTGTGGACTGTGTACAACTTACCCTGGTTCACTCAAATGCCGATTTCTCTACCCCACTATTTGGTTTCAATCCAGACATTGCATTGTGATGTTTAGTCTAAATATCTTCCGTCGCAAGTTTCTGTAAACATGTCACCATTTGTTCTCTGTGTTGCCAATAAAAACCAGCTAGCCAATGCTGAGCAAAACAGAGAATTAGGATGGGACATCCTGGTCTAGGGAGGGGAGAAGAAAGAAGAGAAGGACAGGAGAAGGATGCACATGGAGAGGTCCCGGAAGCACCAGGAGGAGTGAGCTGGACCAAGGATATGAGGACAAAGCAAGTATAATGTGGGAAATCTGAATGAGAGGAAACTATACTAGCTTGGAGGGTTAAGATGGAGTAATTATTGCTCAGTCTTGTACTCTAGGCTAATTAAATATCTCTTAGTCTCTCTGTGTGGTTATTTGAGTATATACCTGGTCAAGGAGTAACTGCTGGCTTCTTAAAATACTGAATCAATATTAAGTATTAATAATCACATCAACATGATACTTCATCAGAGGAGTGAGAACCTTAACTAAGACACCCAGGAACAGCTGGCATGGCCCTCCTTCCTCCCTGTAGTCACTGAAGTCATGGCTACCTTCTTGATGAAGGTGTCTAGAACAGGCTCAGATGCTGTCTCTCTGGGGTGGGAGGGTGTCACGGGGACTTGAGCTGCTGTGGATCCCCGAGCCCGGTGAAGTGCAGTGGCCTTGGCCATGAGCATCAGCTCCATTTTCCACTTGAGGAGACATGGGCGGCACTGACTTTGTCCTGGCTCACCCTGCTCCCTGTACTCCAGGACCTACACAGCCACTGTGGAAGCACCCTGAGCTCAGTGCCTCGTCAGCCTAGGGCCCAACTGAGGAAGACCCACTGCTTGCTTCTCCATGGCTAACGGACCCAAAGGCACCAACCACCAAGGATGAAGTCTCATTTTCCTTATATACATTCTAACTGGGGCTTGGTTCTCTCAGCAGAGGACAAAGGAGGGCTAGATTGGAGACTCTTAAGTGTCACAGGTCTGTGAGCCGTATAATGAAGTACACAGGCCCTTTATTAGAATAAGATTAACTAATTTGTTTGTATGTTTTAGAGACAGGGTTTCTCTGTGAAGCCTTGGCTGTCCTAGACTCACTGTACAGACCAGAGTGGCCTCAAACTCACAGATATCCGAGTGCTTGGATTGCAGGCATGCTCCATGGCACCTGGCTAAAACTAATTTATTTGTTTGTTTCTTTTTGAGACATAGTCTTACTATGTAGCCCTGGCAGGCTTCCACCTCACAGACATCTATCTGCTTGCTTCTGCCTCCTGAGTGCAGGATCAAAGGCGTGCACCACCATGCCCAGCTCTTCATTTGGTTCTTAGGACTGTGTCTCATGTAACTCGAGGCCGGCCTCAAATTCTATATACATGAGGATGATACTGGCTTTCCAATTCATCTACCTCCACCTCCCAAGTGCTAGGCCATGCACCACCATGCCGAGCAGAAATATCTGTGTGTGTGCAGGTGTTTGCGCAGGTGTGAACGCTGTATGGAGGCCAGAGATCAACCTCGGGTGTTGTTCCTCAAGATTCTGTGGACCTTGTGTTTTGAGGCAGGGTCTCTCGCCTGTCTGGAACTCACCAGCTTAGCCAGGCTGACTCTCCAGCAAGCACTGGGAGATCCTCCTGTCTCTGTCTCTGGGATTACAAGGGTGTGCTACCATAGCTCATTTTGTCCACGTAGGTTCAGGGCATAGAATTCAGGTGTTCATGCTTCACTGACAGAGCTCTCTCCCTAACCTCAGGGTAAGCTCTCTACATGGCCCCCTCCACCCCCACCCCGTGCCCCAAGACAGGGTTTCTCTGTGTAGCCCTGGCTATCCTGTTCTGTAGAACATGCTGGCCTGGAACTCAGAGATTCGCCTGCCTCTGCCTCCTGAGTGCTGGCATTAAAGGTGTGCACCACTACTGCCAGGGTGGAATAGCTTTTAATGTGAGGCCAGGTGTAGTGGGTTGTGCCCCATCAGCAGCGGGTCAGGTCCTAGGAGTCCTGGCCACACGGCTTCCTGACAACAAGATTTTGAACAAATAGCCTTAGTTCCCTGGCCCCTCCATTTCCATCTCTGTGAAAATGGGTCATTCGTGCACTAGGGGGTCATACGGAGGAAGGAGCACAAGAAATGAGAATATCCCTATGTATTCGTTGTTTTAAATTCATCAGAGACGGCTTTGGTCAAGGGCAATGCCTGGCTCTTCCTCTCTGGGAGGAACCTGAGCTCTGAGGCAAGGCCGGGACCTTGTAGAAGGTGGCGTTGAGTTGTATGCTTCCCCTGTTTGCTGAATAGAGGTGTCCTCACCAAAGCATCCGAGGTGTTTAAATTGAGCCCCGAGAACGGCACCATTGAATCTGCTGTTTAGAGTGTCTGACTTATAGACTTCTCCAGGCTGACCCTGATCTCCTACTTTTGTTTGTTTGTTTTGTTTTTTCAAGACAGGGTCTCTCTGTGTAGCCTTGGCCGTCCTGGACTTGCATTGTAGACCAGGCTGGCCTCGAACTCACAGGGATCCGCCTGCCTCTGCCTCCCGAGTGCTGGGATTAAAGGCGTGCGCCACCACCACCACCCAACTCCCTGATCTCCTAGTTATCTTTGCTCCGATCCCAACTTCCCAACAAGACCCACCCAGATGTCCGCTTAAGCCTGTAGGCCAGAGGTTCTCTAACCCCTTGGCAAATCTTTGTCTCCAAAAATATTTGCATTATGATTTGTAACAGTAGCAAAATTACAGTCATGAAGTAGCAATGAAAATAATTTTATAGTTGGGGGTCACCACAACATGAGGAACTGTATTAAAGGAGCGAAGCGTCAGGAAGGTTAAGAACCATGGCCTGTCACTTGTCCCTCCCTGGCACACACAACTTGGTACCTGGAGATTCTTTCCCTCTAGCTAACATTTGTGATCTCAAAATACAACTTACAATTTATTGGACGGGTAGTTGTGGTGCACACCTTTAACAGAAGCAGGTGGATCTCTGAGTTCAAGGCCAGCCAGCCTGGTCTACAGAGCAAGTTCCAGGACAGCCAGGACTACACAAAGAGACCTTGTCTCGAAAATAAAATAAAATTTATTTATGTGCTTAGTATTTAAATTCTTACCATGCCAGGAACATTTACATGGGTTTTCCTCACCTAAAACCCAGAACAATACTTACCCATCAGACACTGAGTATGTATTTATTGAGTGAAAAAATAATGAAGAAACAGGGCCAATGAGATGGCTCAGTAGGTAAAAGTGATTGCTGCTAAGCCTGAGAACGCGAGTTCCATTCCCATAACTGACAAAATCCCTAACAAGGACTAGAAAGATCTGAGTCCTACCAGTTGTCCTCTGACATTCCCAGGTATACTATGACAAGTGTGTATGCTAGCACGAGCGCGCACACACACACAAACACACACTAATTAAACAAACAAACAAATAAGTATAATAAAAATGTTTTAAAAGAATGGTGAATCTCAGCTGCTGTCTGTCTCCTGCCTGGCTTCCAGGCTCCCACTAGCTTTCTGTGGCCTCGCTCTGAAGTGGAGGCTCTGTAAATCCATGTGCTAAAGTTGCCCCCATCCCTATTGGTGGGGGTTCCCTAGGTTCTGGAACTGTGCCTGACACAGAGAAAATTGCATATGGAGTTCTCCAGGCTGACCCTGATCTCCTACTCATCTTTGCTCAGATCCCAACCTCCCAGTGAGACCCCAAAATTGAAGCATAGCTGAAAAGAGGTGCTCAGGGGACATTCAGACATCCCTGGGGAGGAGGAAGGGATGTTCAGCGAGCACCAGGCTGATTTAGAAAGACCACTACCCAGATGGCTGTCTGTGTTCCAGACCCCTGGCTCGGCCCTGACTCTGTGGCTGACCTTAAGTAGCCCTACTTATTCTGATTTCCCCAGGGAACTTGGGTGTAAAGTTAGAAGCTGGGCCCATATGGATGCTGTTGAAACTTCCTTGTGTGTGACCACCGATCTTGGACTCTGCCCCTCCTCCTGCTACCCCTGAGTTTGGGGATTACAGACATATACTACCGTCTTATAGCTCATTTATGCAGTGCTGGGGGGTGGGGGGATCAAAGCCAGGGCTTCAAACACGCTAAGCAAGCCCTCTGCCAACTGAACTACATCCACAGCCCCCTGTCAAACTTTTCATTTTTTAATGAGTAGGAAACATTGTCTCAGGAAATCTCTGAGAACTCCATTTAAAAAAACATCTAAGCTCGGCGTTGAGAGGCTGTGCATGAAGGCTGCTGGGGAGGCTTGGGAGGGGTGGGGGTGAGGGAAGATGGGGAGGGTCACAACTATCTAACCAACACAATCAGGACTCCAAGTGCCAGAGGGTCTCCTGGCTCTGCCTCAGTCTCTCCTGTACTCCCTGTGTCTGCCTCATCCCATCCCATTGTCTTCCCGGTCAGATTCTTGCTCCCTGAGGCTTTTGAGTCCTCTTTAATCCCAGCCCTGCCTCAGGGCTCAAGGAAGAAGGTGGTCTTCCTCCACCCCATCCTAAGCCCACTCCTCAAGGTCACTATAGCTAACCCACCGCCCCCCCCCCACCGACACACACTAGCATCATAAAAAAATAGCATCGTTCTAATTAGATACAGCATTCTAACCTCATGCAACATTCTCCTTTTTTTCTAAACACTAAAGCAATGTGTATGATTTCCTGTGTAAAGAGAGCAAGATAAGTAAAAGTTGCACTCCAAACATCGCTGGGAACATCTTCCCTTTCTAGTCTTGAGCAGCCTTCTAGGGTAAAGTCACTCTGTGTCTAATCCCAACTCTCCCAGCTTTGGCCCCACATCCCCTTGATTTCTCACTATGAACCAAGTGAAGTTGGGAGAGGCAAGTCCCCTGGATGCCGCCCCTCCCCCAACAAGACCCCCACTCCGCTTCCCTGATGCCCGCTCTTGCCTGTCAGCAGCAATGGCAGTCATGGAGTAGATGCTGACGAACATGGCCGTGATGGGAAAGAGGTTCTGGAAATAGCAGAAGGCGCGGCCAAAGTACCAGATGTTGTGACTGGCGTAGATGAAGTTGAAGGTCGCGTTGAAGGCGGCCATGCAGAGGTCGGCCAGGGCCAGGTTGATGATAAAATAGTTGGTTACTGTGCGCATCCTCTCGTGGGCCAGAATGATCCAGATGACCGTGCCGTTGCCTGTTACAGCCACCAGCACCAGGGCCAGGTAGGCTGTGGCCCACAGTGCCAGTTGCCAGGCAGGCATGGAGAAGGCTGTGACACCCGTGGTGTTGCTCTCGAGGCCAGACAAGATGCTGGTGTCCATAACAATGGCTCGGGCCCCCATGGCTGATTCTGAGCCTGGAACACAGGGACTGGCTTTCTGGAGTTGCCACAGAAGAGAAATCCTCTTCCAGTGTGTAGATTTACGGGGAGGTGGGGTGGTGAGGACAATTCAAAAGCGGACACATGTAGGCAGAGAACCACGCCTACAGCTCAAGCAGGAATGAGTTAGGCAGAGCAGAAAGCAGGGTTCCAGTCAGACTGTCCAAACATCTTGTGGAGATGAGGACTCCAGTCGCAGAACAGGAAGAAGCATCCTGATAATATGTTGGCTCCGTTCCTTCATACCACAATGTGGCTGAGAGTCAGAGAGAGGCCATGTCCAGCCGTGGGCATACAGGAAGTTGGTGACAAGCCAGACCTTGAATTCAGATCTCTCTTAATGCTATTCAGGGTACATTCCAGATGAGAGCTCTGCACAGTATGGTGAGTCTGGGGGGTGGGGGTGGGCCCTACAATTCCACGATGCAGCCTGATGGCCTCTAAGCCTTGTAGTGCAGGCTCCCAATGCTGCCAGCCCCCAGCGGCTGCTCCCAGCTCCTCCCTGCAGGCAAGGGCCTTGGCTCCCGCCCTCTTTCCACACACCCTCCTACTTGGATGGCTGGGCCTCATCTCTTGAAAGATTTAGGACCCACTGGGAAGCAGGGAGAGACCTTGGGGAGTGAGGCACAGCTTGCATGGGGCTGGCATAGAGGGTACCAGCCTCACTGTTTATATTCTGCTGGATGGAAGCTACTGGAGTACACTGGCATTTGCATTTGGCAATGAGACTGACTCCAGCTGGCTTGGGAACCCTGGGTAAATCATTTACCCTGCTTGAAAAGAAAATCTTAGTGTTCAGAAATACCCTCGGGTATAAGGGTGAGTTTGCTGGGGTGTCACTTAAGTGATGAGGGCTGGGTGCTGGGCCTCTGGCTCTGCCCCTTATTTCTTGACTGACTAAACAATTTGACCATTTCTCATGTCAAGCCTCAGTTTCCTTGGGTATAAAATCAGACATTGAGCTTGGACAAATGGTGTTTAACTCTCTCTCTCTCTCTCCCTCTCTCTCTCTCTCCAGGATTTCTCTGTGTAGCCTTGCTTGTCCTGGACTTAATTTGTAGACTGGGCTGGCCTCGAACTCACAGCAATCCACCTGCCTCTGCCTCCTGAGTGCTGGGTGGGATTAAAGACGTGTGCCACCACTGCCCAGCAAGGGTTTTTGTTGTTTTGCTTTTGCTTTTGTTTTTCTGAGACAGGGTTTCTCTTGTAGTCCTAGCTGTCCTGGCCTCACTTTGTAGACAAGGCTGGCCTCGAACTCACAGCGATCGGCCTGCCTCTATTCTGAGTGCCTGGGTTAAAGGCCCGCGCCACCATGCCCAGCCTCTGTCCCTCTGTCCCTCCTTCCCTCTCCTCCCTCCCCGCCCCTCACTCCCTCTGAGACATGGTTGATTTAAAAGTTGTCATGTAGTTCAGGATGACCTGAGTTTCTGATCCTCATCTGATCCACTGTCCAAATGCTGGGATTACAGGCATGTGCGGCTCAGCCTAGTTTATAGTGTCAGAGATTCGGGTATACTTGGTAGGCACTTTATGAACTGAGCTATAGCCCCAGTTCTAAGCTCTGTAGTGTAGAAAAGACGGTGCCACGTATGGACTCTAAGATAGAAACAATGCTAAGCTACACATCCTGAGGCTCCTTCCTTCCTCTTTTCCTTTTTTCCCTTTGTTTCTTTGAGATAGACTAGGCTGGCCTTGAACTCAGATGTCTGTCTTCTTCTGCCCCTGAGTGCTGGAATTAAAATGCAAGGTTTAAGGGTTCTTTCTAAACTTCTCCTCCTCTTTCTCCTCCTCCTTCTCTTCTTCTTGTTTTTTTGGACAGGGTTTCTCTGTGTAGCCCTGACTATCTTGGAACTCTCTCTGTAGACCAGGCTAGCCTGTCTCTGCCTCCCCACTACAAGGTGTGCACCACCACCACCCAGCTCTAAACAGTTCTTACTGGGAATTTCCTGAGCTCATCAATGCCATAATATCTATTGCTTGCAGTCCTAGTTACACTGATGTGCAATGCCTAGGATAGGGGACCCAGCTTTTGACTTTGAAGAAGAGGTGCTTCTGGGGCCCTTTGTCTTCCCTGAGATGAACTAGAGAGACCTGAAACTCCGGAGCCTAATACAGAGCTGGCCACATTCTTTGCCCAACCACAAAGGCCTATTTCCTCTGTTTGATTGGTCACCATGCTTTGATGCTGGCCTTTTTTTTACCTAGAGGGTCTCTGTCTTTGATCACTTGGTGGCAGCAGCTGTGTCCAACCACCCCTGCTTTCGTTCCTGTCCCACACTTGTTTGGCCTCTGTCCTAGGGGCAAAATGTGTTAGCAGTGAGAGTGGAAGCCATTTTTCTCCTTGCTAGCCCAGTCGCCTATGCTCACGCAGCTGCACTTCATTGAGCTTTGGGCCACAAACCTGGTATAGAGCTGGGGTGCCTGAGAGTATGTCACCAGCTGCAGAAACCTGGAATAGCACATCCCTGCCCCCCGCCACTCTGTTGTGTATATGATGGGGATTATACTTTGGAGCTACTAAATCTGAGTTTTTATTTCTTCCTTAAATCATAAACTCTCACAGCTTTCCAACAATGTGCCAGAAGGCTTGTAGGCTCAGGGTAGAAGAGGTGGGGATCCACCCGCCCCCCCCCCCTCCAGACAAAGTATGGCTGGTCAGCTGTGGAGTTTATGACTGGGCGATGGTCTGTTTTTCAAGACAGGGTTTCTTTGCATAGCCCTGGATGTCCTGGAACTCATTCTGTAGAACAGGCTGGCCTCGAACTCACAGAGATCTACCTTCCTCTACCTCCTGAGTGCTGGGATTAAAAATGTGTGCCATGGGCTGGAGCGATGGCTCAGTGGTTAAGAGCACTGCCTGCTCTTCCAAAGGACCTGGGTTCAATCCCCAGTACCCACATGGCAGCTCACAACTGTCTGTAACTCTAAGATCTGACATCCTCACACCAATGTACATAAATTAAAATGAAATAAAATATTTTTAGAAATTTGTGCCACCATCACCCAGCTTGGACAATGATGGTCTTAAAGGCCAGTCTTCCTTAAGAGGAAAGAGAAGCACTTTAAATTCCTAGCTCTGTCAGGACATCAAAATGGGAGAGATAAACCGGGCTTGGTGACACGAGGCAGGAAGAATAGGCATTAAAGACCATCCCTGGCTACGTAGCCTGTTTGACGCCAGCCTGGACTACATGAGGCCATGTTACAGACAAATGGTCTAGGGTGATAGCCTTAAAAGCATAAGCGCCTGAGCTCCACCCCCAGAACCCACACAATACAAAAAGGATGTGGAGGTGTGTGACTGAAATTCTGTAATCCCCAGTGCCAGAGAGGTGAAGAAAGGCAGGTCTGTGGGGCTTGCTGGTCAGCATGCCTCATCTAAGAGGGAAGAAAAGGAGGAAGTGGAAGAGGCAAAAACGGCATCAGCTAAGGAAAGACACCAAAAGCTGCTGTCTGGCCACACCCACTCTGCCCTAGAGTGTTTGATCAGGAGAGAGGAGAGGAAAGGGCTCCCACCCCCCCCCCCCATGGCTCTGCAAGATTGTACATCTGATGCTAATGGAAGAAGGTTCAGATTCAGCCTCTGTGTTCCAGCTGCTGACTGAGGATGCAGCACTGGGAAGGTGGGGAAGGAAGAAGCTGCAGTGGTAGAAGAAGAAGATGCTCAGGCAGACCTGACAAGAAGATGCTCAGATAGACCCAACAAGGTGATGCTCAGACAGGCCCAACAAGATGATGCTCAGACAGACCCAACAAGATGATGCTCAGACAGGCCCAACAAGATGATGCTCAGATAGGCTCAACAAGATGATGCTCAGACAGGCCCAACAAGATGATGCTCAGACAGACCCAACAAGATGATGCTCAGACAGGCCCAACAAGATGATGCTCAGATAGGCTCAACAAGATGATGCTCAGACAGGCCCAACAAGATGATGCTCAGATAGGCCCAACAAGATGATGCTCAGACAGGCCCAACAAGATGATGCTCAGATAGACCCAACAAGATGATGCTCAGACAGGCCCAACAAGATGATGCTCAGACAGGCCCAACAAGATGATGCTCAGATAGGCCCAACAAGATGATGCTCAGACAGGCCCAACAAGATGATGCTCAGATAGACCCAACAAGATGATGCTCAGATAGGCTCAACAAGATGATGCTCAGACAGACCCAACAAGATGATGCTCAGACAGGCCCAACAAGATGATGCTCAGACAGGCCCAACAAGATGATGCTCCGGCAGACCCAACAAGACGATGCTCAGATATACCCGACAAGATGACGTGCAAGCAGACCCCACAGCCTCAGGCCTGCTGGCAGCTGCCATCCCATCGGGGCTGCTCTCCTGTGTGAAAGTGAATCCACACAGACCAAAAGATGTGGGCTGCCCAAGAAGGGGTGTGGCCATTGATAAAGCAGCTCTCTTTAGGCCTGAGGGGGGGGCTGTTGGCTAATCACTGTCCCTCCATAACACATACAGCAGAATGCTGGCGGGCCCCAGAAGGACGTGATGGTGCCCACCATGGCAAAAGGCCAGTTGTCCCTTTTAAATGGGGCATGTGCTCACAAGAGTGCCTCACTGGTTTGTGTCATTGTGACTCTCGAGATGCCCGAGGAGTGTTAGGAGGTGTCTTAGTCTGTTTTCAGTTATGATGAAAACCTGGGTAAGTTATGAAAAAGCATATTTAATCAGCTCAGTTTTAAAGGCTCAAAGTGCAAACAGTGTGGCATCTGTTCTGGGAAGGGTCCCCTGCATGTGGGATAGACAGAGGCAAGAAGCCAGAGACACTGGGAAGGGTCCAGCCTTGCTTCTTTATAATAATAACCCTCCCTTGACAGCTCCCAGGACCCCATAAAAACTCATTAACCCTCTATTCCCATGAGGCTTCAAACCCTAAAGGACAACCTCCCTTCAGTATCACCACACTGGGGACCAAACTTCTAACCCATATCTAACCCATGGCAAAAAGAAAATTGTCTTTCAGGGAGCTTGGAGCACAGAAGAGGATAACAGCCAGGCACTGATGTCACACACCTTTAATCCCAGCCCTCAGGAGGCAGAGGCAGAGGCAGAGGCGGGCAGATCTCTGTGAGTTTGAAGCTGGCCTGGTCTACAGAGCTACAGAGAGAAGCCCTGTCTTGAACAAACAAACAAACAAACAAGAATATGAAGAAACTGGGAGAAAAGAAGTCTAAGAAACCTGTAGGCTGGGTGCCGTCCATACTAGTGAGGGATGTTTTTATTTTTTCCCATTAAAGATTTATTTATTATTATGTACACAGTGCTCTGTCTCCATGTACATTTGCAGGCCAGAAGAGGGCATCAGGTCACATTAGGTTGCTGGAAATTAAACTCAGAACCTCTAGAAGAATAGTCAGTTCACATAACCTCTGAGCTATCTTTCCAGCACCCCATTTATTGATGAATTTAATCTCTTTACCACCTGATCCCAACCCTGTCCCTCCTCTCCTTCTGCTCCCGCCCTCATGCCCCGCCCCCATGCCCCACCCCCTTTATATACTTCTTATGTAGTCCAGACTTTGCCTTGAATTCAATGAATGTAGCCCAGGTTAGCCTCAAACTTGAGATCCTCCCACCTCTGTCCTCACCAAATCTGCCTTTAGAATTTGGCCACCTGTGTGTTTTCTCTGGAGACTGTGCTAGATCACATCTTCTATGGGACACTAGTCACCACAGTCACCACAGGCCATCCAGTCATCACCGTGTGGTGACAGAGGGTAATGGAAATACACCTGGACCATACAAAATCAAGCCAAGAAGGACAAGTTGGTGAGCCTTTTTATTCAGCTCCACAGATGTGGTATAAAGGGTCAGGTTTGCCTGTCTGCTGGTGGCAAATGTGACTGGTGGAAGGCAGGAGGCTCAAGACTTCAAGATTAGCCAGGGCCACATGAGACTATCTTAATTTGGGTGTTATTGCTGTGAAGAGACACCGTGACCACGACAATTCTTACAAAAAACTGGCAGCTGTACAGCTTCCCCAATTAGGGTCTTGCTGGGTCCTTGAGATTCTAAAGGCTGTCTTCTCTGTCTCACACACAGAGAAGAGCTGCAAGCACTGCTGAGAGAAAGGCTGCCCAGGTCTGAGTCCCAATGAGCTACCCTCCTACATGGCCTCCACTAGTCTGGAGTTCAAGGTCACCTCTTAGCTACTTTACTGAGTAAGACACCAAAGCAAATTTAGCCTTGTCTCTGTATGAGACTGTCAGGGTACTGGCAGAAGATGTGGTGGTTGGGGGGTCGACAGCATTCCTGAGCTATGGATTATAGATAGCTCCCCTCTGTCTGCAAATTACAGGAGCCCAGGATAGTTCCTCTGGGAGATGAGCTGTGTGCCCCTTGGCAGGGGGAATCAGTGGTCCGGAACATTAAACTGTGAGGCAGAGAGCCCGCTCCTGCCAAGATTGCAGGCTGCTGTTGACATCTTCTTTAAACACAGAGAGTGTGCTGGGGGCAGTGCCTTGCCCTAAAAGCTTGAAGTTTATCTAGCCAGAGGAGAGAGGCCGGAATGTTTACATCTGCCGCAAAGCTGGTATACACAGAGCTCAGAGGCTCTTCACACATACCCTGCACCGGGCTCTCACATCTATTGCCATCTATGGCAGGCAGAGGAGGAAGTGGTGAACCAGGCCCAGCCCCCTCCCTCAGTAGGGAGCAGGGGTTCATGCCTGAGCCAACCTGGGTATCATTGACCCCAGGGTTGCTCTCCCTAGCTCACAAGCTATGCACGGTGCCAAGGTTTAGGGAGGAGCAGGGTGTGCGGGCGCCTAGATAGCCACTGAGATGTCTCAGCCCCCTGTTCTGCAGGGTTCCAAAGAATGATGGTGGTTGGGGCACGGCTGCTGTTTCTGAAAGATGTCTGGGGCCCAGGAATTTGGGGGCTTATCTGGGGAGTGAAAACTAAAGGCCCATCTCTCCAGAGCCCCACCTTGTGGTCATTTCTCTCAGCTCCCCTCAGGAAGAGGACATTTGCTTCCCTGGGCCTCAGCGTGCTGCTTCATTCCTGTTGTCTCAAGAAGCTCTGCCCTTCCACGAACCACTCACCATCTTTTACTCTCTTGGCGGAGGGAGGGCATCGTATTTCCTCAGAGCATACAGACTTTTCATCTTCAGAGCTTCTTAGCAAGTGAAAAAAAAAAAAAATAGCCTTCCATCCTTCCTATGTAGGGGAACAGGGCAGGGAAAAAAAACCAAAAGCTAATTTTCCATATTTAAGCAATCAGAAGACTGTGGTCGCGAAGGCCCCTAATCCAGCATTTGGGAGGTGAAGGCAGAAATTCAAGACCAGTCTTGGCTGCATGACAAGTTTAAGGGAGACCGTGATGCACAACGCTCTGCCTCTAAAGCAAAGTAAAATAACAAAAGCCAGAATATCCGTCTTCTGCCTCAGAGAGGAGGCTGGCAGGGGAGGCCAGCAGTGGGGAGAACTTTGGAGGCTGTTTTTTGGGCACTCAGTCTGAAGTCACCCCGTGGTCCTTCAAAGACTCCTTTACAAGCTCCTTCTCAAGAGTGTACCAACTAGAGCCATTTTGCCAGATGGCCTTTTTCTTTTCCTTCTGGTTTTGGTGGTGCTGGGGTGATGTGAGGCCCTCTTGGGTGTTGTGTAAGCCCACCCCTCAGAACTGCGGTTCCAGTCCTTTGATTTTTGTGTTTATTTTTGTTATATTTGTTTGTTTGTTTTGTGTGTTGGGAACTCTGTGTGTGTGTGTGTGTGTGTGTGTGTGTGTGTGTGTGTGTATGTGTGTGTTTTAGGGGCTAACTTTTGGGTTCTCTCTTTCTACTGTGTAAGAAGCGGGGATCAAACCCAGGTCATCTGGCTTAACAGCAAATACCCACAGAGACATCGTGATGGCCCCATTTGTGTGTGTGTGTGTGTGTGTGTGTGTGTGTGTGTGTGTGTGTGTGTGTGTGTAGGAGGCCAGAGGTTAATCTTGGTGATCTTGGCACCTGTCCTCAGGATGTGTCCACTGAATTTTGAGACAGAGTTCTCACTGGGACCTGGGTCCTGCCAACTGGGCGAAGCTAGTTGGCCAGCAAGCCCTAGGAATCCTCCAGCCTTTGCCTTCCAAACACTGGGATTACAAACTGGGTCCCCAAGCCCAGCTTTTTCCCAGATTCCTGCAGAATAAACTCAGATCTTTGCACTCGTGCAGTGGACTCTGATTTTTTTGTTTTGTTTTTTGTTTATTTGTTTGTTGAGACAGGCTTTCTCCGTGTACTCTTGGCTGTCCTGGACTTGCTTTGTAAACCAGGATGGCCTCGAACTCACAGCGATCCACCTGCCTCTGGAACTCCAATTCTTTTTTGTTTGGTTGGTTTGGTTTGGTTTGGTTTTCGAGACAGGGTTTCTCTGTGTAATAGCTCTAGTTGTCCTGGACTCACTCTGTAGACCAGGCTGGCCTCGAACTCACAGAGATCCACCTGCCTCTGCCTCCTAAGTGCTGGGATTAAAGGTGTGCACCGCCACACCCGGCTCTCGAACTGCTTGAGCAGTGAGCACTCTACAGACTAAGACAGCTTTCTAGATCCTCGTTTAAAACAAACAGATATGAGACAGCGTCTCACTAAATTGCCTAGGCTGGCTTTGAACTTGTGACTCTCCTGTCTCCGTCCTTGAAGTAACTGCAATTACAGCTATGTATCACCAGGTCTGGCTCAAATGGCTTTCTTGACCACTGATGTTGACCCAAGGGTGGTCTACACAGGATCACTTAAATCAGCGGTTCTCAAACTTCCTAGTGTTTTGATCCTTTAATACATTTCCTCATATTGTGGTGACCCACAACAATAAAATTATTTTTTGTTGCTACTTCATAACTGTAATTTTGCTACTCTTACAAGGCATAGTGTAAATATGCTTTCTGACGGTTTTAGGTGACCCCTGTGAAAGGGTCGTTTGACACCACCACGCCAGGAGGTCTTGACCCACAGCTTGAAAACTGTTGACTTAGGGTTTTTCTGACCTCATAGGAGGAGAGCACAGGCTAGCGCTGTTATAGTTGGACTGAACTGGAAATTATATCAGATTAACCCTCACAGTACATATTTGGATTACTCGAGTCTATTGAAATGACCTCATAAAGCTGGGACATTAGAAAGGCCTGCTACATAAAAAACTGTGTGTATCATCAACTCACTTAGAATCCCATCTAATCCTTGTCATATTTGTTGTAAATAACTTCACACATTAAAAAAAAAAAAAGTGCAGCCAGAAAGTAGTGGCCCACGCCTTTCATCCCAGTACTCAGGAGGCAGAGGCAGGCAGATCTCTGTTTGAGCCGGCCAGGTCTACAAAGAGAGTTCCAGGACAGCCAGGGATGTTACACAGAGAAACCCTGTCTGGAAAAACCTAAAAGAAAAGAAAATAAAGAAGAGAAAAAAGAAAGAAAAAGAAAAAGGACCCATGTTTATACTCTTTCTACCCAGGCAGTCTTGGCGACTGTGAGACCTAGTCTCAAACCCACAGTTGCTTTCTGAGCCTTGCAATCCTCTCCCTTGACTCTGCCCAGGAGCTGTGACTGTCACATCTGTCGACACCCTAGCTCACTGTTTATTATCAAGCATGGGGTTGTGTGTTTTATTTTTATGAGTCTGTAGGGAGGAGGGTTGGGGGTGCACATGCATGTGGGTGCTCCCTGAAGCCAGAAGAAGGGCATCAGATCCCCTGGAACTGCAATTACAGACAGTTGTGAGCAGCCATGTGGATGCTGAGACTAGAACCTGGATCCTCTGAAAGAGCAGCCTGTGCTCTTAACCGGGGAGCCATCTCTGCAGCCCGTCCTCCTTAGTTTTTGAGGCAGCGTCTCTTCCTGAGGCTGGAGTGCGTCGTTGGCAGGTGGGCCAATGAACTCCAGGAATTCTTCCTTCTCTACTCTACCTATCCCTAGCACAGGAATTGCAGATCTGCCATGTCTGCCTTTTATGTGGCTTCTGGGGGATTCAAACTCAGATCTTCATGCTTGCTCACAGCTGCCCTAGTGACTGAGCCATTACCCCATCTGTGTCCAGGAAAATTAAACGAGTTGTCCAAGGTGGGATAGTCAAAGCCGCACGTACCCTTGCTTCTCTCCCCACTGGCTTCTCCTCAGCTGGGAGTGTCTCCTGAATGTCCCAAGAGGAGGAACTCCTTCCCACAGACACTGCACTTCACTTACTCATGAATCCATGGATACTAATGGATGTCACAACCTCCAGAAAGCCTTCAGATACTTCCTGTTGGCCACTCAGTAGCGCTTGCTTGTTTTTCCAGACTGGTCCCTTGTCTCTTGTGTGAGGGGCACAGACGCTGCTGTGGCCACCTACAAAGACACAAAGCCATGCAGAGTTTCTGAACTGGGCAAGGAGGCTGAGGTCCAGTCAAGGCACTCACTGGCAGAGCCTGGACTGGAAGTCACGTCTCTGCTCTCTGTGTTACTATTCAGGGCTTTAGATTAACAGAGTGTCCTTGCTGAGACTGTTGCAGCAAGCTTCCGGCCATCCAATGATCCTGGCCTGAGCACCGCCCCCCACACCCCACACCCACCATCACAATACTCCATCCGTCTACTCTCACCATCCCCGCCCCCCTCCTTGTCTCCTGCAATGGTTTGGGGAACTGTACCACCTCAATCTTTGTAATACACAGATACTGCCACTAGAGGGAAGATGTACAACGTGAATCCTGTGGCTACCCTGGGCGTGCTTTTGTTGTTTTCCACAGAGCTAGGGCTTGAGTAGCCCAGGCTGTCCTAGAACTCAATTCTGCAGACCAGGATAATCTCAGACCCACAGAAAGCCACCGGCATCTGGCTCCTGGGTGATGGGATTAAAGGTGTGTGGCCTCACATCTGGCCCAGTGACTACAGAGCTTTCAGAAGCCTCTCCATTAGCCGCTGGTGCAGCAGGCAAGGCTGTTTCCTCAGCCAAATCTCCTTGTACTAATAAGCACATGGCATCTCTACAGCAGGGCTATCTCATGCTCCCCTGTGTTTGAAATCTCAGCATCTCCACCCAGCTGCCTAAGCCTGAAGTCAGGGTGCCCTCAGCAGCTTCTTCCCCTCTCTGTCTCTCTTCTCTGTGGCTTCTGTCCACACAGAGACTTATATCTGAGCCCACCAACCTCTCTCCACACCCACTCTCATGCCCCATTTTATTCACCAAGAGCTATGAACTATGGCTTTGTGCCCTAATGAGGCCAGGGGCTCCTGAACTCTGCAGTGTATTAGAACGCTGTGGGGAGCTTCAAAAACTCCAGATGCCCACCAGTCAGGGGTGGCCTGGGACAGGCACCAGGTGCAGGGCTTTTGAAAGAGCCCCAGGTGGCTGCAGTTTGAGGGCAAATCTAGACACCACCCTAAGACTGGACTCTTTGGTGCCTTCACACTTGGGCAGCCCCAGCCCATCTGGCAGTCCCTTACGTAACGTGGCTGCATCTCCTAGAACTCAAGAACTAACTGAAGGCTTCTCCTGCCTACACACTCATTCTCCACCGCTGCTTATCTCCCCAGATTCCCTGCTGTCTCTGTATAAAGCAGCTTGAACACAGCAGCTTTCCAACGTGAGAGGTTACTTTAAAAACAAAGGTTTACACCTGGGCAGGGTGGCATGTACCTTTAACTCCAGCACCTGAGAGGAAGAGTCCGAGGCCAGCCTGGTCTACATAGTGAGTTCCAGGACAGCCAGGGCTACATCGTCGTGAGACACAGAGAGTCGGGGGACAAGGGAGCGGGGTGCACACCGTCCTTGTGGTGCACACCTTCAACCTCAGCACTCAGGAGGCTTTTCATTCAGTGCTGTGAATTTCAGGGGGCACAGTGAGGTCCTGCGTTGTCTGTGTGTGGATATGTATGTGTGCATGTGTGCATGTGCCCACAGGAGCCAGAGGCTTTGGGTCCCTTCTGTGGCTGGAGCCACAGGTGGTGATAAACCTCCTGATATGGGAGCTGGGACCTGAACTCAGATTCTTAACTGCAACCTCGGAGGTAATTTTTATTACTTGCCATTTTGAATTTTGCTTCAAATTTTTGATTTTTTTTTCCCCTTCCAAATGTTTATGTTTTGTGGGCCATCCAGCTAGAGTGGTGGTTCTCAATCCATGGGTGGAGACCCCTGTCAGGATCACCTAAGACCATCTGTATATCAGGTATTTATAATTCATGACCATAGTAAAATTACAGTTATAAGGTAGCAACAAAAATAATCCTATGGTTGGAGGTCACCACAACATGAGGAGTTGTAATAAAGGGTCACAGCATTAGGAAGGCCGAGAACCACTGGTTTAGAGGTGTTTATGCACAGCAACATGGTTTTCCCTTCTATGTGGATTTAAGTGTCAAGACATCTCCTGTTAGTATGTGCAAGGCCATTTTGTACAGGTTTCTATATGAAATTTCCAAACAATGTCTCATAACAGCCCAAGACCCTCCAGCTACGAAAAATAGGGCAAATGGTTATGAGTTTTGGTTGGATTTTAGCTTTTAGAGACAGACTCTCACTGTATAGCCCAGGCTAGCCTCACAAACTCTTTTTTTTCCCCTGAGTCAGGATCTCATGTAGCCCAAGCTGGCCTTCAATATGCTAGGTAGTCAGTCATGACCTCAAACTCTTGATCCTCCTGCCTCAGTGTCCCTCGGCTAGGAGTACAGATGCACTATACCACACTTGGCCTCTACTCTGATTTTAGTTTTGTTTGGTCCAGTACCTTTCTGGAGAGTTCTTCTTGGTGACGGGGTTCTCTCTGAAGTGTTGGATGCCCTTCAAGTGAATAGGATCTTGGTAATACACAGACTGTTAGAGACACATCGCTTCCTTTCCACTCACGTCATTTCTCTGCCATCCACATTCAAGAGTTAAAAATGAAATACTAAGTTAAACAAGCTAGGAATGCTTGGCTAGCACTCATTTTTCCAGGGACCTGGCTCTTTCTGCTAGAAGAGCACGGAGGTTTGTTTTTATTTTTTATTTTATTTATTATTATTATTATTGTTGTTGTTGTTGTTGTTATTATTATTATCTTGAAATAATCATCTACCAAAATTAACCAGATCCAAAGTCCATACTTCTCAACAAATTTCTTTTTCTTTTCTCTTTTTTTTTTTGTTGAGACAGGGTTTCTCTGTGTAGCCTTGGCTGTCCTAGAGTCACTTTGTAGACCAGGCTGGCCTTGAACTCACAGTGATCCGCCTGCCTCTGCCTCCCGAATGAGTGCTGGGATCAAAGGTGTGCCTAGCTGGTTTTCTCCTTCTTCCATGTGGATCTGGGGACAGAACTCAGGTTGTCAGCCTTAGCAGCAAGCATCCCTACCTCCTGAGCGATCTTGTGAGCCCCAGACCAAGGTTGATTTCTCAGTATTGATTGCATCCTATTGGATGCTGGGTTACCTCCAAGAAACAGGAATCCCTTCTGCCCTGAGGATGTCACACCTTCTCTCCTGGAGTGAATCCTCACTAGCTCTTGCCCTTGAAGAGGTGGGGAGTGGATGTTCTCAGACTCAGTTGCTCCCCCCTACCCATCCAGGCCTGATCCTCCTGGCAGGGGAGAGGGATTAAGGGTACGTGCAGCCCCGACTCAGTCATGGAAATGGTAGGATGTAAAGGTTATGCTTTTGTTTCATAGCCGGACATTTCCTGAGTACATCTGGGTGTGACTTCCACGCGTGCTGGCACTGGCCTGCACTCCTCCAGAGGCGACATCAGTGGTGGCGGCCCAGTCACGAGGATGCTTCCATTGTATCCCAGTACTCAGCAGGATGAGCCAAAGGTTAGCAAGGGCAGCCTGGGCTACATAATGAAACGAGAGGGAGAGGGAGAGAGAGAGAGAGAGAGAGAGAGAGAGAGAGAGAGAGAGAGAAACAGACAGACAGATTGATATTTCAAATGGTATGGTCAGTCACATCTATCATCTCCAAAAGCAGCCAGCCTCAGCCACATGACCAGTTTGAGGCTAGCCTGGTTTATCCTAGCTTTGTCTCAAAAAATGAGCACACACACAAGGCTGCCAACATGGCTCAATGGGAAATGGTGCCTGCTGCCAAGCATAACCACCTGATTTTGATCCCCAGAACCCACATGATGGAAGGAGAGAACCAATTCCTGTAAGGTGACCATGGTAAGCCTATGCACACATACATAATAAATAAATATAATTTAAAAAATAGCTTGTGTCTCAGACGGGTGATGGTGGCGGTGCACATCTTTACTCCCTGCCCTGGGGAGGCAGAGGCAGGTGGATCTCTGAGTTCGAGGCCAGCCTGATCTACAGAGTGAGTCCAGCACAGCCAAGGCTACACAGAGAAGCCCTGACTCAAAACAAATGAACAAACAGGATTGCATCTCGTGGTAAAGGAGCGTTTGCTTCATGCAACTTTTTAACCTAGTGCCATTGTTACCATTTTGATATTTGTACAAATGACAAAAACTGCCCAGTGCATTTCTTTGAATCCTATCCCTAAGGGTTGCATAGGGTACACTGGGCCTCATTCACCATAGAATACCTGTGTGGTATGTAATGTGAGCTCTTGCTGACTCCTTTGGCTACCAACACCCACCTTGGACCACACCTTTCTCTTTTGGTTTCCATGGGCACTGCACTCTCATGCACAAACCCACACACATATACATTTACCCATCATTAAAAGGTAAATCATTTTCTTTAGCACGAGACAGGTTGGTGTAGCAGCACACATCTGCTGTCCTAGCTACTCTGATGGCTGAGGTAGAAGGGGTGCAGCTCAAAAGCCAGCCTAGGTACTATAACAAGTATCTGGGTTCTTTGGTCGTTTGGTTTGGTTTGAAAACATGAGAACTGTGACATTCAAAGTCATTTTGGGGCTTCTAATTTCGTTTGGTTTTGTGGGAGAATAAAATTAAAGGAAGACTTCGTCTTTTCCTAAAGGAAACCTACAATGCCCTCCACCCTAGCTGCCTTTAACTAGCAGGCAACTCATGCACTCTGAAGCAGTAAATAGCGGAGGCACAGGCCTTCCTTCGCTAGCACCTCTGGGTCCACTCTCCAGGACACTGCGACGAAGCTGGGTTCTCTGCCATCATGGAGAAATCGGTGGTCCCATTTGCCCAGAGAAAGAATATTGCTTTCTGTCTGCAGGGTTGGGGTAACAACGGGTGATGGAGACTGACCCTGGAGACTGACTCTGGCTTCCAGGCCCTGCAGGTTTCTAAAAGGTGTGTGTGATTGTGCCGGACCACTCCCAGTCTGGTCTGGTCTGAGCCTCCTCTTTAGTCAGACCCTGTCTTGTTTACCTCACAAATGTTTCGTGTTATTTCATAAGGGAGAAAAAAAATGACAATGAGGTCCCTCCCATTGGTAACAGACAATCAAAATCAAATTTTCTGGGAAGGGCACAGAGGGATTAGTTTGTGAGACAGAAAGCAGAAGCTGGGAAGCAGGGAAGAGGAAGTTGAAATGCCCTCAGGGAAAATACAGGAAGTAGAGCAAGGAACCAGAGAGGCTCAGAGCATAGGACTGACCCTAGCAGGACCCAGCATGGTTTTCATCGAATGTCTGAGCAGCTACATCTCTGCTGGAGGCTTGGGGAAAGGTGCAGCTCTGCAGCTTGCTGTGGGTGGGGCTACCAGCAGTCAGTCAGAATGGCCCTGGGAACAGCTAGCTGGTGGCATGGCATCTTCAGGGGCCTAGCACTACATGGCCCCACGCCAGGCACTGAGTGCCTATGGTGGTGTGTAGCCCCGAGATAGTCTTTCTCATCGCTCTTTCCAGCCATCCAGAAGGCACGAGGACCTGGCACAATTAAGCTAGGGGTGGGAAAAGTGCTACTTTACCTATGGGGAAAAGCTTATCACCAAGGGTTGCTGGGGCCTCAGAACCCAACACATGGCAGAACACTGGCTGTCACTTTCCCTGGCCCAGACTGGCTCATCCATATGTGTTTTCTTAGTGTAAAGTGTTCTGCCCTTCTGTCCAGGTTCCTTAGGAGCAGATTAAGACTCTGTTGTCACCCGGAAGCAGCTATCATTTGGTTTTATTTTAAAATTTAAAATTATATGTGTGTATGTGTGTGTGTGTATAGTGTGTGAGTGCAGTGTGTGTGGTGTATGTGTGGTATGTGTGTTGAGTGTAGTGTGTGTGTGGTATGTGTGTGTAGTGTGTGAGTGTACTGTGTGTGGTGTATGTGTGGTGTGTGGGTGTGTGTGTGTGAGTGTAGTGTGTATGGTATATGTGTGGTGTGTATGTGTGTGTGAGTGTAGTGTGTGTGGTGTGTAGTGTGAGTGTAGTATGTATGTGGTGGATGCGTGTGTGTGTGTGTGTGTGTGTGTGTGTGTATGTGTGGTGTGTGTGTATGTGGTCTGTGTGTGTGTGTGAGTGAGTCTAGTGTGTGTATGTATATGTGTGATGTGGTGTATAGTGTGAGTGTAGTATGTATGTGGTGTGTATGTGTGTGTGTGTGAGAGTAGTGTGTGTGTGTGTGTGTGTGTGTGTGTGTGTGGTATGTAGGCCAGAGGACAACTTTTGGAAGCTAGGGTCTTAGGGATGTCTCTGAGATTATCAAGGTTGGTAGCAAGTACCTTTACCCACCGAGCCATCCTGCCAAGCCTAGCAGCAGCGACTGTTTGAAGGTTTGTCCTCCAGAATTCCATGTTGGGAATTTCATCCCCAAACTCCTAAGTAAATGGTAAGTGAAAGTGAGTCTTTTGGGAGGTCAACAAGAACGGATGAGGTCATGAGGGTGAGGCACCCGTGACGGTATTAGCAGCTTTGCTTATTTTTTAGTTTAGGGACAGGATCTTAATATGGCTGGCCTGGAACTCAGTACACGGCCACGCATGACCTTGACCCATCCTCTTGCTTCCACCTCCTGGGTGCTGGAATCACATCTCTCGTCACGTCACCACACACCTGGGGTGTGCAGAGCTGGGGGCTGAACACAGGCCTTGATGCATGTAAGGCAAGCAGTCTGCCAACAGAGCTACATCCTAGCCCATGCTAGAGGCTTTATAATGCTGGAGGAGTTGGGGGGCCAGGAAGGAGAGGCTTGCCATGTGATGCCCTGCTGGGTTAGGATACAAGAATGCTCAGTGTATGCCAAGCAAAAGTGACACTATGTTCCTGGCCAGTCCTTGGAATTATGTACGAAATAAGTGCTGGTGCTTTACGGATTAGCTTGCCTTCATTATTTTATTACAGTAGTGGAAAACAGACTGAAACTAGATCCTCAGATGGTCACAGGAGCCTCGTCAGCTCCCCTGAATCTTTCCTTTCCAGCAACACCCCTGGAAACAGCTGCCCTGCCCCCATTGCAACCGGTGGAGCTTCTAGGGGACCAGCCATTCCTGTATGAACCACACAGGCCTGGCCCAACATTCTGTTAGTCAAAGATACCCAGGCTGCTTTCCCAGAATCCTAGGCTGGGCCCCAACAAGGCCAACCCTGGCTGGGGGCTGCTTCTGAGACCCTCTGCCACTAAAGCCATGGGACCAGCCTAAAAGGCATTTTCTCAGCCTGTCAGTCCTTGGTACTGGCTTTTCTGAGAAGAATCTATGACCAAACTAGAAAATATACAATAAATAAAACACAACATCTGCAGAACTGCAAAAGACCAACCAACATGTTAAATATATTCAACCTCACCAGTCATAGGGAAATGAAAGTGAAAACAGGAATATTTTCTTTTAAAAAACATTTTAGGATCCGGGTCTGGTGGTACATACCTATAATCCCAGCACTCAGGGTGGTAGAGGCAGGTGGATCTCTGTGAGTTCGGGGCCAGCCTGGTCTACAAAGTGAGTCCAGGCCAGCCAAGGCTACACAGAGAAACCCCATCATGAAAACCAACCAACCAACCAAAAAACATTTTAGGGGAGTTGGAGAGATGGTTCAGCTGTTGAGTGTATACTGCTTTTGCAGAGGACCTGAGCTTTGTTCCCAGCACCCACTTGAGGCATCTCACAACCACTTGTAACTCCTGTTCCACGGGACCTGGCACCCTCTGCTGGACTCTGTGGGCACCTGCACTCACACGTGCATATACTCAGAGACACACATACTATACATAGTTAAGAATAAATCTTTAAAAAAATAAATAATTAAAACAACAGAACATTTTAATGCCAGCTGAGGCTGAGGCAGGAGGACCAAAAGTTCAAGGCCCAGGAAACTTAGTAAAACCATCAAAATAAAAAATAAAGAGAGGGCTGAGGGTGTAGTTCAGTGTCCAACAAGTGTGAGGTCCTGGGCTCAATTCCCAGTATTGTAAAGACAAAAACAAGAAATACTTTAGGATCCGCATTGTCTTCATTAGGTTTTCGACCAACTTGACACAACTAGTCATCTGGGAAGAGGGAACCTCAATTAAAAAAAAAAAAAAAAAAAAGCCTCTGTAAGATTGACTTATGGTTCCCCCATCCCCACTTGAGCAATTGGCAAAGAGATACTTTGTTGGTGGTACTGTTCATCTATCAATCAGAGGTGGAGCATATGGCAGTCCTTTGTTTATCCTAGCTTGATGCCTAGCTTGGTAGCCAAAGCTATCTTATGCCTAAGATTCATAAAAATCAAACCAAACCAAACCAAACCAAATCCAGCACAGGAGGAAAACAGAAAGAGACCTGTGGATCGCCGTGTCAAGTACAGACCTGCCCTGCTCCAGCTCATGGCACAGGCAGGCCATAGACAGCCACTTGCCACCATAGCATAAAACATTGGATGGAGAATGTCACTCAGGGGCCCACCAGCCGTGCAGCCAGCCAGCGGTGAGAGCCTCCACAATGTGTGGATATGGGGTGGGAGGGAAAGAGAAGAGGAGTGGCTTGAGCTTTATGAAGACAGAGGGAACTGAAGACTCAAAGGTGGAGATGGAGTCGCCTATTACAAGAGACCAGCCCTGCCACCTGAGGTCCCAGCTCCAGCTGCTGGTGAGGGCCATGTCTGAGTATGTGGCTAAGCAGGAGTCAGTGCCTATGTCCATTTTACCACTAGAGAATGTGGGAATGACCCTGGTGAGGGCAGCCACTCAGATCATGTAGATGTCCAGGGACTGTGCATAACTGGCCCTGCCCCTCACTGGATGCGGCACTCTGAAGAGCTGGCTCAACCTCTAACTGGTGGTAGCATTTGGGAGAGCAGGCCCTGTACCTTGCCTAGGCAGCACAGTGGAGCTGGCCCTAGTGGTCAGGTGTAGCTGAGCCAGCCTCAAGGGCATGAGTATGGAAGAGCTAACCCAGCCACTTGTCCGTCCTAAGGTAGCACAGATACAGAGGTGATACTCACTCCTCACCACCTCTGGCAGTTCGGTAAGTTTCCACAGGGCCAGGAGCTTGGGAGAGCAAGCTCTGTCCCTCACCAGCTGCAGGACTCAGGAGAGCTTCCCTAAGCAGCATGGCAGAACTGACCCTGGTGGAGGTCGGGGGTACATCTGAGGGCAAGAGCATGGGTGAGCTGGTCCTGCCATTCATCTGCAGTGAGATGGCATGGGTGTGATGCTTTCTCTCCTATGCCCCTCACTACCTGTGGCAGTTGGGACAACTGTTCCTGGGGTCATGAGAGTAGGAGAGCTGGCCCTGTCCCTTGCTGGCTGCAGCACTAGAGAGAGTGGGCCTTGCACCCCTTCTGGGCAGTACAGTAGTGATGGCCCTAGTTGAAGAAGAATGGGTAAGATAGCCCCAAGGAGAGAGCAAGGGAGAGCTGGCCTCACCATTCATCTGCCATGAGGTGACATAGGTGCAGGGCTGATCGTGGCAGTCGGGAAAACAGGCACTGGGGTCATGAGAGTGGGTGAGCTGGCCCTGCCTGCCACTCATCTGGCGGGAAGTGACGTGGATGCACAGATGATGCCACCTCCCTCTCCCTCTCACCACCTGCAGTATCCAGGAAAGCCTGCCCTGGAGTCATGAGAACAAGAGAGCTAGCCCTGCCCCCTCACTAGGTGTAGCACTTGGGAGAGTAGACCCTGCACTTGGCCTGGGAATACAGTAGAGATGGCCCTGATGGTGAAGATACAGCAAGCCAGCCCCGAGGCTATGAAAACAGGAGAGCTGGCCCAGCCCCTCACAGGCTGCAGTACTTAGAAGAGTGGGTCCCAATATTAACTAGGCAGCACAGTGGAGCTGGCTCTGGAGGTGTGGGTATGGATGAGCCACCCTGAGAGCAGGAGAGCTGACCCTGCCTCCTGCTGATGGCAGCATTGGGTAGCCCAGTTGGAGCAGTGCTGGAGAGCTTGCCCTGGTGGTGTGGATAAAGGAGCACCTGAGGATGACTGACCAGCTCAGCTACCATCAGGTCCTGATCCAGGGCTCTGAATTGGCCCACCCCCAAATCTACATAATCTGCGAACAGTTGAGACACATGAAAGGGCCAGTCCTGCTGATCCAACACTGCAGGATCTCCATGACACAGGACAACAAGATAACCAGGATTCTGAATGAGGATTCAATATTGTTGTCACAGACGCCAGAGATTTCAAACCAGACCAATGACTCATTGCAATGATCATTTTCAAGTTAAGATGTATGGACAGGGGGCTGGAGAGATGGCTCAGAGGTTAAGGACACTGACTGCTCTTCCAGAGGTCCTGAGTTCAATCCCAGCATCCACATGGTGGCTCACAACCATCTGTAATGTGATCTGATGCCCTCTTCTGGCCTGCATGTGTACATGCAGACAGAGCACTGTACACATAATAATAAATAAATAAATCTTTTCTTAAAAATGTATGGACAAAGGGATAAACTATGGGATACACTGTGACATACTATAGCTTCAATGATGAGATGCTTTCTATACCCTGATTTTTGTTTTTTATTGGGGGGTGGTTGCAAGGATGAAAGGAGAATATGAGGGGACAGAGAGATGAGAGGGACTGGGGTGTTTCATGTGAAACTCACAAAGAATCAATAAAAAGTAAAAAAAAAAAAAAAAAAAAAGATTGGTTTAATATGGTGGAGCACTCTCTTAATCCCAGCACTCAGGAAGCAGAGGCAGGTGAATCTCTATGAGTTCAAAGCCAGCATAGTGTTCATAGTTCTAGGACAGCCAGAGCTATGTAGTCAGACTTTGTCTCAAAACAAAAAACAAAACAAAATCAAAAGCCGTGATACCAGACTAATGGGCCTAATGCATTGAGTAGTCTCTGTAAGAAAAGGGAAATTTGAGGCTGGGCATTGGTGGCGCATGCCTTTAATCCCAGGCAGAGGCAGGTGGATCTCTGAGTTTATACAAGCCTGGTCTATAGAGAGAGTTCTAGGACAGCCAGGGTTACACAGAGAACCTGTCTTGGGGGGTGGGGTGGGGGGAAGGGTCCATTGTGGTAGAAAGGCACATAGTAAGGCAGCAAGCAGAAGCTTGGTGGCAGGAACAGGAAGCTGAGAGATCACATCTCCAACCACATGCAGAAAGCGAAGAGAATGAACTGGAAGGGCAGGGAACTAGAGGCTGTGAACTTTCAAAGCTCACCCAGCAAGGCTGCACCTCCCGTAACCTCCCCCAAAATGGTGACCACGTGTTCACCTACCTGACCCTTCTCATTGAAACCACCACAGTCGATGGCCAACTTGTATGAGGCCAGCCTGAATGACATGAGACCCTGTCTCACCCAGGCCACTTTCTCCGCACACCCTGAGCTACATGAAGGATGGGAGATCAGCATGGCTGGCTTGCCTTGGTTCTCCAAGGATTTCCTTGTGTTTAGACTCACCGTCCCATGTTCCAGGAAGCCCCTCAGCTCTGGAAAATTTGTCTGGGGGTATTAGGAGCAGTCTTGGTTTAAAAATGACAATTTGCTAAGTCCATGGATCCACTTTCAGTTCTGGGCAAAACAAGATGGTGGCCACCCTGTGCAGAAGAGAGAGAAAAGGGGGCAACATTGCAGGGTCTAGAGGAGGAAGGTAGGCCAGAAGGCACAGGGAAAATCCGGTCCTGGGACGTGATTATAAGGGAGAGTCTATCCCAGGTTGCCATGGAAGGAGCCTGGTTGGTGTCTGTCTGGAGGTGGGGCTCACACTCATGGCCAGTCAGTATGGTGTGAACCCCAAAGCCCCACACTAGCCTTAGCAAAGTGTGGCCTCAGGATCCTGAAAAAGACTTTCTGAGGAAGGAATGAAGATGCCCCAAAGATTGTGCACATGTGCCTGGGGCCCAGGATGGGAAAGCAGGGAAAGACTGGTTGTCTGGTCCAGAGAAACCCCTCCTGGACTTCTTCAATCAGCCCCGCCTTTCAGAGAAGTGTGGCTCAGAGGTTTGGTTTTATTTTGCTTTGCTTTGTTTTGCTGTTGCTGAACTGCAAAAGCCAACTGATACAATCTGAGGTTCTAAGTCGCCGTCATCATCTACCTATTCCTGCCTTTCCTCATCACCCTTTGTAAATGACAGGAGCATCTACCCAGTTGCTCAGTGCAGAACCAAAACTTGGGACCATCCTAGATATCTTTGCTCACACACCACACCCACCATCAGTAAACCCCGCCTCCTCGCCAGACATATCCAATGTTTTGACACCATAACAGGACAGTGTCATTTATAAAATTCAAGTCTGAGAACCACACAATCAAGTTACAAAAAAAAAAAAAAATTAACAGAGAGTTTCTCATTATGTTCTGAGTAAGTTTATGGCTTTGTATTGGGCTGGAGTCACAACTACCCTGGGGTGTGTGGGGCCAGTGAGCTAGAAATAGCCGAGGCCAATCATTTGCCACCATTTCCTCTCCCTCCACCCTCCTCTCGGCTCCTCCCTTCCCACTCCACCCTCACAGCTGTCTTCTAAGCTACAGGTTAAATTTCCTGTCACCTCCCCCACATAAACCTTACTAGGGGCCTGCATCATTACCGGAAATAAATGGAATCTCTGAATTTGGTTTTCCTCCAACAGCTAGGCAGAAGCTGCTGTCATTCAAGTCACTGGCCCCACCCCTTCAGCTCTCCCGGAAGCTCGTGGGACGGCCCTTGCACCTGCTGTTTCTCCCACTGGGAAGCTCAGTGCTTTTGCTACACATTTCCAATTCAGTAGGACGGAATTTTTTTTTTTTCTACTTTTTTGAACATTTCCTCAGAGCCTATGCAGGACTAGAAGCAACATATACATTTGCTGACTGACCTATTGGCTAAGAAATCTAAGGCAGTCAGAGCTGGATAGAAACAGCTCAGCCCCATTGCTTCACAGATGGGAAAACAAAGGCACAGAGAGTCAGGGATCCAGTTGCCTAGCTGCAGACTTACCCAAGCACCCCAGCCACGTAGAATTCTTATGTTCTCCTCCCATCATCACAGCCATTGCCGACAAGGGTAGTTTCCCTCTCAACGTCCCTGCCAGGTTATCATAAAGAGAAATCTCAGCCCATACAGATAGCCACAATGCAAGCCTTTATGAGTGGCTAGTCACAAAACCGGTTCCTGTATCTTCAGCAAAATCGCTTAAGACTCAGCTGTCTGCCCTTGCAGGCAGGGTCTGCTCAAGGGAAAAGAGACACTTCTAGAGACAGGGTTCGAGTAACTGTGTCCTCTCAAGGACTTAGCGCAGTGTGCTGCCTCTTACTCTTTGGACAAGGAAGGGCGGTGTCTAAGTTACTTTACCCAGTCTATGCTTAATTTAGCATAGCATAGTGTGTGTATAGTGAGATGTTTTCCAAAAACAAATCAAAGTAGAGCCCTGGAGAGAGATGGCTCAGCACTCCAGAGGGCTTCCTGTGCTTGCAGAGGATCTAACTTTGGTTCTTAGCACTGACACCTGTTGGCTCACTGCTGCCTCTAACTCTAAGCCAAGAAATCCAACATCCTCTTCTGGGTTCAAGGACACAGACACATAGACACACACACACACACACAGACATACACAGATACACAGACATACACAGACACACACACACACACACACACACACACACACAGAGACAGACACACACACACACACACACACACACACACACACACACACACACACACACACACACACACACACACACACACACACACACACACACACACACACACACACACACACACACACACACACACACACACACACACACACACACACACACACACACACACACACACCTTTAAATAGTGAGAAATCAGGATTAGCACCTGCCTGCCCAGGGAACTTCGTATAGGTGTCATTCCCAGATTCACCACCAGAGACCCCACTCAGCAAGTTCAGAGCTTTTGACTTGTGGCCATGCATTTAATTACGGAATCGCATAAACACAGAGTGCCTGCTTCTCAGGGATGACTTAGGCTAGGCTCGGAGACAGGAAAACAACAGAGCACAGCTGATACTATTTAGAAAGGAAAAATGGGGTCACCTGTGGCCTAAACCGCAAAGGTAAGGCTGGAGGCAGGTCAGACCCCTACTGAGCGTGCGGCGGCTGAGTTTAAAGATGGGCCTAGAAAAGGCTTTCCTGGGAGAAGCAGCCCGGCGGCTGAGGACCAAAGGGAGGTTTCCATGCCCAGCTGGGGGAAAGGCCTGGGGCAGATCTGTCTCTGGAAGGCTGCTGCTCCAAAGAAACCCCCGAGTTCCACTCTGGACTGCTGACCTTCCCGGATGCAGACCATCACTCTTACACACTTACTTGCACGATTTTGTTTTGTGTTTTACTCAGGCGGGGACTCGCTGTGTCGCTCTGGCTGTCTTGGAACTCACAATGAAGAACAGACTAGCCTTGAACTCACAGACATCCTCCTGCCTCTGCCTCCCAAGTGCTTCACTTTTACTTTTAAAACTGTTGCAGTACCTCTTTTTCACAGTATTCATTCTCAACAACGGAAAGCCTGCTTTATTTTTGAGGGTGCATAGGAACCCTGGCTTATAGGCAAGCACCATATCACTGAACTACAGTGCCAGCGCCTGAAAGCTTGTTTACAAATAACTGGGCATGCTCACCCCTACCGCCGTGTCTCTCCCAGCCACCCGCTCCCACGCGGAGATCCGGAGCGCGGATATCAGCGCTGGGGAGCGCTCCTTCTCCGGGTCTCGCCCCCTCCTCTCGCCGGGTCTAGCAAATGTCTGGAGCCGAAGCCACGCCTCGTCACGCCCCCTCGCTTCCATTGGCCGCCGGCATTGTCCGCTCCCTGGCCCTAGCGGTGATTGCGGCTCGTTTGTGTCAGTCCCCGGAGAGAGCGCGGGTGGCGAGCCAGGCGGCGGGACAGCCGCAGGTGGGGCCTGGAGCCGTGGCTAGACCAGGGCGGCACCGAAGCCCTGCGCGGGAGCCACGATGCCCCGCGGGGACTCGGAGCAGGTGCGCTACTGCGCGCGCTTCTCCTATCTTTGGCTCAAGTTCTCTCTCATCGTCTACTCCACTGTGTTCTGGGTGAGTGATCCAGATGGAGCCTGTGGATCCAGGGTCGGAGATAGGTTATGGGACGGTGCCCTCCATGCTCCCCTACACCCGACCCTGGGTTGGGTCCAGCTTCAAAGCTCCTTAGGGAGGCCACTGGGAGTGCACGATGGCTCCTCGCCCAATTCACTTCTCTGGGAACCGGGATATTTGTGGCAGCCCCAGCTCAATTCGATTTCAGCCCTCCAGTTCTCAGCGTTTGAGCCAGTTGCCCTCAGGACTCCACTTTGTCTACCCGTGCTGCTGCTCACCTAAGAGCTCTTATCTGATGGGCTCTAGTTCGCCAGCCATGTCCGCTGTGCTGCACCGTAGGCGGTGGGTACGATGTTGACCGCGCCCACCATGCCTGTGCTTGTAGTGTATGACTCTCCATCACCCTGGTGACAGAAGGTCAGCTTTTGTGCTTGTGGTCACCTGGATTCCAGGAGTGGTCCCTGCAGTTACTTTCCCTCAGGTCAAGATGCTTCCCTTGGGCACTTTGCTTTCCTCCTTGATGGAAGGAGGGTGCGCTTGCCTTCTTGTTGGAGTGGGACATTACACTAGACGATGCAGTGGCTCCCAGGTGGTGGTATTATTTCCATTGCCCGCGGAGGATCAGGACAGCAGTGGTTGTGCACAAGTATGCCTTAAATACTGCCCATCACTTTCTAGCTTAGCGGTTTGGGGAAGTTCCTTCATTTCTCCGATCATAGTTTTCTCATCTGTAATTGGAGATGGTAATTATTAAACCTTTGGATGGTTATGGAAATAAAGTGAGGTAGACCAACAAGAGACCACAGAGAGCTCACAAAATGGGAGATAATAATATTGTTGCTGTTATTGTTTGAGGCAGGGTCTCTCTATGTACCTGCCTTTGTAACCCAAGTGCTGGAATTAAAGGCATGTGGCACCATACTTATTATTATTGTTGTTGTGACAGGGTCTTAATGTTTCTCAGTCTAGCTAATGGTGTGTGTGTGTGTGTGTGTGTGTGTGTGTGTGTGTGTTTGCTCATTTGTTTTGAGACAGGGTCATATGAACTTCTGGCTAACATAGAGCTTGCTATACAGCCCAGGCTAATCTTAAACTCTTAGTACCATATTTTTCGGACCATAAGACACACCCTAATCTCCCCCCAACACACACACTTTTGGGACAGGGAAGTATGTCTTATGGTCTGATTGCTGTTTTTACTGTTTTTCTGTTCTAAAAACTGGGTGTGTCTTATAGTCAGGTGGGTCTTATAGTCTGAAAAATACAGTAATCCTCCTGCCTTAGCCTCCCAAGAACTGGAATTACAGTTGCAAGACACCATGTCTGGCATCATTAATGTTATTATGGGCAAGGAATCAAGACATGAATGGTCTAAGCTAAAAAGTCCCAAGGGACTTTTTTTTCCCCTTTCAGACAGGGTTTCATGTCATTTAGGCTGGTCCCAAACTCATAGTGTAGCTGACCTTGAACGCCTGATCCTCCTGTTTCTACCTCCCACACAGTGGGTGCTGTGAACACAGGACTGTGTCAGCACCCCTGGCTCATCAGGGCATTTGAAGAGATGGCTCAGAGGTTAAGAGCACTGACTGCTCTTCCAAAGGTCCTGCGTTCAATTCCCAGCAACCATATGGTGGCTCACAACCATCTACAATGAGATCTGATGCCCTCTTCTGGTGGGCAGGCACACATGCGAGCAGAATATGTATAAATAAATATTTGAGAGAGAGAGAGAGAGAGAGAGAGAGAGAGAGAGAGAGAGAGAGAGAGAGAGAATATAACTGGACACCAGTCTAGACATGAGGATAGTTTTCCACAGGCCGCCTGTATGATTACCTGTCCAAAATAGACCCCTGCCTCTAGTGTGTACCTAAGATGGGCGTGTCTGAAGAGCCCAAAGGGTCCCTGAAAATAAGTTCCCCTCTCCTCCCCTCCCCTCCCTTGCTCGTCTTTCTCTTTGCCTTTCTACTTGTCTTCCTCAGGTCCTCGTTGTGTTTCTTCTATTAGGATTGACCCCTCTGGGAGGCGACCCTGCTGGCAGTCAGTAGATCTTGGTTCTAGTCCCGCTATGCCCTGGACTCACTGGCATATCGTATGCAAATGATATTTCTGTTTTGGGTCCCAGAACTTTTGGTTCTTGTCTTTGGCTAGCAGCTTCCCAGCCCAGTTCTCTGACTCCAGGTACCCTGAAAGAAAAATAAAGCAAGCATCGTTCCTAGGGCCCCAAGGGTGGAGGGTAGAGCAGAGACTTGGGGTCTACATTGTAGGGAGACTGAAGGTTGGGGTAGGTGATCTGAGCTGTAATTCACAGGCTCTGACCCAAAGTTGCATCAGAATGAACTGGGATGTTCCCGGGAAGCCACAGTGGTTGTCTCAGCTTTGTCTTGCCTATAAGTCAGAGACAAAAGAAAAGGCTTAGGTAAAGAGTGGAGATGTGGGGTCCCATTCCTTCTCCTCCTCCCTTTCAAAGTGTAACAGTCTCTTCACAGCTCCCCCTTTTTTTCTTCACCTGTAAAATGGAAAAGTGTTACACCTTGCCTTGCACCCTACAGCATCTCCTTTTAGGACTAGTGATGGAAGAGGGAATTAGCAAGAGCTATGTGAAGATAAACTGTGGCTGGGCCTGGTGGTGCAGGCCTGTAATCCTAGCTGTCAGGAAGTTCAAAGCCTACTGGCGCTACAGAGTGAGTTTAAGGGCAGCCTAGGCAACTTAGTGAGACTCTGTCTCAAAATAGAAAGGACCGAGGATGTAGCTCACTGGTAGAGTGTCTGCTTAGCATGCAGGAGGCTCCATGTTCAATCCCCAGCACCACAGGAAACCCCCAGAAACCTCATCAAAACCAAAGGTAGGCACAGTCACATGAAATCCAGCGAGCTTGCAAGGTCAGAGTCGCTGTCCCTTGCAGACCCAGAGACGCCTACATTGGCTCTTGCTCTGGCTTTCTGGAGGCTGAGCAGGACCCAGAACTTGGAACCTTTCCTCTTTAGCCAACTGAGCTTGCCGTACTCCCCAGCCCTGGCCATATTTCTGCTTAAAAATATCTCCCCACCCAAGGCTGCTAGAGCAGCTCCCTGTACCACAGCGTGACTGCTGGGTGGCCGCTGCTACAGGTTAAGTAATTTGTCTGGACTGAATTTACTGCTAATTGAAAACCATTTACAGAAAAACCCATTAGCTCAATGCCATCTCCTGCTCCACCCTGGCAAGAGGACGGATTGGGGCAAGGGTTACTCACTTTACAAACTGGAAGTGTGAGTGAGTGTTTGCATTTCTGCCTTTAAAGAAGACAAAGAACAAGGTGGTGGTGGCGGCGGGCAGCAGCAGCAGTGGTGGCACACACCTTTAATCCAAACACTTGAGAGGCAGAGGTGGGTGGATCTCTGTGAGTTCGAGGCCGGCCTGGTCTACAAAGTGAGTCCAGGACAACCATGGCTACACAGAGAAACCCTGTCTCAAAAACCAATAAACAAACAAATAAATAAGCAGGTGGCACCTTCCCCTCCCTTCCCTACCTTGCCTTAAACAGAGAGGACCTCTGCTACTAGTTTACTGTAATTTTTTTTTCTGAGGTATCTAAGGCAAAGGATGGCCTAGGCACAAACATACATATGCAGTGTATAACACTTATATAGTCCCACACTGCACGGAGAACTTCAGGGAACCCCTCACCTTTTCACTTAATGTTTTTCTTTTTTCTTTTTTCTTTTTCTTTTTTTCCTGAGACAGGGTTTCTCTGTGTAGCCTTGACTGTCCTGGACTGGCTTCATTTAATGCTTTAATGCTTTTGTTTGAGAGGCAAGGTCTCAGATATCCTAGGCTGGCATGGAATTCACTAAGTACCTCCTGGTTGTTAGAACTACAGGTGTGCACCACCACACCCACTTTTTATGATGCTAACCATTGAACTTGGTGCATGGTGCAGGGCTTGGTTCAGGCTAACCAAATCACCAGGACTTCACTCAAAGTAAAATCTTTGTAAATTTTAGATATCTGCCAGGGTATGTCTTTTAATTAATTAATTGTTATTGTGTGTTTATGGTGTGTATGTGTGTGTGTTTTGCAGGTACCATATCTTGCATGTGGAGGTCAGAGGACAACTTTTTGGAGTTGGTTTTCTCCTTCCACCTTTTTGTGTGTTCTGGGACTTGAGGCTGCCTTGCAAGGCCCCCTCATGGACCTGCCTCTTTCACTGTGGTGGGCTTACAGACTTCACTCTGGGCTGTGCCAAAGTTTTATTTAATCTGGGTGCACCTTGGGAATTCTGTGGTTTCCAATCTGAACCATCTAGACTGATGCCCCTGGCCCACACTGAAGGCGCTTCTTGCATGGTGTGCTTAGGATCACCCCATGGAACTTACCTGAGCCCCTACATTTCTCTTCAGCCCAGTGTCCCCTGCTCCTCCTGGTCATGTCACCATGTTGTCACTGTAAGTCTCCTCCGGAGGCACCCAGAACCTCCTCTTCCCATGGGCACGGTGAACTATTGTAACACACGAATCCTGAGACCACAGGGACCATACCTCTAATTTTAGCATTGCCCAGAATGTTCTGGAGATCTGTTTACACGATGCTTTTTCTCGCAGGGCTTTGGGCTCCTGGAGGCCAGGGGTGTGCCTCACTCTGAATACCAGTTTAGGGTTGAGCATTGCAAAAAAAGGAGGAGAGCCTAGGGCGTGAGGGTGATGGAGGTTCACCCGTACCCACGAGGCCAGGATCCCGACCCAAGACAGAGCCGAGCCTGGCAGCTGTGTCTGCTGCCCTGCTGTTGGCCAGCGTTTGAGGCCCTTTGAACTTGAAGTGGGCTAAGCCGAACTTACAGTCAGTCACTGGCTCTCTCTTGAAAAAGCCAAGCCTGTTGGCTCTCCACTTGGGTTGGGGTGTGTGCAGTCATGTTGAGGAATCAGGAACGGAAGAACCCAGTGTGGTGGGTGGTGGGGAGGCCAGTAGGTGGTAGAGGTCATGAGTGCAGGAGGAAATAGGAACAAGCACTACCATGCCCAGTTTTTTTGTTTTTTTTAATGTGGTGCTAGCGATTGAATCCAGGGCAGGCCTTGTGTGTGCCCAGTGAGCATTCTGCCACCAGTGCCTGCACTAGATCCCTCCCCCCCCCCCCGGTGTACATCTTTCACTGCCTATGAGTGTGAACTCTGCACCCAGCTATACCTAGGAGGACTTCCTAGGAGGACTTCCCCAGGCTTCTGGTGCTTTATCTGTGAGCTGGTCGTTAGAGCAGAACACACCCAGAGTTGCTCAGGGCTGCTATGAGTAAGTAGACTGATATGTAAATGAGCTGGGAGCCAGGGGCCTGGCACAGCAAACACTCCACTCCTTGTATACACAGGGCACTGCCTAGCAGCCGAGTCCTTCCTCTCCTAGCCAGGTGCTCCATGGCCACTCTGGCAGGGTGAGAGGGGTCCTGAAAGACCTGCTGGGATCCAGAAGTCAGAGCCTGTCATAAAGCGGGGAGCTGCTTCAGAATGCTCCCCCTTACCGAGAAATAGGTGTTTGCTCACAGCCTTCAAGCTCTCCCACTCCTGTACTCACCAGGTGGGAGGGAGGCGGTCTCTTGGGTAGAAGCCATCCTCCAAAAGCAAAGGGGTTTCTTGACAGATTTATATTGCTATTTGAGACAGGGTACCTAGCTCAGGCTGGCCTGGAATTCTGGGTGATATTTTTGCCTCAGCCTTTAGAGTGCTATGGTTACAGGTGTGTGCTTTCACAGCAGGCTCTTGCAGATTTTTATTTTTGAAAACAAGCTCTGGTTTGAGGAAAGCAAATAAATACCTGACTTTTTCTTTTCCTTTTCTTTTTTTAATCAAGCAGTTTAGAAAAACATGATGAAAATAATTTATCTTTGATCCTATCCCAGGACAGGACCTTTTTTATGTATTGATTAGTATCTGTCTGGACACCTTGTGCTTATGCAGATATTTTACTTCTTTCTTTCTTTCTTTCTTTCTTTCTTTCTTTCTTTCTTTCTTTCTTTCTTTCTTTCTTTCTCCTTGGTTCTTTGGGCAGAGCCAGTTTCATATTCCAGGCAGGTGCTTCAAAGAGAACAGAGTGAAACCCCAGCTGAAAGCCAGTGGCCTTCATCTTGGAGAAATCTGCTGTGCTTAATGGGTTGTGGGGGAGGGCCCACAGCCTGGGCCTGGGCCCCCCTCAGCCTGAGGCAGGGTGAGGCAGGATTGCGGCCCTCCAGTGCCACTGTTGTACAAAAGAGCAGCAAAGGTCCTGGAATTCTGCCCAAGGCCCCTCTCTCTCCAGTACAGTCACCACCTCAACCTGCAGGATCTGACCCAGCGCCTATGACTTTGGTTCTGAAGAAACAGGCAGAGCCACAAAGCCTTCCTTCTCCCTCTCTTCTCTCTGGGTGACTCATAGGGACACCCTGGGGTGGGGCTCAGAGGAAACCAGATAAGGGACTGATCTTGGAATTCCTGTGCCAGCTTCTTCCACCTGTAGGCAAAGAGATTTCTTGGTGAGCTAGGTCACAGGGCACTGGGAAAAGGTTTTCCCAGAGAGGACTTAGCACCTGAGCTGGTTTGGGTTGACTCCTTGGTTGGGGGCAGAAGGCTCTAGGTTAGACTAGCTGTTCTTTATAGGGTAGGTAGGCATGGTGGTATCGTCATTCATTCTGTCAACAACAGAATGGCACCTCTTGTATGCCAGACACCGATAGGACAGGAAACCACCACGAACAAGAAAGGCTTTCGGACAGACCCTTACGTGGACATACTTGCTAAGGGGGGAGTTGGGGAGTCAGTGAGAAGGGCTAGGAGTTCCTACTTTAGGTGGTGTGGTCAAGGGAGGACTTAACTAGGAGCTGGCATTTCAGCTGACACTGCAAGTGACAAGGAATGACCAATGGCAAGCATCCCAGACAGGCAGGGTGCTAAGTGCAAAGGCCCCAAGGCCCACATGTCAAGAGAAGGCTGGAGCCTAGAAGAGGAAGCCAGATGTGAGTGGCGAGGGTGACAGGGACTTAACTGTAGATGGGGTTTAGGGTCAGAGTCACTGAGAGGGGAGGTTCTATTGTCAGGTCTGCTGGCAGGCACATCCAGGGAACTAGGTCAATGTCAGCTTTTCTGGGTGACCTGGGAGTAGGACCGCTCCTCAGGGCTTTGAGAGGCTCCTGTAAAATTAAGGCTTTAAGAGCCCCTGGAATGTTCAAGCTTCTCGCCTTTCTCAGAGAGACAGCTGGGGGTGTGAGGTGAGCTGAGGAGCCGCAGAGTCGGTCATGTTGGAGGAGGCTGGTTTCCAAGAAGCTCTGTCTTCTAGAACAGGTGGCGTGGCTGTGGCTTCTAGCTGAAAGGCCCAACCCACCGGGAGTGACTGGTCACAGGGGAATGGGTCCTTCCTGTCTCTTGTAGTTGCTTGCTTTCTTTGCTGTGACGAACATTCCAACAAAAGCAATTTAGAGAAGCAAAGGTTTATTTTAGCTCACCGTTCGAGGGGTGCAGTCTGTTATGGGGGCAGGGGAGCTGAAGGCAGCTGGGTCACATTGCAACCGTAGTCAGAACTCAGAGAAATGGACAAGGCATTTCTGGGGACCCAGGGCAGGGTCCACATGGACCGGGGGTGTCAGAGAGGTGGCACTCAACATGGTACACATCTCTGAGCTAGACCTCTAGGCCAAGGCAGGTTTGACAGAGAAGTCTAAGATGTCACTACTGGTTCCTAAGGCTCACCTGCAGAGAAGACAGAATTTGTAGTCAGCTGACAGTAGCCAGTGTGTGCTAGACCCCTCGAGCAGAGCTACAGGAGTCCTCAGGACTGAAGGGCTTGTAGGGCTGGGGGTCCTGGGGAGAGGGTCCAGTGTGAGCCTAGAAGGGGTAGTGTGTGAGAAGGAGCTGCCCATCCACGCCTCACCCCTGTGAAAGGCAATAGCTACCCTCTTTCAACAGCAAGGAGCCCTGCAGCACAGGCTAGGATGGTAGGAGGCAGAAGGGCTCAACTCTGTTAGGTGCTAAGTTAGACTGGGAAGGAGAGAGAGTCTATTTAGCTGTGCGACAAGAGAGAGGTTGGGGATAACTCTCTATCTTGATGTATGTTCTTTCTTTTCATCTATCTATCTATCTATCTATCTATCTATCTATCTATCTATCTATCAATATGGTCTCTCTGTTTAGCCATGGTTGTTCTGGAACTCAGTATGTAGACCAGGCTAGCCTCAAACTCACAGAGAGCCTCTTGCCTCTGTCTCTCAAGTGCTGGGCCTGCACCAATGTGTCTGGCTTCTTACAGTCTTTAACATTTTTAAAAAGTTATAATTTGTGTATGTGTGTGTGTGTGTGTGGTGTGGGTAGGTGCATGTGATATCACACCCTTGTGGAGGTCAGAAGGCGACTTTGTGGATCAGTTCTCTTCTTCCATCTTTACCTGGGGTCTGGGGACTGAGCTCAGGCCATCAGACTGGCTTGGCAAGCACATTTAGGTGCTGAGCCAACTTGTTAGTCCTTGCTCTTCAGTATTCTCTTTTGTTCTCTTTTGTTGAAAGGAAGATTGCCTCTGTGTGTGTGTGTGTGTGTGTGTGTGTGTGTGTGTGTGTGTGTTGGGGTAACTGCCGGGTCTATGGCCAACAGTCTCACTAGACACCATGACTGCAGCCCCCTAAGCTTCCTTTCATCTTTCTAGATTCTCGGAACAACCCTGTGAACTGGGTAGGATGGGGATGGTACCCCATTTTACAGATAGAAATACTGAGGCCTGAGAGGGGAAGTAAGAGACTCATTTGGGACCACCTTGGGTATCTGTCTCTGAGATGAGATGAGAGATATTTCACTGAGAAAACAGTGTCTACTTCTTTCTAAAAGGGACTTCCTTACCAGGAGATGTACGTGTGTCTTGACCCTGCAAGAGAAATCAATTTTTGCTTTATGCGTAGAACAGCCTTGGCAGAAGGTGTCTGTTTTTCTGTATTAGAGCCTTCCCACTTCCTGTCCAGGACAGCTGTGTGTCTGTTCCAGAATGGGCACTCCATGTGTCTTCCGGGATGGTCACATGGCCTCTCTTTGCTACTTCCTGGCTTTAGCAGAGAGTGGGTGCTCTGGGCTCTCCAGGTGCAGCATGGAGCCTTCAGCTGTGGCCGAAGTCACAGTCACATCTGACTCACTATGTGCCCTGGTGCTGTGCCAGGACCCTGTGCAGGTGTGGAAACAATGTGGGAGTGGGTACCCAGCTCAGAACAGTTTGCTGGGTGCAGCGGAGTGGGGTGCTCGTTCCCGAGACTGGGTCATTTACCAGGGTCGGAAGAGGAAACCTCCTTGCTAGAGGCCTCCCTGCCCTAGAGGTTTCACAGACCCACACAGCCACGCCCATCCTCAGTGGATGGGGGAGCTTGTATGCTTGGCCCTGTCACTTCAAGTTAGGGCCACATTACATCCACAGGTTCCATAGTATGGGGGTCAACTTCTCCAGGTGAATTTCCCCCCTTTAGGATGGTCACAGTCATATCACTCAACTCCTAGCAACTCTGTGGGATATGTATATAAATTTTCTTTGGACCAGCCCAGGACCTGTTTCTGATTTCTGGCCGGTTCTTTCCCTTTTTTTTTTCTTTTTCTTTTCTTTTGGAAAACAGGGTTGAATGTAGCCCAGGCTACCCTGGAATTAGCTATGTAGCTGAGGATGCCCCTGAATTCCTGATCCTCCTGCTTGTACTTCCCAAGTATTGGGATCAAAAGTGACCATCACTGTGCCCCTCTGGCGTTGGGGATTGGTGAACCTAGGGCTTCTTGCATGCTAGGCAAACACTCTACCACCGGAGCCCTGTCCTTAGCCCCCCTAAGCTTGACCCTTTGCAGCCAGGAAAACTCCACCCCACCCCCGCACTGCCCAAGTCCGCATCCTCCTCCATTGTCTTTGTGGGGCTAACAATGCAGAGCTCTTCCGCCTGTCGCTCCCAGGTCAGCTGCTTTCTAGACAAGTTTGCATTTTGCGCGCCCCCCTTGGGAGCAAATGTTTGTCCCTGCTCTGTTCCTGTGAGAAGGCGGCTGTGAGAGGGACGGTTGGCTGCTGACTTAGTGTCTGCTGCAGGTAGCCGCTTTTGTTCTGTAGGGGGCCAATTGTTCCTCCGCTTGGTTGCAGAGTCCCTCATTAAATGTTTCTTTGGTGGCTGGGAACTTTGGATCCCCTGAAAGCTCGGGACGGGAAGAACCTGGGTGCTGGAATAGGGGTGGTGGCCCCCTGGGGCAGAGGCTGCCGCTCTAGCAGTGTGGGAAAGGAAGGGGCAGGCAGAGAGCCCGAGTGACTGAGGCCCTGGCTGGGTCCCATCAGGCTCCCTGGAGTTACAGGAAGCAGAAGCGGAACCAATTTTGCTGTGCTGAAAATGGTTCTTTTTCATTTTCTGCAGGTTTTTTTTGGGGTGGGGGGGGGGGGGGGGGAAGGGGAGGGGGTGCAGAGAGATTTGCCAGGGCGTGAGAACTCATATTCCTGAGGAGGAAGGGCAGCCTTCAGCAGGGAGACAGTTGGCCTGGGAGCTGGGAGAACTGGGTCATGGCTGCTGACCAATGGCTAATTCACTGACATTGTGGGAGGAGTGATCACTGTGCCTCAGACTGCCATCTGCGAAACATGGGGGTTGGGCAATATTGGTGTCTGTGTGCCCATTCTAGTGGCCACACCACGGTGCTGTGGCTCATGTGTGTAGTGGGTGCGATTTGCTCTGAAGAAAATAACTGAGGGGCTGGGCAGATGGCTCAGTGGGTAAGGGCGCCTACAACTCTTCTAGTTCCTAGTATTCACATTGGGCGGCTCACCACAGCCTGTAACTCCAGCTCCAGGGATCCATCTTTCTCTCTTGGGTACGCCATGCATGTGGCGTACATACATATATTCAGGCATATACACGTTGAACAAATACTTTTTTTTTTTTTTTAAAGAAAATAACTAAATACCTTGAGCCTTTGATTTCACAGATGTTGGTTGGGTTAGGTCTGGGACTGTTCAGAGGGGAAAAAAAAAAATCACCATTTTAAAGAAAAATCCCATCCTGCAAGGTGGCTCCTGCCTGGAATCCTAGCATTCTGGAAGCTAGGGAGGCAGGATGACCAATTCAATCCAGGTGGGGCTACAGAGAGAAACAAAGACCCTGTCTCAAAACAAACATAAAATGAAGCAATAATAACAAATCTATATGTAAACATATACCTAATATGTTTACATTGGCCATCAGCTTGTACTTATTAATTAGTTATATGTATATATAGTGTGCATATATGTATGTAAATATGTATGTATATGTGCACATGTATATGTATATACATATATGTATATATACACACAAATGTTTGTATGCATGTATCTATATATACATATATTCATACATATATAACTAATTGAAACGTACAAGCAGCTGGCTGATGTGGACATGGTAGGAGGCCAGCTGGAGCTTGGGACACATGGAAGTCCCCAGTGACTGCGGCTGACTCTTTTAGGGACTTTGTTATTGTTCTGCTGACTCTCTGAAAGAGTGGAGATTCTTATGTGTCACAGTAGGTCACAGTTTACAAAGGAGGATGGCCATTCCATTTCTGTTTTATGGTGGAGAGGAAGCACACCGCTCAGAGGAGGGCCTGGCTTTCCCAGCATCTCACAGCCTCTGAGCAGTGCGCTTGCTCCGGCTGACAGGCTCAGAGCAGCGCTGTCTGCGGGAGGGAGGGCTCAGGTAGTGTTCACAGCGCCCTCTCTAACCTATCTTTTACAACTGTAGCACAGGCCTCCTCCCTCACCTCAGCCCTCAGCAGTAGGCTATGCAGGCCGGAGCCGCCATACCCGCCTTGAGTTTGCTTTTAATTTTCTTATAGCAGAAAAGGAAGGCTAAGGTGCCAGGCTGTCTCCTCTCTACTCCCCATCCTCAATCCTTTGCCTTCTTACTGATCTCTTTCTCTCACTTGCTCAGAGCCCTCAGTGTTTTGTTTCCTGGCCCGGTGTGTAATAGGGAGGTTCCTGTCACAGCCTGTACTTAGCTCCAATTGGAAGTTGGTGAAGTCTCCAGTTTGGCTGTTAATTTTGGACCAGAGGAGGCCACCCACCTCCGGTCCCTGGCTGTCAACCCTGACACTTCCCTGCCAGTGCCAGTATGTTATGAGGCCTGAGGCTTACAACTGACTTCCTAGAGAGTATGGGTATGGGCCTTTCCTCCCCTTTTCTTTCTTTCTTTCTTCGTTTCTTTTTTTCTTCCTTTCTTTCAAGACAGGGTTTCTCTGTGTAGCCTTGGCTGTTCTAGAACTAGCTCTGTAGACCAGGCTGGCCTCGAACTCACAGAGATCTACCTGCCTCTGCCTCCTGAGTGCTGGGATCAGAGGCGTGCACTATGGGTAAGGTAAAAGAGTGCTGTAGTATGTAGCTCGGACTGCCACCTGGAATCAGGAATTTTGATGTTTGGCCATTGCAGAGGAAGTTGTACATGTCACTTTTGTCTTCGCTGCTTTCCTATTGCTGTAACGAGACACCATGACCAAAGCAACTTCTAGAAGAAGAGTCTATGCTGGGCTTATGGTTCCAGATGGGATACACAGTCCATGACGGCAGAGTGGAGGAGGCATGCTGCCGCTGAGAGCTCATATCTCAAACCATAAAGTCTTTTGAAACCCCAAAGCTTGCCTCCTTCAGTGATAAACTTCTCTAGCAAGGCCACGCCTCCTAATCCTTCCCAAATACCTACCAAGTGGAGATCAAGTGCTCAAGTGCCTGAGACTGACTGGGGAATCTCGTTCCAACCCGCAGGATTCATCTCTCTGCCTGGAATTAACCTTGGAAAGGTTACAGCATAGCTGTGGTGGGAGATTTGTTTTCTGACACCTGGCTTAGGTTTTGAGATGTGTGCCTCAGAGTAGTGCTACGTGATTGCAGGAAAGAAGTAACGTCTGTGGAGCACCTGATGGACGCCCAGAACTCTGGAGTGGCGTTTCTCTTCAGGGGTGTTGTGGTTTGCAGTCATTGTGAGCAGACTGGCTGACCACCTCCCATCTGGCTTTTGGGGTTAAGAAAACATGGTGTGTCTTTTCGAGACAGGGTTTCTCTGTGTAACCTTGGCTGTCCTGGACTCGCTTTGTAGACCAGGCTGGCTTCAAACTCATAGAGATCTGCCTGCCTGTGTCCCCAAGTGCAGGGATTACAGGCATAAGCCATCGTGCCTGGTGGCATCTCTACTTTTAAAAACCTATTTTATTTTACCTTTTCTTATATCTCTACCTCCCTTCTAACCCCCCCCACCCCCAGGTAGCGGAGGGGGAAAGGTTAGTAGGGAGGCGGGGCATAAGCTCTCTTTAGTTACTTCCTGCTGTATAGGGTCATTAGGTTCCTTGGGGCAAGTCCGATCTTTGTTTGAGGATGTCTCCGACTTCTTCTCCTCAACAGCAACCAAGAGAAGCAAGGGGGGCAACAGTATTCTTCTTTCTCGGAGCACCCCTCTCTCTCTTGCCTCTGGCATTCTCTCTCAGAGTCCTCAGAATTAAACTATCTGTAGCTGGCAAAGAGCCTCTTACAGAGACCGCAAGAGGCAAATACTTGGCTGCTGTAGACAGACTGAATCAGCCCCATATTCCCACACCTGGGAGTAAAACAACATGTTTATATAACATAACTGAAATTTTAAAGACACCAAAACTCCCACTACATTTCCTCCTTTTAGTCTTAAAAAAACAAAAACAAAAACAAAAACAAAAAAACCCCTTTTCATTAATATGAATGAGACTTGTTGTTGCTTTCTTAAAAGGAGATTATCGATAAACCAAACACTTTCTGGATCGATAAGTCTCTTCGATAACCTGATCTTTAGCTGCTCTTGTCTGGAACGGCTCCTACTTTTTGCTGCTGAGCCTTCAGCTAGGACCCCAAAGCTGTTTCTTAATGACAAGAGGTTACCTCATATGTCCCTCTTGGACCTGCATTCACTCGTCAAATGATGTCCTTTACCACAGCACCTACAAACACCAAGAAGTGTAAGCATTCTTACAAAGAACTCAGTGCCACCAGAAATGACTTGTTCACTCCCTCCGGTGGCACAAACTATATTTCCCAGAGTTAACATACCGACCATTTTGAGTTCCGAGACTTTTAGCAGCTTGGTCCCAATTTCTTTAAAAAATGACTGAATTTACCTCAATTGAAGCACCGAACATTTTGATATCTAAGGCTTTCAGTGGCTACTGGGAAAGCAAGTGGTGGTGACCTTATAACCCGGGGCTGCTTCTCTGACAGTGGAGTTTGCTCAAGAATAACTCTTTCTCTTGAGATGTCCTGTTTCTCTTTAACCCTTTTGCCCTGTAAGGCCTTGTGCTCTTTCTGGCTCTCCGGCATTCTCAGGAGCTTTGGGAACTTGACACCTAAAGTGTGTGGAGCGGCAGGGCGGGGCAGGGCAGGGAAACTCCAGAGCTCAGTCACCAGGTGTGAACCCCTTTCTTCTCCCTTTACCAGTGGCGCTGTTTGCTTTCCAAGCACTTCAGCCTCTACCCGAAAGCTCTCTTGTTGCACAGCCAACTCTGTAGTCTTTTCCAAAATAAGAGAAGTGAGTGACACTTATGGTTTTCCTATTTCATCCACTTTATGTTTCTCAGACCCCTCAGTAACCACTCACAACCTTTCCAATTGTTCAATCATTCTTCCAACCTTTTTGAGATGGAATATAGGAGGAAGATTAAGCAAAAGCAGAAAATCAGAATGGAAGAGAACCCGGTGGTAACAGCTGCAATAAACCTTGTGTTCATATGCGGAGACAGTATATTCATTTCTTTGTACCCTGCTGTCCCCTCTACAACATTAAAAACCATATTTAAAACAAAACCAAACCACATTTCTCATTATTCTAAGCCCTACGTCTGGCCACCACTTGTAGGCGTACTTTTTATTAATTGAGGCTTCTTATCCCTCTACCTTCCTTCTCCACCCCAGTCCCTTCCAACATCCAACACAAGTAGGAGAGAAAGAAGATTACAGGGGAGAGGGGGTGGAGTTCTCCTCAGCCACTTGCTGCTGGTTGGGGACATAGTTCCTTGGGACTAGTCCAGTCTTTGTTTCAGGACGTCTCCAACTTCTTCTCATCAAACTGTATCAACAGCAGCCAGGAGAATGTGGGGGTTGGGGGTGGGGAGCATCAGCATCTTTCTTCTTTCTCTGAGGGGGATGGTCAGGGTCCACCCCCCCCCCCAGCCCCTTTATGGACTCTGGCGTTTATTCCCTCTCCAGAGTCCTCAGGACTAAACTATCTGCAGCTGGCAGAGAGCCCCCTCTCAGAGCCCGCACGAGGCACGTAGTCTGCTGCTGTGCAGAATCTGTATCAGGCCCATATCCCACACCTGGGATTAAAAAAAAAAACATGTTTACATAATGTAACCTGGGTTTTAAAAAAAACCACCAAAACATCCACTACAGGGGACGTGCTCGTACATTTATGCTATATGTGCAGGCTGTGTTGAGCTCACAGTTGGTAGGTATTACTGGCTTTTGTCACCACACCATACATGCATCTGTGGACTGGTGAGGGGCAGAGTGTGTGCAGATCATGTTGCCTCCAGTGAGGGCTTCCTGGTGTTCCTTTCCTGGACTTTGAGGAGAGCGGAGAGATCCCTTTTACCCAGTGAACCGAAAAGCATTTCCAGGGGAGGAAAGCTCTGAGCTGAGCATTTAAAAAAAAAAAAAAAAATTGTTTTTCCAGACAAGACCAGCTAGCCTTGAACTTCTGATCCTCACTTGGCTTTTTGCAGGGCTGGGGATTGAACCCAGGGTCTCATGCATGCTAGGCAAGCATTCTGCCAGCTGAGCTACCTCCCTGACTCGCCTGGACTGTTTGTTACTGGCTGCCTGGGGGCCCTGGGCTGTAGGGGAAGGTAGTTATGAGTTGGGTGGGAAGAAAGAGAGCTGAGCAGTGGTAGTTTGGTCCGGTGTGTGTGTGTGTATGTGTGTGTGTGTGTGTGTGTGTGTGTGTGTATATGTGTGTGTGTTTTAGCAGGTTTCCCCACCCTTTAAAGCTGTCATCCCTACAGTCTCTGAGCAACTCTCCAAGAATTCTCCATTCCTCCTCCTGCCATTGGTACAGCTCTGGTCCTGCACCTGGAGTGCTCCTGCAGTGGCCTGAGTGGGACACTTTCACTTCCCAGGGCCAGCGGTACAGGGCATCCCCACCAGGGAGCACAGCCTTCTGCTCTGTTGGGCTCCTGGCAATGAGCCACCAAGGCTGGGAGGAGGTAGGTCCTTGGCAGCCATAGTTATCCAAGGACCATGGGGGATGATTATAGGGAGGCAGGCAGGGGGCTGGAGAGAGCAGAGTTGGGAGAGAGCATGGGAGGGGTGTGTGCGATCTGCTCTTGCCCCTCCCCTCCTTCCCGTAACTGGTTTCCATGGTTTTCACATTCAACATGAGTCACATCCATAAGCCTCCAGGGCTCCTGTCCAGAATGGGATCACTAATGTAGGGCCTTTAGGATGTTGTGTCATTGCTCAGACTTATTCCTCTCAGGTGCATGATGTCAGACTCAGTATCCCCTCCCAGGCTTACTGCAGTGGACTGTCCCTGGATGCCCCAAGGAAAAGAAAATTGTTGTGTCTTGTCTCAGTATCGTGGCAGGGCCTTATGACTCCTACCTGTCTGTCTTGGCTGCACTTAGCTGTATGTTAGTGGGTGGTTCTTGATTGAAACCTCCACTCTGCCCTGGCTGGACGGCGTAACTGGTCTTACAAACCCGCCAGCATAGCTCCCTCACAGTCTGGAATGCCCTGAGTGTGTGGGGGAGTCTTTGCAATCAACTTTCTGACAACAACTGAAGGGTAGAAAAACGATGTGTACTCTGCTTCCTAGATGGGCTTATTTTGTGACTGCCCAGCTCCCACCCATGGGCCAACTCAAAAAGGCTATGAAATGTCCCCTGAAGTCTTTTCACTTTTCACAGGAAAGCCTGAGGGAGGAAAAGAGGCATGCTCTGAAATAAGGCTTATATCAAGAGACTATACAAACCAGGCAGAATTGTAAATGCCTGTAATCCCAGCACTTTCGAGGTGGGGGCAGGATGATCACAAGTGAGGCAGGCTAGCATAGGGATGAGCTTAGCTACCAGCACCCTCACTGCATGGAACTGCACACACAGTGAAATAAGGTTCTCCCTCCCTAATAGTAATCAGTAACTGCGCTCTTGAGAAGAGGTTCTATTTAAATATCTACATAAGGGAATGCAACGGGTGGGGGTGTGGATGGGGGTGTGGATCTGGCCTGAACTAGTTTTGAGTGCATTCACGGTGAGTCAAACTGTGTTCTCCTGGTGGACGTCTAGTGAGAGCCCCCTCTTGACCATCTTATGCTTATGCATATTTGGTGCATATGACTAAAATCGTATGTGCTATGGGAAGGGTCATGTACAATGAGCAAAGGCATATAAAACCCAAGCCTGTCAATCAAACCAGAGAACTACCTGGGCCGCTCCTCTTAGCAACCAAACTCTCTCTCTTGGACCCCATCAAAGGAAGCCTCAAAAGAAAGCCAAGGCCTTTGGGTAAACATTTCTGGTGGCCCACCATGACTCTTGGCAACGTCTCTGGTCTGTCCTATCATGTTTTTGAGAGATGGTTTTTTTGCTACTTTGCGGTCTGTTTTTTGCTTTTATTTCAATTATTTGATTAAAATGCTAAGAACCCAGAAACACCTGATCCAGATCAGTGGTTACACTAGGATCGGAAGTTCAAGGTCATCCTCAGCTATATAGTTAGTATCAGGACAGCCTGGGCCACATGAGACTTTGCCTCAAAATAAAATAAAAATAAGGGGCTGCGGAGATAGATCAGTGGCTAAGAACACTGGCTGCTCTTCTCTAGGACCCACGTTCAATTGCCAGCACCCACATGGCAGCTCATAACCATCTATAACTCCAGTTCCAGGGGATCTGACTCCCTTTTCTAGCCTCCTTGGGCATCAGGTACCCAAGTGGTACCCAAGACACATGTATAGAAATCACACATGTGCATGACATTTAAAAAAAATGTCCTCTGTTCATGGCAGCAGGCTTTACTGTTTGACAGATAAGTAACAAGAACCAGAGTAATTGTACCACAGCCAAGACAGGCCCAGAATGCCGGCTGCCTTTTAACTGTTCCTTCCTGCTCTATATGGAAGAGAGCCTGGGACAGAAGCACAGGAGACATACTGTATTCCATCAGCGACAGCCACCAGTATCATAAACCGCCTCCCTTTGTAAGACTGAAGAGTGTACTCCAGCTAGAGGTAGCATGAGTCAGCTCTGTGGTACTATAACAAGTTACCTGAGCTGATCAACTTGTGAAGAGGAAAGGTTCAGTTGGGCTTACTGTTTTGGGAGGCCCAGGCTGTGATCTCCTGGCCCCATTGATTTGGGGCCTGTGGTGAGGCAGTCCACCATGGAGAAAGCACACAGTAGAGGAAAACCATGCACCTTGTGGTCAGGGAAGCGACAAAGAGGAAGAGGAAGGGGCTGGGAGTCAGTTGTTCCCTTCAAGGGTGTGCCCCCAGTGAGCTGAAGACTTCTGACTTGGTCCACCTATCTCCTCAAGGCTCCAGTGGTAGTAGTCAGGACATTCTGCTGGGCTGCCCTTAGGGACCTAGCAATTGTTTACATCACGACCTGCTGCCCGGTGCACCAGGTGTGACAGGTGTGTGCGGCCAATAAAAAGACCACCCGCCACCCCAGCTCTCTCTGTTCCTGTGTTTTCTCTCTTTCCAGCATTCTCTTTCTGTCTGTTTGCCCTTCTGTGCGCCCCCTCCTTCTCTGCGCCCCCTCCTTCTCTGCACCACCTCTTCCTCTGCAACCCCCTCCTTTCTCTGCCCTCATGGATCGCTCCTCCCTTTCTCAGGTCCTCATTCCTCTCTCTTCCCCGCGTAAGCCCCCTCTATTATACCATATCTGCTGCATGGCATGATTTCTCCGGGGGGAACACCTCGGCATGGGCCCGCCATGGCACCCCCTCACCTCATTATAGTTCATAACATCCACCAGCTCGCAGCAGCCCCACCCTAGGGAGCAGCCCTTCACTACAAGGGCCTCTGAGGGACACTTGGTTGGAAAGGACAAAGACATGACTCTCCCCTGCAGCCCAAGTTCAAAGACTCCAGGAATCCATCCACAGGGCAGGCATTTTTCCTCTCCATCTTCTTCTCCCCTAGTCTTGCCCCCCCATCCCCCATCCCCCCACCCCACCCCTCCTACCCTAGTGCAGCCTGACAGAGGACCTGGAACACAGCAGGAACCTGTTATGTGCTTTAGGGCTGGAAATGGACCTGGGAGACTCCTTTAAGTGAAAAGCTGTTCCAGCTGGGGGTGAGCCAGCCAGGCACCAACCAGATGCATCCTGAGGACATCCAGGTGCTGGGGCGCCACACAGGATGGCCTGTTTCTCAGCAGCTGTGTGCATCTGGGCCTGTCTCTGCCCACGAGAAAGCTGAGCTCCAGGCTGGTTCCGAAAGGACCCAGTTCATGACGGACAACAGGGCTCCTCTACAGAAGAGTAAAGAGGCAGCCCGGTTCTGGTCTGTCTGCGGCCTGGCCTACAGACCGCCAGCAGCATGTTCTTTTCCTACCGTGTCCTCAAATGGGCACGGCCTGTGCCTCTACCCTTCTGCCTGTTTAGTTGAAGCTGTTCCGTTTGACAAATGAGCCATTCGCTTCCTGCACTAAGGCTGGGGTGGCTGGCTGCCTGGGGCAGGGTTATAATTAACAAAGGAGTAGACCGGATTGCAGGCTGGCATTGACTGATAACTTTATACCCAGATGAATAAACCGATGTCATCAGAGATGTAAATATCACTTGGGAATTTTTAAGTTCCTTTTTTTGTTTTTTTGTTTTTTGTTTTTTGAGACAGGGTTTCTCTGTATAGCCTTGGCTGTTCTGGACTCACTTTGCTCACTTTGTAGACCAGGCTGGCCTCAAACTCACAGGAATCTACCTGCCTCTGCGTCCCGAGTTCTGGGATTAAAGGCGTGCACCACCAATGCCCACCCCACATAAATTTTAAGTTCCTGAGAGATTCATGCCAGTGTTTCATCATGAACAGCGCTGCTCTGAGCTCCTGCTTGAGGAGCCTGGCTCAGCCTGTGCTGGGGCAGGGACATTGTGAAAGGAGACACCATCTTTGACTGACCTTGAGAGATGGGTCTATGATAACTAGATTTGTGGTAGTGAGAGAGTCAGGAAGCCCCAGGGTTTTGGGGTCTGCCATGGGCACTTTGCGCAGGCTTTGGTGTGCTGGAGCTGTTGCCACCCGGCTAGCCTAGCAAGGAAATGCTGTCTGATGCGGGAATGTGATCAGACCAAGGGAAGTTTGGTTTACTGCCAGCAAGGCTGTCCTGGAGTGGTCCCCGGGCTCCAGGGAGCTCATAAAAATAAAAGAATCCACCCATTGTCTTTCTACAGAGGCCGAGGACTGAGCGCAGAGGTTGTCTCTGTCTGAAATTGTCTTACAGCCCTGGGATTTAAGAGCTGGATTTAAAGGCTGAGCAGAAGCAAAGACTCGGGCAGGATTGGGGGGTGGGGGGGGGGGGGGGGGTGGGGACAGGCCTAGAGGCTGGGAGGGGGGTAGGAGGACAGTGAGCAGACAGGGGATACCAGGGCCCCAAGCCCATCCTGTTGGAAAGAGGAACGTTTTAACAACAGGATGCCCTACAACTTCGAAGAACACATGGAATCAGTTCTGAAATCATGGGGCTGGGAGGAGCCGCACAGTTCACTGACAGGGTGAGAGTCAAGCTTTTCACCAAGGGATGCCATAAAGCCCCACCCCTTCTCCCCTCAAGAACACTGGTTCCCTGCATATTTGAGGTGCTCCATGCCTGGCCTCTGACAACTCCAGTGGACCATTACCATCTGTGGTGGTGTGAATGTTTGATCCCTGAGTTTGTGGACTGTTTAGGAAGGATTAGGAGGCGTGGCCTTGTTGGCGGAGGTGTGTCACTGGGGGATAGGCCTTGAGGCTTCAGAAGCCCATGCCAGGCCTAGTCTCACTCTCTTTCTGTCAAGTGCATCCGCAGTTCTGAGGTCACAGGTGTCTTGGGGCTGACTCATGCCAGGGTGGGGTGCAGTAAGAAACCACTCAGGTGGGGAGTCACTTAGAATGGGACTTGGAATTTTAGGCATGTGCTCAACCACTGACCGACATCCCCAGGCTTCTTGTCGTTGTTGTCGTCGTTGTTGATGTTGTTGTTTTTCAAGACAGGGTTTCTCTGTGTAACAGCCGTGGCTGTCCTAGACTCACTTTGTAGACCAGGCTGGCCTTGAACGCACAGAGATCCACCTGCCTCTGCCTTCCATGTGCTAGAATTAAAGGCGTTCACCATCACACTTAGCCTTCAGACTTTTTTTCTTTTCTTTTTTTTTTTTTAATAATTTATTTTTATTTTATGTGCATCAGTGTTTTGCCTTCATGTATGTCTTTGTGAAGGTGTCAGACCTTGTAGTTACAGACAGTTGTGAGCTGCCATGTGGGTGCTGGGAATTGAACCCGGGTCCTTTGGAAGAGCAGTCAGTGCTCTTAACCGCTGAGCCATCTCTCCAGCCCCTCAGACTTTTTTTTCTTAAGGCAGGGTTTCATATAGCCTATCCTGACCTCAGACTTGCTTTGGACTATAGCCTTGCTTACAATCTTGGATTCTTGTACTTTCTGCCTCTAAACTCCCCAGTGTTAGGATAGTAGGACTTGGCTTTTTTTTCTTTTGTCTTTTTGTTTGTTTTCTCTTCAGAATACGGTTTCATATAGACCAAGCTGCACACATTTTCATTCCTTTGCCCACAGTTTCCCTGTTTTAGCTAACTCATTCACACGGAACTGTTGGCTGAGTCTGTCCATGTCATTAGCCTCCCTGGTCATGTGTATTGGAGAGACCTTCCTTCTGGACCAGGAGATGGGTTGCTGTGTCATAGTCGCTGTGACTCCTGGCATCCCTGTCTCTTCTCAGCTTAGGTGGAAGCAGGCACTTCTCTTTCCACAGGATAGCCTTGGTACTGTGTGAGGATATGATGGTCTGTAAGGAGCCTCTTACCACCACCGGAAGGCTGCAAGCCAGTGTGTGACAGCCTCTGTGTTCTCTAGGTGGTGCCCCGCCCCCAGCTTGCTGAGTCCCCAGCATAGCTCATTAACACACGATCGGTACCATCCCTCATTTCTCTTACTTTGGACATGGCTTCTGTTATTCCTCATTGCTGCCTTCTGTGGACTGGAGAAGTCCATAGATCTGTCTATCATCTGCACTCTACCTTCCAGGATGCATAGCTCTGGTGCCAGAACTCTTGGCTGGGTAGACTTAGAGGAAGCGATGTCTATGTCAGACCCCGAGGTCTGTGGGAAAAGTCTGGCCCACGTTCCTTCAGCAGACACACGGTCTCCCTGCTGACCAGATTTCTTAAGTGTCAGGACTGCCAGGGTGATGGGGGTGCCCTGAACTGTCAAAATACTTTCCTGGAGTTATGTTATGTTTAGGGAGGCATGGAGATAAATGATTTTTTAAAAAATGTATTTATTATGTATATAGTGTTGCACCCGCATGTACACCTGTACACCAGAAGAGGACACCAGCTTTCATTATAGATAGTTGTCTGCAACCATGAGGTTGCTGGGAATTGAACTTAAGACCTTTGGAAGAGCAGCTGGTGCTCTTGACCTCTGAGCCATCTCTCCAGCCTCAGATAAATTATTTAAGAAGATAAGGGGCTGGAGAGATGGCTCAGTGGTTAAGAGCACTGCCTGCTCTTCCAAAGGACCCAGGTTCGATTCCCAGCACCCACGTGGCAGCTCACAACTGTCCGTAACTCCAAGATCTGACACCCTCACACCAATGTACACAAATTAAAAAAAAAAAAAAAAAAAGATAAAAGCCAATGATTGCTCACTGGGTAAGGGTACTTGCCACTGAGCCCAGTTACCTGAGTTCCGTCTTCAGTTCTCACCTGGTAGAAGAAGAGGACTAAGTAAGTCCCAGGCGCTGTCTTCTGACTTCCACACACGGCCCGCCCTGCAAATAAACAGATAAATGTAACACAAGGATTTAAAAATAATGTATATTTAACACTAACAAATACAAATCCCAGAGTGGTGGTGCATGCTATAATCAGTCCTGTACTTGGGAGTCAGAGCTGGGGAGACAGGCAGCTTTAGGCTACACAGGAAGTTCAAGGCCAGCCTGGGCTATGTGAGGCGCTTCAGCAACAAAACAAGCGAACACGCCAGACTCTTGCCCTCCAACATACTAATAAGCATAAAAGGAGAAGAAATAAAGCAGGAAAAAAAGATCCAGGGGGTTTCCTGGGGAGGGGATCCCCTCTCCGTCATTAAAAAATATTTTTTTACTGTGTGCATGCGTGCGTGCGTGTGTGCATGTGTGTGTGTGTGTGTGTGTGTGTGTGTGTGTGTGTGTGTGTGTGTGTGTGTGTGTAGGGGTAGGGAAGGACAGCGAATGCGAGTCTCTAGTATAGCCCAGGCAGACCTGGAGTTCTCAGTCCTCCCACTTAGCTTCCTGAGAGCTGAAATTACAAGCCTGTGGACCAAAACAATAGGGGATTTCCAGTGTCTAAGAATGTGGCCTCACAAGGCTTCAGGGTACTGGTGACAACCGGACACACACAGATGGTTTTGGGGCAGTGTGTTCTGTTGGGGGGGTGGGGGTGGGATGGGACCAGAAAGCTATCGGGTGAGCTCATGTCGCTCAGGTGTACCATGTCTCAATGTTAAAATACCAGTAAGGGGAGAGTATGCTTAAATCCCCTAGGAGTCTTCTCTGTTCTGACCTTTGGCCTTCTCGATGGTCATTCCGAAGGGAAACTCCTTGTTTATGATGCTGAGTGAAGTGTCTGCTCCCCCCAGCAGCTGGGAAATGTCCCTGGAGTGGCACGTCTAGTCTAGTGAGCATGCGCGACAGTGACCCTGTGCCCCCCATGTCTCTGGAATGTCCATCTTTATCATCTCACTAAAACCGTTGAGGAAGCTGCGTGGTGACAGGGCAGGCGTGAGCCTGCTATTTCCTGTTGCTCAGATGAGAACGTAAACTCCTAGCCAACACCCGTGCCAGAGCCTGACACTCAAACCCATGTTCTGTGACGCTGCGGGCAGTGGCGTTTCCCTGGCCACCAGCACTGGCCTCTACAGTTGCTTTCAGTCTTCAAGGGCTGTTGTGGCATTCCCCACCACAGATTTTTCTTTCCTCACAGGCGGCCTTATGTATCCCAGGCTAGCTCAAACCTGCATGTAGCCAGAGATGACCTTAAACCCTAGTTCTTGGGCTTTCACCTTTCCAGTGCTAAAGCACCACCCAGTTTATGTGGTGCTGGGACTTGAACCCGGGGCGTCTGCAGTCTAGGCAAGCACTCTACCCATTGTTCTCCCAGCCCATAATCTCTTCTAAGGACAACACTCATATTGAAATAGAGCCACCTTCGTGACCTCATCTTGACTTAATTACTACTCTCAAGGTTCCAGCTCCAAATATAGTCACATCTTGAGGTCCTTATTTGTGGGGGAACATAGTTGAGCACGCAGCAGAGTCCCTCGTGCACAGTTCCCCTGAGGGAGCCGACGTCTTGTGGCTGGTACCACATTCTCAGAGAGATCCTTTGGATAAGGTCAAGTAGCATAGCGGTCTGACCTTTTCCCATCTCAACCCCCTGCCCCGCCCCACCCCTCTCTCCATCTCAAATTTCATGCGTGGATGACTGAACTTCTGATCCCACTGTCTAAATGCTGGGGTTACAGGTGTGCACCACTGCTCCTGGTTGGTGCTCTGTAGTGGATGGATCAGGGAGGTCCTCCTTCCTGCTGGACAAGCATGCTCCAACTAAATTGTCATACCTCTGCAGCCCCTCACCTTCTACTTTTTTTTTTTTTTTTGTGGGGGGGGCAGCTGATTGGGAGCCTGGTCCTGTCAGTGGGGATCTACGCAGAGGTCGAACGGCAGAAATACAAAACCCTTGAGAGCGCCTTCCTGGCCCCAGCCATCATCCTCATCCTCCTGGGGGTGGTCATGTTCATCGTCTCCTTCATCGGGGTGCTGGCTTCCCTCCGGGACAACCTGTGGCTTCTCCAGTCGGTAAGTGGCTCCTCCCTACCTTCGTATGTAGGGCGTGGGTTCTTGGTGTCTCTAAGAACGCTGAAGAGCCAGTCCCTCTGCCCTGGCCAGCTCGACTCCTTCTGCCTTTCATACAATCCAGCTGCCCCAGAACATTTTCTGAGTCAGCCATTGGAGCACAGTGGTCCAGGTCCGCCCCAGCTACTTCATATCAGCATGTACGTCTGACTTGAATACTTCTGTTACGGAGAGGCTGTGACCGCTGTTACTCTCGGTTGTCATAAGAGAAATGACAGTCAGCTGAGAGCCAGCAAAACTGGTGGAGGGTGGTGGGTGGGGGTGGTGGGGGGTGGGGGGGTGATGAATCATCGGCTCACATCGCCAGCAAACCCACGTGAGCCAGGGATCCTCACAGCACCGCTGGCAATGCTGGGCGGTCTGTTTTGCCACCTTCTGTTACCATCATCTTCAGGCTCAGAGTCTTTATTGCTTCTGAGGCCCAGATGTTCTGGCCTGAGTCTCAGTACACTGGAATGCCTGGCTCAGGTTGCATGCCCGTCAGGTGGAGGTTGTAGTCAGTGCAGCCCCTGTTGATAGCTGAGGGATGATACCCCAATGCTGGGGACACCGGGTGTGAAGAAGGCCTACTTCTGATGCGTGTACGTGTGTCCTCTCATTACACAGACAGGGTCTTGGTGCTTATTGTCTAAGGCTGGAAGTTGCTAGAATCAATTTAGTTAATGCCAAATTCTCAGAGAAGGGGATGGAGTGTATATCCTCTACACTTCAGGAACCCCTTTCTATATTTGGTTGACTAAGAAGCCACTTCTGAGCCGTTTGGTGGGGGGTGGTACTCGGGGACTGGAAGTGCTGCCCAGGCCTGCCCCCTTTGGCTGTGTGGCTAGACTCCATTGAGGACCCCTGAGACAAACATGACAAGTATCTTCCTGGGGCAGCTCAGGCACTCCCTGCGTTCAAAGCCTTCTCCGGCACAGTCCTGGGTTCTCTAGGAGGGGCAGCACAGCAAGGCCCAGTCAGGGAGGCCCAGTAAGTGACCTTACAATGGTCACTCTCAGGGTGAGTGAGGAGTCCCTTGAGCCTTCCTCTCGATCCCTGGATGAATCTCTGCATCTTGTCTTGCAGTTTATGTATATCCTGGGGATCTGCCTCATAATGGAGCTCATCGGTGGCATAGTGGCTCTGATCTTCCGGAACCAGGTAGGCCTGTGTGGCCATCATCTGCCACGCGTGTACTGAGTACCCACTGTGCGTGCTCTGGGCTGTACCCAGGGTGCTGCTATGGGCAGGGTCCGCAGATGGTTCCATTGGGATAGCCCAAGCCGTGCTGTTCTGCATCACGGAAAGGGGCTGGGTGGGCAGAGGCAGGAAGAACACTGGGTGCACTGTCAGAACCGTGTAAATAGGGGTCTACTTGCCTGATGGGGTAAGGTGTGGAGAGAGGGGTGGAAGGCAAGGTTGGCTGGCTGGCTTGGGGAGTACGTAGGTTCTCAGAGGCTGTGGGTTAGATGCCCTGGGTGACTTTGAAAGGCAGTGGGTTATTAGAGAGCTGTATGCAGGGAAGGACTTAACCCAAATCACGTCCATCTCACTCTAGCTACCAAGTGGAGAACAAGCGACAGGAAGTAAGGGTGATAGGGGAGGCTGTGACAGTCATCCAGAGAAGATGGGATGGTGGCTCGGATGCAAGTGAAGGCATATGTCCCCAGGTCACAGATAGTGGGATTTGATGTGTGTTTTGGGCTGGAATATAGGATTGAGGAGAGGGACAGGTCCTTGGCCTTCTGGGTAGTGTTAAGACTATGCCTCAGGGGGAGACAGAGGCAGGTGGATCTCTGTGAGTTCGAGGCCAGCCTGGTGTACATAGCCAGTTCCAGGACAGTCAGGGCTGGGTAGAGAGACCCTGTCTCAAAACAAGACCATGCTTCAGGGCCAAAGGCAGATCATGTAAGTTGTCAGAAGTTGATCCCAAGTCACCAGATGCTGTCCCAAATCCTCCAAGAACACTGTGTTTGATCCCTACTGTATGCAGCATCAGTGTGGTGGGTGGTCTTCTGACCCAGGAGGAAACAGTGAAGAGTGGGACCCAATCGTAAGCAAGTCTAACCTACCTACGATTTCAGGGTTGGCTTCCTAATGGGTGAATGGCAAGGGTTGCAGGGGAGAGGGCCAGTTCCCATTGTATTGATGGAGAGTGCAGTACCCAGAGGGATTAAGAACCCCTCCCCAGAACAGCAAGACTCTGTCTCTCTGTCTCATCTCTGTCTCTCTGTCTCTCTCTGTCTCTCTGTCTCTCTCTGCCTCTCTCTCTCTGTCTCTCTCTCTCTCTTCATCTCTCTCTCTGTCTCTCTCTCTCTTGTCAGCTCTCTCTCTTCTCTGATCTCTCTCTCTCTGCTGTCTCTCTCTCTCTCTCTGTGTGTGTGTGTGTGTGTGTGTGTGTGTGTGTGTGTGTGTGAGTGTGTCTGTGGTTTGTTTTCTGAGACAGGGTCTCTACAGTTTGGTGGCCTCATACTAGCTATGTAGCAAGGATGAACTTGAGCCTACTGCCTGCATCTCTTATGTGCTGGGATTTCAGATGTGTGCTACTATACCCCAGACCCCCTTAGTCATTTTTTGTTTTGTTTTTGTTTTCCTTTTCTGCTTTTGAGACTATCAATTCTGAGCTGGCAGGAATGGGGTCCTGGTTCACTTCCCAGCAATCTTGAGTAGAGAAAGGTATTTATTGAAGTTGTATAGAGCGATGCTTTTAGGTATGACCAGTGGGGCTCTTAGTTGGCCAGGAACCTTGCAGGGGTCTGGGTTAGCACTTTCTTGGCTGAGCTCCAGGGCCAGCTCATGGTCAGCACCACTCGTGGCTTTAATAAACCTGTCTCTACTAAGTAAGCTAGTCCCGGTTCCTGTGTGCCTCTCCAAGGCTGTCAGATTTGCCGTTTCCCCATATTTTGTAGGTCAGCTGGGGCCATGACGTCACTTCCTTCTTTTAAATGAGGGAGTTGAGCTGAGTAAAGGCCACTGCCTTGGGAGCCTCTTGGGACCTTCAGTCCTCACTGCTTGGGAAGCCAGGGCCTGAGTCAGGGATGACTTTCCAGTTATACCCACACCCTGTAGGCTCTGTGACCCATGAAATGTGTGTTCCATACTGTGTGAGGGAGTTCAAAGCTATCTTTCAACTACTTCAGCTATTTGAAACCCTGTCTAAAATTAAACAAAACATACTGACCAAGTGTGGTTTAATCCAAGCACTCAGGAAGCAGAGGCAGGTGGATCTTTGTGAGTTCAAGGCCAGCCTAGGGTACATAGTAAGTTCCAGAACAACCAGGGCTATGTAGAGAAAGTGTGTCTCAAATAAAACAAAACAAACAAATGAACAGCAATAACTACAAAAACAAAACAGAACAAAAACAAACAAACAAACAAACAAAAAACCAACCCATGCCAAAGCCATTGTAAGGATGCAGAAGAGGTGCTTGGGAGAAGGTGGCCATAGTTCCTAGAGGCTCTCCCAGTACTCCACCCTCATAGGACCCTCTGCATGCTCAGTTCTCCAAACTGTCCACCGAATCATCATGTGTGGCATGACTGCTTATAAATGGGTGGGAATCTTGTCTGGACTCTCTAGAATGACTTTACCAGACGAAAGTGGCTCAGAGCTGATGGTTGCAGCCTCCCAAAGTGGGGAAGATGACCATTTCTGTGACCTTCCATGAGGAATAGAACCTATTAGTTGTTTGTTTGTTTGTTTGTTTGATTTTGGCCTTCCTTGGGGAATAGGGTCATGAGCAAGGAACCAAGAACAAAAGAAAGCAAACATATAAATTGGGGCATATGCCTATAATCCTAGGACTGGGGAGCCTAAGGCAGGAGCATTGCTCAGGGCTTGAGGCTAGCCTGAGATGTATAGTGAGCGCGTTAACCAGAGGTGTGTACAGCAAGACCCTGTCTAAAATATTTTCACAATATAGTCATCATAATATTTACAATTGTTAGAATACAGCAGGTGTGGTGGTGCATACCTATAATCCCAGAACTTGAGAGGCTGAGGCAGGAGAACTGCAAGTTTGAGGCCTATGTAGGTTATATAGTACTTATAGGTTATGTAGTAAGTACTTATTTAAATTTGTTTAAAGAAAGCCCTGAAACAGGGCATGTAGTGCACACACATGCCTTTAATCCCAGCACGTGGGAGGCAGAATCAAGCAGATCTCTGAGTTCAAGGCCAGCCTGGATGACAGAGTTCCAGGACAGCCAGGACTACACAGAGAAACCCTGTCATGGATAAAATAAATAAATAAATAAATCTGGAGAAATTTCTGGAAGCTGAGGAGTAGGATGGATTGGTTTGTTCTCTCTTTTCTATTTTTTTTTTTTTCTCTAGATTCCAAATTTTTCTTTTTTTCTTTTCTATGGTGGTGGCGGGGAGAAGAGAGTGCCCAAGTGAACGTCTTCTTCAGGAGAATGCAGATCTCTTTAACCACTGTAGAACAAGTTCAGTGTCCAACACCATGGACTTCCTGTTAGTTCTGAGGGTCTGCTCTGACAGCTGAGAACCAGACTCTCAGGGAGCAGACAGACATGGCCAATGCCAGCTAGTGAGAGATAGATGCTTGGATGTGTGGGGAAACTGTCTCCCGTGAGCCAGGTCAGGTGGCTGCATGCAGGGGGACACAGCAATCAGGGTGCCAGTGGCTCTTCAGTCTGTGCATATGTGTGGTGTGCGCTGAGGAGTCAAGTTGGGATGGCAGAAAACTGCTCAGTGCCTTGGCCCTGGGCACGGACATGGGAGTTGGTGACCCCACAACCTGAGCTATATTTTCCATTCTTACTGTTGCCCTAGATTGCTCTAGGTCTCATCATGAGGGCATCATAGGGGCTGGAGGTGGCAAAACTGAGCAGAAACCCAGAAAGTTCCTGGGCTATATCTGGTAGGTCTGTCCCACCCTCCCATGCCTCTGCCACTTCTCTCAGCAGAACAAGGCGACTGCAGGCCACTCTCTGTCTTTCTCAGAGGATGTTTTGGTCATTCCTGATGCCAGGCCAGAGACTGGCAGGTGACACCATCTTGGTTTTCTTACCCTGGCATAGCATTACTAGTCAGCACTTAGGGTATCTTGAAATTAGGGGCAGAAGAAAGCTTGTGGTTCCACAGTCCCCTTGGGTAAACACCTGAATATATACATCTCAGGAACTGTCTAGGATGTGACAGAGGCTTTGGGCAGCCTGCAGGGTCCCAGAGCAATTCTACCCCCAGAGGGGCCGGACCCTGGATCAGCCAGCCTGTGGGAAGTGCTGTTGGACTCCTTCACACCTGAACCTTGCACTGGGAGCTGCCCAATTCACTGAGAATAGTCCAAGGTTTCCCTGGGGTGAGGCAGAGGCATCCGAGGCTAGAAATCCAGAGCTAAAGGAAAATTCTAGAAAGGATAGGACTACATGGCATTATCTGGTAGCTTAACACACTTTGAAAGTCATGTGGCCTTTGTTGTTTGCTTGCTCGGGGTCAGGTGCCCCTCTGTGGCCTGTGCCAGCACCAGTGAAAGGCAGCTTGCCGGCTGAAATTGCTTCTGTTGGTGTGGCCTGGTTGCGAGTTGGCTGAGGTGACAGTGGTATGACTTGCTTTTGGGAGCAGCTGCCGAAGCCAGAGGCATGGCCTCCAAGTGACTCCAGCTCCTTTGAATTGTGCATGGTGGGTTCTGGGGACACCAGCAAGCCCTTTACAACCCGGAAACCACACAACCTGAGTGCCTTATGGGAATTTGTTGCTTCTCCCACCTCTCTTCAATGGCCACAGCCCCAGGGGCCACCTCAGTGTCCTGCTCATGTTCCTAGGAAACACCACACACACAATGCCAGGAGCAGTGCAGGTTTGTAATAGCCAGAACAACCAATCAGAAGAACTGTCTCATGTGAGCTGGTTGGGCTCAGGACCAGCTATCTACTGCCATGTCTGGTCACAGAGGTTCCCTGCAGGGCCTTCCTCCCCAACAGGGCTAAAGCAGCTCACTAGATAGAAATAGGGTCCTCATATGGGTCTGTTGGGCTGCCTGGTCTGTTGGGTTGTCTTGGTAGGACTAGCACATACCATACTAGCTAGACTTAGCAGGAAGGAGGGAGGAAGGAAAGAAGAAAAGGAGGGAGGGAGGCAGGAAGAGGAGAGAGAGAGAGAGAGAGAGAGAGAGAGAGAGAGAGAGAGAGAGAGAGAGAGAGAGAGAGACTCTAGCCACCCTTGCCTCCCACCCTCACCCATCCCTGCAGGAAGGAACTCCAGGGAAATCTAAGAATGGATGAGGTAGGAAGAGAGGGCCAGAGCAAGTCAGGACTATATCCCCGGTGCCTGGAGAGTAGATCAAAGCTGCTCATAGCCCATTTCTACCCTCCTGGCCTAGGCAACCATGGTGCCACCCAAGGGTTACCCTGCCTAGCTCAACCAAGGAAGCCCACAGTGCATCATTCAAGGCTGTGAGCTCATGCCCTTGCCCCCTCCACCCCTTTGAGTGGCAGACTGACCTCACCCTGGTGTCCTGTTTCTTATTCATCCATTCCTCCGCAGCCATCTGGCCCTGTCACCACATCCCCCAGAGGAACAGGCAGGCAAGGTTGGGTGGGGAGGTCCATGAGTTGGCTGGTCCTGCGTATACAGTACGGCTGACAGGCAGATGGTCCACTCAACCCCTGCTCTGGGGTTCAGTGCCAGACCCATGAAGGGCTGTGTGCCGGTGACCCGAGAGCCTGTAGATTCTCTTTCCTGTTGGGGAGTCCATGCTATTGCTGTTCATATTGGGATGGGGGTGGGGTCCTCAAGCCTCCCAAGTCAGGCTCAGTCCTCACCTCACTCTTGAGGAGGTTGGGCCTCGGGCAGAGGCAGCCACGCCTGAGTCTAGGCTTCTTAGCTCATAATGTAGAATGTGGCAGGCTAGCAGGCTGGCATCTTGGTCAGCTGGGGGACCTTGGACAAAGTGTGTTGGCCTCAGGACTGCAGGTGTCTCGATTAGCTCCAAGATGCTCACTCTTGGGGCTACTGCTCTTATGGGAAGTCCTCTGGGCAAGCAGTAGACCTAAGCATCCCTGGGGAACTGAGGCTTTCTCTGTGGCAATATGAAATGACACCCTAAGGGGTCTGTTTTCCACGTGCAGAGATGTTTGTGTTACTGGGACCTACCATGGGAGTAGGATCCGTGAACACTTTTAGGGGTTCAAACTCTTCACACCTCCAGAAGGCTGACCATCTCCCTATTTTGTGGATGAGAAAAGGGAGCTTGGTGATTAAGAGAAATGCCTGGGGTCTGGTAACAGCAGGGACTGTGCCCTTGACTAAGAGACTTGGTGGCCCCTCTTAGCTTAGTCTCTGATGCTTAGATCTGGAAGGTTCACCAGTAGGAAAGTAATCTCTAACAGAACCTGGAAGCTGCCCCCTGCTATCCCAATGTACCTCATGGCACCTCCCCCAGGAATTGTCTGGCTCCTCTGTCCTGTATCGGAGCCAAGAATGTCCCTTTGTCCCCAGTCTCCATTGGTACTCTGCCTCTGCTCTGAAAGCTTCGATTGTCACAACAAGCCTGTGACAGGGCTGCCCACTCTCCCGCCCCAGCCGTGCCCGCTGTGGAGCCTTTGTATTCCAGGGATCTCAGCACAAGAGCTGCCTGTTGCTCCCGAGAGCCCAGCGTGACTGGGAGAGGGTGGCATTCCCGCGCCCTTCCGGGTGGAAAATGGCCATGCCCAAAGTGGGAGGAGACTGTGTGGCCTGAGGGTCAGAGCACCAAGTAATGAAAAGAGGCCCTTGTAGGGTGTCAGAAGACCTGGGTTCCAGTCTTGACCAGCCTGTTCTGTGACTCAGGGCAAAGTCTATCCTCTCTCTATTTTTCCCTTCTCACAGCCCCATGGTCCTCTTCCCCTGCCATCTGTTTCCCTCTATATAAAGCAAGAGGTTGGGTGATGAGAGTGGCAGGGGGCTGGAGGATCAAAGGAAGATTCCAGCACATGCTGGTACTGGGCAAGGGAGAGAGTACATGGCAGGACTCAGGAGGGTTGAGGCCCAGCTCCAGCATGCCCCTTCAGACTGGAGCCTGGCAGATCGGCCTCTCAGGGGCTGGGCCTTGGAAGCCTGGGAGAGATCTGTGGGGCTGAGAAGTCTCTAGTATTCAGGGTGGGGAGTGGTCAGGACCTTCTGCTCAGATAGCTGGAGACTGTTGGGTTCACCTTTGTGCTAACCTGGACTTGTAGAATAATTGGGGGCTAGCCTCTGACGTGTGCTCCTTTTCATTGGCAATTTCTCCTTCTGTCTAGACCATTGACTTTCTGAATAACAACATTCGGAGAGGAATTGTCAACTACTACGATGACCTGGACTTCAAGAACATCATGGACTTTGTTCAGAAGAAGGTGACCGGCTTCGGGGGGGGGGGCGGGGATGAGAGGCAGAGGGATACCTCCAAGACCTTTGCCCTGGATTCAAGCCTCTATCCCAGAAAGTAGGGTGAGGGACCTGGTGACCTGGCTCTTCCCAGTGCAGGTGGCTGGCCTCGAACACAGGGAAGCAACTCACAACAAGGCCAGATGCCACCCTGGCCACCTTGCAGGGTGCCAGTGCTCACCCCCTGGGTGACAAGGTACTCCTTTTCTTGGGGGTGGAGGACTGACTGGCCTTCCCCTGGTGCCCAGCCTCCTGGACCCAGTCCCTCTAGTGTGGTGCACTCACTTCCACCAAGCTGAGGAGAAAACTCTCTCCTAATCCCAGCTTCCCCTGTTGGACATGGGACCAGAGCCCTCCCTTCTCGCTGACACACCTTTGAGATGTGGTGATAATTGTGTTTCCCCTTGGGACACTGTCCCTCTCCCCAAGGCCCAGCCCAGTACGTGGGTGCAACAGTCACAGCTGCAGCGGAGCCACCCTTTCCCCAGGGCTTGCCAGCCTCTAGAGAGGCTCCTTGGGTTTCCTGTCTGCACCGTGGGGCTGATTCTGGTCTCTTTCCTTGCTGTGGTTGAGATTCTTTCTGACGTGCTTAGAGCAGAGCCAGTGTGATGGTGTCACCCTCATTCACTGGATGACGGTAGTGATGGTGGAGGGCTACAACCCCCTCCCTGCCCCCATCACCCTGGCAGTTGAGTGTGCCTGGTCCCCTAGGCAAGCCTTCAGTGGAGGCCAGCCTTACCATGCCCTGGGCCTTTGGCTCTGTGCTTCTCCATAGGAGAAACAGGTGCAGCTCCCGGGACATTGTTTTCTGCCAGCAATGTGCCTGCCAGCCCAGGCCAGGAGAGCCGAGTCATACTCCAGAGTAGATAGATGCTTTTGTTGGAACCAGCCCTTAGCTGGCTCTGGGATTTAATTTCTCCTCCAGTGGGAGGAAGGAGGTGACTAATGCTTGTTGGGCCAAGTGCAGAATGCTTCGCACTGCGACTCTCTTACTGTCGCAGCTCAGCCACGCTAAGTTGGCATTGCTCTTTCTAGCAGACAAGTACCCGAGGCCCAGAAAGGCTGATCGCCTTGCCTATAGTCACACAGCCGGAGTGGTGATATGAGAATTGGAATGCATAACAAATGCCCCTTGTACCACACTGCAGTTAGATAGGCATTTGTGGATCCCAAGGCCTGGTGGCTGACAGTATACTGTGAAGACTTGGGAAGGGTAGCCAGATTGTGTGTACCAGCACCTCGTGTGTACCAACACCTCGTGTGTACCAGCACCTCGTGCAACACGATCTTAGCTTCCTGCACTGGAACACAGTCCCTGGACCCTTGGTTGCTCTGGCGGATGGGTCTTTTTTACGTATAGCCGCTGTTTCCAGACCTCATCCCCTTTGCTCGTTGGCCTGTCCACCGACCACTGAAACACAGCCTTGTTTCTGCACAGGGTCTTTGCACATACATGCTGACCGCCTTTTCCTTGTTTGTGCCTCAGATGAAATCGTCTCTCCTTCAAACAGCCTTTCCTGTCCTCTCAACATAAAGCTATACCACCCTACCCCCACCCCACCCCGACTTTTTCCTTATACAGGAGCCCTTCCTGATCCCCTCTTAGGTAGTTTTGGTATAGTTTGGTTTTTTGTTCTTTGGTTTTTTTGTAACGTGTGTGTGTGTCTTATACTGTAGCCCAGGTTGTACTAGAACTCACTATGTAGTCTAGGTTGACTTCAAACTTGTAGCATTCCTCCTGCTGGGATTCCAGGTATGCCTGCAGGCCTGGCTGTGGTTTCTGTCACCTAGCCAGTTCTCTGTCTTCTTAAGCTCAGAGCCCAGGAAGAGGCCATCTCAGGTTGTCCACCCCACCCCCACTCCCAGGAGCTGGCCCTGGTACCAGGGAGTAGAAGTGGGGGTTGGGGGGAGGGGTCGGGAAGCTAAGAGGACCGCCTAAGGTAGGTAGCTATTCAGGTCTCCAAGGTCAGCATGATGCGTGGTTTTCATGGGAGCTGGCCTCTGAGGCTGTCTACTCCAGCCAGACCCCTGCCTCAGGGCCTTGAAGATGGAGGGGAAGATGCAGACCAGTTGCTAGGGATGCGGACTTCCCTTCCAGTGATATCCAATTGCAGTAGTCTAGCTTTACCACGCAAGCCACTCCAGTAAGTGGAGTGGCCGTGCCACTCTTGACATCTCTGACCTAACAGAGTATGGCTTTAGGAGACCCTGGCACTCTCATTCCCACCCTGGTACTTCCATCACTCTCCTCCGACCCGCTTCCTTCACCTGCAGACGCACAAATACCTCATCAGCATCTTCTCTTAGCTGGTGCTGCCTGCCATCTGACCCTGGCCTTGGCAGTGACTGCAGCTCTTTCTTTGTGCTTTCCTCCTTAGTTCAAGTGCTGCGGTGGGGAGGACTACAGAGACTGGAGCAAAAACCAGTACCATGACTGCAGCGCCCCCGGGCCCCTGGCCTGTGGGGTACCTTACACCTGCTGCATCAGGAACACGGTAACTTCATCAGTACCGGGTGTGGGGTCGCCCAGCCGGCCAGACTTTGCCCAAATGGAGCAGGCAGTGGGAGTGGGCATGAGGTGGTAGCTAGTGCCCATGCTTTCCTTAGCCCAACGGCTCTGGCAAGGGGGAGCTGCGTGGGCAGCTTCCTCTGTGAGTGTGTCAGTGAGCATCGTCTGGACACGCGCATGTGTGGGCCTGGGCTCTTCAGTTGTAGTTGCTCGGCCCTCACGACAGCCTTGGGAGGCCAGGGGTACTGTTGCTTTACCCTCTTTAGAAGACTTGCCCAAGGTTGGCAGGACTACATCACATCACAGAGGGCCAGAGTGCTCAGCAGGGGCAGCAGATACACCCTGTCAGCTATAGGCAGAGCAGCGCAGGCGCAGGAGTGGCGAGCTTAGCCGCCGAGGCAGAAGGGATGTGGTGATATAAATGCCAGCCTCCACTTTCCCCAGCAGGAGCCTCTCAGCTGTCACTTCCCCCGTCATCTGGCATGCTGAGCTGTGTGGTCACCTCTTGTCAGTCCCGATGTGTGACAAGTATGTCAGGAACTGTCCAGGGTCTGGACCGGGGCACAAAAGAAAAGCCTGGCAGTTACTCCCCACTACCCATACACATACAATCCATGCAAAGTCTCTTGTGATGGTTTTGACAGCTGCGCCTACTACCCCAGCCTGTAACCATGGAAACGGAGTGGCTGTGGGTGGGTAGGGCTTCACCCAGAGTCTGGAACAGTGCCAAGTGAACTTGCCCTGTGAAAGCTGGAGCTATGCTGCTGCTCTCCTGCCTTGTCACTGGCACCAGTGGCCTTCTGGCCCAGTGCAGGCCTCACTTACATATGCAGGGACCCAAGCTGGATCCAGGCTGGACCTGGGGTTCTGCCTCTTCCCTTATGGCTGAAGTTGCTATCAAGCAGGACACAGTGATGGGAAGTCTCATTGCACCTACTTGAGAAGGAACTAGAAGGGAGTTAGATCCCAGCGCTAGGGTCCCCAGGTATAAGTCAGTCAGCAGTGGGGAGTCCTGGAGAGTGGCCTTTTTTTTTCAGAGAAGAACTTTGGTGGTGAAGCCAGCTTTGAAGGGGCAGGGAAGCGTGGCCAGTGGCCCAGTTTTGCCCTCAGGTAAACCACAGCCGGCAGGGGCCCAGTGTGGCTTGAGAAGCTCCTTTCTGGGAGCCAGCGAAATGGGAGCAGCCAGGCTCAGCAAGGGGGCGCCGCCGGGGTGCTTCCAGCTGCTGCTGGTGGAGGGGAGATCCCCCACAAGAACCCCCATAGAAGGGGCTCTTGCCCATGGTTCTCCACTGGGCATTTCTTGGAGGTGGTCGCTGAGATGCAGGCTGGAGCCTGCCACTGGAGGCGAGAAATCTCAGCTCCATCCATACCACGCGACTCTCCTCGCTGCGCGCCTCTTGCGTCGGCAGAAGGCCAGTCCTTCAGATAACAGCTGGTAGAATCGTGACTGATATGTTTCTGTTCCAGACAGATGTTGTCAACACCATGTGCGGCTACAAAACAATCGACAAGGAGGTAACAGCTTGAAAACCCTCTGTCCTCTAATCCCATTCCATAACTGATGGCGGGGTTTCTAGTGGAGGGCTCCTGGCTACTCAGATGTCCCAGCTCTCCCTGGCTTTCCGTCATTGACCGGCCCCAGGGAGCCAAGGGAGACCATCTGCCTGTGATTGCTGGTACCTACTCCAGACAGGCTTATCTGTGAGGAGGCATTATGCCCTTCCAAGGCCCCTCCCATGTTGCCTGCCCAGCCCTGAAGCCTCTTCACACTGCTGTTACCTACCTGGGGCCCAGGAGTCCCCTGGGAAAGAGAAAATCCTTCTTGAATGTCCCCCCTACATCAGCTTTCGGGGAATATTTTCAGGAAGCTGAGGTGGTGGGTCTCTCTAGGTAGCCCCAGCTGACCTGGAATTTGGTATATATAGATTAGGCTGGCCTCAAACTCACCGAGATTCTCCTGCCTCTGCCTCCTGAGGGAGTGCTAGGACTAAGGATTTGAACCACCGTGCCCAGCCTTTTTTTCTTTCTTTATTCTTTTAATAGCCCACTGGGTCCAGTTAGTTCTGCCCACATATGTGTGAGGGTAGGGCCACCCACTAAAACATGGGCAGCCAGCCAGCACCACCCTACACCCCCCCCCCCAATGATGTTGTTTTTAATAATTTTGTGAATGGAGCAAAGTTTCATGGTGAGAGATTTTTCCACTTGTGGGGAAAAAAAAATCTAACATAGTAATTCTAGAAGCTTCACTGTGCATTAAAAACCTGTAGGTTTTTGTTTTGTTTTGTTTTGGTTTTAACATGAGCCTAGAGTTGGCTTTTGGCTCAGGTAATAGTGTATAGCGCCAGGTGGCATCTGGGAGGTATGTGGGCGCGCATCCTCTGTCATTCCCCAAGCCCCCAGCAGTTCTCACCACCCAAGTGCTACCACAGTGTCCCCAGTGCTGTGCTGTCTCAGGAACAGTACTAGAGAAGCCACGGCCGCCCTCTTATGCTGGCACCCTCCTCCCGCACAGCGCCTGGACGCACAGAACTTCATTCATGTGCGGGGCTGCACCAACGCCGTGCTGATATGGTTCATGGACAACTACACCATCATGGCGGGTCTGTTACTGGGCATCCTGCTTCCTCAGGTGGGTAGTTGGTGGGTGCAGAGGAAGCCTGGCTGCGTGATGAAGGGTCAGAGGCACTGGGAGAGCTGAGGTCTAGAAGGAGAGGCAAGCGGAGTAGCCTCAACTGCTCTCTCTGCACTGGCTCCGCCTTCAGTCCACCGGCGAGGTAGGAGTGATTACCACATCTACTCAGCAGCAGTGGAAACTGAAGCTTCAAAGGGTGACGGTGGCATGACTTTCCCAAGGTTCCCTGGATAAGGTGTGGCAGAGACACAGGAGCCAGCACAGAGGGGCTGTGCTACTGAGGGCAGAGCAGGGAGTCGCCATATTCCTGGGCAGGGACGGTAGAAGAGGTCCATCCTGGGGCTGTCTGGACAGTGGGTGTTTTAGGACGCCTCAATTTCCCCAGCCACCCAGTGAGGAGACTGCCAGGGAGGGATGCCCATGTGCCAGCAGGCTCTCACCAGCCCTCTCTCTGTCTCTCTCTCTCTCTCTGTGTCCTCAGTTTCTCGGGGTGCTGCTGACCCTACTGTACATCACCCGCGTGGAGGACATTATCCTTGAGCATTCTGTCACTGATGGATTGCTGGGACCTGGCGCCAAGTCCAGCGCGGACACAGCAGGCACTGGGTGCTGTCTGTGCTATCCCAATTAGGGCCTGGCCTGGCACAGCGGCCCCAGCAGGACTGTTCTGCACAGCGAGTCCCAAGTCTTACACAAGCTGGACAGGACCGGCTGCAGCTCCCCCGCCCACTCGCGGCACCGACCGAAGCCCAGGGCGTATGTGCCTGTGTGCAGTCTCTGACAGCCACTCCTCCCAGGGGAAGAAGGCTGAGCCCCGTGGGTCCCCCAGGGAACAGGGACGGCCCAGAAAAGAAGCTCAGGGCTCAGTATGGACTCTTTTTATATCTAGCAGTGCCATGGCCACTGGCCATTATGCCCTGTCAAGGGCAGTTTTACAGTGATTTTTTTTTTTTTTTAAAGGAAGAGAAGAAGAGTTTTCTGTTCCACAGGGCAGGCAGTGCTGGCCGCAGCCCTGCTAACACTGCTCCAGATGCAAGCTTGGACCATGTCTCAAATTCCCAGGTGCCTTGAGTCATCTGTAAGGCTCCTGCTTCTCCCACCCGTTTTCTACATTAAAAAAAAAAAAATATATATATATATATATAATATTCATTTTTCTATACAATTAACAAGAGTTTCTGGCTACTCAAAACTAGCCACCCCTGCCACAGTCCATTCGTCCCTCAGAGTCAGTTCATTAATCAAACATTAAAGATGTGATTTTGGGGGGGTGCTCTTTCGTTTGTCTTATTTGGAAGTCTTGCCGGCGGAGGAGTTGAAGGAAGGCTACTCTGGAGTGAGCACTGGTATAGCTTGGGCCACTGAGCCCAGGGAGGCCAAATGGACAGCACTCATATTTCACACACTAGGGGAAACTGAGGCTGACTGGTAAGACATAAGGCTCCACAGGTAGAGAAATGGTCACATGGAGAAGTAGTTGAACCAGGGCTCAGGAAGGAGAGCAGCATCCACAAATACCCATGTTATAAAAACTAACTGTAGTAAGGAATCTGCAGATTGTATTCAGGGACCCACGCCAAGCAAAGCTCGGTGCTGGTCGCCCCCTGCTGGAGACAGCAAGCCTTGCAGGAACAGTCAACCCAAGCGTGTGTGTCAACCCTTCTACCTAGGCTCTAGGTTTTCTGTGAGACTCTTTGAAATACAACAAGAATCTCAGACTCAACTAAACCTGGGGTAGGAAATTCCCTTCACACTGGGAAGCTTGGGTGTGGTATAAGGAAGGGCGGAGGCAGGGCTTTGAAAAGAGCACTTGAGTTGTGCCTGGATAGACTTTCCCAGGTGTGCGAACAGGGCTCTGAGCCCCCATGGATGTTTCTGCCTATCTCCCTTTGGTTATTGAGATAGGGCCTCGTGTGTTCAAGGCTGGCCTCAAACTCACTGTGAAGCTGAGGTTGACCTGGGATTACAGGCGAGCACCACCACACCCTGTCTACAGAATGCGGCTGGAGGCTATTTATTTCCGTTGCCCCACTGAGCCCCTTTGACCTGGGCACAGGGCTGGGTGACGAGCCTTCTGGCTCTGTCTGTTCTCAGAACTCTTCTGTGCCCAGAGGAGAGGGCAGATACCTATGTCACAGCAACATGGCTGCGACACTCAGAGGGGGCTTGGAACCACCCTGAGCCTGCTTATAAAGGCCTGCCTCTTCACAGACTAGAGCCTGGTGACTCTGTCATTCCCTTTTCCCACCGCTGGGGCTGGAGGTTGGTGCCCACCCAGGCCTGAGTTCCCATGTGCTCTCTGACCACCAAACCTGTCTCTTGTCTCTCAAGAAAAAACACGGAGGGAGCTTTGCCAGCCAGTCTCAGTACTCCCCTGCTGTGGCACCTTTCAGTGACCCAGTTCCAAGGATGTCATCTTGCCACATTGTCTTCCACCGATAAAGAATAACCTTCTAGACTAGTCTCTTCCCCACCCACACGGGCTTAAGATGTATTTGGGGACGTGATATTTTAAAAATGTGAAAGATTAAAAAAAAAACCACACTATTCAGGAAACTTCCTTTTGAAGTATACACAACACAAGTAAATACTAACGTGTCCCGCATGAGGGAGGCGTGTCTGTAATCCTGTACTCAGGAGGCTGAGGCAGGAGGATGGTGAGGTCAAAAGAAAACACCTATGTAGTATTGTCTTCGTGTCCCTGTCACCCCTTTGCCATCCCTTCTGTGGGCCAAAAATAAACCCTTTTAAAAATTGTTAATATTACTTATTTTGTCATAGCAATGAGAAAAGTAACTAAGACAGGACTCCAGTATTTAGAGATGCAAACACGTAGTCAATGAGAGCATCCACGCAATTTAAGATGATAAGACTATTCATTGCCCTAAAGAACTTCCTCCTAGCCATGTCTAACCCCTTCATCCTAGCTCTCCCCAGCACTGCCTGCTAGTAACCCCCATCTGCTTTCTGTGTCTGTCTATGACTTTGTCTTTTCTAAAGCTTTTACAAGACTGGACCCACGTGCACTCTTTTTGGCCTCTGGCTTTCATGTGACGTGATTATTTTGAAAGTCCTTCATTGTTGGGGTAACACTGTTGTGCACTGACAGCGTGAAGGCTGTCTTTGTATTATTATCCAATTGTTTACCTCTGTATGGCAGAGAGCTGAGCACTTTGGTATTACTTTTATGCATCACCTGCCTCAGTATTTATAAACATACACCTCCGTCACCTTCTGATTGGTTTAATAAAGATCTGATGACCAATGGCTGAGGCACAAGGCGGGACTTCTGGGCAGAGATAGGAACTGTGGGACGATCATAGCGTGACCCAGAGGAAGGGTCACATGGTAAATGTGGGCTAGAGTAGTTGGGTTAATTTAAATTAGACAAGTTAGTGGGAGGTAGCCTAAACTAGGCCTAAGCTATAATAAAAATAAATAAGTCTCCGGGTCCTTATTTGGAGCTGGCAGGTCCACGTTAGTCCAGTGGCTGGGTTGCATTTCATTGTATGGACATGACACAGTTAATTTATGCATTTATGAATGAATATTTTGACGTTTTGTGTTGTTTTGTTTTTTTGCCTTGGTTGGTCTGGGACTCCCTGAGTAGACCAGGCTGGCCTCAAACTCACAGAGAGGCACCTGAGATTAAAGGTGTGCAGCACTGTGCTCAACAACTTTAGTTTGCTTATTGCAAAGCAATGAACATTTGCACATCTTTGCAAAAACATGTGCCTGGGCTGGCAAGGATGCTCCATAGCTAAGGACACTTGCTGTCCAGCTTGATGACCTGAGGTCAACCACTGGAATCCATATAAACAGGAGAGAGCCAGTTCCTGTCAGTTGTCCTTTGACCTCTATACTTGTTCCATGGCACAAATCCCCACACTTATACATTGTACACACACAGACACACACACAGACACACAAATCTATTTGAACTGGATTTTTTTATTTTTCATTTTACTGAATTTGGAGAATTCTTTATATATTTTAGATGTGAGCCCTTTGTTGGATATGTATAATTTGCAAATGTTTCTCCCAATCTTGGTGTTTAGAGCACTGGCTGCTCTTGCAGAGGAATCAAGGTCAGGTCCCTGCACCCCTAGCTGTCTGTAGCCCCCGTTTCAGGGGATCCAACGTTCTTCTGGCCTCTGAGGGCATCTGCACATATGTGGTGCACACACAGATTAGCAGGCACACACACGAATAAAAGCAAGTCGCCCCACATGGCACATGCCTGCTCTGCTGCCCCAGCTACTAAGCCTGAGGTGGGAGGGGTGCTGAAGCCCAGGAGTGTAGGACCGGCCTGGGTAATATTGAGGCCTTGCCTCTTAAGAAACAGGAGAGTACCCTTGGGACTGTCCTCCCAACCAAGCAATCGTGACCTGGGGGAAAGTTCAGCTGTGCCTTCTTGAAAAACAATCATCTCAGCTGTGTCCCCTAATGGAGGGCTGGGGGAAGTCAAGAGACTCTTACTTGAGTGCCTCATGACTCCCTACCACCTGCTGTTCACAGCTCTGCCTTAATTGCAGGTGGCCTGGGGTGCTTGGGTTATGTCGCCTGGGAACTAGAGCTTCCTCTAAGCAGCTATGGGTAAGTCATCATCTCTTCTGGGTGAGGGTTTTCAGGGGCAGCCGTTTTTTGGGGGGGAGAGCACCCACACTCCTGTAAGTACTCTTTTACCTGTGCTGTGGGAGAAGCCCTCTGGAGTGGAATTTTTTCCCCCCCGACAGGGTCTCTCTGTGTAGCCTTGGCCATCCTGGACTCACTTTGTAGACCAGGCTGGCCTCGAATTCACAGCGATCCGCCTGCTTCTGCCTCCCAAGTGCTGGGATTAAAGGTGTGCGCCACCACACCCGGCTTCTAGGGTGGAATTTTAAAGACAGCCTTCATGCTGCCAGGTGGTGAACTCTCCTGTATATTATGTGTTCTCTACAATCCTTTGTCAATCACCCAGCAGCTGCATAGATGGAACTCCAGTCCCCAGCCCCTAGGGGGAGCCAGAGAGTTACAGTCTTGAGGCCCCGGGAAGGCAGAAAGCAAAAGCAAACAGCATAAATGAAAGCATATAGCCATTAGGTGGCACTGTCCCCATATGCCTCAAAGCCTAGCGCTCAGCAATCGTACTCCCACTCCTCCTCTCCCTAGAAGACAGACCACAGGTGAGGGAGGCTAAAAACACCACAGCCACTGGAGTGTAATGGAGTCTCAGTAAAGAATTGTTGAAACCCAGAGTGTTGGCCCAGCCCTATAATACCAGCACTGGGGAAATGGAAGCAGGATGATCAGGAATTCAAGGCAAGCCTGGACTAAATGAGATCCAGGGGTAGGACTTCTATGCCAGATTGAGCCCATGGTGGTAATTATACACCTACTGACAGAAGGGTGGCCATCTTTATCTTGCCAGGATGACTGGAGACAAGGCATGGAGGGAGGGTGTTGAGTATCTGCCCTCCCCACACTGTTGCCCACGACAGGGTGCGACCCCACACAAACGTGTGTATATATACACACACACGGGGGGGGGGGGCGGGCAGACACGCGCGCATGTATCCTAACACAGTGGCCACTGGGCTTGCATTGTTTGCCAGGCCCAGTATCCTCCACTTGTAGCAAGATTTTGCTCTGCTGTGTGTGTGCTCTGTTGTCTCCACAGAGCTTAGATTGTCCCAGGAGTGTGGTATCCAGTCATTAAATAACCTCTAAATGAAGGATGATGGGCAGTGATTGGAGCACACAGGGATGGCCCCTGGGGCTTCTGGGATATAGTGGGCTGGCTGCACCCCACCTCCAGTCAGCGGAGGATCAGGCAGCTGCCGGCTTTGCCAAATCTTTGTCTCCCTCTAAGCCTCTTTCTCCTCTCTCAAGGAAGCATCTGAGGTGTGTTAATGTGACAACCTCAAGGAATGACTGCCACACATAAGGATGTATTTGTATGCTACCTGCCACCCTTGCTGGTGGCCACACTGCCTTTCCTCTCACTGCTCCTGTCCATCTGCCAAAATAGACATTCTTGGCCTCAACACCTAGAGGAAACCAGAGACAGCACATGACTAGAAAAGGCCTGATTGGCATCCACTGAGGACACTAAGGCTGTGCTGGAGGCAGAGCTTGGGAAAGCATCATTAACCAGGGCTGGGGCTTTGCCCACCGGCCTCAGGTGCCCTCTGGGTGCTGGCTCAGCCTCGGTTATGGATGCTACTGAGCCAGGTATCAAGGGCCTTTAGTGTCATTTGGACTCTGCTGGCAGCCAGAGTGGATCTTAGTAAACAACTCTGACTGGACGAGAGAAGGGTATGGGTAGGGAGAGAGGGTCCCAGGAGCAGAAGACAGATTGGAGCTGCCCATTTCCTGGAGGATTTGGATGGGACGCCAGTGCTGAAGAAGAAACAGCAGGTGGAGAACACCTGCCAGGACTGAGTACCAGGGACCCCCCTGGCACCCCACTTCAGATGTCACCTTGTCACCAGTGCAGCTCTAGAGTGTCACAAGGTTCCTGATGGTTGAACCTCTGACATTGGTTTCACTGGACAATGTAGACTATTTTGTACTTCAGACTCTGTCATGACTTGAATATGAGATATTTCCCAAAGGCTTGTGTACATGTCAAAGCCTTGGCTCCTGGCTAGTGGAGCTATTTTGGAAGGTGCTGGAAACTTTAGGAGGTGAGGCCTACCTGGAGAAATGTCCTTGGACACCAAGGCATGTCCTGGCCTGGTGCCTTCCCTCCGCCATCTGCTTCCCAGCTGCTGTGAGGCAGGCATCCTCCTCTGTCACATTTTCCCACCGATATGGTGTCCTGTCCAAGTGCATGGGGCCAAGCAATGGTAGCCTGAGCCCTCTGAAACTGTGAGCAAAAATAAGTCTCTCTTTGATTGCGCTTTCTTCTCATGTATTTGTTACAGTGACAGAGACCTCACCTGAAACAGGCTCCCTCTATGGCACAAGGGAATATTACATGAGGGTGGTTCATGGGCGGCAGAGCTGGCTCTGTGGTGTGAGAACTGAATCCCCCAAACACACCCAAAAGCTCGGTGGATGTGGCAGCCAGCCTGTAACCCCAGAATATGGGGGGCCAGAGATGAAGTCTCCCCAGAAAAAGCTGGGGCCTTTATGTGCGTGCACACCTACACACACATCTGTACTCACACCTGTACACAGACCTGCACAAACCCATGCACCCACACATATACAAACAGCATGAACACAACAGGAGGTGCACCTGCACACAAGCATGTATGTGTCACACACATACATACAAATAAAGACAATTCATCATAGGGGACAAGAGTCAACAAACCATAAAGTATTTCAATTAAAATTAGATAAGGGCTAGGGAGACGGCACACTGGTTAAGACATATGCTGCTCTTGCAGAGGACCTAAGTTCAGTTCCCAGCACCCATGCCAGGCAGCCCACAACAGTCTGTAACTCCAGCCCCAGGGGATCTGATGCCCTCTTCTGGCTCTCTCCTGCACTCACATGCACGTATATGCACACAATTAAATACAATTGGATATAAAAAATAGTGGACCTAAATGTTTGAAAAATCTAATGCCAGATGTAGAGGACCGCCAGCTGGAGAAACATCCCCAGCATCTAAAGGGAGAGGATGTGGTGAGGACAAAGCATCCTTCCCGTGGCAGGTTCCCCTGCGCTGTCAGATACTCCAGATTAAAGAAACTGCAGCCATAATAAAAAGTTGTCAACGAAGTGAGCTCTTTTAAATTTTCACATTTTATTTCTCTTCCTCCCGGCTCCTCTTCCCTCTCCCTTCCCCTCCCTGTTGTGATGTGTGTTACCAATCCTGGCCCTTTTGACACACACCCCCCCCCTTTTTGAGTCATGTGGGTGCTGGGAATGGAACTCAGGTCCACTGGAAGAGCAGCCAGTGCTCTTAGCTGCTGAGCTTCAGTCTGGCCCCTCTATGTGCAATTGCTAATATGATACCTTGTGCTTACTGGTATTGCTATAAGAAGGGAAAGTATTAAGCTAAAGGAGTAGAAGGAAATATTTCAAACTTATAAGTCTCTGAGGGAAAGAGATGCCAGTGGGCATTTTCTTGATTGACAATTGATGTAGGAAGGATCAGCTGTCTGTGGGCAGTGACGTCTCTGGGCAGGTGGTCCTGGGTTCTATAAGAAAGCAGGCTGAGCAAGTCATGGGAAGCAAGCCAGTGAGCAGCATCCCTCCGTGGCTCCTGTTTCAGTTCCTGCCTCCAGGTTCCTGCCTTGAGTTCCTGGCCTCAGTCATCTAGACTCTAAGTTGTAAAGATGAAATCAGTCATTTCCTCTCCAAGTTGCTTTTGGCCATGGTGTTTTATCACAGCGATAGAAAGCTAACTAAGACAAAGGACCAACAAGATGGCTCGGTAGGTACAGGGGCTTGCCATCAAGCCTGAGGACCCGAGCTCCATCCCTGGGACCCAGCTGGATGGAAAGAAAGAACAGATTTTACATGAGTTGTCGTATGACTACCACAAGTGCTCTTATGTATGAGTACACACACACACACACACACACACACACACACACACACACACACACTTTTGAAAAGAGTAACAGCTCAGAAGGTTACTAAGAAATCCTCTGTCCCCCCCCCCCCCCCCCCCCCGTGTGTGTGTGTGTTTGTTTTCTGGTTTTTCATTTTTGTTTTGTTTGACACAGGGTTTCTCTGTGTCCTGGCTGTCCTGGAACTCACGCTATAGACCAGGCTGGCCTTGAACTCACAGAGACCTGTCTGCCTTTGCCTTCTGAGTGCTGGGATTAAATGCATGTGCCACCACCACCTGGCTCTTTTTCTTTTGATAAGAGAGGCACATGAGGAGGCACCGACATGGCCTTGGGCAGAACGGCAGGCTGATAGGTAAAACCAGGACCCACCAGTGGTACAAGAGGGCCTTAGTTAGTGAGAGTCCTTTCTAGTGAGACTCCTAGAAAACTGCCACTGTGCAGACTCAGAATTGGTTTTCTGAAGTCTCAGGAGCCAGCGGGCAAACCTATGCCCATGTGCCAGACCAAGTCCAGAGGAAGCTCTAAGATGGCAGGCACGGAGCCTCTCAGAACCTGGGCACACTCTGTAGGAGGGGATGCCAGAGGCTGAGTCCATCCCCCAGTCTCCACTCTGTGAACAACACCTTCTTAGGAAAGGAGAAAGTCTGACATGGTGCCACCAAGCACTAACTAGGCCAAAGAATTTCAGCAAACAGGTCCCACCTGCCAGTTGACCACAGTCTCCTCTCTCTGACTGAGGGAGCCCCAGTTGCAAAGTCAACTGGAAACATCCATGCCCTTCTTGACTGGTTCAGATCTACCAGCTGACTGTCTTGGCTGCTTTTCTTGTAGCTATGATAAAATACCCGGATAAAAGCACCCTGGCAGGGAAGTCTAGGCGGCAGGAGTGTGAAGCAGTTGGCCGCATCACACCCACAGTCAGGAAGCCGAGTGATGCTCAGAAGCACTCAGCTCAGCTCTGCACTACACAGCAAGTACTTGGCAGACGGAAGTCACCCCCAAATGCCCCACTTTCTCCTTTTTTTTATTCAGCGTGGGACCTCAGCTCATGGGATGGTGACACCTACATCCACTGTGGGTCTTTTCTTAGTTAAACCTCTCCGGAAACCAGTCACCTGGACGCGTGTCTTGATAGTGATTCAAAATCCGGTCAAGTTGACAAGGATTAGCTATCTGATAACCATCTTCCCCAAACAGCATTGCAATCTCTCCTGCTTTTCAACCGTCACTAACTGCCTTTTTTCCTCTCCTGATCCACCTCATGTGCCCAAATATGGTGGTGGCATCGAGGACTGCACCTAAAACCAAATTCCTCTCCTGGTCTCAGAATCCTGTCATCCAACTCCAGCCCTGTGAGGGTGACCCTCAGGCTGGCATGCTGGCAGGCCAGAGGGGAAGACGGGCTTTGTCAGGGGAGACAGCCGGCAGCTGCCCCACTGGGAAGCTGGGAGGCCTGAATAGCGTCACAGCTCTGGGCCTTGGTTGCTGAATGGGGGCTTGGACCCTCCCTGGCGGTGGCCTGGAATAGATGACATTTTCATTGCAAGCTAACAAGGGAAGAAATCCAATTACCTCACAAAGGGGGCTGCTCCTGAAGGGGCCTTGCAGAAAAGAGGGAAGGGAGGGGAAGAAGGAGAAGGGAACTTGATGCCTGTGTGTGTATGTGCGTGTGTGTGTGTGTGTGTGTGTGTGTGTGTGTGTGTGAGACAGACAGACAGAGAGACAGAGACAGACAGAGACAGAGACATAGAGAATGTATTATCTTGTGTATGTGTGGCTGAGTGTATGAGAGAAGTGTGTGTGTGTGTGTGTGTGTGTGCGCGCGCGCGCACGCATATACGTAGGAGACTGGAGAGGAAAAAAGGCTCCTCTGAAGATTCAGGGACCTGGATGTAGACGAAGGAGGTGGAACATGTGCCATTGGCCACAGCTTCAGGTCCCAAGGGCCCCTCCCCGCAGAGGCACCTGAGCAGGGCAGCCAAGACTCCAAGCTGCTGAGAGCAAGTCCTCCTCACAACTTTCTGTCTCCACCTCTGTCACCAAGAGGTCAGCCCACAGCTCCTCACTTCTGACCTTTGATTTTTCTTTTCATTTGTTGAAAGTCTATTATTTAAACTTGACATACAAAATAAAAATAAAAAAGCCAGGTAGAAGGCGCAGGGGGCAAAAGCTCTTGCCACTGAGTCTAGTGGCCTGAGCTCCATCCCAGGCCCAGTCCCCACATGGTAGACGGAGAGAACAAGCTGTCCCCGGCCTCCACAAACACCAGCCAACGATATGCATCGCATGCACATGTGCGCACACAAAATTAACTAAGTGTGTGTGTGGTGGGGGGACTGTGTGTGTGTGTGGGGGGGTTGTTGTTATTGTTCTGTTTCTGTCCATTGGTTTTTCTTCCCCCTGGATTTCTGAGAGATTGCATACACTGACACGGGGCTTCAAGAGCCTTGTGATTAGCCATAGGGGACACTGGGAACCGAACTCAGGTTGTTGGGTTCTGTGTGTCTTTAAAGTTTACATCCTATCTGAAAAAATTTTAAAAAAAAAGTAGGAACTAATTCTAAAAAGAGACAAGTTGAATTACCCAACACTGGGAAGCTTCTGCAAGTGTTTGGGGCCAGAGGTGGGGGTGAGGCAGGGTCTGAGTAGAATCTGGGAGTATCTGGAGTAGCTAGCAAATCCGGGCATCTCCTGGACCTCATTTCTCCTGAAAAGAACCAAAGAAAGAGCGCCCAGGTCTCTAGCGGTCCAAACAGCTGCACCAAGCAAGGCTGTGCCCCAGGCTGCCTTCCTCCTCTGGAAGTAGGAACGAACTGGGGGTCCACTGTGTTATTTGGTGGACCTACTTTGTGCTCTGAGAAGGAGTCACGGGGTTCCCAGGAGGAGTCAGGGGCTGGAGGAGTCAGAGGACTGACAGTCACAGGGGACAGGCAAGCCCAGCCCCCACCCCACTCCTCTTTCCCTCCCTAGGGAGGAAGGGTTGCAGACCTCCTTGGGAGGAAATTAGCTCCGGCTTCCTCAGGCCCAGCCAGAGCAAATCGGCTTTCAAAAACCCTGGGCCTCCAGGCCACACAGCAAGCCCTCCACCCAGTACCTCCCTCTCCCCTGCTTGAACTCCGCTGTTCAGAGGAGACTACGCGGGACTCTAACAGGACACAAGGACTGAGGGACTGAGGGCTTGGGTGGGGATGGTTGGCTGTCAGGCTTTTAAACTACAGCCCTCTCCAAATGGACACATCGCATCTATATCCACCATGTAAAGGCTTTGGGGGGAGGGGACGCTATGGTCCCCAAGGTGTTTAGTCCCCCAAGGCTGAGACTCTGACCCCCACTGCTTGGGGACATTCAGGCAGGGGGGGGGGGGTGGCATGTGGAGGCGGGGCTCAGATCAAGCCACACCCACCAGTATGCGCACTCTTAGAAATCTCTCTGACCTTTGGGACCAGGTACTACTTTTTCACCTCCTGTCACCCATGCTCTCAGAATGCACCCTCCCTCCACCCCCACCCCAGAAATTCTCAGAGGGTCTCTTGTTAGTCCACTGCGTAAGAGAGGAGAAATAGTGGGAAGACTAAGATAAAGGTGTGCCGGTTGAAACAGTCAGGAAGCATGGAGTAAAATGAAAAAAATCCCCAAGTAGAGAAAGCAGCTGCCAGCGCTTCCTAGACACCTCTTGCCACCTTTCCTCCTATGCCACCCCAGGGCCTCACACTCAGGTTGCCAGGCTCGCTTTATAAGCACCTTAACCTGCCATCCTGCTTAGCTTTTTTGTCAACATGACACAGGCTAGAGTCATTTGACAAGACGGAACCTCAACGAGGAAATGTCGCCACCAGAAGGGCCTGTGGACTAGGCAGTGGGGCATTTTCTTGATTAATGTTTGATGTGGGAAGGTAGCTGTGCTGGTGGGACTTTGTGGGTGTGGCTTTCTAGGAGATGCACTCTCACAGCAAACTCCCTGTTCAGCTGGCTTTTACCGTCTTTCCACCCCATCTTCCATGTCGACCCCCGAGCCTTAGGCACAGCAGTTGTATTATAGATGTATCCACTGGGACTGAGCTCCTCAACTCTGCATCTTGATTGGTTGTGGTTTTATGTAGTGGTCTCCTTCTGTTGCAAAGAGGAGTTTCCTTGAGGAGAGATGAGAGCTAAACTGTCTGTGGATATAGGAACAAATATTTAGGATGTAGTTAGAGGTCATGTTGGTTTAGTAAAGTTGGTGTTGTAGGTTCCTTTTTAAGATCCCATGATTTAGGTAGCCCTTATAATACCAGGCATGAGTTCTCTCTTGTTAAAAGGGTCTTATGTCCAGGGAGAGAGCTGCTGGTTACTACCAAGGTATGTGTGCCACTATTGCACCCTTGGAGATATAGTGCATTACTGGTCACCGTTGTAGTTTATAGACATTATAGCTGGGCAGGACTGATGCTCTCCTCCCTCCTTTGGAAGCATGCGTGGCTTTCCAGCACTATGAAAGTTAGTCTTCAGGGAGGAGGCTTTCAGGCCAGTTCCAGTTCAGGGGTCTCTGAGCTCTGTTCTGAAGTGCAAGGTCAGCAATAGGAACTTATCTCTGGGGGCGAGGGTGGGCAACCAAAGACAATAGCAACAGCCTGAATGAATGCTTTGGAAGTCTCTTTGACAACCCTGACCAACAACTCAAAAGAGGTCTTCTCATGTCTGGTCTTGGGGGCTTGTGTTTGATGGTCTATGGCTCTTGGAGGGAGCATTATCAACCCAGAAGAAAGTTTCATTTAAACTACATATGTTTATACACTGACTTATGGGTATTATTATGGGTATTTTTAGGTAGATAGTTAACAGTTTAATTCCTTATGAAATTTTTAGAAACTCTTACTGTAATCTACCCCTTTCTCCTCCTCCTTTATTTCTCTCTCTATCCCATCCCTAATTAGAGTCCCCAGTTTTCCAAGTCCCCTTCCTTAGATCATATGTACGCCACTATTCTTACCCCTGCCCCGACAGTGGGGTCCCTTTTTACTTTGCTCACTTCTGCAGTTACTCCAGGATATGCACTCACATCTGAGGATTTGGAGCTAAGGAACCTCAGACAAGAGAACATTTGACACTTGTCTTTCTGAGTTAGGGTTCTCTCACCCGAAATGAAATTTTCTATTTCCACCCATTTGCCTGCAAATTTCATGGTTTCAGTCTTCTCGACACCTTGGATAGTACTCCGTAGAGTAGGGTGAAGCACATTTTCATTAGCCATTCATCTGCTGAAGGACATTCAGGTGGTTTCCACTTCCTAGGTGAGCGGTACTGAACATGGCCGAGCAGGTATCCGTGAAGTACGATGTCCAGTCCTTTGGGCATATGCTGTGGAGTGCTGTAGCTGGGTCACATGGTTTATTTTTAGCTTTTTGAGGATTTTTCACATTGATGTACGTGGTGGAGGCTGCTCCAGTTTGCAATCTCACCAACAGCGAAATGAGGGTTCCCTTTGCCCCCCCCCCAGCTCCCCCCAGCACTTGCTGTAGGTTGTCTGCTATTTTCTAAGCTCTTCTGATTAGCATTTCCCTAATTGTTAGAGACAACGGACACTTCTGAGATATTTCTTATTTTTTTTCTTTTGAGACTGTTCCGATCTCGTTTTTTGAAGGGGTCATTTTTGTTGTTGTTGTTTTGTTTTGTTTTTGAGTTCTCTATCCTGCCTATTAATCCTCTGGTAGGTATATAGTTTACAGAGACCCTCGCCCAGCCTGTGAGCACCCTCCTCACTCGGCCGATTGTTTCTTTAGCAGTACAGAACCCTTTTAGTTTTCATGCAGTCCCACTTGTCACTCGCCCGGCCTCAGTTCTTGAGCAGATGGAGTCCTACTCAGGAAGTCCTTTCCTACACCCACGTCATGGAGGACACTGTCTGTGTGTTCTTCCAGCAGTTTCCAGTGTTTCATGTTTAGGCTTTTGATCCATTTGGAGTTAGTTTTTGTTCAAGGTGGTAGGCATGGGTCTAATTTCATTTTTCTGCTTCTGAACAAAACATCCAGTTGCCCCAGCAACATTTGTTGAGGATTTTCTTTTTTCCCCCTACAATGTATGTTTTTGGCATCTTTATAAAATATTACATGGATGAAGTTACACGTACTCATGTTTAGGCCTTCCATTTTGTTCCATTGGACCACATGTCTGGTTTTGTGCCAGTAACATATTTCTTTTATTGCTATGGCTCTGTAATATATCTTGCGGTCTGATGCTGAAATCCCCACAGCATTGTTTTTTTTTTGTTTTGTTTTGTTTTTTGGTTTTTTTTGTTTTTGTTTTTGTTTTTTTTTTTGGCTCAGGACTGCTTTTGGCTCTCCAGGATCTTTTGTGGTTCCATATAAATGTAAGGATAGTTTTCTTGTTTTGTTTTGTTTAAATTTCTGTTCTCTACCTCCTTGGCTAGGGTTTTTTGATTGTTTGTTTGTTTGTTTGGTTGGTTGGTTGGTTGGTTTTGCTTGGTTTTTCAAGACAGGGTTTCTCTGTGTAGCCCTGGCTGTCCTGGACTCACTTTGTAGACCAGCCTGGCTTGGAACTCACAGAGATCCGCCTGCCTCTGCCTCCCAAGTGCTGGGATTAAAGGCATGTACTGCCACCGCCCAGCTCCGTGGTCAGGTTTATGCTTAGATATTTTATTTTCTTTGAGGCTATTTAGTGGAGGGAATGTGTCCACAGTCTCCTTCACTGTGTGTTTGTTGTCAGTGTATAGAAAGGCTGTTCATTTGTGTATCTTGCCACATTTCTAGATCTGTTTATCAGTTCTAGAAGCTTTCTGGCAGATCTTTTGGAATCTGTAGTATATAGTATCATTTCACCTGCAAATAGGGATAATTTGATTTCTTCTTTCCCTATTTGTATCCATTTTGATTTCCTTTTCTTGCACAATCGTTCCACATAGTACTTTAGCACAGCGTAGGAAAGGAGAGGGGAGACAGTGGACACCCCTGTCTTACCCTGACCTTGGTGGGATGGCTTCAAGCTTTTCTCCATTTCGGATGATGTTGGTTGTGGGTTTCTCATGTCTAGTTTTTTAGTATGTTAAGGTTGTTCCCTCTAGTCCTCCGTTCTCTAGGACTTCTATCATGAAGGCATGCTGGATTTTGTCAAAAGTTTGGTTTTCTGCGTCTATTGAGACGACCAGGTGAGTTTTGCCTTTGAGTCCATTTATGTGGTTCATCGCATTTACTGACTCTTGTATGTTGAGCCACCCTTGCGTCTCAAGGATAAAGCCAGCCTGGTCATGGTGGATGATTTTTTTGATGTATGTCTATAGTCTGTTTGCTCAACATAATGTTCCTCAACATAATATTTTTTTTATTGATTCTTTGGGAATATCACATCACATACCCTAGGCACGCTCATTTCCCAGCCCTTCCTTGTCCACCCTCTCCCTTGTGACCTCCCCTTACCCCGCCAAAATAAAAAAATTAAAATTAGAAAGTCCTATTTGTGTTATCTATGTATTCACCGGAGCACAGTCAAACTCCCAGTGGCCTGCCCCTTAAGTAGAACTGAGCCCGTCCCCTCCCACACCCCTGCCGGAAGCCGTCAGTTGTGGAGAGCTACACTCCAGCATCCATAATTGCTCTTTTTAAGAGTTCTCTTCCATGGCTTCTTATCTAGGCTGCTACTTTTTCTTTGTCTCTGGGGGTAGGGTCAGGGTAGGGGTTGTCACTGAAGCCCTCCATGTCCCTCTTTATCAACTGTGCATCTTTAATCATTGGTGTCACTGCAAAAGTAGCCTCATTGCTCTTTATAGTCCGTGGGAGCATGGATCATAGGCCTCCACGTGGTTTCTCACCACAGCAAAGACCACTAACACACCCCTGCCTACAGTAGGCCTACAGACCCAGACTAGGCCCTCTGAGGCAGCCCGGAACATAGACATCACCATAGCCTCCAGTGGCAGCACAGGCTACTCATTGATGATGCCCTCCCCTCCCCCCGCCCCAGCAGCAGTATGACCTACAGACATTAACACACATTCAGGTGGCAGCCCAAACCACAGTGATCTGTATGGGCTTTGATGGGAATACGAGCCATGGACATCGATACAGACCCCAGCTGCAGTGGGACCTCGGACTCAGATATAGCCCTCAGCCGCAGCAGCAGCACAAATGTGGACATCACTATGGCCTTAAATGGCAGTGCAAGCCACTTGCATCAGCCCAACCCTCTGTGTCAGTGGGTCTGACTCATCTCCGGTTCGGCTTCGCTCCACATCATATGCACGGCTCCATTTTTTCTTCCATTCTTCCCATTTCTCTTTCATGTATTTGTTCATTGTAGTGGTGCCTGCTGTTTGCGCCATGAAGCTGTTTGCAAGGTTGTTGTTTTGTTGTTATTTTTGTTTGTTTTGGTTTTGGTTTTTGCTTTTTTGACACAGGGTTTCTCTGTATAAATAGCCCTGGCTGTCCTGGAACTCACTCTGTAGACTGGGCTGGCCTTGAACTCACAGAGAGCCACCTGCCTCTGCCTCCTGAGTGCCAGGACTAAAGGTATGCGCCACCACTGCCCAGCTATTTGCTAGTATTTTATTGAGCATTTTTGAGTCTATGCTCATTAGATTGGCCTGCTGTACCTTTACTTGACTTGGGTGTTTGTGATACTGGTTTCATAGGAGACATTTGAAAGTGCTTCTTTCTCCCTTCCTCCCTCTCTTTCTTTCTTTCTTTCTTTCTCTTTTTCTTCCTTCCTTCCTCTTCCTCCTTCTCCTCTTCCTCTTCTTCTTCTTTTGAGACAAAGTCCCTCCATGTAGCCCTGGCTATCCTGGAACTTGCCGTGTAAAACAGGTTGGTTCCAAATTCAGGGATCTATCTGCCTGCCCCTTGCCTCTCCAGCACTAGGATTAAAGGTGTGCACTACTACCATGCCTGGCTCAGTCCACTCCTTCGTCATGGGTTTGTTTAGGAAGTTGACTTCCAATTTTGACTCCACTTTATTTATTTGTTATTTATTTTGAGGTAGAGACTTTCACTGAACGTGGCACTTAACAATTAGGGTAGACAGGCAGGCTGGCCAGTGCAGTGAGTCCCAGGGGTCCTCCTGCTCCTCCTCCCCAGGGCAGCACCTGACTTTTATGTAAGCACTGAGATAGAACTCAGGTCCTCGTGCTTGCATCACCTTCTGCTGATGGAGTCATCGTCCCAGCCTGACACCTGTCTTTCGAAGGACTAGAGCAGTGGTTCTCAACCTGTGGGCCAAGACCCCTTTGGGAGCCAAAGGGTCGCTCTAAGACAATTGGAAAACACAGACATTTATGTTACAATTCACAATAGTAGCAAAGTTACAGCTATAAAGAACAATGAAAATGATTTTGCTGTTGGGGTCTCCACAATATGAGGAACTGTATTAAAGGGTCACAGCATTAGGAAGGTTGAAAACCACTGGACTAAAGGACCATAAAGCAATTCCTTATTAATGGAAAATAACAAAATCCAGTACTTGACAGCAAAGTGAAATTATCGAGTTGTTTGTTTGTTTGTTTGTCTAAGTATCATGGATCACAGAGACAGCTTAGCAGATCCAAACGCCTGCAGACAAACCCAATGACCTGAGTCCAATCATGGGAACCCACGTGATGGAAGGAGAAAACTAACTCTTGAGAGTTGTCCTCTGACTTCCACGTGTGTGCAATGGGACACCTCTGCCCACACACAAACATAAACACACACACACACTAAATAAAGTGCAATGAAGTATCTTAAGTTAGTACGTATGGAGCAAATGGCCTTGCTTACTGCTATGCTCTTGCCTGGCACACATAGGGCTTGGGGTTTCATTTTCATATGGCTTGGGGTTTCATTTTCATTAGGAGGGAAAAAGGGAAAGAATAAAATGAAAACAAATGTTTCCTAACACTGTCCCCTCACCTCACCTTGGCAGCCATACATCCTGATGGGTGACTCACCTGTTTGTTTTTAGATGGAAGCCGGAGACTAGAGTCTTGTCCCTCCGGCCTTGAGTGGCTGATATAGAAGCTCCATCCTGAAAGAGGGGACATTGGTGGCACAAGAGGAGTCATGAGTGCTCTGCATACAGGTATGAAGGCCTCTGTGTGCAGAGAGGACTCAAGGTACCTCAGGTGAGCCCAGCCTCGGGTTCCCTCCTCAGGATGTTCTGTGTCTGCCCACTGCCCCCCTCAGCCTGGAAAGCTGGGGTGAAGGCACAGGCTAGGTACAGAAGAGGTGGGTTCTGTGCCCACCTGGGCCACTAACCAGAGTGTGTGCCTTCCCCTTCCTATATTCCAGCCTCAGTTTCCATAACCAAGCCAAAGGGGTTATGCAAAGTAGTAACGCCTTATACGTGTTCTTGTAGCCTCAGTGGCTTCTGTTTTTACACTGCAAAGCTACGTACAGATTTCTTCTGTTTGGCCTAAATTGCATTTTAATTCTTTTGATCCACCTGCCTCTGCTTCTTGAGTGCTGGCATTAAAAGTGCATACCATAGCGGCTTTAAAAAATTTTTTATTTATGTCATTTTTTCATTGGAATTCTCTGTGTGTGTGTGTGCATTTGTCTGTATGCATTGGTTCATGTGTGTGCACATGTGTGCAGGTAGGTGCTCATGCATGTGTGTATTTGCATGTACTTGTTCATGTGAGTGTATGCATGTATGTGGGGGGGGTAGGTGCTCGTGTGTGTGTGTGTGTGTGTGTGTGTGTGTGTGTGTGTGTGTGTTTAGGCCAGAGGGTTTTCCAAGCCTTGATGGAACTTTGTGCTTTGATTAGGCTGTCAACCAATGAGGATTTAGGGGATCTGTCACTGCCACCCCCAGTGCTCGGGTCACAAGCATATGCTGCTGTACCTGGCCTTTTAATTTTCAGAATGGGTGCTAAGAACCCAAACTCAGGTTCTCATATCTGCACTTACTTGCCTTTACCAACTGAGTCATGTCCCCACCACCTGTCTCCTTTTTAGACAAAGGCTCATGTAGCCAAGGCTGGCTTCCAACTTCCTGTGGAGCCAGTGTGGACTCCTGTCCCTGCTTCCTCTGCTTCTCAGGTGGTAGAACTACAGGTGTAGGCCACTGTGTCCAGCTCAGCTTGTCGCTGATGTTCCGTTCAGTTGTTGACACTGGGATGATATCACAAATCTGAATTTTCAGCTTCCCTTGGGAAATTCTGTCTTGCCTTGCACGGGGATGCACACCTGCCACGCCAACATTCGAAGGCAGAAGCAGAGGACCAGAAGACCAAGGTCATCCTTGGCTGCGTAGTGTGTCTAGGCTGCCTAAGATGATGTCTCAAAAACCCAAAATTAAAACGAGAGAGAGAGAGAGAGAGAGAGAGAGAGAGAGAGAGAGAGAGAGAGAGAGAGAGAGAGAGAGAGAGCTTATGAGAGAGAGAGAGAGATCTAATTTTTATCTTCATTGCTGCATTGAATTAGTGTGATTTAGCAGAACGCGGCCTCTTCAGATGGCCACTGTCCCCGAAGTGGCTGGTTTCTTTGCACGTATTTGCTTTCCCAGGGCCCTTGCACTGGGGTCTCAGCACAGACACATGGCAGCTTCAATATGGACCAAAGTTCCTGGATTCTCAGGCGGCGCCATTTTCACTATAGGCTGCGACCAGTGCCTCCTCCTCATGGGGCAGGAGAAGGACGACACTATTTCGGCTACTTGAGTTTACAGCAAGGGAAGCTGATGCAGACAGGGAAGGGAAATGAACACAGGGCTTTGGAAGCTTTGTGCATTCCTATTATTGTGCTGGGGAATGACAGGGAGGGAGGGCTAGACAGCAGGCTCACTCAGGAGGTCCCCTGGCCTCTTCCTGAGTCCTAATTCACTTCACTAGAGCTGAGCAGAGGAGCCAGGCTGGATCCCCTCCACTATGGACAGCTCCACAGATCCCTCCCCACCCCTCACCCTACCCCCATCCACCCCCACCCCACCTTGTGGTTAAATCATTGTCAAAGACACAAGGTCAGAGACCAGCTGGCTACCCCATGCAGAGGAGGCCAGTGGAGGGGCAGAGGCAGCCGGCCCTGGGAGTCTTTGCCTTCCATCTCCACAGCCTCAGTTATGGCTCTCCAAGCCTGCAGGACCCCAAGTCATACCCCACGGCGGGGGGGGGGTCTCTGTCCTCAAATTTAGGAATTAATCTCAGAGCTAGTCCTCGCTGTTCAATAGGTAGGAATGGAGATGTGGGACACTTCAGCTTTAGGACAGTACTTAGGAAGACATTTTTATTTACTTATTTTTGGTGGCTCATCCCTCGGACTGATCACCACTTCCAAAAGCTGACCCTGGGCCACTCCTTCAGTCCCCACAGTCACAGGTGACGGTGCAAATGGGAAAGCCAAGGAGCAGAGTAGGACAAGGGAGTCACTCAAGGTCATAGAGCTAATAATTGTTGTTTTTAGGTCAGGTCCAGCGATGGGGGTGGTGGTGTCTCTAACCTGTGAAGAACTCACCTAATATGAGCAGAGAAGGAGTCACGGTCAAGGGCAGACCCTGCCTCCATTTCCCTCTTCCTCCACCTGGACCACTCACACTGAGTCACATCCTCCTCCACTCGGAAGGCTCCAGAATTGTCACCATCTCTGAGAAGTTGTCTAGGACTTCCTCTCCCCTAGGGAAGTGTGACCTCTCTACTGTGACTTCTAGACTGTTGTACAGCCCTTGGGAGTCACTTTTCAGGCACCCACCTGGCTAGCATCACTCCTAGGGTGGAAGGACGCCATAAATATTGTATACACAAAGATTAGACTTTTGAGTTTTTTGGTTTCTGGTTCAGGTGTTGGCTTTGGAACAGGTGGCCTAGCCTGGCCTCAAACTCTACGTAGCCAGAGATGATCTTGGACTGGACTCAGTGGACCCAGGAGGGTGGGACTTTCTATTGGCCTGAACTCTAACCTCTGAGCATGTGCTGCCCTCTTCCAATGCCCACCCTGGTCTCTGTACAGGGAGGACAGCTGGCAGCACCCCATCACCTGTAACTCCAGTTCCAGGTGAGCCAGTTCTCTTGCTGGGTCTCCCCAGCCACTGTACATCTGCAGTAAACACACAGACACTCAGACATACAGACAAAATAAAAATAAGTCGATCTTAAACAAAAAAGCATCTTTGCCAAAGTGAGTATGGTAGCACCCACACATGTAATTTGAGCACTCAGAAGGCAGAGGCAGGAGGATGAAGAGTTCTAGGCCACTGGGGTAGGATAAAAAGAAAAATTATGGAGGAGGAAGGAAACAGAGCCATACACTCAAGAGTCAGGTCAAACTCTCTTGCCATTGGAGAATCAATTTTTGCACAGCTGGGTGGGTGGCACGTACCTTTAATCCCTGCAGAAGCTAATGGGTCTCTGTGAGTTCAAGGCCAGCCTAGTTCCCGTAAGTGAATTCCAAGCCAGCTCATGCTACATACTGAGACCCTGTTTTAAAAAAAAAAAAATCAACCTAGTTAATGGCATTTGCTGTGAAGGTTGCTGGCATGAAGAGATTTCTTTTCTTGCAGGTGTAGGCGTGTTTCCATGCGTATTGGGTACATATGCATCAATGTGTGTATTCAAGCAGAGGCTTGGGCCTGATGACAGACAGCTGTCTCCCTCAGTCTCTCTTCATCTTAGATACTCAGGCAGGGTCTCTCCCTGAATTCAGAGCTCACCATTTTGCCTACCCTGGCTAGCCACCTTGTTCCAGTGACTTCCCAGCTTTGCCTCCACGTTCCGGGGTTACAGGTGGGCTGCCAGCCACACCTGGCTTTACTGTGGATCTGAACTCACGCCTGTGGGACAAGCATGAGGGGCGTCTCCCTAGCTCAATACGGTTTTTGCATAGAGATCATCTCACATAATAATTCTGAGAAGCAACAAGCGGTTCTTTTAAGGTCCGAGCCCCTGAGACCTCGACGGGAGCTTTGTTCCTCTCCTGAGGATGTCTTCAGAATCTCACAGACAGAGCTGTGAACTTTTGGTTAGAGTGATCCCTGGGACCTGGATGCTACTTTATCTTGTAGTTCTGTCCCGTGCACCCCAGAAACCACCTGTGGCATCACTTCAATTCTTTATCAACCCTTCGAAGGTAACTTCTGAATCTACAAAATCACACACACACACACACACACACACATACAAACATACACTCACATAAGCCCCTCCCACAGAAACACACAGACAAACTCACACACATATACACAGACACACACACACACACAATTCACGCAGACACACACAGACACACACAGAAACACATACACACACTCATACACGTATACACACACAGATTCACATAGGCACACACACTCACACAGACACACACACACAGCTATTGTAAAGACAACAAAGAGGACTGTAGTGAGAAGCTCACACCCACACTGCCACATGTATCTTAGTTCTTGAATACCTGTCTTTCTATTAACCTCTGTGTATGCATCTATTTTTTTAAAAACCTCTTTTTAGGGACTGGAGGGACCTCTCTGTGGTTAGAGCATTGCCTGCACTTCCAGAGGAACTGGGTTCGATACACAGCTTACAACCATCTGTAACTCCAGTTCTACAGGATCCGATGTCCTCTTCCAGACTCTGAGGGCACCAGGAATGCACACAGTACACAGACATGTCAGCACAGCACCCATACATGTGAAATAGGTGGGTTTAAAAAAAAATCTTTTTTCAATGAACTCTAGCATTGTTTCACACTATCTTTTCCTAGGAGTATTTTTAAGATTTATTTTTATATTTAATTTATTTATTTAGATGGGGTCTTAGTATGTATCTCTGTCTGGCCTGGAATTCTCTAAGTAGCCCAGGATAGCTTGGACCCATAAAGATCTGCCTGCCTCTGCCACCTAAGTACTAGGATTAAAGGCATGGACCACCGCACACAGGGACTTTTGTTACTTTTGACTATGTATATGTTTGTGTGTCTGTGAGTGCATATGTGCCTGTGTGTGAAGGTGCCTGAGGAGGCCAGAGGCACAGTGGAGCTGAACTCACAGGCAGTTGTGAGCTGTTTGCCGTGGGTGCTGGGAACTGAACCTGGGTCCTCTACAAGAACAGCATGAGCTCTTAGCCACTGAGGCATCTCTCCAAGCCCAGGAACCCTTTTTTTTTCTGCAGCAAAGTCCAGCATCTAGGTTACCTTGAGTGGAGGTAGTAAAGGAAAAATGTCAATCTGTGTCTCTTGCTACACCACTGCTGACAGTTAAAACCCGCTAAATAGGAATGGTGACTTCACTGGGTGATTGTAACTATTTCTGCAAAGTTGATTATCCCAACACTCAGAAGGGTGACAGGAGGATGTCAGTTTCTAGGCCAGCTTGAGCTACCTAGACCCTGTCTCAAACAAAAGCAAAACTCCTACCTTAGCACTGACATTGAAAACAAACAAACAAAATATATATTTATTTCAAAGTTGAGTGTCACAGGGACTTCTCCGAGGCCTCCTATGGGAGGCCAGGTGCAGCCAGATGTGACCAGGTGAGGGGAGGAAGAAGTGGACAGCGAAGACCAAGACCAGCTGGAAGATATCTGGGCTGGTTTTTGGCCTGGGTCAGGTACTCAATCTCTAGGAGGGACCTTGTCAGGCCAGGTGGTTGTCCTACCCCGACCTGCACCTGCTCCATTAATCTTTCCTGTCCTAACCTGGCTGACAGAGCCCCTTCTGTCTGTTGACCCAGAAGGGGAGCGTGAGGCCGAGCCCGGGAGGAACTTCTGTTCAGTGCCTGCTGTTGCCCAGCAGCTGGGGCTGGAGCCCTCGTGGGGGGCCTGGATTGTCAGAGCTGATGGATTAGGAGCTGCAGGCAGGCAGCTCTCTCCTGCCACCAGCTCTCTGTACCTCCCTGGTTCAGCATCGGTCTCCAGAAAGAGTGGTTGACAAAAAGAGCCCCATCCTTCCTTTTTTATTTCAAGATGGGGGTCTCACCACTGTAGCCCTTGCTGGCCTGAACTTGTCATGACCAGGCTGGCCTCAAACCCACAGAGACCCACCTGCCTCTGCCTCCCAAATTCTGAGATCACAGACATGCACCACCATGTCCAGCAAGCCACGTTCCTCATGCAGTCATCATCTGTGAACTGCACACAGACCTGGTACCTAATATAATCTGCAGTACCACAACCTCCTAACTTCCCCTCAAGCCAGAGACACAGGTGACCAGATGCAGTCATCTCTCGGTATCTATTAGGGATGGGTACTAGGACTTCTCTGAGGTACCAGCCTGAGTTCCTGACATAAGGTGGAGTAATGTTTGTATGATGTGTCAAAGCCATCTCTAGATGACATGATATGTCACACCGTGTAGATGCTATATAAGCAGCTTTAACACAGTGAACACACATTCATTGAGAGAGAGAGAGAGAGAGAGAGAGAGAGAGAGAGAGAGAGAGCACTCTGAGAGTCGGAAGGAAGACCCAATACCACATACATATTAATAATTCTCATATTGTATCATTTACATGGGAGCAATGACCCATTCCCAATCCCCAGAGGATCTGTAAAGAGACAATTTACTTTCTTGCGTGTTGTCAGTCTATGGTTGGTAGAATCTGAACGCAGAACCTGGGACATGGAGGGCTCATTGTGCTATTAGTGGGAAAGTAAAAGTAATGGATTTAGCAATTAAAATGACAAGTTAAAGGCTGGAGAGATGGCTCAGTGGTTAAGAGTACCAGCTGCTCTCACAGAGGACACGGGGTTCAGTTCTCAGCACCCACAAGGCAGCTCGCAACTGTCTGTGACTCCAGTTCCAGAGGATCTGACATCTTCTTCTGGCCTCTGAGGGCACCACACATGCATACGGTGCATACAGTACACTCAGGCAAAACACCCATATACATAAAATACAAATAAAGAAACCCTTTTTAAAATGACAAGTTAAAAGACGGATGTGGTGATGCATTCAAATAATCCTGGCACTTGGGAAATGGAGGCAGAAAGATCAGAAGTTCAAGGCCAGCCTGGGCTACATGATACACTGTCTTACAACAAAGCACATCAAAGCTGACCAAAGATCTATGATTCTGTTTTATTGAGATTTTTAAAAAGTTCATATGTAAAAAAAAATGAAATGGAGCAAGCATATTGTGACCAAAGGATACTGGAGTTTGTTTGTTTGTTTTTTCTTCTGTGTACAAAAGCTTGGAAATAAGCTACCCACTGTTTACAGTGATGAAGTGGGAGTTGACCAGCCTTTGGGCTCAAATTTCGTGTTTATGTCATTGCGCTTTGCTGCCTCTTCTCACCTTTAAAGTGTTACCTCTTTCAGCAGCCTTCTATGATGTGTCCCTTAACCTGGACTGTGCCACTTTAGTCATTCTAGAAACTCTCTCCTCTCCGAAACCCAGAGGTGGGGCCACAGGCCTCACACATCAAGCACGTGTCTCTCTCTTCTCACCCAATGGTACAGGAACCATCTGTAGAATCCTGTGGCTCAGTGCCCTGTGCTGAGGGTACCCTGTTGTCTGTGCTGTGCTTCCAAAAGGTCTCTGCCCCTTCCCTACTAGGTGAAGCCTTTTCCATCCCATCCCTTGGCAGCATCCTGATGGCAGAAGGCAAGACTGAAGCTGACACAGCCTTCACAGGAAAAGCCGTTTGGTTCTCACTCCGATTCCTCACCTTCTTCCACACCAATCCCATTAAGCATAGGTAAGTGTTCCCAGGTCAAGAATGAATAGCAACACTGAAGTAGAAAAGAGTGACTAACTCCTAGCCAGGGCAATAGAGAACTCAATCCCCGTAGCAGTGTGGACCATGTGGCAAATGGATCAACTATCTCCGGAGGACCAGGAGTGCATAGAACAGGACCAAAGTTACATTTTGTAATAGAGATGGATTCCTTCACAATCCTGAGGCCGGGGCTTGATACCAAGGATACAGCAAGTAGGGCTCTCTCCAAAGGCTGTATGGAGAATCCTTCCTGTATCATCTGCAGCAAAGGCTGTAGGGAGAATCCTTCCTGTATCATCTGCAACAAAAGCTGTAGAGACAATCCTTCCTGTATCATCTGCAGCAAAGGCTGTAGGGAGAATCCTTCCTGTATCATCTGCAGCACACACAACAAAGTGCTTTACCCACGGTCTCTCTGGTCCCAGGATGACTCTTAACTAGAATATCTAAAAAAAAAAAGTACCATCTTAATGTTGAGCCAATGAAACTATAGTTCCTGGTTTATTGTTGTTGTTTTGTTTTTTTGTGGGTTGTTTTGTTTGTTTTGTTTTTTAATGCGAAGGAACTTGTTTCTTGAGCTAGCCAGGTGCTTAAGGCTTGATCTACCTTGAATTTCCAGCATCATCATGACAGTTTGGGGTACACATGCACGCCCCCCTACACACACACATATGCACACGCACACACACGCACGTGCACGTACACACACAGACACACATGAAAGTGTTTATGTGTAATGTCTCCACAGGCTTTTGTATTAAATACTTAGTCACCACCGGTGGCACTCTTTTGGGACGCTGTGGCCATTAAAGGAGGCTGGAGCTGACTGCAGAAAGCAGGCTACAGAGGGAGAGCCTTTGAAGGTTATACCTGATCCCCAGCCTCTACCTTTCTCTCTGCTTCCTACCACATAAGATGAAGAACTTCCTCTCCCGTGTGCTCCCCAACCATGATTGTATTGCTCTCGTCCATTATCATCACGGCGGGAAGCATGGCAGCATTCAAGCCGACTTGGTGCTGGGGGAGCCGAGAGTTCTAACCCTCGAAAGCAGCAGAAGGAGACCGGATGTTCCACTGAGCATAGTTTGAACACACCCTATATGGCCTCAAAGCCCACCTCCGTAGTGACGCGCTTCCGCCAACAAGGCCACGCCTCTCCAACAAGGCCACGCCTCCTAGCTCATCCAAGCATTCAAGCGCATAAATCTATGGGGGGCCAAACCTCTTCAAGCCCCCACACTCAGAGATCACTGCAGCCTAAGAAGGCCTAGCTCCTCCTCAAGCTGAAGTACACTTGTCCCCCATGTCCTGCTGGTTTTGCAGGCGTGCAGAATGCAAAGCTGTGGGGTTATGGAGGCTTCCACCTAGAGGCAAAGGAAAGCCTGGGAGGCCAAGCAAAGTGCAGCAATGTCCGATTCCTTCTGCAACTGTACGGGAAAAGCTGAGCTGCAGTGGAGAAGCCGGCATGGTGAAGATGCCAGTGAAATAGAATGGCTTCCTTTTTGGAAAGGAAATGTTTCTTCTGTGTCATTATATTTTAGAAGCAAGCCAGTTTCTTTTTGATTGACAGGAACTCCCTTTGAATTCCAAGGGAGACTTTTAACATGAGCTTTTTTTTTTTTTTTTTTTTTTCAAACTGGGGATTGAACTCAGGGTTTCATTAGGCAGGGAAACGTCCTACCACTTCTCCAGTGAACATAGGCTTGTTTGTTTGTTTTTGTCTTTGCTTTTCCTCAAAGATTTATTTATTTTTCTTTTGTGTGTATGGGTGTTTTGCCTGCATGAATGTCTGTGCACCACCTGCATGAAGTGTTTGCAGAGGCCAGAAGAAGACATCAGAATCCCCACAACTATGAACAGCTGTGACACGTGGATGGTGGGAATAGACCTCAAGTCCTCTGGAAGAGCAGCCTGTGCTCCAGCCCCAGAAAAGATGGCTGAACAATAAGGCAACTGTTAAGACTTTGAGGACACACGGAGATGTGAATAAATGCGTTTTGCATTGACATAGAACTATGGTTGGTTTTAATGTCAACTTCCCACAAATTAGTCGGTACTTTATATGAGGGACTTGGGTTTTGGAATCCACAAGTGTTCTGAAGTCAGTCCCCTGAGCACTTTGAAGGACGACCGGACACTGTACATTGCACATTTGGTCTTCATTTCATGAGAGACGTACTAGTGTTTCACAATAGTGTTGTGTGCTAAAGAGGCCACCAAGCAGGTAGAGGGCAGATCTGACCCCGGGCCCCTTGGCTACCACAGTTTACGAAAGAAAAGACATGGCTCTGGAACCCTCTGGACAGAGGGAAGACATGAGCTTTCGGGTTGGGCTCCATTGTGCGACCTATACCGGAAGAAGAGTTGGGGTGGGGACCGGCTTGGGCCTCCAAGTAGAGGTTTCTATGGCTGGGGTCCTTTGCCGACAAGAGTCGATGGAAAAGACTGTGTGGGAGAGGTGAAGGCAGGCTCCACAGGAACGGCTAGGCAGGCCAAGTGAGGATAACACTAGCCTAGTTTAGGCTGATGACCTGCCCATGCTACTGTCACCCAGGTCACAGAAGACAGATTGAAGACTTTTATGCAGTGGGTCCAGGCTGAGAGATTGCAGACTTAGCTCAGGACCCCTGCAATGCCGCTGACTCTGTTGTTACCTTGGGCCAGTCCCTTCCCCATCCTGGCCTTCACTCTGCACACATCCCTGATGTCAACAGTGGGGTCTCTAAGATTCCCAAGGCCATTTCCAGCCAGGCCACGAGGCTGTTTTGTGACAAGGTCCTGAGTCCCTTTTAGCCACTGCTGACTTTTTTTTTTTTTTTTTTTGTGCTACGAAATGGTCTAAAAAGCGAGGGGTGAGAAGAGGCAGGGGTGGGGGGAGGGGGCGGGAGCACTGGATCTATAAAGAAATTCCCAGACTGGCCTTCTGCTTTGTAATGTGCAAAGAGGGACTGGGGGGGGGGGAGTCCTGTGGGTGGGGGCAGAAGGGGACAAGGATTGAGTCGGGAGGGGGGAGAGGAGGGTGTGTTGAGGAGACAGAAGAATAAAGGCAAATGCAACAAAAGCATGTGAAAAGTTGAGTGACAAGTTTGGGGCTGCCGGCCCTGGGCTGCCTAGGCCTTTGGGGATAAAGAATGGACACAAATGAGGTGGATTTTCATGCTCGGTGGACGGTGAATGGGGGAGCATCTTTTAAAACCCTATCAGGAACTCTTTGGATTCTCATTAGATCTGGAAAGGGCCAAAGCCAGAGGGAGGAGTCCACCGAGTCTGGCCTCCTGGGTGTGAAAAGACCCTGACACACCACTGGTGTTGGCGGCTGGCGGCGGGGATGGGAGGAGGGGGTGCTCAGGGCTGTCCTTGCTGATCTGGGCATGCCAGGGCCCCTCAAAGGTTTCGGTAAATTATTTGGCATTTCAAGGGTCCTTGAAATTCAATGGTAGCTCCCTCTTCTCTCAGCGGACCCCACACTGGAGTTAGGAGGGGCAGGGAAGGCTGGGGTGGGCTCCAGGTTTCCGGCTCCTTGTGGGGTGACTAACCATCCATGTTTGCCTGGTACAGGGGCCTTATTTATGGTGCCAGTGTCAGAAGTCTCCAAAAAATCAGGGTGATTTTCAGTCAGCCAAAGGTGGGCTATGGTGGGGATAAGAAGGGAGTTATTACCCAGTTGTTCATTAGATGTGAAAATGGCTTGGTGTTTGTGATATATTTTTTAATGTCCTTATGGGGCTAGAAACTGTGCTAGAGTCATTACCTAGCAAGCGTGAAGCCCTAAGTTCTATCGCCAGCATCACATAGAACCAGGTGTGGTGGTATGCCCACTTAACCCCAGCATCAGAAGGCAGGGGTGGGAGAATCAAAAGTTCAAGGCCATCCTCAGCTACATAATGAGTTGGAGCCTAGCCTGGGCTACATTGAGATAGTGTCTCCGAAAAGAGTTTTTATCTGAAAATAGACACTAATGTGTCTGTGGGGTGAGAGATGCCTGGGCTGTCTCTGCAGGTTGAGGGATGGGCTGTAAAGAGATGAATGAAGGTTGGCTTTGATGCAGTGGCCGCAGGGCAAGCTGCTTTACACTCCCATCCCCTCCAGCCCCACCCTGCCTCTCCTCACTCGCTGTTTTTAGCAGGTAGAGTCTCAGTGACATACATGAAGACATGGTGTCTCCTCTCTGTACACACTGTCCAAGGCACCTCTCAAGGGCAACCAGGAGCATGCCACTTAATTGCTCCTTGTCTCGGTTTCATTTTCAAAATCATTCTCTCTCCTAGACTAATAATCAGAAAACACTAATACTATCTCAAATATAGTACTCTCCAGTGACAATGAGTCAGATACAATATGCCCCAGTAACAGTGAGTCAGATACAGTATACAACAGCAACAGTGAATCAGATACAGCGTACACCAGCAACAATGAGTCAGATACAGTATACACCAGTAACAGTGAGTCAGACACAGTATACACCAGTAATAGTGAGTCAGACACAGTATATACCAGCAACAATGAATCAGATACAGCGTACACCAGCAACAATGAGTCAGATACAGTATACACCAGTAACAGTGAGTCAGACACAGTATATACCAGCAACAATGAATCAGATACAGTGTACACCAGTAACAGTGAGACAGCTATACTATCACTCATAATACTGAGTCAGATAGAGTGTAGCATATCCCAGAAACAATGAGTCAGATATAACATATCCCAGTAACAATGAGTTGCCATTAAAAAAAAAAATTTTTTTTTTTTAATGTGCATCTTGGAGGAAGACTGAGCCCTTCAGCTAGAACCCTTGTGAACTATGCTGGAACCCTTCCCAACTCTTCCTCCAAGGATAAGCAAAAGCCCCTTGGAGCAGGCTAGCTACTGAGATCAACACTCACCTACACAGGCACCTAGATGGGCTACCCGCCTTCCCTGAGCTGCAGACTGCACAGGGCTCCTGCCAGCACATTCTTATGCTGGGAGCTGCTTGCCTGCCTCCTCCAGGAAATCTCAGCCCCTCAATACTCTACCTGGGGACTGGTTTCCTTCCTGCTTCTGTCAGTCCATCAGGAGGCACAGGAGACAGGTCACACAGTCCTGGCTTCTCTCTGTATGGCTGAGCACAAGCTCGATAACGGGGTTGAGCATATACAGAAAAGCAAACACACACACATACAAGGCACTCACAAGTGGGACTGAGTGAGGGGTGTGCAAAGCCCAAGATGAAGAAAAGAGGAGAAAGTGGACCTGATTAGCCCATTGGGAGATTTGGGAGGCAGAGCTAAGCATGGCTATGAGAGCTGAGGCTGGGGGGTATCAGCACTTGGAGCCAAGCTCACTGCTGAGAACCTAGTCCCAGACAGAGGAGCAAAAGGACAGACACTTGCTGCCATACCAAGGACCTACACCAAATCACCTGGACACAAAGCCAGGAGCTGACCTTCTAGAACTGGAGAAATAACTCTGCCATTAAAAGCTTTTCCTGCCCTTCAGAGGGCTCAAGTGTGGGTCTGGAGTTTGGATGCCAGCATCCACACTGGACACACATTGGAGTCACACTTGTCCGGAAATCCAGCTGTAGAGGATCCAACTGGCTTGCTCTGGTCTCCGCAGGCACCTACACTCACATGACACACAGCCATACAGACACACACAGACACACACACACACTTTTTTAAAAATAGGAAAATAGCTGTAAGCTGATCTCTTGCCAGGACCATGGCTGCTGGGGGTAGTGGAATAGTCATCAGAGTGGAAGTCACAGAGACCTCCTGTGTCTGCACAGGTGCCTGTCCATGGCAGACACTATCCTTGTGTCACTTAATTCTGACAGTTAGGCTTCAAGAGGTGAACTTTTTTTTCTTTCATCACTGATTGGCCTGGTCAGACCCATGGGTGAATCGGGTGCCACACTGGGGAAAGGAGGGTCTTGAACCTAGAACCTAGGCCTTTGTCTTTACATCTATCCTATCAACCACTATAGTGTACTATACAATTCACACCAAGACACCCCCTCCCCCAAAAAAGGTTGGAATTGCATGGTTCTTGGGTTGCTTCCATGTAACCTATGGATGGATGATGAGAGGAGTGGGGTGGGTGGGGATGTGCGAGATGATAATTCCTGAATCTGAGCAATGGGCTTAAGCTCTTCTCTCTGGACATTTCCCAGGACAAATCTGATGGGCCCTTATCCTAGCTGCCCTTCTCTGAGTGATCGTGCATATATCACTGAACCCCTCTCTCTCTCTCTCTGTGTCTTCACTTCCACACTGCTCCATGTCCCATCTGCCCCAACTCACTGTGGGACTGCAATGCTGCTGAGAACAGAGAGTGTGACAGTACTCGGATCTGCAGGAAAACAGGCCCCCATATTTCTTTTCTTTTTTCCGGTGCAAACAGCAAGGGATGCTTTATTGATCCATCGTTTCTAAGAGAGGTTGCCAACTCCTTGTACCTGGAGAGATGCTATTGTCTCCTACTTCCTAGGAAGAGAAAATCGGGCAGAGCTGCCTATCTGAACTGCTGTTGGTCTGTGTTTAGACTCTTGGAGTGTGCGTGTGCATGCACATATGTGCATGCACGCTTGCGTGCCTGTGTGCATGTGTCTGTGGGTCTGTGGGTCTGTGTGTGTGTGTGTTGTATACATGTATGTGTGTGTGACTTTATAGTGCTCTGCTCGCTCCACCTGTGTGGGTCGCCTCCTCTCTTCTTCCAAGTCGCCACCTGTTCATTCCTCATTCAAAAGGGGCCCAGGAGTGGGGGGAGAAGGCAGAAGAGTGGTGTCCAGACCCTGGGGGCAGGCAAATGAGGCTATGGGCCTCCCAAACACTGAGGATGATAAATGGGGTCCAAGTCTTTCAGGCTTCATTATAGAGTCACCATGGATTTGCCCAAACCATGGCAACCGATTCAAGCAGTGACCAACCTAATAAAGCGAAGGCAAAGGGGAAAAAGATGCATTCAAGACCCCAAGTCAGGCTCCGGTTCTCCAGAGGCAGTAAATTTTCTTCAGTGGGTGTTGTGTCCAGGCCCCAGACATCCTAAATCTCTGCCTCAGCAGTGGGGGCAGGGAGGCCTATGAAAGCTGTGAGTGGATGACCATGTTCGGCGCAGGGGTGTTGGGGGGGCGGAGCTGGTTTCAGATGAGCATTCAGTGTGGCAGGATGGGTGTTCTGGGGCCTTATACCCACTTCAGTCTCAAGAGTCGAAGAAATATACCTGGGATTCTTTTGTGCGAAGTATAGTATGCTTACCCCCAAAGAGACTAAGCATTTGTGTGTGTGTGTGTGTGTGTGTGTGTGTGTGTGTGTACAGGTGTATGCGTGCAATGGTGCACATGTGAAGGTCAGAGGGACACCTTGAGGAAGCCAGTTCTTCCTTTCCATCTCTTCATGGTGTCCTGGTTGGTTCTTGTCAACTTGACACAAACCTAGACACACCCGGAAAGAGGGAATCTTAATAGAGAAGTTCCTCCTCCAGAAGATTGGTCTGTAGGCGAGTCTGTGGGGGCATTTTCTTAGTTAACAATTGATGTAGGAGGGCCCAGCCCACTGAATGTAGTACCATTACTGGGCAGTGGTCCTGGGCTATATAACAAAGTAGACCAAGCTAGCCATGGGGAATAAGTCATGTGATGGGAGATATAAACCAAGTAAACTGCTTTCTCTTTCCTGTTTCTTCTGGTCAGGGTCTTTATCACGGCAATAGGAACTTAAGTAATAAACGAGGGTATCAGGAAATGGAGGCTGTGAAGCCTACATAGCAGTTCTCTCACCTGCTGACTCATCTTGTGGGGCCCTCAGGTAGCCAAGACTATCATGGACACCCATATGATTGCCCCAGGGACATGTGCCTCCAGGTCCCGAATTCCTTTGCATCATCACTCCCCTTGGGCTGTGGGCAGGGCTTCATGAATTTCTTCCTTGTGAGCTGAATGTTGCAAAAGTGATGGGTTGCCAGATGTAGGCTGTCACATGTGGACCGTCACTTTTGTGTGAGCAGTAAGGTCTTGATCTGCACCTCAGACTAGCCTGGAACTCTCACTCTTCCTGGAGCAGTCTCTTGAGAATTGGGGTTACCTGAGCTGGATACCCCTGCCAGAGTTATCACCCTTTAAATGTCGTCACAAAAAGCCTATAACCTCTGTCTTGGGTGTCCCACACTTTTTGATATTTTCATTAAGTAAAGCTATTTGCAGGACAAGGCTCAGTGCTGCACATCTTTAATCCCAGCCCTGGAGAGGCAGAGGCAGGTGGATCTCTGCGAGTTTGAGGTCAGCCTGGTCTACATAGTGAGTTCCAGGCCAGTGAGGCCTACATAGTAATACCCTAGCTTAAAAATACATACATACAAACATACATACATACATACATACATACATACATACATACATACATACAAAAAAGGCAGTCACCATGTTTTGAGCTGCCCTGTGTGACCAAGGCTATGTGATACAAAGGAGAGGAAACCCTCTGTCCCAAACACAGTACCTAGCTGAAGCTCTCCTCAGAGGAACTGAATATTGGCTATAGGCACACAGGTGTAGGTAGGCATGGCTTCCCCTCCAGTCAGGTCATCAGGTGAGAGAGCATGCCGGCCCGGTGATCTTAACTACAGCCTCACAGGTTGCCTTGAGGCAGAGGAACCAAGCTAAGCCACAAATAGATTCCTGACTCACAGAGGAGCCACATGGGCACTGCCCCTTGCTCTCAGAAGTTGTCTTGTGTACTCTGTAATGACATCATAGATACCCAGTACAGAGATAGTAATGGTTTTAAGATGGCAAACATTCCATGTGTCTCCATGATGATTGGTCTGAGTGCTGGGAAAGTTGCTCCTGGCCCATGCTTTTCCTTGCTGATCATCTATAGGAATAAGATGAGATGATGGAGGTACCCTAATGGATTCTCCTCAAGTTACCAGCACTCCAGGAAGTGTGTGAACACATTTTCCCTCTAATTAGCATCGTCATCCAACTCCATGAGCCGCTGTGGCTTCTCTGTCTCTATTGTTGTAAATCTGGGGTGCTCCATCAGCCTGCCTTTCAGGGGCTCTGCTGTCACTGGGTGTGGCGCTTTTTGTTGCATAGCTACATGTGCTCCCTTTAAAAGGTCCTGGCCACCCCAGATCACTCTCTGTGTCTTCTAGTCTCCCTCCCTCCCTCCCTCCCTCTCTCTCTCTCTCCCCTCCCCCCCTCTCTCTTCTCCTCTAGTAAACCTCTCATGTTAGATCTGTTCTGTGCTGTGATTTCTTAGCAACATACCTTGGCCCCAACCTACCAACCTGCTGTATTATCCTAACATTTATAACTTGAGAAACTGAGGTTTGGAGCAATTTGTCTCAGCCTTGGAAACAAGCTAAGTAACTTATCAGGTGATTGGATGATGAGGTATTGGAGATGAGATAGTTACCAAGCCTTTTCCCACTGGTTCACTGAAATGATCTGAGGAAGCAGCTACATGGCTACTTGCATTGCTACTGTTGAGCTCAGAAACAGCATAGCCACCCTGAGAGCCTGGGTTTACTGAGCTAAACAAGGCATCTTCTAAAATAGGTCCATGGACAGCTAATATTGATTATCCTGGAACATAAGAAAACATGACTCTGCACAGGCCTTGTGTCTATGCATAAGTCAACCTTTTGTTTGTTTGTTTGTGACAGGATTCCTCTGTGTAACAGAGCCCTGGCTGTCTGGGACTCACTTTGTAGACCAGGCTGGCCTTGAACTCACAGAGATCTGCCTGCCTCTGCCTCTGCCTCACTGATGTTTGGGATTACTGGCATGCGCCACCACGCTGGCTCTATTCACTGGTGTTTATGTGAAATGCAGTGGGACGAGAGCTAGAAATTTTTAAACAAACAGATCCAGCAAGCCACTTCTGGAAATAGAATTGGTATATGGAGGACATGCCTGCATGTCAAGTCTGAGGTTGAAAAACAGGTGCTCGCCCACTGATGAAGGACTCAAGAAAATGGCATATCCTCAGTGGAATATTATACAACAGCGCAGTCGGTACAGAAGAACGTGGCTCTGAGTGAAACAGGCCAGGCACAGAAAAACAGTGTGTGGTCTAGCTCATATGTGGAACTAAAATATTCCACCTCAAAGAAACACAGCATAGAGAGGCAGGGGCAAAAGAAGAGCAAAGAGGAGGGAGCAGCGGAAGGTGCTGATCAAAGGGCACAAAAGCTTCCGTTAGACTGGCAATTAGTTTCAGTGGGATGGCATGCCTGCCAGACGACCCCAGTTTTCGCCCAGTGAGTGACAACACATTGAAAATTTCCAAACAGATTATAGCATTCTCAGTACACAGACGTGCATGCACATGCACACACATTGTGGGGCCAGGGAGATGGTTCAGCAGGTAAAGGTGCTTGCCGCCAAGCATGGTTGCTGAAATCCACGTGGTGCAAGGAGAGGACTGACTTCTACGTGTTGTCCTCTGACATTTCCATGTGCTATCGCCTGTGTGCATTGCCTACGTGCCCAAATAAGTAAATGCACTATAAAGAAATGATAAATTGATGGAGCGAAGGTATATCAATTGGTTTGATTGAATTTACAATGTATATACATAGACTGCAGTGTCCCACATATGCACACGTTTATAGATAGTCACTCACAGGATCTTATAAAAGTATGAAGCAAGGAGGGGAAACAATGCAGAGAAAGTTTCCACACTGGAAGTTTGGGGAATGAGAAAAGGAAACAGGATTTGGGCAGACAAAAACAAAAAGCAAACCAAAACCAGAACCAAAATAACACTAGGGGGAAAGTACAGAATGAATGTCTGTCTGTGTGTTTCAGCTAGAAACTCTGACAGGTCAGTGTCTCCAGGTGTGAAGGCAAGGCACGGTGAAAAGAGAATGAGGGAGCTGGAGAGATGATTCAGCAGTTAAGAGCACTGACTGCTCTTCCAGAGGACCCAAGTTCAGTTCCCAACACCCCCATGCTGGCTTACACTTGTCTCTAACTCCAGCTCCAGTGAATCTGGCACCCTCTTCTGGACTCTTTGGATCTCAGACATGCACATGACATTCATATATACATGAAGGCAAAGCATATATATATTTATTTATTTATAAATGGAGGTGAGAAGATGTTGGGTACAGAATTTCAGCTATACTAGGTTAGTGATAATATTCATTGTACATTTCAAGAGAGATAGGTGCGTTAGCTCTCTAGTCACAACTGTGTATGATCTAGGATAACACATCCAATAATAAACTACACATGTGATCCAACTCAGTCCTGACCTCAATCCAGAGCCAGCTCTCCAATTCTTCGAGCCAAGTGCAGCCTCTCATCCAGCCTTTGTCATGTTCTCCTAGTGGAATGAGACAAGTGTTGTGTGATGCTGCAGGGCTGAAGCGTGAAGGCTGCGGGCGAGCCTGGTCTGTTCTTTATTTCCCTTCTGACTGGTAGGACCCATGATGATTCAGCCTCAGTCTTTTGTTTGGCATGTACCTAGGAACTGATGGAAGATACAGATCAGAAGAGTCCATGAAACGAGCAGAGCTACCTGCCCACCAGGGATGCTCAACTCTGGGACTTGTTGGTGAGTTTCTCTCACAACTTTTCCCTAATTTTAACCCTGAAATGTAACGTTGCTAGCTTCAACTTTCTGGAAAAAGAAACTGAAAGCAAGGCTGAGAAACTGGCTTGTGTTCATACGGATGCTGTGCCAGCTGGGAACTGGACTCGGGGTCACATCTGTTCCCATTACCTCTCCCTTCCATATTAGAATGTGAACTTACTGTCACGATCATTGGGAGCCACTAGAAGACTCTTAACAGGAGAATGGCATGGTTATTCTGCATATTGGGTGGGACCCTGACTGGTGCAAGTTAGAGGAGAGGAGTTGAGTTAGGTTATGTGGCTATTAGTCATTGCCTCAGCTCCATGAATAAAGAAAATAGATTTTAAGAAGATGAAAGAGGCTTTAGTGAAAAGCCACTAATTAATAGCAGCATCAAGATTTGAACTCATGTATCTGAGTCTAAAGCAGTTGCTAACCACCTCTCTTCCTTTTATTCTTCTCATTGTAGTTCAAAGATGAAACTCACATTGAGGAAAAAGTTTTCAAATTAGTGTCTGCCATGTAGGGTTTCCCTAGACCAAACTTGCAACATTGTTCTCCTCTAGACTTCTTAGATGCTGTTGGAATTTTCTGAACATGTCACTCAGTTCTAGCTTCTAATTTTGGGAGGAGAGAGAGAGAGAGAGAGAGAGAGAGAGAGAGAGAGAGAGAGACAAAGAGAGAGACAAAAAGAGATCCAGTCATCCAGTAGCAACAGAGACCCATATGTACAGGCTTATAGGCACCTGGCAGTCCCATGTCCCTACAAATGCATCCTGGAAGCAGGAACCGAAGGGATGGGCAGGCAGTTTTGTGCGCTGAGAACAGGGCATACCTAGGAGCATCTTTTGTGCTTGGATAACATGGCTATTTCAGCACCATGGTCAGGGGCGCGCTTAGGGTTCCGAACCTAAGGAGTGGCTAGAGAAAGTTAGCCAGGCAGTGCCGCTTCAGCGGTCCTCCTTGGACCAGACATCTCAGAAGCAGAGGGAAAGGCCAGAGCCTGCAAAAATGCCCATGAATCCTAGAAATTGGGTGGAGCAATGCACAAGGGAGCCCCTGGACCTTACTGAAACCCCAGGGAAATGACTGGACCCCAAAGGTGCATGACTGCTCACTCCCCAACTCCTTTCCTCTTCTATCTAAGGGCACTGAGTGAGGAGCACTGGACCATTGGAGCACTACACTAGAGTCAGGGTCTCAGGCCAAGTGTCTCTCAAAGTCACCAAAGGACCATGGGCCTTCTGGGATCCACGCTCACACGAGTGATGCTATTCATCTCGCCCCGCATTTTGACCTTAAGAGGGAACCTGAGATGGGTGCTTAGCCTCAAATCACCTACAACCTATCCCTGCATCTGGCCCCTTGAAGGTGAGGCAGGCAGGTCAGCAAATGCCAGTTCATGCTTTTTTCCTTGAGCACTGATTTGCCAGAGTTTTAAAGGTTGGGGTATAGTGGGCAGGGGGAAACTCAAAAGAGAAAAAGCATATAAATGTAATTAGATTTGTTTGGTAGGTATTCTGCAAACTACCCCATGGAATGCTTTCCCACATTGACCGTGGTGCTAAGAACTTAAGAGTGTTTTACACCATTTTTGGTGGAAGTGTAGGTGGCGTAATGGGAGCTGTAACTTCATTCCTTGTAAGCTTAGCCTTTTCTTAGGCTCCTGGAAATCTAGTGAATGGATTTTTAGAAACTGTCTCTAACTTCCACTTTGATTTAAAGGAGGCTTGGAGACTTGTCCAAGGTCATACAGCCCCTCAGCCCAAATGAGAAGGCTGCTCCCAGCCCTGCCTGCTTTTGTGCCAGCCCAGTGGCCTGGCTCCCAGACATTAGTATTCCAACAGCTCTGGGTTGCTTTGTCCTCCAACCAAGGCTGGTTGGGGGTGGAGGGGAAGGGTGGGATGGGGGCAGGGCACCATAAATCTACCTGCTTGTGTGTACTGAAGGGGTTGGGGAGGGTTGAGCCCAAGATTCATGTGCTGTTCTGGGAGCTAGGCTTGGGCTCTGACAAAAGCTGGAGAGGAGGAAGGTTCACTCTACCCCAAGGGCTTTTCCTCACAGGACTTGGGATCTTGTCAGGATTTCTAGGAGCTGGGCAGTGATGGTGCCTCCACACCACAGGACCAAGCAAAGATGGTCAGTCAAAAGGAGCTCCCAGCAAGTACAACATGAGATGACCACAGTGGTGGGAGGCCAGGGAGTGTAGTAGCCACAGTTGGATTCGCCCGCTCCCGTATTTCCAAGAAGCACACACACCGATGCAGCAATCCGAACCATGGAACACTAAGTTTTGCAGGAATTCAAACCAAGCCCTAAATTTCCGTCCACCTACTCCTGACTTGGAGAATAGATTGGACAGCTCTGGAGTCAAATTGATCCCCAACTCAAGGTAGCAGCTGAGCCAGGATGATTAAATTGCACGTGTGTGTATTCAGGAGGCGGAAGATGAATCTGCCTGTGCCCATCTACTCCCCTTAGCAATCACTTGGAAAACCCGGCAGAGTACAGGACAGTGGGTGCACCTTAGCTTCCTCCACTTCCCTGATTCTCTAGCTTCAGTCACTTGTACCAAAGGAGCTCCCACCCACACTAGAGAAGCACTACTTTCCACAGGCTGGTACAGGAAAAGGGATCTTTCTGCATCAACAATCCTCCATATTTTTAGTTCCAGACCCCTCCACCCCCACCCCCCCCCCACCCCAGGACAAGCCTTCTGCAGTCTGAGATAACTTTCCCACCCTCCATTTGTGGCTCCTATGTCATGTAGCAACAATGTTACTTTGGTCTTGAGCGATTTTTCTCTGTATCCATGCTACTGTCCCAGGGAACCTTCCTGTACCCCTCCCCCCAGTGCCCAACACTTAGCAGGCTTGGTCTGTGCAGCTCAGAGCTGTTGACACCTGCCCCCTGGCAATGCCCCAGGTGGAAAGTTGGCTGTCGTTGAGGTTTCCAATAACCCATTAATCTCCCCCCTACCAGATTAAAGCCACCAACAGAAACAGCACTCTGTTCACTCGCTTGTTTGCAGTGTCCCCCCTTCCCACCCCCAAAACCTCTGTCCCTGATAAAGAAGACAGCACATATGAGCTTCCTTTAGGAACTTGGAAATAGAGGAAATGTTTAGATTGGTGGGGGAGGGAATGGAAAAGAAAGACAGACACAAAAGGCCTGAGAAACTGTCACCCTTAAGCTCCAGGGCAGAAGCAACCTGCACACAGACCAGAGTCACCAGCAGCAACCCGCCTGGGTGGGTTCATTTGTTCTTCCTTCTCCTTTGGGTGGGTGCCCTGGTATCTGTCTTCTATTATCTTGGTCCCAAGAGGCAAGCTGAGCAGTTTTCTTATAGCTCAACACAGCTTCTCCAGAGCAATGAATGCCATGCCTCACTTCTCTGCTAGAGCCTTCTAGACTGCTTTTGATGCTACAGTGAGCCAGTCTCCATCCATCTAGAAAGTCAGAGTGCTCCCTGGGCTAAATAATCAGGGCACTTTGTGAGCGGGTACACTCTCAGTCTAAGGCACAAGTTTCTAGGGGTATAGAGATCCCAGCTGGACTCTCTAGCTTCTCTGCTAAACTGTTTTAAAACATGGCCAGTTAAAAAAAAAAAAAAAAGTGCCTTAGGGGTGGAGTTATGCTGGATGTCTAAATACCTTAGGGGAAGCATTCCTGGGGGTGGTGTACCAGGACTCCTGTTATATTACTTTCATCTTTTCCTAAGGGCAGTGTAGCTTTAAATCCAGGCAGGTGTGTGTGTGTGTGTGTGTGTGTGTGTGTGTGTGTGTGTGTGTGTGTGTATGCATGCCCAGTTAGAGATTTACCTTTCTTCTAAACTGCTGTTGGAAATAGTCAAGTCCCGTAGAGAAAACAAGAGCCCCCAGACTGATGACTTCTTAAGAGCCTTTCTATTCTCTGTAAGTTTGCCCAACTTCAGCTCAGGAAGAGGCCTCAGACCCGTAGAAAATCCTCACCTCACTCCTGGGAGTAGAATTGCCCCACTCATCCCATCAGTGGCTACCACAATCCTCCCCTTCTCTCAGAACAATGAAACCACCTTGCTGAAGATTTTTGAGGGTTTCACCTTTTATTAGTTAGTTCCAAAATCGCAATCACCAGATCCTGATACTCTTATGTACAGAATAGAAACTTCTTTACCACAAAATACATCAATAAATACAAATGTGTGAAATGAGGGAGGAGACATATAATTTACCATAACAAACTTCATTACAAAAAGCATTATATCATTTACAAACTTATTTTGTTTTTCTCTTTAGGGAGACAAGCAATGCTCCAGGAACGGACACAGGCAGAAGCCAAGCTAGGGAGATGCTCCCAGCCACAGGCTAGGACTTTCCAGGTCTCCCCTGGGGGAGGGTAATGACTCAAAAAGTGCAGAGAAGAGAAGGCAGAAGATCACCTTCGTGGATTAAGGCAGAATCGAGCGGCCCGGAAATCCTGGACTTGATCGGCAGTAGAAAGGATGCGCATTGTCTGTGGAGCAAGAGCAGGATGGGAGAGCCAGTGCTGCGAGAACCAACACTGGATTAGATCACCCAGGAGAAAGCGACGGCGAGGGCTGACAGCTTTGAAGTAGGGCAGAGTCAACAGGAAGTATGGGAGTCTCCAACTGTGTAGTGCTAACCACTTTCTTCTGCTTGGAATGGCAGTTTGAGGTGGCTGCACCAAGGAGGGTTAAGAAGACAGCAGCCTGCAATGGCCGCTGTGCATGGGCAGCAGCAAGAGTGAGAAGTCTGGTTAAACCCAGTGAGTGGGCCAGGAATCCTGAAGGACCACGGGCGGCTGAGGGCTTCCACTACCTCTCACCTGGGAAGGCTCGGGCTCCCTCCCTTTCCGCCAGGACCCACCACCCAAAGCCAGACAAGTGTTTTCACAAGAAGTCTGAGAACACCTGGGCGCACGGGAGCAGACAGGAGGGGGAGCTGGGAACCTGCAGGCCAGAGAACTCCTCTAGCGAGGCAGCGGGGCTCAGGCTGCCAGCTTGGGAAACTGGGGAGTAGATAGAGCCCCAGTCCCCATAGGCACTACCTGCCGGACTGGCCAGCTCCCCACAGGGCACAGAAGGCTCCGGCCCATAGAAGCTGTGGTCCGCTATGCGCAGGGTCTGTGTCAGCGCCCAGATGTAGTTGTGGGCGAAGCGCAGTGTCTCTATCTTTGTAAGTTTGGCGTCGTCCGGGAAGGTAGGCAGGACACCGCGCAACGCATCCAGCGCCGAGTTAAGGTTGTGCATGCGATTGCGTTCCCGGTCATTAGCCTTCTTGCGCCGGCTTCGTCGCTGTTTGCTCAGTGCCAACTCGCTCTTGGGTCGATTGCGCCCTCCACGCCGGGCTCGAAGCTTCTTCGAGGTCCCTAGGCAGTCGCTAGCTTCTGCTTCGGAGCACTCCCTCGGTATGAGAGTGTGGCTAGGTGGGGTGGATTTGGAGCTGAGCATTTCATTGTCCGAGGCTCCAGGGAAAGGCTGCTGGGTCTCTTGGGGCACTTGAATAGTGGGCGCACCCAAGGGATGAGGCGCCATCCTGCGGTTGGAAAAAGTGGAAGGGTAAGTGTGAGACAGTCTCTGACTTAGAGGCCACCCCACGCGGGATCGAAGTACCTCCCACGCCCTTTCGGTGGTTTCTAGTTGTTACCCCATTGCTAGTTTCTAATTGTTACCTAGTCCTCCGGGCGCAAAATAATAGAGAGCGGTGAGCCGGTCAGAGTTGAGCGGCAGTGGATAGCTGAGCGCCTCTGCTAGCTCGAAATTCGCCTGAGTTGCAGGCGCCCTCGCCTGGAGCTGATCGCGTCCGGAAGCACAAGAGAAGCGCCAACGGAGTCCTCCGCTTCTGCAGCGGCGCTGAATCCCAGGGGGATTTCCTGAGCTACAAGTCGTGTGCCCCCTGGCACGCTTTATCTGCTCGGCCCGGGCCAGGAGCGTGCCTGCCCCTCTGCTGCCTGCGCCACTGGCCAATCAGCTGCGGGGGCCCAGGGGCCGCGCCACGCGAGCCCGCTTCCCACCCCACCCCCCGCCGTTTCCCCTCCCGCGGAGCACAGCTGGATTCCGGACAAAGGGCAGGGGTCGGGCGAAGGGAACAGCACTCTGTTTGCTCCCCAACCTCCCCCACCCTCGCCTCCCCGATCGCGGGCTCGGTCCCAGCAACTCTCGGTTCCTCAAAGAGCCTCGCCCTGCCAGAAGAGTCCCGTCTGGCTCAGGTCTGGCTGCTGCGAACAACCTTACTTTTTCCTCTTTCTCCCTGGCATCTGTCCAGACTCTCTTGGTAGCATGAAGGAGGTTTGGGGATGTGTGTGTGTAGGGAAGGCCTCTTCTTTGAGTCTTACACTTGGTGGCTTTTGGCTCAGAGACGGGGAGGCGGCTTGTCTGAATCAACTTGCGATCTAGGAGTCAAACGTCTACACTGGCAGCTGGGGAGAGCACCCATGGGTTCTAAGTGCCATCCGTCTCTCAGGCGCTGTCGGTTGGGTTATGAAATGTGTGTGGAGCCACTGCTCCGGGAGGTAGGACGGGAGTAGGGAAGGTCTTGTTCAAGTCCTGTTTACTAAGAGACCATCGTTTGGTGGTGTCCAGGTCTAACAACACCCTGAGATGCTGCTCCCAAGTCCTAGACCAGAACCACCACCATACTCCTTCTCTGAGGCACTGGATTCCATCCCAAGGCGAGAGTGGTTATGGAGGGAGTGCAGAGGTGGACATCCCATCACTCCCGGTCACGGACAGTATCAAGAAGGCAGGTGATAGGAAGAGGCCAAGGAGGGGCTTCTTCTCTGGCTAGCCTTTTTGTCTTTTCAATGCCATGGTATACAGGGCCTGGGAGAAAAGCGGGTCTACTTTGTGTCCCCTTTAGTCCTCCTGTCCAATCACAGACCAGAGAGGGTCGACAGCTTCACTTAGTCCAGCCCCCCTCCTCCTCGCTCCCCCCCCCCCCCGCGTCACTCCCGAACTGTGTGCGTGAACCCAGGGGCAGGGATTCTTCAAGCCTTCTGGTTTGTCGCTCTTAAAGCTTTCTGGAAATCTTTCCCGAGGGTCTGATGACATTGTCTGTCCTTTCTTCCCGGCAGACCCGCCTCTCTTGTCTCCGCCTCGGACACCCCGTGGTCTTCTGTTTCCGGTCACTCGGGGTGAGGGGTTGTGGCTTCCGCTGCTCTCTCTCTTGCTTTTCTTTCTAGGGCAGGATGTGTGCGGAGGAGGAAGCTGTGGCTGGGAGTTAAGACTCTAGGCAGTAACTCTATGCTTTCTAGAATGTCCTCTAACGCCGAAGTTTCCCGGGTCATTGCAGAAGGTGCTATGCCCTGACTGGGAGATTAAGGGCATGGGGTCAGGGTCGAGGTAGGTCTGAGGCTTGGCTCTAGTGATGGCCACTGGCTGTCTGGGCTGCAGGGGAGTGAAGGGAGCAGCACAAAATCTCCTAGGCAGAAGATGGTTTACTTGGGGGGTCAGTAGGAGGGGGTGGGGTGGGGGCAGTGGGACTACCTTACGGATTTCTAAATGATCTTGAGCGAGGAGGGACTTCCATTCCCCCCTCCCCCCCACTGCTGAGAAATGGAATCTGGAGGCAAGGCTAGACCTCCCTGTGTGTAGGGTTCTGGGGTTCTACCTTGTGCTGTCATGCCTTGCTTCAAGCTTGTCTTCTGGTCCCAAGAATGGGGACTTGAGGCCCTTTTTACAGAAGAAAAAGCCACATTCCCAGAAGGAAGTGGCTTGCCCACAGGTCACACAGTGAACCCTATGAGAACTATGATGAATTCAGAGCCTATGTCTCTTAGTCCTAAATCTCCCCCCTTGTACTCCATGATTTGGTTTGGGGGAGAATGAGAGACCCCAAAGTGCGGAGAATAGAGGATGTTCTGAGTCTTTGAAAACTGACAGCATCAGATTAGTGCAAAATAGTGGTCCACCCTCCTAGCCAAAGGAAACCAGCACCAGACATGGTCGACCCTTTCTGCTTTTCTGTCCCAGATCAAAGCTTTGCTTAAATTACTGCACTGAAAAGTAGAAACTGGGAAAGTAACTTAAAAGGCGTTCCTGGGGTCCTGAGACCCAACCAGGCTCCGTGGGGGTTGGGGGTGGGGGAAGGAGATGCAGGCAGGTTGCAAGGACCCCGTGGGTCTCAGAAAAGCAGGCTACAGCTGTGACTCTCATCTGTTCCTTGACTTTAAATGGAAATAGAACTCATCCTGGCCGAGGCTTCCCCTGTGAGACTCTGGCTAGAACGAAGAACTCCCTGTGCCAGGGAGAATTCCGGGGGTGCTTGTCGAAATTTCTTGATGGAGACTTTTTTTTTTCTTTAATTCTTGCGCTGGCTTCCCAACATCTCTCTGGCTCAGGGCCCTTCTGAGCTTGTGGGCTGCCAGCAACGACTTTGCGCAAAAAGCAACCAGAATAAGCCGCGCGCAGCGCCGGGGGCAGCGCGCCTAAGCAATGCCCAAACTTCCTGCCATTCTTCATTTAGCCATAAGGTCAAGTTGAATGACCAGGGGTCTTGGAAGTTTGGAGAGTCAGGATCCATACCCTCTCTCTCTCCGCTGCAGGGGACACAGAGACCCCTCTCCAAAGTTAATCCCTGAGCTTTTGGAGCTGGAAGCGGAGGCGCAGTCGACTGCGCACTGCGCGCCAATTATGTTTGTGTAAAGCCGCTCTCTGTGCCGGGAGCACAGCCTGTTCTTAGAATGAGGGATCGTCTGTCCATCCATCGCCTTTAAGGCCTTCAGGACCCCTGCGACCCTCCACCTTGTAAGGCCTAGGTTTGCCTGACGACCTGAGGGATCCCAAGAGAGAGGCGGCAGCCAGATGCCCGGAGATGGCCGGGAGGTTGGTATAGAGGGTTGGGCAGCCGCTAGCCCTAAAGCCTTGTCGTCGGGCGGGGGCATTGCTAGCATTGCCTGGGGGCTCTTTGAGAATCGAGCAAGGAGGGGAGCCCCCATGGGAAGCTGAATAGCTAATGGCTTGTCAGAGGAGGGGGCTTCTTTCTCTCGCCTTCGCTTTGGCCCTGAAAGAGAGGAAGACAAAAATCTGGCGAGCGAGGCTGCTGGGACCGAGACTGGCCACTTCAAACAGCCCTTCAAACAAAAGGAGACGACGGAAAGAAAGCCCCACCTGTCTCCAGTGTTTGCTAAAATAATAATAAATAGATTTCGTTTAATAAATAATTACAAGAGATTGTAAAGCGGGCTGCTTTGGAAAACATCGCTGGCGGGAGTCAGCGCAGCTAGCCATCACCTGCTCCTAAGGCGAGCAACTTTATTGTTAAGCCACCCCCTAACTAGTTCGCCTCTGATAAACTCTCCTTGGTCTTCACAATGACTGTTTACTCATAGTTAGCACAATATTACCTTTGCCTTGATAAACCCGGAGTGGGGGAGACCTGGCCCCTGGCCCCTGGGCACACCTGTCCTAGAAGCTGACACATGGATTTGGCACAGAGCGGGCCTCCCCCCCGGGGGCCCTGCCCCCGTGTACATTGGCCCAATTGCCACTCATTTATAACAGGTTGGCTGCAAGGCCTATCTCGATCCTATTTGTCTTCTTTTATTGAAAGCATATGGTCTCCAGGGGCTCACCAACCCCATATTTCATCTGCCAGGAGCTGGGGCGCTTCCGCTGGCTGCTGCTGCCCAACGCATTGCTCCCCACCCAACGGCTGCTGCGCCAGCTGAGAGCGTGGTGGAGATTGGGTGGGGACAGATAAGGCGAGCTGCTCGCGGGCTTTAGGAGAGGGGCCATTCCCTTAGTGCCTCCCCCCTCCGGGGGCCCTGGGAGCGTGTGCGCTCTTGAATGGGTGGCTGGTTCCTTTTCTTGGGTAGGTGAGAGGGCGCCATATGCTACCCCACAGAGCGGCCCGGGGGAGCTTCGGCCCAGGGAGTCCTCGAACAAAGGGAGGAGAGGGTCTGGGACGCTCTGGAGCACCCGAGGTCTTTATTTCCAGATCCCCCGCTCTGCCTGGAGCCGCCTCCCCCCCGGGCGCCCGCAGCTCGCGCGCAAAGCCAGGAAACAAAGTGTGCACATTATTGCTGCCGCCTGTCAATGCGTGAAAAGGTGCATTGCGCACCCAGACACCTGTTGAACCGGCGCCTCTTCTCAGCGCCTTCTCCAGCTCTGCCTTGGATCAGAAGCTGAGCGGGGGAGTGGGAGGCGGGAGGAGGGACAGAGACTGTGATTTGTGGCGACATATGTTGGGCAGCTCCTGTATACTCCTCTCAGGCGCACACGCACCCTTTCTCCCATACACACCCTGCGAGAAGGAGCAGCTGCTTGCCTCACCTTCTCCCGACATAATACCTGGGCTGGGCGCTCTTGCCTCGCCTTTGAGATTCCAGCTCTCTCCCACCCTCTGTCTTCCACCCCGACGACGCCCCAGTCTTGGCAGCTTTACTCTAGGACTTTATAGTCAGCTTTAACAGATGCACATTTGTTCCCAGTGCCTGGCCCCCCCACACACATACACACACACACACACACACACACACACACACACACACGTGCAAGCATCCACAGAAACTGCGGATGAGGACGCAGATGCAGAGCGCACATGCCCATATGTCCCTCTCCTCGCCTGCCGGGATTGGGGAAATATAAACAGACTACCTGATTCTCTCTGTCAGGAAGAAAACAAACAAGGGAAGTCAGAGGAGGTGGGGAGGACACCTCCAGCTTCACCAAGTTGATTCTTGCTCTTCTGTGTAGCACTCAAACCGGGTGAGCGCTTGGAGCACTTGGGAATGTTCACCTTATAAGGTGGCCTTGGTGGGGACCCTTCTTTCTGACTGAGTGGAAAGGGGCCTCAGGTTAGGAACTCTGGCCCTCTCCTCACTCGGGGTTCTGGCATCCACCTGGCACCACCAAACCCCTGGAAATTATTTGTCATTCTTCTGCATGCAGATCTTCATCCACGATGGATTGGTGCAAGTTTTTGGACCTGGCTTAGGTGACAAAATGTGAGAAGAGCGCTCTCTCTCTCTCTCTCTCTCTCTCTCTCTCTCTCTCTCTCTCTCTCTCGTGTATGTGTGTGTGTGTGTGTGTGTGTGTGTGTGTGTGTGTGTGTGTTGCTAGACAGGAAGCTGTGCCACTGTCACCAGCCATGGTGGGCACAGTACTTTACCTCTGTAGGCCTCTACTGGTTTCCTGTCTGCTGAAGGAGAAAGCTGTGGGGGAAATACTTTCACATTTCCTTTCCAAATATACAAAGTTTGGAAGTCATGGATATAAATGGCCACCCTCCCAGAACACACCTCCAGTCTGTACTTTTGGCCAGTGGCTCCTTTACCAACAGTTTCAAGGACTACAATGGTGGTGGAAGCAGGCACAAGTTTAGCACTAATGTTTAGAAAGCTATCCTTGGCCCCCAGGCGCCCAACCCTTGGCGCTAACAGCTGGGCCACTCTATGGTCCTGTCTCCTGATGCCAGACTTTCAGATCTCCATTTCATCTAGCTCGGTGGTGGGGGTGACTCTTAGGTACTTCCTCTCTCCTCCTGTTTCAGGAGACAAGTGTCCTTTCAGTGCGAGCATGGATCTGCTCTTCTTACTAGTTAAACCTAGTACTTAAAGTATGCTAGTAAGGAACCTAGAAAAAGGACTGAGCTGGATAGCCAAGCTCAGCAGTTAAGAGCACTGGCTGCTCCCCTAGAAAGATGAAAGTTCTGGGGCCCATTCCCAAAACCCATGTTTTACAACTGTTTGTAACTCCAATTTCATGGGGAGACAGTGTGATGCCCTCTTCTGGCCTCAGGGGGCACTGCATATGGGTGGTGAGCAGACATACATGTTGTCAAAAATCCCACACATGTAAAGTAATAAAATAACATTCAAGTCAATTCTAGGTTATCCCAGCATTGAACCAGCAGGTTGTGATGTAGCATAGCTTCCTTTTCACTATTTAGAAGCAGTACCATTCATGCCACCCATACTTAGTGACAGTACCATTCATGCCACCCATACTTAGTGACAGTACCATTCATGCCACCCAATGCCAAGTAACACTACTATTTATATGGAATTTTAAGGAAGGCAGACCACCTCCTGAGATGGTCACAGTACCCTGAACTGAACAGTAGCTCCCTTTGTACCCATTCTGGTTAGCTGGCAGGGGATTTTCACTGTGTTACTCTCTTGCCACCCCTCACCCCCCTACCCCCACCCCACCCCACCCCGCCACTGCCTACACCCAGGATCTTCATCCCTCTTCATCCCTCCGCCCTTTGGCGATGGGCTAGTCTCCACCGGGGCTTCATGGGCATGAGAAATTTTTAACAATAAATAATGGCATGGCTATCTTTTTCCCAGGTGCCCTAGAGCACAGTTCTAGAGCACTGACTCAAGACCTATGGGCCATGACCCCTAGGGAATTGGATGACCCTTTCACAGGGTCACCTAACCATCAGAAACATCAGATGTTTACATTATAATTCATAAAAGCAGCAAAATTACAGTTATGAAGTAGTAATAAAAATAATTTTATGGTTGGGGGGGTCACCGCAACATGAGGAGTTATATTAAAGGGTCTCAGCATTAGGAAGGTTGAGAACCACTGGTCTGGAGTCTGGAGAGAGGACCAAATTTTGCATGACCCAAGACTGAGGGCTTCCTTGACTCTTTCATCTTCGATAGCGCATGCAGACGGTTCATCCATTTCCCACTGGAAACCATACTTGGCTCTGAGACACCCTGCATAGGACTTGATCAAATGCAAGGACTGCATCTTGCAGACACACATGTATAGAAAGAGCAAGGTTTTTTTTCAGAGCTTTCCAGGCTGCAAAGGAAGCTACAAAGCTAGTCTTGTCAAAGCCTGAGCATCAAGGCAATCTACCCAAGGCAAATCTGGTTACATGTCTCCTCTGTCCCATACACGTTTTTGAAAGGCCATTATGAGAAGGTGGTGGCCAGCTGTTCCCCGAGGTTCCAGAGATTAGATTAAGGAAAATGACTTGAGTCGGAAAAAGCAGGAGGTGAGGCTCTTGGCAACCATGCCATTCCCAACAGACAAAGATGCTAAGAGTCCTTTGCACAAAGCCTCTGTAAGGACACGGCAGGTCCCTGGCTTGAAATGACTGTGTGAGCTCCTTAGCGGAGGGGAAGGGATAAACCTCAGAGGTCCTATCCCCTTCCATGACTTCATGAGCACGTAGTTAGGATAACTATTTGGTTATATAGTCTACACACTGAGAAAGCCATCTTCTAAATGAGAGGGGCACAGGTAAGGGACACCCACTTACCTACTATTATAGTCCTTTGAGGTCTGGAAAAATCCCTCAGTGGTTTATGCACTAGACATACAAGCAGCAAGTGTGAAGACCACTTACTAGATCACCAGAACATAGTTTTGATGGAGATGGCAGCTTACTTATAATTCCAGTCCCTAACAGGCAGTGACAAGGGAATCCCTAGAGCAAGGTGGCTAGCCAGGCTAGCTGTATTGCAAGCTCTGGGTTCAATTAAGAGACCCTGTCTCGATATATAAGGAGAAAAGCAACTGAGAAAGACTCCTGACAAGAGCCTTGGGTCTATGTGTACATGCTCACACACACACACACTTGTGCACACACACACTTGTGCACACACACACACACTATCACACAATATCTATCTCTATCTGTATCATTTATATATGTATAAAGCATCCCAGGTCATAGGTGGAGGTTACTGCAGTCCTTAGCCTGAGAAAGCTGTAGCCTCTATCAGCCCTTTCCAGATAGGTTTATTTCCAGCCCAATGGCACATGCCTGGGATGCACCAAGTGTCATGAAAAGTGCCAAGAACCCAGCACTGACCCTTACGTTCCTTCCCCATTTCCCATCTGTGTAACATGGCACTTCCCATGGGGCACTTAGTCACTAGGTATTTTTACTTCTCTCTCATGGCTTTCACCACTGAGTAGGATGTCAGCTGTGGTTCTCATAGTAGGACTTCATCCTTAGAGAAAGTTCTTTTGATTTTTACTTTACTGATAGGGTTTAAAATGTGTGTGTGTGTGTGTGTGTGTGTGTGTGTGTGTGTGTGTACACATGTGTGTGCAGTTACCAACAGTGACCAGATGGAGCCCTTGGAGCTGGAGTTGGAGGTGAGATGTCTGATGTCAGCACTGGGATCTGAGTTGGGGTCCTCTGATAGGACACTATGTGCTCTTAACTGCTGAGCCATCTCCAGCCCCATGTAGAGTTTGGATCACGTATGAACAGTGGATACTTTCCATACATCCATCTGCCTCTGCTTCCCTAGCACTGGGATTAAAGAAGTGCACCACCATGTATTTACATTTTTAAATATTTCTTTATTGAGCATGCCATAGGGCATGCATGTAGGTCAGAGGGCAGGTTTGGAGGTGGTTCTCTCCTTCCACCACGTGGTACCCAGGGAAGGAATTCAGGTTATCAGGGGCAGAAGCAAGTACCTTGGCCCTCTGAGCCATCTTACCAGTCTGGTGTAGCAATCCTTTAATACTTTGCATGTAGCCTGGTGAAGTTACACACACTTAATCCCAGCACTAGGGAAGGAGAGACAAAAGAAGCTCTGTGAGTTCAAGGCCAGCCTGGTCTATATAGTTCTAGAGTAGCCAGGGCTATATAGTGAAACCCTGTCTCAAAAACAACAACAACAACAACAAATTTCAAATGTGATATAAGATGATGCTGCACACTCTTTGGAGAGAATAGCACTGTGGTCATTTCCTCCTTTTTTTTTTTTTTAACAATTTCATACAGGTATAGAATGTAATGTGATCATATGCATTGCAGTCTATAACTCCCCCCTTATACCATGTCTCCATGTGTGTGTGTGTGTGTGTGTGTGTCTGTGTGTGGGTGTTCACATCTTGTACAGTAGCCACAGCTTCTCTGTGTTTGTGACTTCAATAGCCATGCCCAGAGGACAGCATTCCTTACCACTCCGAGTCTCCGTTCTTCAGCACTAATAATCTTTCCACCTGCTCTCCCACGAGATTCTGCTGGCCTCAGAAGTAGTGACATTTGTGTCCAGTGAGGCTACTGTCAGAGACAGACTTCCCACAGGAGCACCTACATCCTTGAAGCATGGTTCTTCTTTTTCTCTGTGTGCCAGCCCTTACAGTGGGAGCCACTGCCATTCACTTGGGAAACGTAAAAGGTATAATTAAATCACAGAGTCCCAGGGACCCAGTGGCAGCACTCAGTTGGTCAGTGGAACAGAGGGCAAAGCAAGGATTGGAAATGGCCCGACTCCAATGACACTGGCTAATTAATCACGGTGTCCCCAGAAGGTAATTGGAAGTCTACAAAATTCTCATTGCACCTGTACAGGCAGAAACACTCCAGTGCTAATGCACAGAAACTACCTTCATGCACAGCAACAGAGAATCATGGCCCCTCGGCAGCTCCAGGACGTGGCTTGGTTTCCAGACACAGAGCTTCTTCTGTGAAAAGAGGGCCAAGCCTTGTTGAGGAAGGACCACGTTGGTACATTACCAACATGTTTTACTGTTAATCATTCTCTCATCCTTCCCCAAGGGGACCTCAGCCTTGAACACTGCAGGGGAAATCCTGGCACAATAATCAGACCTTTGGGGGCCTTACTGGCTGCTTTGCATTGACGTCAATTCTGCATGATCCCAAACAACATTGTGGCCCTTCAGCTATAGTAGAAGATTTTGGGGGTCAGGCATATTAGCCAAGGGCTGACACTGATGGGTCCTGAATTTGTCCTGTGGTTATTTTCCCAGTTCAGAATGTATAATTGGGACATATGTGCTCCAGTGTTAACAAGACTCCTATGGAGCAAAATTTCTTGCAGGGAGTTGGAGGAGGTATAGGCTAAACCATCCATCCCAGCTCCCTCCACCTGGGAAACAGTGAACCGAGAACAACAGCTCACCCCTTAGAGAGACCACAGAGATGAATGTACCATCAAGGACTTGAAAGATGCACCACATCTTCTTTAACTCTCACCTTTGACCTGTGTAGGAGGTGGACAGTTGGTTATTGCAGGCACAACCAAGTGGTGACTCCAGTTAAATCTGCTGTACCAGATGAGGCACAGCATCTGCTTGAGGCTAATACACTCCTGACGTTTGATGTGCAGCTGTTCCATCCGGCAAATGGCGCTTCCTGCAAATGTGTTGGTAAGAACCATGGGAAGCAATTTGCTTCCATCTGGCAGCTCCAGCAACACACCTTTACAGCAGCTCCCCCTCCCTCGGGCCTGTATTAACTCTCTAGCCCTGAGCCATAACTGAGGTCATGGGGATCTTGATCACCCATCTCTTCCACAAGGTATCAATCACCCTGGTCCAGTCCACTGATGGTATTGTGCCAACTGGACCATGAACAGGTGGTAGCAGCCATTTTCAACTTGGTAAAGTATTGGCATGTCAGAGGATGGTGGAATAAAATACAACTAAGATAACCTATCAGATATCCCAAGAGTCCGGTGGTACAGGACATGGAGAGATAGCCCTTCTGAGGTTGCACCTGTCTCCCCATACCCCAACTGCTAAGAAAGAAGTGCAATGCTTCATTGGCCTGTGGACTATGGCGGCTGTGCTATTCCAGCTGTATTCCAAGGACTTGGAAAGCCGCTGGGTTTGAGTGAGGCCTAGAACTGGTCCAGGATGCTGCGCACACTGGCCTGCTCCTTGCCTTATAGGATCCAGGAAGCCTGAGAGACTCAGGTTCTTCGTGGCAGGTAGAGATGCTGTTTGGAGCCTTTGGCAGGCACCTACAGGTCAATCAGCAGAGACCCATGGGCTTTGGAGTATCTGCAGATGACAATCTCCTTTGGGAGAGACCTGTTGGCCGCTCCTGGTCCTCAACACTTGCTCATTAGCCATCAAGTTACCATGTATGCCAGTTAGTTTTTGCCAAGTTGACACAAACTAGAGGCATCTGGGAAGAGGAGACCTTAACCGAGAAAATGATTCCATCAGATTGACTGGTAGGCAAGTCTGTGGGGGTATTTTCTTTTTCTTTTCTTTTCTCTTCTTCTTCTCCTCCTCCTCCTCCTCCTCCTCCTCCTCCTCCTCCTCCTCCTTCTCCTTCTGATTAATGACTTATCTGGAAGGGTACATCATCACCATCTTTAGGTGCTACCATTCCTAAGTAGGTTCTTGCAGGGAGTTTAGGGCTGGATGGTCCAACCTGATAAGTACACCATGAGGGAGCCAGTAAGTGTTCCTTCATGGCCTCTGCATCAGTTCCTGCTTCTGGGTTCCTGCCTTCAGTTCCTGCCCTGGCTCTTCTCAATGATGGCCTGTGGCATGGAAGTATAAGCCAAATGAATCTTCAGTCATCGAAGTTGCTTTTGGTCAAAATGTTTTATCACAGAAATAGAAAGCAAACTGGAGCACTGTGTGATCTAAATGGCCCACTGCGAGCTAGGTATTACCTGACCCATCAAGACAGTAAGTGGGGCATACACACCAGCAATCCATGAGCAAACGCAAGTGGCAAGAGCCTAACTGGGCCTGAGCAGATCCTTAAGGCACAAGGAAGTTATGTGAAAAAGTGGCCCAGATATCCCTGGTTCTGCTACAATGCCACCAGGACACCAGCATGCACCTGTGGCCTCATGGTGACCAGTTGACAGAAGGAGAAGACCATGTCTGTCTTAAAGATGGCTCTGAGTGTTGTACAAATACAGTTGGGAAGTGGACACTTGTAGCACTATAGTCTCCCTCCCTCCCACCTTGGGGGACATCTCGAAAGAGATCAGTGAAGGTAAATTTTCACAGTGGGCAGCACTTGAGGCAGCTCACCGGGTTGTACATTCTGCTTGGAAGAAGAATGCCCAGGTGTGGGTGACTCTATGCTGGCAACATGGGCTGCAGCGTAGTTGATTTTCCTCCATGGTCAGGGACTTGGAAGGAGCACAGTTGGAAAGCTGATGGCAAAGAATGGGGCTAGAACTCTCCCAGTGGGTGAGGGACATGGATGTTTGTGTCTCGAGTAAAGACAGAGATGCCCCCAGGATGGCTTGCTCCATCCCAAGTCTGCTAGAATGTAGTGGGCCAGTTCCTCTCCCTTTGGAGGAACTTTCTCGACTTCTGGTCTCATCTCTCAAGAGGATTTGAGAACTAACTGCAGATGATCATGTAGGGACTTAAGCACAAAATCTTTAACTTGCCAAATGTATAAAAGAAACCTTGCAACAACAAAGCCTCTCTCTCTCTCTCCCTCTCTCCCCACCCCCGTGTGTGTGTGTGTGTGTGTGTGTGTGTGTGTGTGTGTGTGTGTGTGTGTGTGTCTAGGGGAGGGGGTGACAGTTGCACAGAAAAACCTTTGTAACTGAGCAACTTCCCCTCCTCGTGGGCTGCTCAGCGGCCCTACGAACAATGTATTCGCAGTGAAAGGATGGTGGGGGCCCCACCTGATTGGCAACATGACTTCTGCTCACCAAGGCTGACCTGGCTATGGCTGCTGCTGAGCACCAGCCGCAGAGATCAACACCAAGTCTCACCATCCACTGGGAGGACCGACCAGTGGCCTGGTGGCAGGTTGACTACATTGGGCCACTTCTTCATGAAAGGGGCAACACCATGGCCTCCCTGGAGTTGACAGTTACTCTGGTTATGGGTTCACCTTTCGTGCAGGTAATGCTTTGCCTAAAGTGCCATCCGTGGACCAGCAAAATGCCTTTTGCACAGTCGTGGGAGACCGCACAGCACAGTTCCTCACCAAGAAACCCACTTCATGGACAGAGAGGTGCAACAGTGGGTCCGTGCTCTGGGTCCACCGGTCTCCGCTTCAAGCCTGAAGCATCTGGCTTGCTAGAAAAATGGAACGGACTTTAAAATACACAGATACAGCAACAATTAGGTGGCAACAGCCTGGAAGGCTGGGCTAGGGTCCTCCAGAAAGTAATTATGCTCTCAACTAGAGTCTGATATGTGGTACCCTCTCTCCCACAACCAGGAGTGGCAGAGCACCAGGAGTGGCAGAGCGCGCATCTTTCCTGTTGACCTAAGTTTTCACTACCCATTTCTGCACTTTCATTCTCTATTGGCTCAGAACTCTTGTTTCTGAAGTCAGGAGGTTGGGTGGGGGTGGGGGGGCAGTGCTTCTGCCAGGAGACACAGCACCAGCACCCTTCACACTTCAAGGGTCACGCGCCTGACTCCTCCGTGGTTTCTTCAAATGCCTTCAATGGGCCATCTAACCATTCAGATGGCTCCCACTCATAGTGGTGGCTATCTTGGGAACTATTTTCTCACCCTCATCTGCATGGCACACAGCAACTGAGCCCATTGACGGTCACACTGCCGGCTTTGGGCACAGGCATGTGCCCTCACACGTGACTTGTTTATTACCTGCTCCGGTAGAAGGTGAGACACAGGGCTGGGGATGTTTTTGAGCCTTGTATAGTTTAGGACGGTGTATTCCTTCCCACTTCCCCCTCCCCTGGTAGACCATAGGGCCCAAGCCCCATTGAAATTCCAGTCCCAAACCTCAGCCAGGCCCTGAACATATGTTTCATCCTCAAAGGAACAATGGAGCCTCTGAGCTTAATTAAGACCCCACAAAAAGCCATTGGCCAGGCAAGCCTCATTCTCTGCCATCAGTTGCTTTCTCGCCCACCCCGCCCCCACCCTTCTGTCTCTGCCTAGTCCTCTGAGGGAGGACTGGATGAAAGGCTGCCTCTGCCACCTCCTGGCCCTTCTTTCCCCACAGCCTGATTTCCAGTGGACACACGCAAAACACAGCTCTCTCTTAAAGAATGTGAACTTCATCCTCGAGCCACCTATGACCGGCCGCAGCCTGGGCACACGGATCCAGACTGCCCCGGAGAACATGTTTCAAGTTTTCACAGTTATAGAGCAGCAGCAGCAACAACACATTTATAGATCAAGGAATTTTCTAAATAGATTGGTGGAAACATCAGGGAGTTAACAATAAGGTGAGGCGATCTCTGTTACAGATTTCAATGTTGAGGCCAGGTGTGGTGGCGCACGTCTTTAATCCCAGCACTTGGCAGGCAGAGGCAGGCTGATCGCTGTGAGTTCGAGGCCAGCCTGGTCTACAAAGCAAGTCCAGGACAGCCAGGGCTACATAGACAAGCCCTGTCTTGAAAAAACAAAAACAAACAAACAAACGGATTTCCAGGCTGCTTTATGACATTCTTAGATTTCGGGTGGGAGGGAGCTAGTAGCTTGGAAATATCTTCCTAAAAGTTTTACCTGACATCTGCAAGGATATTGGGGGCAGACACGGAGATGGGCCATGAGTGTGAGGATAATTTGGGTCTGTGTCTGTAACGTTCCAACTCTGTACAGTCACTAAAGTCGAATGACACAGTCAAACCTGTGGAGTCTTTAATATAGATCTGATGTGACTCTCCCCCATCTCTCTGCCCCCACTGTTCACATCTCTGTCCATTCTTTTGAGTCCTGGAGTAGGAAAGGGAGCCATCGTAATTCCAGGGGCCAGTCAGGCCTAAGCTCCTGGCCTAGCTACAGAAGCAAGTAGCCAAGGACGGCCTGGGATCTTCCTGGCCTTCAGTCATAATGGCTCTGGAACTCTGGCGAGGTTGGAGGGTGAGGGTTCATCCAAGCCCTAACATAACCTGGTGGTAAAGTGTGAAAAAAGGGGGCTGCACTAACTCTAGGGTGTAAGAGCACTGGCTGCTCTTCCAATGGTCCTGAGTTCAATTCCCAGCAACCACGTGGTGGCTCATAACTATCTATAATGAGATCTGGTGCCCTCGTCTGGCCTGCAGGCAGAACACTGTATGCATAATAAATAAATAAATGAATAAAAGAAAGATTTTGTGTGGAAGAAATGCACAGATTTGAACTTATTTTTAACAAGCTCCTGCTTATAGCATGCTGGGAGCTACCAATCCTCACACAAGGTTACATTATGCCATACAAGGTCAAATATCAAATTGGTAGATTGGGGTACAGTGGGGTGGAGGGGATGTACATGCAAATCTAAGCTCCCTGGCCCAGAAGCGCTTCCCATAAACTGACTCCTTCCCTTCTCCTGCGTCTTTTTCCTTGCCCACTCGGGTTAATTACAATAACACAGGTTATTATGGAGGGAATGCCCATGGACTACTAAGCAGGCCGAGAGATTGAAGCCTGCCAGCCCTATGTGGCCCTGCCTGCCAATCACATGTAAGTTTCTTGCTAGGGCCACCCCGCCTTCTTGCCTAGAGCTCACCACTACATATTTTTTTGTAAAAATTTCTTTGGTTTAAAAAACAAAACAAGACAAAGCCAGGCACAGTGGTGCACACCTGCAATCCCAGAACTCAGGGAGGTAAAGGCAGGTGGATCTCTGTGAGTTTGAGACCAGCCTGGTCTACAAAGTGAGCCCAGGACAGCCAAGGCTACACAGAAAAACTGTCTGGAAAAACCAAAACCAAAACCAAACCAAACCAAACCAAAATCACAGAAGCTTTTATTAGACTTGGGCAGCTGGCTCAGTGGTTAAGAGCACGCGCTGCTCCTGTAAAGGACTAGAGTTCAGTTCTCAGCACCCTCATTGGGCAATTCACAAATGCCTGGAGCTCTAGCTCTGGGGAATCTGGTGCCTTCTTCTGGCCTTTAAAAGCAACTGCACACACACACACACACACACACACACACACACACACACACACACACTTATGAATAAATAAAACAAATCTTTGAAAAAGATGATTTAAATATAGATTGCATTTTGAATATAGACTGTCCCACAAGTGCATACTGTGAAAGCTTGGTCCCAGCTGCTGCTCTCTTGGGAAACGAGAGCCAATTAGAGAAAGTTGGTCCCTGCATGCATTCCTTTGATGGCTGTATCGATTTCCCAGTCATCTCTTTGCCTCTCAGCTTCCTGTCTGCTTATGAGGTGAAAACAGCTCCCCTGCCCCACACACTTGCGTCACCACGGTATTCTTGCCAAGTGTGTACTTCTAACTATAACCCCAACTCTCCAGTCTTCATTACTGCACAATATTCCACCCTATTACTGCAGTACAATTTCCTTACCTGTTTTACTTTGATGGGCATTTAAATTGCTTTCCAGTCCCCAGTATGGGAAAAAAAAAAACAAAACAAAAACCACACCTGTATACAGTGGCACACGTGAACCTTCACCCCTGAGTCCTGCGTCACAAAGAACGCAGGTACTCATTGTCGTGGTTTGAGTGTGACATGTCCCCCAAAGGCTCAAGAATTCAAACCCTGGTCCCTAGCTGGCTGCGCTGTTTTGAGAGGTTGTGCACCCTTTAAGAGATGGGACCTAGTTAGAGGAAGTGGGGGTGGGATTTGAGGGGTGGGATTTGAGGCTTTTACCCCAGCCCCACTTCCTGTCCCTGAATCTTTGTTTTCTGGTTGGAGCCCTATAAGAAACAGCAGCTGCATGCTCTGGTCACAAAGATGGAGTCTCAGCCACCATGAGGCAGAAATAAGACCTTTCTCTCTGAATTTGCCTCCTTCCATTATATTACCACAGGGGTGCAAGAAGGAACAAATCCACTCACAATTTCGTTGCAGTTCCGATCGGTTTTCCAGAGTGGTGTGGATTGATTGACACAGCCACCAGCAGCATATAGGGACACTCCTTGCTGCCCAGCATCACCAGGATGTGGCATTGTCACGCTTTCTACTCTCAGTCCGTCTGATGACTCATAATGTCCCAATTTGTTACATTGAGCACAGTTTTAAATTATACTGCTAACTTAGATTTCTTTTATAATATACCCGATGAAACCTTTTGCCTATGTTTTAACTTGGTTGCTTATATCATCTATTGGCAGATACGAGTGTACTCTTTCTGTTTTCCAGATATCAAATCTGTTTTTGTTGGCTATCTGTTGTAGTTTCATTTCTGTGATAAAATACTCTGGCTAAAAAATATGCCGGTCTGTGGTGTCGCACACCATTAAGCCCAGCACATGGGTGGCAGAGGCATGGGAATCTCTGTGAGTTCAAGGCCAGCCAGGTCCACACAGAGAGAGTTCTGGGACTGTCAGGGCTACACGGAGAAACCTTGTCTCAGGAAAACAAACAAACTTAGGGTTATAGGAAAGGATTTATTTGGCTTACAGTTCCAGACTGCAGTCCAGGAGAAGTCAGTGCAGGAATGTAAGCAGTAATCACACCACATTCAATCAAGAGCAGACAGAAACCAATGCACTCAGTGCTGCCTGCTTACTTCCTCAGCTTACTCTTACACAGCTCAGAGTCCAGCCTAGGGATTGATGCTGCCCACAGTGGGCTTGGCAGACATATACCCAGGCCAACTAGATCTAAACAATTCCTTGGTGAGACTCACTTTCTGCATGATTTTAGGTTGTGGTAAGATGATAGTTAAAGGTAATCATCCCAGTCAGGTAGTGGTGGCGCAGGGTCTTAATCCCAGCATTCAGGAGACAGCTCTTCATGAGTTCAAGCCTTGTCTGGGACAGCCAGGGCTGCACAAAGAGAAAACCTGTCTCTAACTACCACCCCCCCCCCAAAAAAAAACCCTAACTACCACACTATCTATATTGTAAAACTTTTCTTTGTACAATGTTTGCTTCTTTCTTTTCTTTTCTTTTCTTTTTTTTAGTTTTTTGAGACAGGGTCTCTCTGTATTAGCCTTGGCAGTCCTGGACTCACTTTGTAGACCAGGCTGGCCTCAAACTCACAGTGAGCTACCTGCCTCTGCCTCCCAAGTGCTGGCATAAAAGGCATGCGCCACCATGCCTGGCTGCTTCTTTCTTTTCTTTTTCCTCCTCCTCCTCCTCCTCCTCCTCCTCCTCCTTCTTCTTCTTCTTCTTCTTCTTCTTCTTCTTCTTCTTTTTGTTGTTTTGTTTTGTTTTTCAAGACAGGGTTTCTCTGTGCCTTGGGTATCCTGGACTCACTTTGTAGATGAGGCTGGCCTCGAACCCACAGAGATACACCTGCCTCTGCCTCCCGAGTGCTGGGATTAAAGGATGCACCACCACGCCTGGCTGTTCCGATGCTACCTACCATTGCCATGTGAAGGGTGCCTCAACACAGTGTCTTAGATTCTGTAAGTCAAAGCTTGAAAACCTGCATCCTGCAAGATAGGGTAGGTGCACTTTCCCCTGTTCTTCTATTAAATACAACAAACATCCCTGGACATCAAGTGTAAAATGAAAACATGACTTTGAAAATTGGAATGGAGCAGGAAGACTAGGGCCCTTGGGTCCTGGGGAATGACAACCCTTGGCTGGGAGAACACTCTGGCTTCTCTTTACAGTCTGATCTCAGGTTAAGATCTGAAGATAGTCATGACCTTGAAGCAGGGCAATCTTTCAGAGAGTAAAAGCCACCAGGAAGTCTTCTCCTCTCTCAGCTAGAATGCTGGGGAGAGCTACTTAGCAAGACTGAACTCTTAGATGAAGGTTGCTTTGCTCAAGCCAGACACCATGGGATGCGTCCGTGGTGCCTGTGACGGCGAGGTGCTCAGCCTAGATTTCCACCCTACAAGGCTGCAATGCTCAGCATTAAAAAAAAAAAAATTTTTTTTTATTCTGCCTGCGTGTACATCTGCAGGCCAGAAGAGGGCATCAGATCACACTACAGATGTCTGTGAGCCACCTTGTGGTTGTTGGGTATTGAACTCAGGACCTCTGAGCCATCTCTCCAGCCCAATACTCAGCATTCTTACCAGAACAGTGTTAGAGGGTTGTAAAGGGGTGAGTTCTTTCCTTCCTCCGTGTGGACTCCAGGGACCCAGCTCAAATCATCAGACTGTAACACTTAGTCATCTCCCTGTCCTGTCCATCTCTTCCCTTCCCTCCCCTCCCCTCTCTTGCCTTTCGCTGCCTTCCCAGACTGTCGACCCTTCCTTTCTCCCCACACCCAGACTCACTACGAAGCCAATCAACAATTAATTTTATTACTCTGCCTCAAACACCCCGCTGAGGAAAGCCGGCTGCAAATTGATTAAGCCTGCCCTGTGATTCATGCCCCTTCGTCCCCAAGGAGCTTGTTGCTCCTGAAGGGCAGGGCTGGGTCCTCCTCAAGAGGCACGGCAGAGTCACCTGGGCAGATTTGTACCTGTGGGCTCAGCTTATGCCTACATCTCTTCTCCAACGAGATATCCCGGGGCTTCCCCATCACGTATTCTTCCACACTCCCGCGCTACTCCCCATTCCAAACCTTCTCAGCCCCTTCATCTCTTCCCCTCTTTTTTCTTCTCCTCTTTACGTCCTCCCGCTCCCCCTCCACTACCGCACCCGCCACCATTCCTCAGCTGCAGTTCCCCCGGCAGCCGGCAGAGGGGACCCTCGTGTCGGGCCTCGCCCCTGCGGAGCGCGCTTCCTGTGAGGTCAGGTGGGAGGAAGCAGCCACCCGTAGACACCGAGGCTAGCGAACCGTACGCGCAGGTGGGTGTTCGCGCCGGGCCCGGGTCCACATCCCTCCCTACCGCTACGGGGACCGGAGCCACGCCTGGCCGAGATGCTGAGGCGGCAGCGCGGGAGGACAAAGCACGGGACGCCGCGCGGAACCGCGACCCTACGGGTCCACGCCGCGTTCCTCTCCGGGCCCAGCCTGCCTCGGGGTCCCGGCGCTTGGAGCGTTCAGATGAGCATGGAGGCGCTCCTCGGGTGACAATGCCTGGACCACTGTCACACTTGGGGGCTGTAGAGCTGGGGTCCCCCGGAGCCACAGCTGCAGCTCCCACTCCTGTGGCAGAAGCATTGGGCCTCGTCCTTTAGCATTGGTGCTCCCTAGAGCTCCAGTGGGGAGGTGTGCCCACTGCTGCGGAGGTCCGCCCTTCCCAGTTTGGTGGCCCCTGGTTCTGCCACCCAGGACTTAAAGGCGGGGGTGGGGGGTGGGGGTGGGTAGGGAGTCCTGAATATATCCTTAGCGCTTGCACTTTTGCCAGTGATTGAGAACCACACCCCAAGCCCCTCGATTTTTATGTTTCTTTCTTTTTTTTCTTAGTTAGCATACAAAATACTGTCCTTCCTCTTGTTTGTTTTGTTGAGGCAGGGTTTCACGAACCAGAGGCTGGCTCTAAACTTCAGACAGCCCTTTAACCTCTGACTCTCCAGCCTCTGCCTCCTGGTATGCTGGTGGTTGATTACAAGTGTGCACCACTTGGCCAGGAGGCCCTTTGGGACTCTCCCTCCTTCCTTCCCTCCCACTCCCTCCCCCTCCCTCCTCCCTCTTCCCTCCCTTGCATTACTTTTTATCTCTTTTATGTTAATTAGATAAGCACTTGCTAAGGGTGGGGCACCGTGTGACCACCACTGAAAAACAATGTCCCCTCTCACTTATTCGAAGCAGATTCTTTGAGGTCAGGGGAAAGATTGGCCCTTAGACAGAGATCAGTAAGGGCTACTGGTGAGACACTGACCTGAGCAAACACTTGTACATTCATTGCAGGTCCCTCCCCTCCCCAAAGGAAATCGTAGCTCCCAGGAGGATGGTGAGGATCTTGGCCAATGGGGAAATCGTTCAGGATGATGACCCCCGAGTGAGGACCACCACCCAACAGAGGAGTAGCAGCCCTAGGCAGGTAGGCGTTTCCTCCTCACGCTGGCTTCCTGCCTTCTAGAGCAGTGGCCCCCAACCGTCCTGACACACCACCACCATGCTGCGATCCTTATGTCCTGGTGACCCCCAACCATAAAATTATTTTCCTTGCTACCCCATAACTGTAATTTTGCAACTGTTACAAATCGTAGGCGACCCCATGTGAAAGGGTCATTTGATCCCCCAATGAGGTCACAAGAACCGTGAGGGTCTAGGAGAGTGAGAAAGGACTTACTGTCTGGCTCCTGCCTTCTGGAGAGGCGCCTCCCTTGGACCTCAAACCTATGGGGCTCGCTCTCTCTTGGTGAGGTTTGCAAACGCCATGGGAGCCAGCATCTCAAGAATTTGGGATGGAGATGAGCCCATACATAATAGAGGAGATGAGTGGTTGGCTTCAGACTGTTTTATGGAGAGGATGCCAGACTTAAGGGTACCCACTGTGCCTGCGTCACCCCTCCCCTCTCTATCCTGGCCACTTTTCCCAGGCTAGGTGAGGGGAACACATGCTTCCTTAAGGAAACATGGAGGAGGGACTTGCGGAGGGCGGGGCAGCCTGGAGTCTCCTGGCTGGTGCCTCAAGGAAGCTACCTCTGGACTCACTTGTCTGTCTTCACCTTCCAGGGCTTTCTCAACAGAGGTCATGGTGCACCTCCTGGGGGCCCTGGACCCCGCCAGCAGCAGCAGGCAGGTGCTGGGCTGGGTGCTGCCCAGTCCCCCTTCAGTGACCTGAACCGGCAGTTGGTGAACATGGGCTTTCCCCAGTGGCGTCTTGGGAACCACGTGGTGGAGCCTGTGACCTCCATCCTCCTGCTTTTCCTGCTCATGATGCTTGGGGTCCGGGGCCTTCTGCTAGTGGGCCTGGTCTACCTGGTGTCCCACCTGAGCCAGCGGTGACCTCTGGGGGGGAGGAGGAACTCATGAGGGTGGGAGTGTTCAGTAGGATTGGCTGCACAAGGTGGGGGAGGGTGCCTGGGTGTGCTTAGAAGGTGTGATTGGGCAGGAGACCGTGAGTGTGGATTTCTCTGGGCCAGCACTGTGGAGAAATAGAGTGCTGTGGTTTTCTGGGAGTGGTTTCAGGGGCATGGGGCCTCCACCAAAGAGCACAAGGCAGGGTAAGACAGGTTTAGTATGCTGTACTCTACCAGAACACAAGTCCCCACCAGGAGCCAGCCTGGGGCTCGGAGCAGCTGGGAGTTGCCCGGTGGTTTATAGCATTCCTTTGTTTCTAACGATGTCTTTTTATTGGCGACTCTTATTTATGTTTCTTGGTGACATTTTGTTTTCTTCTTTTTTTTTTTTTTTTTTTTTCCTCCTGAGACAGGGTCTCACTGTGTAGCCTTAGCTGGCCACTATGTAGACCAGGCTGGCCTTGAACTCACAGAGATCCGCCTGCCTCTGCCTCCCCGAGTGCTGGGACTAAAGGTGCATGCCACCACACCCAGCTATTGTGATATTTTCAATAAATAAATTCGAGGTCCTTTTAAGGCACCGTCTGGAAGACTAAGGACTCTGGTGGGGACGGTTGGTTTGGGGGAGGACATGGCGGGGACCTTTGATCTTGGTGATTTTTAGAGTTTTCTCAGTAGGATGGTGGGCTGGAAGGTGAGGTGTAGGCCTGGACTCCTTGGCCTATCACTGAGAATAAAGCCTGAAGACCTGGCCTGCCTTGCTACTAGGTCCTTGGGGGTGGCTGTGGTGGACAACAGGCCAGAGATGCTTCTCTTCCCTTCCCTTGGCTGTACTCTCAGTGCAGAGGATAGGCTCCACCCACAGCAGACTCCCCAAGTTGCTGTCACAGCTGCTCTTCTGGGGCCTCCTGTCAGGGCAACACTCCTTTACCAAAGGTTTCCCAATTCCTCATTTCTGACCTGACGGGAGGGGACACAGGGGCATTCTTGGTGGAGGAGACAGACCTGTCAGCTGCTTGGGATCTCAGCTGTTCACAGTGATGGCTGGAGCCATGGTGAGTCTGCCCTCTCAACTCTCCATCCACAGCACACTCCCTGCCCTGCATCCCGCTCCCCTGAGCCACCTTGTCCATTCCTCTGGGGCTTCGGGTCCACTTTCAGATCTGTGGGACTTGCTTCACACATGAAATGCCTTGAGGGATGTGACTCAGAGTCCTCATTCAGCTCAGCGGAGCTTTACAGGTGAAAGGGGCTTTGTGGGAGGTGGGCATAGGTCACCGTGGAAATGCCTGCTTCCAGGCCTGTAACTCAATGGAGGGTTTAAACTTGATGTTGGGCTCTGAGCTTCACAAATGTTCTGGAAACTCCTCCTGCGTGCCAGCAAAAGCTGAGGGACACCCTCAGGACCACACTCTGGGTGATTTGACCATCTCTTAGCACAGTGGTTCTCAATCTGTGGGTTGCGACCCTTTTGGGGGCCAAACAACCATTTATTTCATATGGGTCACGATGTAGCAGGCATCCTGCACATCAGATACTTACATTACAACTCATAACAGCAAAATCACTGTTATGAAGTAGCAATTAAAATAATTTTATGGTGGATGGGGGTGGTCACCACAACATGGGGGAACTGTATTAAAGGGTCGCACACAGCCTTAGCGGCTGAGAGGCTGCAGTCTCACCTTCACCAGTAGGGACCCTTACCTGAAGGTCTCCCGTTGCTCCCTGTGGACCCCTCCACCACTAATTAATGTGACAGGGAGGGACATAGATTTTTGCAAAAGCCCATTTCAATTGTGAAGCTCAAATGTGTCGGCCGGGCCTGTTTTTGCCGACAATAGAGCTTAGTAGATGGTCGTTACCCAGTGGGGCCCAGCCAGCGTCTGTGCCCCCTTCCTCTGCCCCCAAGTTTTGATGAGCATCAGGGTTGAAATGAAGGGAAGTCACGAGGTGTAAAACAACAACAACAACAACAACAAAGCAGAGCAACAGCAACAACAAAACGCAAAACACAAAACAGCTTTTAGGTCTGAGCCCACCTGGGAGAGCCACAGGCTTGGCCTGTAGACCTTTGTTTTTAAAAGTTGTGTCATAGCGCCACCTGGTGGGAAGTCTGGACAGAAGCATGGGCCCCCTTCTAGGGAGATTCCTGGTGCCAAGCACCCACAGTTTTATTCTAATCCACATTTACTGCGGCTTTCCCCTGCTCTGAGTCCTGTGTCAGGGAGAGTTAAAAACCTCCGGTCATTTCCTTTTTCACAGGCAGGATGCAGGCTCAGGAGAGGAAGTGTGACCCTACACCAAGAAGCTGTCCTTCTGGGAGGTGACAGGTGTATAGTCTTTTCTCTAGCTGTCAGTACACTGAAGCAAGGAGCCTGAGGGTGGGGTGCCTGGGGTCCACTAGAGGAGGGTGCGTCATGGCCTCTCTTTGTGGCATTTCAAGGCCTTGGTTATTTCTAGCCCATGTTTCTGCTGTCACGTGAGGTGACCCAGTGGGGGGTCAGGGGTGCTTGGTCCCTTTCTAGAACTGTGTGCTGTGTAGTGAGGTTGGCCAAATCTAGCTCAGAACATCCAGGAATTTCCCTCCAGCCATTCTCGCGTCCTTCCAGCTTGGCTTAGGGCCTAGTAACCTGGGGTTCCTTTTAGTCAATGTGACATGCATGACGTGACTGTCATTTTTCACATGGCACCAGCGGCTTAGTGCTTATCTTTTTCACGAGGCTAGTCAGAAAGATCTCCTGATTGCTAGTTGTGCACCTTTGGCAAGCTGTGTCTTGCTTGCCCTGTCTGAACGGAGGAAAATGAGTCTCCCATAACCGTTGCTGGGCCCGGTGGGAAGTGTGTAAGCAGACACGTGACATGGTGGCACAGACTAGTGGTTTAAATGTGACCACTGCCTAGGTACACCTGGTGTGAACGCTGTTGACTGTGTCAGGAATATGTAGAGTGCAAATTGCTCTTGAAATTTTGACAGGAAAAAAAAAATGTCTAATTCTGGTTACTACCTGTCAGTGTATTGCTGTTAAATTATTGCCCTGGGGCTGGAGAAGTGTCTTAGGCAGGCAGTTGCTTTAAAAGCACGAGGTGCTGGGTATGATTCCCCAGAACCCTTCCTCTCCAGCATGCACACAAAGTCAGACATGGTGGCACATGTTTGTAATCCTGTGCTTGGAGGCAGAAATAGGCAAGACCCCTGGGGCACACTGGCTAGCCACCTTCGCCTCCTTGACAAGTTCCAGACTAGTGAGAGACCCTGACTCAAAAACCAAATGTGGATGGCATGTGAGGAAGGACAGAGGTTGCCCTCTGCCTCACTGCATGCACACAATCACACAATCACACACACACACACACATACACACATCACAGCGTACTCACAAACATGCACAAAGACATTTGCCTGTGTTAAAAAAGAGGCCTCTTGCAGCCTGGAGCTGATGGTTTTTTTTTATGAACCATCTTGTTCTGAGAAAGTGGCTAAAATCTAGAAACTGTCATCAAGGGACCCGGAGGAGCATGGGGGAGCTCGGAGGACTGCTGGACTTGAGGGATTCGGGTAAGGAGGCTGGGTCTGCTGGCGTTGAGTCCCTCTCCTAGGCCTGCCCTTCACTGCTGATACATCTGCTCCCTCTCCTACAGCTGTGTCTGCAGACAGCCCTCAGGATCCTTCCCAGCTGCTCACCCCACATTCATCTCTAACTTGACTTATTCAGCCATTCTTCTGAATCATGGGACTACAACCCAAACCTGCCGAGGACTCCTCCCACCCAAGTTCCTACTGGCTGGTGAGGAGCTGGTGTGCTCCTTACTAATTCTAGGCATGTGGCTCAGAGCCCAGGACAAAGAAGCAACTGAATGACTAGAGTTCTTAAAACAGGATAAACGTCCCCTCAGCTTCATAAAAGCCGAGTGGATAATGCAGTTATCAGGGGTGATGGGCCTTCTCACCCATCAACTTTGCCTCATAGTCCAGAATAGCCGCAAAACCACCAGCCATCACACCAGGAGAAAGGCAGAAAGGCACAGATAACCTCCAACCACTCAGGTCCACTCTTTCCTGGTCATGTGCTCCTTCAGCAGCTTTGCTGTGAGTCCCTGACTCCCTTTTAGACCAGAAGCTCCATGGGGTATAGCATCTAAGCCTCCTTCTCCTTCATTCTAGTCCCGCTGTCTACTACAGGGGTGGCGGGAACACCCAGGATTGTGCAGCACACATGCTCCTGACAGGGCAAGAAGTCAGAGAATCTTCTAGGCTGAGTCCATGGTGCTGAGTGTGTTGCTATGGACCAGGCTGACAGGATGGATTGCCAGCGGAGGCGAGGAGTGCCTTTGGCAGGCCCATTTCAAGGTGTGCCCATCAGAAATTACATCATGCAACAGATGTAGTGTAAGAAGTGTATTGGGGGAGGGGAGAGTGAAAGGTGTCTAGGAGAGAGAGGGAATGGGGGGGGGGAGAGAGAAGGAGGAGGAGAAGAAGAGGAGGAGGGAGAGGAGGAAGAGGAGGAGGAGAAGCCAGAGATGGAGAGAGAGAGAGAGAGAGAGATACGGGAGATGGCAGAGAGACATAAGGACAGAAAGATACCTGGAGTGGCAGGAGGCCCTCTTACCCGAAGAGCATCTGATGCACTGGACAGAAGTAGCTGCTAGTCCCTGGTAGCAGGCCAGTGGGGTCAACTGTTTGGTAACAGAGGTTTCATCCTGAAAAGATGGGAATATGTGGCCCTGCTTAATGTCCAAAAGACTGAGAGGCAAACCTGGCTGTGCTTAGTAAGTGGGATGGTGGGGCAGTGAGGCTGTCATGCAGAGTGGGGAAGCTGGGCCCTGAACTTGCCTGTCCAGACTAAGATCTACCATCCCCTCCAGCCTTCCTGTGTCAAGCACTGGTTCCCTGGATAGCTAGCCTCAAAAAGGGCTAGCATCCCTGCATTCCGAGTCTCTGATTGCTGTGGAGACCTCCCTGTGTCAAGGGGTGATAAGGCCAGTACCCCACAGGACAAGCTCTGGTCCCCAGCTTTCCTCCTCTGATGTATGTCTAGGCGCCTTGAGCCCTGAGCAGAGAAGGGCAGGCTGGCTGCAGTAGACTGTGGCCAGGACTCAGATTGCAGAGGCTCCTGCCTCTTGGCTAGTGGAAGGTGGTGGGGCTCTCCTGCACCAGGTTGCCTTAAATCACACACATGCTGAGGGACGCTGTGTTTCCAGATGCTCTCTCTCTGGACAAGCTGTGTTCTGTGTCTCGTTCTATCACAGAGCTAGCTCATTTGGTCCCCAGGATGCCAGAGGGTGATGGGAGACCGGTCCTAGTCTCATACCTGCTTGAAGATTTGTCTGAAACAGCTGGGACTGATCAATTCTATCACGGCCGCCTTGCTTCCATGGACCACCAGTAGGTGGCGCTAAACATCCAGTTACTATTTAACTTCCAGAAAAAAAGGACCAGCCAACCTGTGTAATTTGGGCCAGAGGCAGGCTTTGGGGGATGAGCTTATACCTTGTGTGTGAGTATCCAGGGTCAAAGGGGGACCTGAGGGTCCCAGATATGGCTGTTTTGATACCACATCCTTCTGACTTTACCATCAGGGGGCAGCACTAGAGTATTTCTCGTGTTTAGTGGCCTAGAGAGATGGAATACAGCAATAGGGACAATATGGCGGCACCTGGCTATAATTGCTCCTCCTTCTTCTGGGCTCCAGGCCGGCCTTTTCATCTCTTTCATCTCAGCTTCTGGCACATTCCCTCACTCCTCACACAGCTTCAGAGAGATTGCCTAGGGCTTGGACCTTTCTCTCCTCTTTCCTCCCCTTTCTCCCATCTCTTCCTGCCCTTCCCCCACCCTCTTCCCTTCTCTCCTTTCCCACACCTTTCTTTACTCTGGTCACCAGCCCATATCTCTAGGGACCCTGTAGGTCTAGCTCTACTCCACCCCCCCCCCCCAATACCTCATCTGCAGTGTGGCAAACCAATACCAGTGGGTTTCTAGGATGTGGTTTCCATAGCGACCATGCATCTCCTGCCTCTTGGTGTTCGGCCCTGGGCAGGTTGCCGTGGAGACTGTCACCTCATTGAGGAATGATTTGTGGCACTGACTTTTTTTCCTTCTCCTCCTCCTCTTCCTCCTCCTCCTCCTTCTTCTTCTATATTTCAATACCTTCTTAGGGACCCTGGAGCCCAGATGGCTCTTTCTCAATCACAGTAAACCTGGACACCTCTCCCAAAGGAATTCTCCAGCCATGATGTCTCCAATGTGGTTCATTAGCACAAGGCTTCCCTGGTAACGTCTCCCCTCTTATAGTGTTACTATAGTTTTAGGCTCAGAGCTTGCACACTGGCAGCCCTAACAAGCTAGGCTTAGCCATCCATCCTCCATAGACCGATTACAGAGAGAGGCACTAATGAAAACCTGAGGAAAGAAATGTATGCAACATAGCCATGCTGAAAGGAAACAGATAAAGAGGCCCTATGACTCCCACCCCAAGTTCACACTTGGAGTAATAACATGTTTCAGTTTAAACAGAGCACTAGAAACAAGTGTGTGCAGCTGAGTAGTCCTGGCCTCAGTGTGTGGTCCTTCCCATCACTGACCCACGCTCATTCTTTCTCCAGTCTCTTTTGCGGGATGGGCTGACAAGATTGCTTCTGGGAGTTTTTCCTCTGGCTACACCAGGCTTTATCCTTTTCCTTCTCCTGGCATGAAGTTCCCGGGGAAGGTGTTATTTCTTGGGTCGGTGGTTTGAATAATCCACTAGCCAAGGGAAGGGCACCATCTCTCTTCACAGTATCTCTTCTGCCAGGGTTTGTGCAACACTGTGCACGGAGCACCTTTAATGGCTGCCCAGGTGGGTGGCCACAGAGCAAGTGGGTCAAAGCGGACCCTCTTCCTTCCTCTCTACCCATGATGTCCTTGAACTCAGTGCACGAAGCCCTCAGATGCAGCCATCTGGAGAGTGTCTGTCCGCAGCCATTTTCTTGGGGAGCCAGGGTGGCTTTGGAGAGAAGGTGGGCATAGGGAAGAGAGGGACGCAACCACAGCCCAAGGAGAGGTGCTAGGAAAGGGGACCCTGTGAGCTGGAGGGACTAGGGGAGCCCAAAGGGAGAGGTGGAGGTGCAAGAAGGCTAAGTCCTGGCGGGTGGGTCCTCAGGGCTAGTGTCTTTTATAAATCACCCCTCAGTGTAAACCTAAACCAGACCTCCTCTCTCCCTGCCAAGCGGGAGAATGTGTTTGTGGGCCTGAAAACGTATTAAATGCATGGCAGCCCCCTGTCCCCCAAGTTGAAGCCATTACTATAATGAATGAAGGCAGGCGACTCATTAAAGATTCCTTTCTCCCTCGCCTGCCAGATAGATCAGCCGAGGGGAGAGGGAACATGTGCCACTGCAGACAGAAGGAGGGGGCTCAGAGAGGCATTGGCTGAACAGCTAAACACAAAGGACTTTAGTAGGAGGGGCTGGAGGGGAGGGCTGGTAGGGAGGGCCAGGAGGGATTGCTGGACTCCCAGAGACCTGTGGTCCATTTTCCCTTCCTGCTTTATATAGTGTGAGGGTCTCCGTCACCATGGAAACAGGCCTGCAGGCTAGGAAGAGATATTAGCGCTGGCTCTTGAGTTTGTAGTGAACATGTGACACACTGGGGTCCTCTCCCCTCTCCGCTCAGATTTCCAGGTGAGCCAGGTCAATGTAGACCATCTAAAGTCTACACAGGGCGGATGCCGCAGGATGAGGAACTTCTGGCTGTCCACTCCAGGATTACAGCCTGAAGCCAGTTCACACAGAGCCATCCCCAGCCTGAGGACCAGCCAGAAAGGGCGCTCATCAGCCGAGCCACACAGAGGGAGGCTGGGGACTCAGTGAAGGCAGAGAAGTGGTTTAGCGTTCAAGCAACTTCCATCTTGCTTTGCTTTGATTCATGGGTGATTGCTCCTCCCCTCCCTCCCTCCCTTCCTCCCCTCTTCCTTTCTCCTTCCTCATTTTCTTTCTCATTCCTTCAGCCAATTTGCTTCATTTTATATTTGTAAGAGTCACTTGTATACTATGCTGTGTTTCCTCAGCGATATTTCCCAGGTTTCCCCACTGCTTGGCGCACGTGTCACTCATCTCTCTATGTGTTTGACTGAGGAAAACCACCTCACAAGGAGGATGTGTTAACTTAGCTTATGGTTTCAGCCATGGCTGCTTGCCTTGTTGATTTGGGCCTGTGGCAGGAAAAGAACAAGCTGTGATCAGGAGGCCAGGCCTCATGGTGGCTGGTAAGTAGGAAGGGAGTCAGGGAGGGGGAGCGTCCTGATATCCCCTTCAAGGGTGTGTCCCCATTGACCCAACTTCCTTCCAGTAGGCCCCAACTCCTGAAGGTTTTCTAGGCAGATGACTAAACCCTTAGCACCCGGGCCTTTGGGGGACACTCCAGGCCCCAACTTTGGATGGAGTGTGATATGCCCACTTTTTCATTTCCACTTTCTCCCACCCTCCAGCCCTTAGAAAAAGCTAGAGAAAGGAAGCCCACCACCAGGTTCCCCTGAGTTCAAATCCTAAGGGCGTGGCTCATACTGCCCTACGTCTGCTTTTTCAGTGACCAGACTGGCCAGACAGTAGGCGGGGCCTAGAGCAGCCTCATAGGAGCCATTCTGCTCAGCACCTCACAGTTTTTACCAGCCACCTGAGTCAGGGCAGGGTTATGCAGCTGGCTTGTGTGACAGAGGTCTGTGGTGTGGCCCCATTACAGGTCCTGTGCACATGTGACTTAGGACTCACTCTGTTGTGCGTATCTTCAGGTTCTGCTCGATGGGTCAGTAGAAGCTTGGGAGCCTTGCATACTCAGGAGTCCTGGGACAGGCGTGGTGAGGGGGTACAGCTCGGGGAAGGGCCTATAGATCTCCTTGGAACTCCAGGTACCCCAGACACTAGACAAAGATGGCAACAGAAGTAAAGATGAGGTTTGGCCAAACAGCTAGCTGCCTCTGGTGTCTGGAGACCCCAAGGCCTCCTGGAACAGAGTGTGATGGGCTCCTGGCTTCCCTGGGACTCTTCCAACAGGAAGAACCTTACACACACACACACACACACACACACACACACACACACACACACACATACACACACACACTCACACTCACACTGGCCAAGGCTACTTTTAGCTCCAGCGTTGAATACTATGACGTGACAGTGACAACTCTATGAGGTGCAAGGTTTCCTGTGATCGTTCCATATCTCAGGGACGTGGGTGCAGTGAACTGAGAGAGATGCCATTTATGTCTCCCTTTCCGGAGGGGAGTGGGGGCATCTGGAGGATGTTGTCCACCTCTGTTCGTGGCTCCTGCAGGAAGTGAAGCAGCAAGGCGCCTAGAACCCGTTTCCTGGAGTCCAGACTCTTGCCCTGAGTCTGTAGGGAGAGTTAATGTGCCAAGCTTCCCAAATTAGAATTCACGGGAGGACAAGAATACATGTATATTTCAGAACTAGCCGGAAGTTGTTAAGGCCTCTTTGGGTAGAAGGACATCCATTTTCTGATCTTTGTCCAGATTCTCTCTCTTGCCCAGCAGATACAAATCGAAGGTCAGGCCCTGAGGAAAACCCAAAGACTCTGAGAACTTAGGGGACCCAGGGGACCCAAGATGTGATTCAACTTTCCATCAAATTCACCCTCTAGTTGGCAGACAAACATGTCAACTCCCACATCATAATCTAGACCATAGTTCAGATGGTATAGGGACAGGTCTCCCGGGAGCTCCAGCCCACCCTGGGACGGTAGTCAGGGACCACGAGGCATGCTTCTTAGCAGAACCCTGTAGTTTAGCTGTCCAGCTTTCACACTGGTGACATAGTGGCCTTGACCCCACCTTCAGGTAGTCATGGACACTTCCACTTAAGCCACCTGCATAATCCGTCCCTTATCCACAGCCAGTGGACATGCTGTCCAGGCAGAGTGACCTGAGCCTTCTCTGCTTTGATTGGGAGAATCTCTTTCTCTTTCCTCTCTCTCCTCCTCTCTTCCCTTTCCTTCCCACTCTTCCTCTCTTCCTTTTCCTCTTGCCCCCTCTATCTTTCTCCCTCTCTCCCTTTCTCTTTCTCTTCTCCTCTCTTCCTTTCGGAGAAATATAGAGTCAGGGGAGATTCTAGAAGCCACCTTGAGACATCATTGTAAATAAGCTTCAGATAATGAAAGGCAGAGAGAGAGAGAGAGAGAGAGAGAGAGAGAGAGAGAGAGAGAGAGAGAGAGAGAGAATCCTTGGTGACATTTTGACCGCGTCAGACCAATCCTGATGGGAATTGTATGGTCCTTTCTGTTCATCCCATTTTGTTTCTTTTTTCTTTAATGTTCTGCTTGCGTTATCACAGCCATAACCAAGCAGGCTCTCTCTTTCCTTGAGCTAGGTCACAAGGCCACATTTGAAACAGACGTCAAATAAAAAAAATTTTTTGGGGGGTCTCATGTAGTGAAGGCTGGCCTTGAATTTTCTAGGTAACTGAGAACGACCTTGAACTTCTGACCCTGCTGCCTCTCCCTCTCAGGTACCAGAATTACAGGCATGACTCACGATGCCTGCCTTATGCTGTCCTCAACCTGGGACGTCCTGCATGCTAGGCAAGTACTCTACTTGCTTGCTGTCTCTCATGATGACACTACCCCAAGAAAGACACAAGGGCTAGGGAGCTGGCTCTGTGGGTAAAAGTGCTTTCCCACTCAAGTGTAAGGACCTGTGCTAAAATCCCTGAAGCCCACCTAAGAGCTAGGTTTGTAGCCCATGCATTTGTCATCCCAGAGCTCCGGCAGGGAGTTGAGAGGCAGAGGGAGGTGAACACCAGTAAGAAGACCCTTCACACAAGTTGGAAGGTGAGGACCAACATTTAAGGCACTGATTTCATACACAGATGCACTGGCATGCCACATTCTCATCCATGCGCGCGCGCGTGCGCACGCGCGCGCACACACACACACACACACACACACACACACCAACTCAGGGCTCAGGAGATCCAGTGGACACCCAGGCAGAGGGCTTCATAACCCAGTGAACAACAAGTAGCAAGTGGAAGCCATAGCTGCCTCTCCAGAGTGACATAGCAGTCACATACATGGACATGGCTCCCGATGAACTGTGAGAGTGACAGGGCCCAGCATAAACACCAAAGGCCCCTGATTATTCAGAGCTGCCAGATGGTGACCACATCACACCTAGGAAGCTGGCCATGCTGGCTCCAGGGCAGCACTGCAGAAGCTTAAATGCACAGCAGAGGATGATGGAGTCCTGAGAGCCTGGGCTCCTTTGTCCAATGGGGGTGTGTGTTAGTGTTAGTCACTTTGTTGTTGTTGTTGCTGCTGCTGACTGAAAGCAACTTACAGAAGGAAAGGGCTATTTTGGCTCACAGTTGGAAGGAACATTCCACCATGGTGACAAGACCACTGTGGCTGTGGAAGGAGAGGCAGATACTGGTCACATTGTATCCAGGCAAATAAATATCTCCTCAATACTATCTCGGCTCACTTCCTTCCTGTTTCTTTTCTCTTCCTTCCTGCTTTCCTTCTTTGTTTTCTTTTCTTTTCTTTCTTTTTTTTTTTTTTTTTAATTTTAAAATTTTATTTATTTATTTATTTATTTTTGAGACAGGGTTTCTCTCTGTAACATCCCTGGCCACCCTGCGACTCGCTTTGTGTATTAGGCTGACCACGAACCCACAGAGATCCACCTGCCTCCACCTCCTGAGTACAGGGACTACAGGTGTGCTCCACCACACCCAGTTCTCCTTGTTTCTTTTGATTGCGCCTGGGAGCCCCCCCCCCCCCCCAGCTCGGGAGGTGTTCAGGGAAGCTCTTCCCACCTCAGTTTATCCTTTCTGGAAAAGTCCTCATAGACACACCCAGAGATGTGTTTCCATGGTGATTCTAAGTCTGTTTCTTCTCTCCCCTCGCCCCCCCACCCCGCCGTCAAGTCTAATGAAGACCAGTTGCCTCAATATAAGTGGCTGAGTACAGTGCTGGGCCTGCCAGGGAGTTAGGGGGTCTCTTTATACTGCCCCTCCAATGTCCAACTGCCCTAGTGCCACCAGGAAGACAACTGTTAGAAAAGCAGGCTGATTCCTGGCCCCCTCCCACACCCAGCATCCTTACCCTACCCGCCCCGCAGGATACACAGCTGAAGCAGTCAAGCTGACAACAGGCTCCAAGAGCACACGGCTTTGGTGGCCAAAGGCTCAGCCTTGTCAACACCGTGGCCTAACCAGGGGGCCACACTCCCTGGAGTGCTGGCAGGAAAGACTACCAGAGTGGTGACAGGAACTGGGGGACACACATGGACAAGTGAGCCTGGGGGTGTGTGTGAGAAAGAGCCATTGCTCCCCAATATTCCTCCAGGCAGAGCCAGGAAGGGGTGGAGAAGGGAAAAAGGTGTGGGAGGGCCCAGTGTGTGGTCCCTCAGTTTTTTCAGGCATCTCTCTGCAGTGGGGGAGATGGGGCTTTCAAGCCACTGATGAGATCTAAGCCCTGGATCCTTGGGACTTATTTTGTCTCAGTTATCACTCTGAGCAAAGATGCCATTTTAATGGGGGTGGGGCAGAATGCGGAAGGAAGAAGGAGGAGAGAAGATAAGGACAGGAGAGTTGACAGTAGGTACACAGATGCATACATATTAGCAGTTATTTTGTGTGTGCATATGCATGCATGTATATGTATCTATGTCTGTGGGGGTGTAGTATGTATGCATATGTGTGTGTGTGTGTGTGTGTGTGTGTGTGTGTGTGTGGTGCAAGCACTTGTGTGCACATGGAGGCCAGCGAAGGACACCAGGCATCCTGCTGTATCATTGTCCATCTTACTCCTTTGCAGAGGAGGTTTCTCACTGGACCCAGAGCTTGGCTGGCAGCCAGAGAGAGAGAGTTCTAGTCTTTGCCCCCACAATGTGGAGATTACAAACACCAAGCCCAGCTTTCTGCAAGGGCTCTGGGAATCTGAACTCAGGTCCTCATGCTTGCAAGCCCCTTACCTACTGAGCCACGTGTCTCTCTGCACACTGGCTTAGTGCCAGACAAATCCAGAGGACACATCCAATGGACACACACATTGGCCTGTGGGTCTCCCTCGGTGATTGTGAGCTACCCACAGCAGAAGTGGCTGAATGTCCTACTGGGTCTGTCTCAGCCTCTTCCTCGGGACTGACTCTTAGCTGATCCTTTCCTTTGAGGCCCCTGTACTCAGCCACACTGAAGAACGGCAAACAAGTCTGGTTCCAAGAGGCTCCCAGCCAATGTATGACCTTGGAGTGCTTGCTTTTTTTTTTTTTTTAACACAAAAATATACAATTTGAGTTTTCATCATGGAAACAATTGTGCTGCTAGGACTTCCAGGCGGGCCCCGTCTTGGCTAGTTCCTAGTTTCAACTGCCTCTCAAGAGGCAAAACACAATTACTCCAGAAAACAATGGCCCGCCGTTATATTTAAGACCCATGTGCCCCTTACCCTCCCACCTGAGCCCTCACCTTCCTGTCTCTGGGTCTGGGGCTCTCAGGGTCATCCATCTGCCAGGCCCTTACCAGGACCTCACTGTCTCCAGTGGCCAGCAGCATCAAGGGCCCCAGGAAGCCACACAAACCCCTTCTAAGCTAGAAACAATTTCCCTTTTCCACCCTCCCTGGGTCTGCTGAGCATCTGCTGGCCCCCGTGAGTCAAGTATTTTTGAGCGAGCAATGGAAAGTCAGAGTCACTTAGTGGGACCAGGGTCTCTGGATTGGAGGTGCCCAAAGGAAAGCTGTCAGAGGCTTTCAGACCCTCTTGCCCCTCCCGGTTCTGTCAGCTCACCAGCAACAGCCACTGTCCTGTGTAGCTGAGCTTCCTAGCAATTGGCTAGGGCAGAACTCCTTCTTGCCAGGCTTGGTACCAAAATAGGTGACTGAGGTCCTTCCTGTTGTGAGGTTTGCTGAGTGGTAGCTAGACATTGGGCTGCCTCTTTGTCCCAGCTCAGGTCCCTGTAGGAGTCACCACTGACTAGAAGAGACAGAGAACAGCCACATCGAGACAAGTCATATGTGGGGACAGAGAAGAGATAGCATATGGCCAGTGGCCCAAACGTGTCATCAGGGAATACCCAAGGATGACAGAGCCTCCCTTTCTGCCATTCACAGAACCACTGTTGTGTCTTTTTTTTTGCCCTTTTCTAGGCCCAAGTTTACACTCTTTTCCAAGATACTGTGAGCTCTCGGAGAAAGGGGTGACACCCTTATGCAGACACCATGAGACATCCCACATCACTTCCTCTTGGAAGACAAAAGGCCACTGTGAATCTGGAAACACTGAGATGGAGTCCTTTATGAACCAGTCTGGACTTTGGCCATTCCTCTGGCCCCCAGTATCTTGTACATAGCTCCCAAGTCCTTGGTAGCCTCCTGCTGAAAGGCTATCATCCTGTCTGCTTGCTTTTGGCTTTTGGTTGTCTTGGTTGTTTGAGACAGGGCCTCACTCTGCTGCTCTGGCTGGCTTGGAACTCACCAGGACCGCCTCTCAGGCCTCTCTAGTACTGCATGTACCACCATCCAGACTGCCATCCTGATTGTAATGGCTCTATTAACAGATTATCGGACAACGGATTCTGTCTGTTTGTTTTTGCTTTTGAAATAGGGTCTCTCTCTGTAGCCCAGGCTGGCATCCAACTCACCATCTTCTCCTTCTGGTCTTCCGAGAGCTGAGATTACAAGTGTGTGCTGCCAAGGTGAGCTAAAGGGGCTCCCTTTGCATCTTAAGTTTTATTTCAGGGTAGGGGCCCTGGGACACAGTTTCAGATTGTGAGTCTGGACTCTGTTTGTGGTCATGGGACTGAATGGGTGGGTGGGGGGTGTGTGTCATGATAAATTTGGCAAAGGTACAAGCTTTCTGAACATGTTCACCACAGTTAATTAATCTAAAGTCAATGCAAAATGAACTCACGGTGCTTCTGGCAGGGCCCACCCGTGCTGCATCCTGCGGCTTCACTGCAGCGTTGGCTCTGAATACCCAGCATGCACCTTTGTACCTCACATGGAGTATACTACACAACACTAATGAACGGTGCCTTGAACCGCCCTGGCTCGGACTCTAGGCTATTGTATGTTATGAAGAGCAGTGCTTTTTTTTTTTTTTTAACCATGCATGGAAGTTTTCTGCTCTTATAGAGACAATGGTTGATCCTGGAACTATGGCTGACGAGGTGGCTTAGTGGGGAATGCGCCTGATGGACAAGCTTGAGGACCTGAGAGTCTCACCCCTGGAATCCATGTGAAGGTCGTGGAGAGAACCAGATCCATACAGTTGTCTACCAACTTCCCAAACACACTGTGCATGCCCTCCTATGATAATAATAATAAATCAAAATTTAAATATGGAAAACAAAGACTCAATGTTTTTCTGGCCATCATTCCTCAGGATGCCTCAAGTCAGTGTGTCTTTGGATTGCAGTGTGTTAAAATGTTTGTGTTTGTTTGTTTTTTCAAGACAGGTTTTCTCTGGTAGACTTGGCTGTCCCAAACTCACTTTGTAGATCAGGCTGGCCTTGAACTCACAGTGATCTGCCTGCCTCTGCCGCCCAGGTGCTGAGATTAAAGGCATTATCAGCAGATGTTTGAATGATTTGTATTATATATTCATACCATGCCCTGGCTGTGTTAAAATGTTTTATTTTACAAATTGCTGTTTGAGTTGCTGACAAATTTCATTTAAAAAAAAAATCATTATGGGCTTGGAGAGTTGACTCAGTGGTTAAGAGCTCTTATTGCTCTCGGAGAAGCCCAGGGTTCAATTCCTAGCACCCACGTGGCAGCACATCTGTAACTCCATTCCCGGGGGGGGGGGGGTCTAATGCCTTCCTCTGACCTCCACACGCTCCAGACACACATGTTGTGCCCAGCCATGTAGGCAAAACACAGATTGCCATAAAATATTAAACTTAATTAAATGAATTTTGGCTTGAGATAAAAGCAGATTTTCAATCATTTCTGAAGTTACTCTAAAAATACTTCTGTCATTTTGTACATTGCAGTCATATGATCTGTCAGAGTCAGTATTGAGAGCTACTAGAGTCAAAATATCAATCAAGTCTGAGAAACAGTGAGGGTCCCCTGTGGTCCTGCAAAATCAAATATTTACCCAGGATTTAATTCTTGACGTGAAAACCAACAAGCATATCTCTATGTGAATTTTCTTTAATCTTCAATAAATATTAAAATCATATGAATATTGAAGAATCATTTAAAAACATTTTTGTAATTAATTATCAGCAGATGTTTGAATGATTTGTATTATATATTTCTTACCTACATGTTTTATTTGTATTCTATACTAGATGCCCAGGATCCTGGAAAAGTCTTGGATGATAGGGATCATGAGTGGAAAAAGTTTAAGATGCCCTGGTGTATGTGGAGGTCAGCGGACTGGAAGCCATAGGCTGTAGGGAGGGGCGCTGCTAGTGGACTATGGTTGCCTCCATGAGATCAGCCACAGCAAGGATCCATCGACCAGACCCACCAGGTTAGGTGAGCGTCTACAGATAGCATCTCTCAGCCTGGTGTTCCCCTGAAGTTCAGCCACCATTGTGATCCCCCGACCTTTGTACCCCAGGTCAGGAAACAGATGGAGGGGAGGAAAAAGCACAGCTATTGGCATGGGGAAGAGAAGGACCGGGTTTAAAGGAGGGAAGGGGACCCAGAGATACCAGCAGCTCAGCCGAGAGCTCTGACTCCAGCTGACTGCGCCCCATAGCTCTGAGCACCAGGAGAGTCCCTGAGCCCTTCAGGAAGCATGAACCATGTCTCATGGTTCACATGTGTAATCCTAGAGCCTGGGAGGCTGGGGCAGGAGGATCATGAGTCAAGACCAGCCTGGGCAGAAAGTTCCAGACCAGCCTGAGCTACTTAGGGAGACTGTGTTCAGTGAATGTGCTCTGGAATGGCTCCAAGCAAACACACCAGGCAAGAGATCCAAACCTCTAAAGAGCCCAACCTCAGGCAGCACCACGATCCATGGCGACTCCTGCTTCTAGGGAGGAGCAGAGCCTTCACGTCTGTATGATACCATCTGGGCCGAAAGAGACTCAGTTGGGCTCAGCTGGTGCCAAGCTCCCATGGGCTCCTCGAAGCTTCACACCTGCTTTAACAGTTCACCCTGGGTCTTCTGGGTGTCCTTGAATCATGGGGCTTTGTAGACATAATCCAGGAGAGCAAAGTGTGGTTTTTTGTTTGTTTGTTTGTTTTTTGTTGTTGTTTTGGTGGGGAAGAATCTTCTTTTTAACCAGAAGAGAGGGTTAAGAATTTAAGAAGGTTAAATCATGTGACCCACTGGGAGCTCAGAATCATGCCATTGGGGAGGAAGCTTCACTGGGGCCTTGGCATGCCCAGCCTGCCTCGGGAGCCCTGCAGAGGAACCTTGGAGTATCACTCGAGTAGCTCAGGGACACTGTAGATGCAGGGTGGACAGGCTTGGGTGGAAGCGTGCACTTGGGTTCTGACTGTCCTCTCTCAGCAGTCCCCACTGCATAGACCCTGGATAACACTCCACTGTCACTCTGACCTTTACTCCTCTCAAGCTGCCCCTGTATCTAGTACTTAAGCCATTTCTCTCCCATGTACATTTCCAGCTCCCACAAGAGGTGGCCTTCCTGGCTTTCCTTGTCACTCTGTGAGCCTACAGCAGGTGGCCAATGCCTTCCTGAGCTCCACCACAGGCCATGGGGGCCAGGAGGAGCTGATGTTTGCTTCAGATCACTGGGAGCCAGGAGAACAGGAACTCTTCTAATAAGATGCCAGGAGGCAGGAGAGGATCCAACCAGCATGGTAAGAGAAGATTCTTGATGTTAGACAAAGCATTGCTAGGGCTGAGCACATAGCTAAATCCAGTAGAGTGCTTGCCTAGCATGCACAAAGCTGTGGGTCCCATCTCCAGCAGGGCATAAGCTGGGTATGGTGGTGCATGCCTACAATCCCAGAACTTGAGAAGTGGAGGCAGGAGATCAATTTAGTTCAAAGTTATCCTCTGCTACCTGTTGAGTTTGAAGCTAGCCTGGGCTACATGAGAACCTGTCTCAAATAAATAAAAGAACAAACAAACAAAAAACCAAACCAACAGCAACAACCCCTAAAACTATAACAACAACAACAACAACAACAACAACAACACACACACACACACACACACACACACACACACACACACACACACACACACACAGGGCTATTAAATGCACAGTCCCAGTAGAATGTTTCTGGCTGGTCTTCATAGCTTCATTTTCTCTATTAAAGGCCCAGAGTGATGGAAGTACTGACAATTTCTTTACCTATTTTCTGTACATGGAACACCTGCCAGCCATTTTCCAACTCACTCACATTATGGCTACTAAAAAGGGTGACCCAGAAAGGACAGGTAACTCTCCCAGGGTCACAGCTAGAAAATACTGACTCATTTGAAGGTGCTTCTGCCAAGGAGAGGACCCACTGGGAAGTCTCTGCCCCAGAGCAATTAGTTGCAGTCCTGCACACTTAGAAATTAAAGGTAGTCTGGAAGAGTGGGTGGACAACTAACAACACAGGACCACCAGACTAGGTAGATGGTACAAGGGAAAGAGGTGAGAGAGCATGAGGGGTTGTGGGGAGGCTTTTGGGGGGGCTGTCAAGATGGTAACTCTGACTGGTGGTTGGTACTGCTGGTCAGTTCAGACCAGAAGGCAAGTGGGGAGCTATCATGAGCTCTAAAGTGAGGGCAGATGAGAGCTATGTTGGGTACTGGATCAAGCAACAAGGATTCAAGAGAAAGAAAGAGACTATAGAGAGCCAGGCATGGTGGCTCACACCTTTAACCCCAGAACTCAGGAGGCAGAGGCAGGTGGATTGCTGTGAGTTCGAGGCCAGCCTGGTCTACAAAGTGACTCCAGGACAGCCAAGGATACACAGAGAAACCCTGTCTTGAAAAACCTGAGAGAGAGAGAGAGAGAGAGAGAGAGAGAGAGAGAGAGAGAGAGAGAGAGAGAGAGAGAGAGAGAGAGAATAGAGAAAAAGAGGCCAAGAAGAGGTTAGGCCAGAAAAAATAAACTAGGAAGAAACCGGATGTGGAGGAGGATCAGGATCAGGGGGCAGACACTCTGATAAGTGGTAATTGCTACCATCCATGCACACTGGTTTTCACCAACCTGCTGTGCACATATTCTCTCATTCTGTTTAATCCCATGAAGTGATCATGGCCAGTTCTAATGGCCGAGCCCTTTTCGGTGCCAGATACTCCATACACGTCTCTCACAGCCCTGTCAACAACCACAGGGGGTAGGTTTTTAGCATCCTTTCCTGCCTGCCATCACGCTGGAGACTCAGAGAAGTTTAGGAACACACCCAAGATGGCAGAACAGATCCACCACACAGGCTTGACACATGGCTCTGGACTTATCAGATCTGAAGCCCACTGAGCATCTTAGGGCCCTCCATTCCATTCCAGCAGCACACTCTGCTCCTTGCCTTGCCTCACATGAGCCTGGACCATTGGATGCCATTGAATGCTCTCACTCTACCTCAGCCTCTGAGCTGGTCCCTGTGTCCTGTGGACCCCTCCTGGAGGCAACTGTTCCAGATGCCTGAAGTGGGTTGGAGGACAGGCAGGCCCGAGAGGAGATACACTTCTGACCAGCATCAGCACTCCTAATGTGAGGGACAGGGACACTGTCCAAGGTTTCAGGCTTATATGGGAAAAGAGGTCCAGGGATATAAGACATGTGATAGGCAAGGCAGAGGCCACACAGCACAGCTGGTCAAAGGAGGAGTGGGTGGAAGGGACAGCCTGGGCCTCATCCAGGACCTGGAATAGGTATGCTCGAGGTGTTGGCCCACACGGCCAGGTAGGCTCCAGGAAGGAGGTACTCTCTGGCCTTTCCATAGACTCTTCTGGCTTTAAGATGGGGAGTCTGGAAATGCCAGGGACCAGCAGCAGGTAGGTAGACCCCAGACATCTTCTCAGCTCTTAGGGTACAGGCCAAGTGGACAAGGCACACCTAGCCAGATGTAGGTTCCCACGACTCTAGCACAACAGAGGCAGACTGAACCCAAGGAGGAAACTCAGAGAGAAAATGCTTTGAGAGGCAAACTTCAGGAGACATAAGAAGCCATTCAAGAACCTGTTCTAAGGAATATGTAGCTCTCTCTTATTAGCATCTCCAAAATGTCCCAGAGGTCAAACCAAGACTCTTTAGAAAGCCAGAGTGATTGGAGTCAGTCTTTGTTATCCATCCTCTTTACGCAAGATCTGGCCTTGAGCCTGCTGGGTTTTTTGTTTTGTTTTGTTTTATATGTGCATTATATATACATATATATGTATACATGAAATCTGAGGTATTTCAAACTGGTTTCAAACTCTGTATGTAGCTGAGGATGACCTTGAACTCTTGATTTTCCTACCTCTAACTCTGTGATTACAGTCATGCACCACCATGCCCGGTTTATACTATGCGTTAGCTAGCAATTGGAATTTCAAATTGAGAATCTACGTAAAAACTCAGATTTCTATCTCACTCTCCCTTTGTTCCCAGCTGGAAGGCCTGGCAACACAAGGCTAGTGCTCAGTGTCAGTCCCTCAGAGTCCCCTTCTCTCCCCTGACCCTATTACCTGAGAGTCTGTCACTGGAACTAGAGTTTGACAGGGAGGAGTGTCTCCTGAGGAACATGGACTTGCAGAGGTGAAGGGGTAAGGACGTGTGTGCACACCTGAGACAGACACAGGGACAGAGACAGAGACCGAGACACCGAAAGATGACTGGGGGTGAGGGGGGTGAGATAGAGGGGTCTGCACTTCTGTGGGCCCTAGGGACCTGACCTGTAGAGAATGAGTCTTCTGCCACCTGTTCTAGGACAAGAGTGGCATGGCCTGGGAAGGACAAGGACAAAGCATTTTTATGGCAGTGACAACTGTCCCCAATGCAAGTATTATTCAAGTAACTCTAGTCAAGGAGGGGAGGGCAGGTCTTCCTCAGCTGTCCGCTGGCAGATGGCAGCTTCAGTCTCCAGGTCTAAGGTAAGAGGGGAACCCTATCAGGAGCAAAGGGAAAGTTTCCTGAGACCCCCACCTCCCACACTCCTATAGAGAAGACTAAATGGCAACCCCAGCTTCCCATGGTGGTCCCCTTGTTGCCCTGCGCTGGCCCCCTGGCAAAGCCAGCACCACTGGGTTTCCTGCAGCCGTGGGAAGCTAAGCCTGAGTTTGACTATGAAAAGTGAGCTTGGGCCTGGAGAGATGGCTCAGAGGTTAAGAGCACCGACTGTTCTTCCAGAGGTCCTGAGTTCAGTTCCCAGCAACCACATGGTGGTTCAAAGTCATCTGTAATGTGATCTAATGCCCTCTTGTGGCCTGTAGGTGTACATGCAGGCAGAGCACTGTATACATAATAAATAATATTTTTAATAAAAAAAAGAAAAGAAAAGAAAAAAGAAAAGAAAGAAAGAAAAAGAAAGAAAAAAAAGAGAGCTCCCCTGAGATTCTGAGAGCTGCAGAGAAGCTCTTGGTGGCTGTGGTAGAGACGTTTGTATTGTCCCATGCGTCAGGAGCAGCTCTGTGGCCTTGAGTCGGGAGGACTCCCTGATACTACCCAGTCTAGTGCATGAACTCAGGAAAGTTCATGCAACCCCAGAACAGTCTCTCCCTGGGCTGCGTGGCCAGTTTCAGAGGAGATTACAACCCGGGGAAGCCAATATTTGCTTTATTGATCACTGGCCCTGAACCAGGCAGGAAGTCTCTGTCAATCCAACATCTGCGCCTTAAGAAAAACAGCACACTGGTACCTGTAGGCTGAGCCCTGAGGCAGGAGTGACTCTGGGGCCTTCAGAGGACTGAGACCTGAGCATCTGCAGGGGTCCACAGGCGTTGGCTCTGAGGCCCACACATTGCCTGGCTGGATCCTAAACGAGACAGAAACAATGGGGAGCATCTAGTTAGGGTGCTCCTAGGCAAGGCATCACGGGAATGTTTATGTTGCTACACAGCTCCATGAGATGCCATCTGTTCCTTGCAATTTGGAGAAGCATCTGACATTGTCTCGCTCTGTGGTCCCTTCTCTTCCCAATCCTTCAAACAGCCAAGCTCTTTGGTGCTTCTGCCCCAGGGAGAGAATATGCCTATTCCTCACTCTTTGTTTACCATAGGGGAAGTGACACATATTGAAAAGAAGGAAACAACCAACAGTCAACAACAACGAACCATCCTAAGTCAGGGGAGCTCATCCTCCAGCCAACTAGAAAACCCCTTAGCTGTGGAAGGGAAGGGGGGAGGGCCACAGGCCCACATGGGGTCTGTTCTGGGAGAGGAGGGGACTTATTCATGCTAACAAGGCCAAGGCTTAAAGAGCCCAGTAGTGGTCGAATGAGAATGGCCCTCATAGGCTCACATATGTGAACGCTAGATCCTCCTCAGTTGGTGAACTGTTTGGGAAGGATTAGAAGGTGTGGCCTTGATGGAGGAGGTGTGTCATGGGGGAGGGCTTTAACATGTCCAGAGAATCATGCCTTTCTCGATGTGCTCTCTATGCCAACTGCTTGTGTATCAAGAATGTGAAAATTAAATTCAGAAGTGTAATTTCTTTAAAATACACTACTTTTACTTTTGTCCATGTTTTTACATTTGTGTATATCCTGTCCAGTGTCTGTAGTCCCTATATAAACTCTGCCTCCTGTTCAGTTCCCTGATGTCCTGTCGTGGGAGCAGGGACAGCCAACTCTGGATTTCTCCCTCCATACCCTGGACCCTCCCAGTAAATCTCTTTTATGAGATTTGCTGCCTGGTGTGACTCTCTCTTCAGAAAGAAGCCAAGAAACAATGAAGGGAAGAAGCCAAGAAGTGGATCAAGGCGGAGGCTCCTGAGCTCCTCAGCTCAGCTGGGGACACCCTCCCTCCCCTGGGAGCTGCAGTGCCTCTGCTGAGGAGGCCTCCCTCTCAGAGCTGTGTGGTTCCTGGGCTCCAGAGTCCCGGGATACCCTTCCATCTGAGCAGGAGCACCAACAGCTCCCACCTTGTAGATGTGCAAACTGTGGTCATTTTGGTGACATCCCATAGCTTGTAAACTGTAGCTCTCAGCCTTGAGCCCAGGTAGATTGTTCCCAAACCTGCTCTCAGAGAACCTTTTCGTGAATTTCTTCAGCATGTCTGTCCCTCCATTGTCTCCCATTACTAAACTCCCTTACCTTAGTAGCACTGAGAACAGGCCTGGACAGAGGGGCTGAATAAACGCGCTGGTAGGCTAATACTGAAGCAAAGCCTCCCCACCCCCAAGACTGTTCAGAGCTCCTCCTTTTCTGTGAGCCTGCAGGCTATGGGAAAACCTTTGTAGCCTGGCCTCCTCTCCAGAAAGCAGGTATGTCACCCACCAGCCCCGGGCAGCCTCCAAGTCTACCAGACTCAGGCGCTGGCTGCATTTCCAGTCACCCCAAGACTCACAAGCCTGAGAAAGGCCCTTGGCTTCCTGGCAGGGAGCATATGCAGAAAGCCCGCCAATCCGAGAGACGGGGCCTCTACAGTCCAGTTATGAGGTGTCACCGTGTCTCAAACAAGTGCTTCTTTATTGCATAAGCACACACCAGAACTCTATCTGGTTTTGGGCAGCAGCTGATGGAAAAACGGGGGATTTTCTGTGTATTTATTATGTGAAAGATAACATATGGGGGACATACACAGTGGTATGTAATTAGACATAAAACAAGTCAGACTAGAGGAACTGCCAAAAACCTAGGACATGATAATGACAATGCTTTGAATGGTGTCGTTTATTTTACAATCTGTCATTGCAGCGGGCTGCCCCGGTCACCTGCTGAACAAGAACAGGCCATGTAAACATAGAGCTGGAAGCTCATTTGGAGCTGGCTGGCCAGGCACCGTCTTTGATTAGTTCCTGTAGCTTTTCCAAGGTAAAGAAAGCTTCACCCCGAAGCCTTGGCTGCAAAGGAACTGGACAGAATGTGGTGGGGACAATGTCTATCTAGGCATGGAGAGATTGTCAGCATGTCTCCTGGCCTCCCTGCTGGATTTGTCTTTCCTATCTTTCCAGATGCGGAGCAATGGGGTGGCTTCCACATGTGGCAAAGTTACTTTGCCATCTTCCCAGCCTGCTGGGATGCTCTGTGTCTCGTGTCCCCACAGCGCAGAATGAGGAAGACCCACATGGCAAGTCTAGGTGGGTAACTGGTGACTCCGATGAAGAGATGGTCCTGCTGTCCTGGCCTTTCCATGATGACCCTGTGACAAATGGGAGCTGTACAGCAAATGCGGGCCAGGAAGATGGCTTGGTGGGCAAAGCACCTGCTGTATTAACATGAAGATCTGAGTTAGGATCCCCAGAACCTGTGTTAAAGCCTGGCCTAGTGCACATGTCTGTAATGTCAACACTAGGAGTCAGAGGAGACAGATGAATGCTTGGTGATCACTGGCCAGTTAGTCCAGCCAATCACTGAGCTCCATATTCAGTGAGAGACCTTGCCTCAAACAATAAGATGGAGGGGGCTGGAGCGATGGCTGCTCTTCCAGAGAATCCTAGTTCAATTCCCAGCACCCACACAGCAGATCACAGCTGTCTGTAACTCCAGTTCAAGGAAATCTGATACCCTCATATAGACATATGTGCAGGCAAAACGCCAATGCACGTGAAACACAAATAAATGTTTTAAAAAGTAAGATGGAATGCCCGGCACTGTGGCACATGCTTTTAATCCCAGCACTTGGGAGGCAGAGGCAGGTGGATCACTGTGAGCTCAAGGCCAGCCTGGTCTACAGAACAAGTCCAGGACAGCCAAGGATACACAGAGAAACCCTGTCTTGAAAAATCAAACAAAAAACAAAGTAAGATGGAGACAAAGAAAGGAAGACACTGTACATTGACTACTGAAAGCCAACCCCTACATCCCTGGTATGTGTGTGTACTTGTATGGGTGCACTTGTATACACACACACACACACACACACACACACACACACCACACACGCCACAAATGGAAATCTCCAAAGAGGAATCTAGTTACCTAGGAAAGGCAGAGAGCGGCAACAGAAAGACACATGCATAGTAAGCTACATACATTTTGTAAGGGGTCAAGGCAAGGGAAGTCCTTTCAGGGTGAAAGGAGAAAGGTGATCTGGCCTATGTTAATCAATCGTCCCTGGCTGCAAGGACCAATAAAGCAGGTGGCATTCTTGCCAAGCTTGGACAGGCAGCTACTGATCGGGTGTCCTGGCAGAAGTTTCAGCAGCAGCTCTCGGTAGCCTTTGTTTGTGGCTGTGATCCTGACAATCTTGGGGGACATATCTTGTCACCAGGTATCTGTGCATGCGATACCCCCTCCCAACAGCCTTGCAGCTTTATTCTTTTGTAAGGCCTTGACACCGGTGACTCTGAGCTCATGCCGATAATTTTCCCACCTGCTCTGCTTGTCACTCATCAGCACGCCGTATTTCAAGCCTCCAGATTAAAAACATGCGAAGCCAATCACTGTGCTAGTTCATTTTTAGATGAACTTTGATGGTCCGCCATGTGCACGCCAAGCATTTACCAGGCTCCAAAGGGCCCCCCCCCACAACACACCCCGTGTCCTTCATAGATGATGGTTGCCCACAATTTGCCAGTCTTTCCCCCACTACCTTCCCAACATTTGTCCCTGGCTCCCCCCTTTTCCTTGGCCGCTGCCATGATTCAGGCTCAGCGTACCACATTACCCTTCTAGTCTGGGCTGGGCAGTTGGTGCTGCCGTCTCCCACATTCCCCACCCCACCCCACCTTCCTCTGCACTTCCTCAGACTCTACTGTCTTACCATTGATACAGTTTGTCAGTTCTGGCATCACAATGGCTAGGAAAGAAAATCGAGGGTCTTCTGGGTCATATTTATGGCAGCGGTTGTACTCCCAAGATTTCCAGCTCCTGTGAGGTGGGGTTGTCTTCCTCTCTCACTGGCTACTGTGATAGGAGTTTCTGACCCTTCTTCATTGTTGTGAGTCTCTTGGGGGTACTTTCTACCACCCAATGGATCCTTTCACCTCTCCATAACCATGAGGTTTATTTGTCCATCAACTGAGCCTCAGGTCAAACTCTTTCCTGCTGGAACTCTGCGTTACTCCCCAGGGCACACCCCACCCTGTGTTTCTCCAGGGACACTCGCCTCCCCTGATCTCTTGGGTTTTTGAGACAGAGTCTCACTTTGTAGCCCAGGCTGACCTGGAACTCACTATGTAGCCCCAGCTGGCCTCAAACGTGTCAAATCTCCTGCCTCAGCTTTTCCAAGTGCTAGACAACAGGCATGAGCACCTCGCCTCACAGGCATAGAAGTCCCACCATCATCCTTCCGAGCGATGAGGGCTGTCGTAGCTAAGGTTCCTAGTGCTGTGATAAAACACCCTGACCAAAAGCAAGTTGGGGAGGAAAGGATTTACTTAGTTTACACTTACATATCACAGCCCATCACTGAAAGAAGTCAGGGAACGAACTGACACAGAGGCCATGGAGGGGTGCTGCCTACTCACTTGCTCAGCCTGCCTTTTTTTAAAACTCAGGACCATCAGCCCAGGTGTGGCATCACCCACACTGAACTGGGCCATCCTACAACACTCATTAATCAATAAAACACTACAAACTTGCCTGAAGGTAGATCTTATGGAGGAGGTAGATCTTCCGGGGGGGGGGGGGGCATTTTCACAATTGAGAATCGCTCCTGTCAAGTTGACATACAACTAGCCAGCACGGGGGCATTTCAGCTCTTGCCTACTTCCCTCAGATTTTTCTTGCCTCCTTCTCTCCTCTCCCTCAAAACTACCTCTGCTGTTCCCTCTTCCAAGCCTTCCACCCCCTCCTTTGAAAGCTTTGCTGAGATATCACCTCACGAATAAAGCTCCCTGCTTCTCTTTCCAGCTGGACACCGGAGCCCTTGGGGGATGTTCCGTTTCTCTGTGGGTCACTGACAGCTCCCCCAGCCTGCATCAGGGTAGCTCATAAACAAGCGCGTCCTCCCTCTAGGCTGTAAATTCTGACTCCGTGTCTTTCATCTTGCTGTGGACTGTTCACAGGGTCATTAAACGTGCGTGCTCCGAGGACAGCCTGCCTGGCTTCAGGACCTGGATCTGCTGCTTTCTGATACCTTGCACTTGGTCCATCCCCTTAGCTCTGTGAGCCACCCTGCTCATCTGTAAGGTGAGGGGGAGGGTGGACATGAACATCTGTCTGGTAGGATTGTCGGAGGATGACATGAGTTAACACATCGGAAACACCCAGAAGGGGAGCGGCAGGCAGATGTGAAGCGATTGTAAATGTCGCATCATCCCTCCTCCTTCTCCTCCTTATGCCCCGCCTCCTCCTTATGCCCCGCCTCCTCATGCTCTGCCTCCTCCTTGTGCCCCGCCTCCTCCTCCTTATGCACCGCCTCCTCCTCCTTATGCACCACCTCCTTTATCTTACTCTTTTAAAGACAGGTCTCATGGATCCCAAGCTGGCCTCAAACTCACTATATAGTTGAAGGTGACCTTGATCTGATCTCCTGTCTCCACCTTCCCATTGCTGAAATTGCAGACATACACCAGCTTATGCTGTGCCAGGGACAGAACCTGAACCCCTTTGAAGTAGAAGTCTCTGGTTTCTTTGAAGACTCGGTTGTGTCATGTGGTGTCTTTCTGGAAGCTGTCTTGTGAGAGGGCATGTGATGTTTTGCTGGGAGCAGACACATGGGTGGGTGCTTGACAGTGGGAAGGAGTATAAAAAGAGCCACGGACAGTGGGGCGAGGCTTTTGGCATTTCTACACTGTGCAACACTTCGCTGGTCTTTGCTGCTCTTCACTTTGCAGAGAGAAACGGTCCAGACAACATCTCATGGTACTCAGCTGATTCTGGCCTCTTCCTCAAACTCGCGCCAATTCGGCGGAGCCTTGCAGCTTCTGCTGGATTGTGCCGTCTCTACGGATCTGTGTGGTTGTTTGGTGTTGGCTTTTGGACTACACTGCTGATATCCTCACAACACAGAGTGGAACTGGCCCAATGATCTATGTCGAAACAGCTTCACAACCCCTTTTTCCTATTAACATTCTTCCTCCTCTTCCTCTGGATGGTGGGGTAGAAGAGAGGTTGAAGTGTTTAGAATCCTGAATAAAGTAGGTGCTGAAAAATCTAAGCTTACACCCCTTTCTCTTATTAGTCTAAGAATTTATTCTATCACGTGCCAGCAGAGATCAGGGAAAGCAGATAGAAAGACAGGTCAGTGCCTTCAAGATGGAAAAGGTCATCGGAACGGCTTTCCTAGACGGCCATGGCCATTTCAAGGACACAGCTTTTTCATAAAAAACATAGGTAAACTGAGGCCTAGTGCCGCACCTGCAAGTGGCCAGAACTGGGCTCAAACTCTGCTTTTAAATTGCAACTGTTTTTCAAAATAAAGTTTCCAAACTTCCATTCTCCAAGAAGAGGTGGCATCCCTGAGATGGACCTGGAAGCCAGGATCCTGGACAAGGGCAGACCCACCAGACCCACGCACTGTCTGGGATCTGACCAACCATCACCATCCTTTTCTTTTTTTCTTTTTTCTTTTTCTTTTTCTTTCTTTTTTTTTTTTTTTTTTTTTTTTTTTTTTTTTTTTTGAGTCAGGGTTTCTCTGTGTAGCCTGGCTGTCCTAGACTCACTTTGTAGACCAGGCTGGCCTCGAACTCGAATCAATCCGCCTGTCTCTGCCTCCCGACTGCTGGGGTTAAAGACGTGTGCCACCACACCCACCTAACAGTCTCCATCCTTTAGGAGAACCTTAGGTCTGTGTTTAGATATTTGACAGTCAGAACACCAGGGCCTCTTGGTACCTGCCTGGCCGTGAGAGGGGCATTGGTACAAGCCCTCTTCCCTTCTGCTTCAGAAGTTCCAACATCTGAATGCTGGAAGACCTTGCCACTCTTATCCACATGGAGATAAGAGAGGTCAGAATGAAGCAAATACGGCTAGAAAAAAAAAAACAAAAAACTACTGCATCAACTCCCCCAATCTCCGATACTCTCAGGGGCTAAGTAAGACAATGAGTGTTTCTAAAAGAATGTAAAGTGACACTGTTAGTACTAAAACATGACCCCCAACGCAGCTTACTTCTCCCACGGAGCACGTTGAACAACCATGGTGATAATACTAGCCATACTGACTGGCCCATCAGTCGGGGGTAGGGGGCACACTGCAGGTCTTTGGGACAGGACTACAGCTGCTCAGCTATGGTGGGATCTCCTATCCTGCCACTGGTCAGCCTTCTGAGCATTTGCAAGGATCCAGCGAGGCCCCAGAACACTTCTGGTTCAGAGCAGTTCCTCAGGAATCTTTTGTATCTGTGCCCAGAACAAGAAAACCAGCCCAACAGGCAACTGGAGGAATGAAGCCCGGGTTGGAGGGAAGAAGAAGAAGAAGAAGAAGAAGAAGGAGGAGGAGGAGGAGGAGGAGGAGGAGGAGGAGGTTGGGGTTCATGAAAGTCTGTAAGCTTGTCCCAGCATCCATAAGCTGAGCTGAGCGCTGAGCCTTGGTGGGCTAGCCTGGGACCCTTTCACTGTGCAGCTCTGTGCCTCACAACTTCCTACTCGTTCCTCAAAGCAAATGACTCAGGGTGGGTTCCAAGTGTCCCTGGTGTGCAGACACAAGAACTAGGGTAGTTTGGGAAGAAAGAAGAGAATGATGGGTAGAGATGGCAATGATTAAAAAGGTGCTAGGGTGCAAGAAGTTTCCAGAAGGTTAGTAGGGCACCAGCGGAGCCTCTTATGCCATCCCCTCTGTAGGTAAGATCAACTGGCTCTGGATAAAATGCAAGCACACAGGTGGGGACTGCATCCTGTGCAGACTGACTTCCTGTTACAAACTTCCCACCATCCAAGCCTCGCACAGGACTGACTTCCTGTTACAGACTTCCCACCATCCAAGCCTCGCACAGGACTGACTGACTGACTTCCTGTTACAGACTTCCCAACATCCAAGCCTCAGAGTGGCTTCCTGTTATGGAGTTTGGGTTTAGGGAAACACCTCATCACTTGGCCAGCTCAGGGCAGAAGGATCCAGAAAGTTCAGTCAAATATTCAAGATGTTTGGTTTTTTAAAACAACACCCAGAAAAGTATGAAAGAACTTCCCTGTTTAACTAGTGAGAAATCCAAGCGAGGAGGGTGGAGAGCCTTGGGAAAGTTAGACCCTATTGCGTTCAGTTAGATTTCATGAAAACGGCTGCAAAATCAATCAGAAACACAGTCAGTCGGTTCGTTTCAAAGTCCTGGGTGTCTAGACAGAGGTTAAAGCTTCACATGGATTGAGGTGGAGAGTTGGAAGTTTGGTGGATCCAAACCCCGGCAGCATTTCATTCTGAAATCGGGACCAATCCGGAGTTCAGCGGGGTGAGTCCAGGAAGTAGAATCAACTCGTGGGAGTCATCGTCATGTCAACCTGACTTGTTAGCATAAATAGGAACACCACCACCCAGGTGTGGGACTGAAGTTGTGAAAGGCGGGTGAAGGCAGAAGATTGGCTGGCTCTGTGCTCTGCCCTGGGGAGCCAAGGTAGAAACTGAATGGTACTTGCCTGAAAGCTTTTGGTTGAATCAACAGTAAGAATGATAAAGCCAGATAGAGTGGCATTCCCAGACAAGACCCAGCTATTGCCTCGAGGAGACCCCCAAATGCCACTTTATTGACCCCCCTATGGCCCCCCAGGCATGGCTGAGTCATCAGACCTCATAAAAGCTACCCCCAACCCCAAGTCCAGCCAATGGGCACCAAGCTAATATGTCCTCACTTAAGAAAACAGTGGCAGGGTGCACACACGTAGCACATGCTTGTCCCCGTACGGCCTGCCTGTCTGTTCTCCCACGCTCCATCCCCTCTTTGGCCAGAGCCAAATAGGTAAAGCCAAGAGCTGGCAGGCGCCCCGGCTCATGGAGGCGTAGCTGGGCTCTGACCCAGTGCCTCAAACAGGTTCCATATGGCTCTCCCGGCTGCCCTTCCCTGCCTTTCCCACCTGGGCTGTTTCCGAGATTAACTTCTTTTCCTGATTGTCAGCAAACAGCCATAGGGAGGGGTTGCTGACTGCCTTGGGGCCTGAGTTGTGTGGAATTCTCATCACTAGGCTGGCCAAAGAGGGACCCATTTCCTGGGTAGTTGAGAGAGGGGACACATGGTCTGAACATAAGAAAGATGCTACCTGCTCCTCCAGCACCATTACAACACAGGCCCCGAGACTCCAGGTGGGAAAGGGCAGTGAACTGGGGCTCCCTGATTCTCACCGACACCCAGATTTCCTTCTGTAGCTAAGATAGGTGTGATAAAAAAAGAAAGAAAGAAAGGAAAGAAGGAAGGAAGGAAGGAAGGAAGGAAGGAAGGAAGGAAGGAAGGAAGGAAGGAAGGGACAGCTGGTATGGGAGAGGACCTGAAGGGACAGGAAGGTTACACCATATATGTCCACACTGGGAAAACAGCAGTCTCAATCCATGAGTGGGACCCTAAGGCAGCCACCCTGCTGAGCCTGGTGCCCACCCTTTGATGGCCAGGATGCTTAGCTAGATGGAGTACTGGGGACATTGGGTCTGCAGTCCTGGTGGCCATGGCTGGACTTTGACCTTGGCTGAAGCGTCCTCTTCCTGGCCTTGCCTCTCCCCTCTGAGGTTCTAACTTAAAGGTCTGATTGTGACCCAGCAGTCAGTGTTGGGTAAACACATCAGCCATCCAAAGATGCGTTTGGGAAGTAAAGACTCTTTGGGTCTGCGCCAGTTCTTCTCATCCTTAGCAGGGGCCCTGGCTGGGCCTGGACCCTTAGCTTCTTTGCCTATAAACCAGGCAGAGAACCTGTCCTGGGTGCGCAGGACAACCCCCAGCACGTGCCCTTCCATCTGTGAACTTTTTAGCCCTCCCCTTTCCCACCCCTCCAAGTGTACTTCACAGACTGGTCCAGAGGCAGCTGATCCTTCCTGAGCTCTTGGCTGGGCCACGTCCTGGTCTTAATTCTCATCCCTCCTCCATCCTGTCACCCACCCTTGCCCAGGAGCTGCCCTCCCCCCAAGGCTGGGGCCCTGAGCATCTGAACAGCCTCCCTGGGTCCCTCCTCCTGCCCAACTTACCACACTGCTGGCCCTGCTTCGGGAAGCTATGCTCTCGCCTGGGAAGATCAAAGCAGAAACCTGCTTTGTTTGCAGTGATGGTATCTGACTACAGCAGGTGGTGGCTTAGAATCTCAACCCTGGATGGCCCTCCCTCCGGGATCTCTCTGGCCATCTCATTTTCCTCAGGGAGAACGCAACCCAGATCTCCGCGGCCCCCATCGTCCCATCTGCAGTGTCCCCATAGGCAAAGGGAGAAGGAGGACAGCTAAGCCATGCCAGCCTTCCTTCTCCTCCCAAGCTGTGGGCAGAGAAAGAGAAAGTGCCCTTGCAGATAGAGAGCCAAGAGCTCACAGCGCTTTGCTTGCGTGTCTGTAGCTTTGCAATCAGAACTTTGGGGGGCCCTTCCTTCCCGCCGCTGAGAGGCTGTAGTTTCATGGGCACCAGGAAGCAAGATTTGTTTGGGGAGATGGCTTGGTAGGTAAAAGGTACTTGCCACCAAGGCTGTTGAGTTGAGTTTGAACCCCCAGAACCCATATAGGAGAAAGAGAGCACTAGTTCCCGAAGGTTAGTTATCCTCTGATGCCCGCGTGCATGCACGCACACGCGCCTGAATAGACTAGCCACAAACAGAATATACTAGACTGCTAGTAAGGAGGTGTTGGTATTTCACGTAGGGTGACTACTTTCAGACTAGGGTGTGATGAGCAGGTCTGTGTTAGAAACTCATACCACCCCACAGCCAGGCTTTCAGCCCGCCCTCCTACAGACATCAGTGGAGGAGCAGCTGCTGGCATTTCCTTGATTTCTCAAGTCCTCTGGGATCTACTCAAGGGTCAGTTCCTGGAAATACCAAGCAGTTTCCCAGATTGGCCCTCCAGGCTCAGCTGACTCACAGTGGCATGGCAGCCGTTTCCTGCCAGAGCTCAGCTGAGTCACCCACTTCTTGTCACAGGGGCAGGATGAGGGGAAAGAAGGGGGGGAGAACATCAGGGTAAACTTGTCTGCATCCAGGTGAAAGCCATCAGAAGAGGACACGGTACAAATTGACCTCCCTGAGATGAGGTCTCCAGCCCCTCTGTGGCTCTGCGCTGTCTGATTTGACCCAAGCTGCACAGCAGCCTTGACTGGTGATAGGCTGTCTGCTGCAGCCTCAGCTACGGATCGCTGTTTTGTGTTCCTGCCTCAGGACCTTTGAACAAGCTCCATGTAACTGTTCTTCCCTAGCTTTACTAATTAAAACTCTTCTCAAACTTAAGAGCCCAGTCTTCTGTTACTCTCTCTGAGAAGGCTTCCGGGCCTTGCCCACTCCCTTTAAACTAGGTTGGGATATGTGCCCAGGTTCCTTTCTCTCTCTCTCTCTCTCTCTCTCATACACACACACACACACACACACACACACACACACACACACACACACACACACAGACAGCAGGCATACATCTCTTTCAGGGACCTTAGCACAGTTACAACCAATATTTCCATCATTTAGTGTCCATCATTTCTCCTGGAATATGGCGTTAACCGTGTCTGCATCCGCTGCCCAATGACGGGTCCTAGCAGGTAACCCTAGATATTTGTTCATTGATGCATGGACTGTGTGGTCCAGTCACTAGTGAAGCTCCAGGGTAGCAGAATGTCATTTCCTGTGTGGAAGCCTTTCTAGTAGAATTAGCCAGGGCGAAATGAAGGAGCCTCTGGGAGCAGAGACCCTCCTGTCCCTGGAGGAATCCAAGCTGAGGCTAACTGGCTAGTTGATGGGAAAACACTGAAAAATGGAGGATGGGGACTGGGACAAACTGGAGCACACAGGGCAGGTTAAGCAGGGCCAGCCTGGGCCTTAGAGGAAAGAGAGCCTAGCCCATTTTCATCTTTTGATCTTTCAGAACAGCTGGAAATGTGGGGATTGTATGAGCTATGATGTCAAGTGTGATCCACCTAAGAGCCACACCCAGAGCCTGCACTTCACCACCTGGCCTGGTTCTTAAGATTCTGGGGTGGGAAAGGAGCCACTTCCCCTCATATCAAGGCTCTTTCAGCCTGCCTTTCCCTCTCAGGTTCTACCTGGGCCCTGATGTCTAAGACTTAGACTTAGTCTTTTGGGGGAGTCCCACCCCCACCCCCTGCCATCTCTTGATGAGGGCACTACTGGCTGCTGGTGGCACATGCATCCATCCTCTGCAGGGGACACTTGGGCTGCCAGTGGTTGCATTTGAGGATTTGAGGGTTTCTGGCTTGCTCATGGATCAGGAACCACACCGTGCCTATAGCTCAAGGAAGGCAGAGTATTGTCCAGCCCATGACTATTGGCTAGTGAGGCTGGTGCTTCTAAGAGCCATGGACTTCCACCATGCTGGGATCTTTGTTTTTGTTGTTGTTTTGTTTTTTTGTTTTTGTTTTTGAGACAGAGTTTCTTTGTGTAACAGCCCTGGCTATCCTGGACTCAGTTTGTAGACCAGGCTGGCCTCGAACTCACAGAGATTCTCCTGCCTCTGCCTCCAGAGTGCTGGGATTAAAGGCTTGAGCCACCATGCCTAGCTCCCTACTGGGATTCTTAAACCAAGTATTGAGATATGGCCAACTGACCCTGGCCAGCTGCATGATCCCTCCCCTTTGGAGTTACAAACTTCCACTGGTTGTCTATGAAATCCCCTATAGGATCATATGCACATATAAGCTCAGTGATGCAGGAGACAAGGCATCTGCGTCGATGCCAAAGGGCTGGCTGTTTGTGACAGAAATGTTTGCGACATCTTTCTGCCCCTGTGATGTTTTTTTGTTACTTTCCCTTAAAGCCAAAAGAAATACCAGAAAGATATATTAGCTAACTTAGTGTGGGTGTCTGTTCTAACTTTGCAGCCATCCACAGAAAGTGAATACACACAAATTGAAGGGATAATATTTATATCTCATTTTTACACAACCACAGTTTTTTTAAACTAATGGGGTATATGTTAGGCACCACAAGGCTTTGAAAACCTTGGCCTCATACTGGACATCATCACCTCATCTCCTGTACTACGATGGTTTGCACATGGTGTTTATTTTTGTTACCATCCAAACTCAAGTACCACAAAGCTGTGACAATGAAGGAAAGAATATTGCGTGTCCCGTGCTCAAAGGCAGTGCTGCCTAGATCTAGCAGTTCCCTGAGATCTGACAGTGTCCAAAGGTCCCATAAAAGTTATTCCTGTGGCTCAAAGGCTAAGGACACTGGCTGCTCTTGCAATGGACCCAGATTTGGTTCCCAGACTCTCAGAATGCACGTGGTGACTCACCACCACCTGTAACTCCAGTTCCAGGGGATTCAACACCCTCTTCTGGCCTCTACTGGCATTGCAGGCACATGGCGCACATGCATGCGTGCATGCATACATACAGGCAAGCATGAACCCATACACGGAAGACAGAAATAAATAAGCCTTTGAGATTTCCAACCTTTGCAGTTGTTGGGATGACGGGGCCACACAGCCGACCTACGAACATTTGCACTGAGTCTAGCTTATTGAACATATTTACAGAAGCCTGGGTAAGATGTTACTTACAGGAACATGGATGACTCTAGGGCAGTGACATCATCGCCCAGTCCACCCCAGCATGGGTGACAACTTATTTAATCACATCCTGGGAGCTCCCCACCTGACTTGTAGGTGGGAGGAGCAAACAGCATCCTCCCACTACCAATTGTGTATCACATCTGTACCCTTGTATTGTGAATGTGTCCTCCTGGCCAAGCAACTGCCATCTTGGGGAGTTCAGTGGGGCACCAGATGGGCTTGTTGACTGTTTGCACATCCTCACAGAGGGGTCAGGGGGAGCACGAGACCCTCACCTGAGTATCCAGCTGCTCCCCACCACCTGCTACACGCCTTAGTTGCATTGGCCTCGCCCCACTTTCCGGGTGTGGCCTGTTGGAGGAGCAGCACCCACATGTGTAGTGGATGTCCACATGCTTTTTTTTTTTTTTTTTCATCCCAAGGGTGGGCTATGTAATGGATGTAAACATGGTTTTGTTTTGATCCCAGGTGTGGGATGGAGAACAGACTTGTGAGAGAACAGGTGATGCTGATCCACTAGAAGACAAACCACCTCATGCGAGGGCTTTGCTTTTGCCAGCTGAAACACATCTTGGTACAGACTCTGACAGGAGATAGATGTATGAGGCCAAAACAGGAGGTGGAGGCTCTTTGGGCTTTGGTATCGTTTGGCTGTTCTTTGCTCCACTCCGTGACGCTCCTAGAGAGAATCGCTCCAGAGAATGCTTCGGGGCTCCGGGTTCCAGCTGCTGTTCCGGGTTCCAGCAGCAACTTTAGTTGAACTGCTGGTCTGCTGAGATCCTGTCAACTATGCCAGAGGAATCGCTCCCAGGAACTGAGTCCAAAAAGGTTCACTCCTCCTGTTCCCATTAACCTCTTTTCTCTCCTATCTAAGGTAGGTTGGTTGGAAGGGAGGGATAAGCATTAAAGAACCTCAAAGTAGGTTTGGAAAAGGTCAAAGCCTACACACATGCCTCTTAGTAGCCCCTCACCTATGCTCTATGAGGAAGCCCAATAAACTCACTGGCTTTCCAGGCTGAATTTTAGCAACGGTTTGGGAAGAGGCCTCTTGAATCTTATAACTTCCTGGGTGTCCTGGTCTGGGAAACCCCCCTTTTTCAGAGTTTCAGTCAGAAGGAAAGAGTCACACAAGAGAAGTTCTTAGGGACTGAGCCATGACTTGTAGCTTTGTGTGTTGGGCATTCAAAAACCATCTTTATGTTTATCTATTTATTATGTGCATTTGGGGTATGGCAGGGGAGGTGCCTGCATGCTACCGTGTATGTGTAGGGGGTCAGAGGACAATTCACAGAAGCCATTTTCATCCTGCCATGTGGGTCCAGGGACAGAACTCAGGTCATCAGCCTTAGCAGCAAGTCCCTTTACCTGCTGAGCTATCTCACCAGTCCCAGTGTGCCGGGTCATTTTTCCTGTGAGTTCACAGTCTTGGCTCTGGGCATCTCAGGAGCCCCTCCTGGGAAGGCTGCCTCCAGGGATGCAGTGTACTGATATGGAAGTCAGGGCAGAACCCCTGCCCCAGACTTAATCTATTTTTAATCTCAGTTTCCCTAAAGTACCTGTGGGCTCCTTGGTGTTGTCTATACAGGTGTTTCCCCTGGGCCAGCGACATCTTTGGATTTCAGCTCCTACTGCCCTTTCCTTTGGAACGTTGCCCTGAAGTTATGCAAACGCAGAAGTGTGTCTTCAAGCCTGCTTATAACTTATCCTGGATCTAGATTATGTGTTTGAGTGTGTGTGTGTGTGTGTGTGTGTGTGTGTGTGTGTGTGTGTGTGTGTGTGTGTGTTGGTGCTAAGAACAGGACCTGAGACCCCATACATGCCAGACACAGGTTCTGACCCTATGCCACACCCTCTGGGTTGGTATCTCCTTCTTTAACAGGGTAACTGCAGATACCTACTTGGTTGCCATGTTGGAAACAGAACTCCTAGGGGCTGATCTGAGCATCTGTCTCTTTCCCCCAGCCTCACATGGACCCATCCTTTACTTCTCTCACATTCGTTTTGTTCAATCACACCTGTAATCCCAACGGCGGGGAAGCAGAGGCAGGAGGATCAAAGTTAAAGGTTATTGCCAGCTGCATGGCAAGGTCTGAGGTCAACCAGAGAAACATGAGAAACACTGGAGAGAGATGGATGAATGGACGGAGGGATGGATGGACAGACAGACGAATGGATGGATGGAGAAGAGAAGGAGAGAGAGAGATAGAGGAAGAAAAACGCAGCAGCATCAAACAAATACAGCATGTTTTAAACCGCTGGCCCTTCTTTAAAAGCCCTTTTCTCTACCTTCCGCCCTCCCTCCCTGCTTGCACCTGCTGGCTCAGTTCCTGGCATTTAGGACCGCTGTTGTAGGCAGCCCTTGGTAAAGGAAATCTCCCCCTCCCCCGACACCAGTTCTACCTTACAATTTGGATCTCTATGGGCCCAATGACACTGTGGGCCTGACACAGATGGGACTGTGGGAAAGGGTGGCAAAGGCAGGGGTGGGGGCCCTTGGCACCAAATGAGCAGGTGCAGCCAGGGCCAGCCACCCTGATGACAGTCCTGCTCTCAGTCCCCGGAACAAGCCTCGCTTGTTATTAAAAAAAAAAAAAAAAAAACAACAACAACAACAACAAAAAAAAACAGCCCATCTCTTTTAGTGCCCAGTTAATACATCTTGAAAGTCATGTGACTCCAGGAGGGTCCAGGCGGCCACTGACTGCTCCGTGTGTTTGGTCAGGCTGCTTGCCAGCCTGTGCCTGTCTGAAATGAGCCCCTATCCCTTGTGTCTGTTGTAGTAAATCACTCACGTGTTCGCCATGAGAGGGCGAAGAGGTCGGATGTCAGGCAAAGGGCTGTCTAGTGGACAACATCCCATTCTCCTTCCTTCACAGACAGGCAGCCTGTGAGGATGAACAGTATTTTGGGGGTGGGGGGAGGCCAGTTTTCATGTCTCTGTCCCCTCAACATGGTTTAGAGGTACAAAGATCCTGGAAGGTTACCCCCCTCCTACCCCCCCCACCTCCCCACATAAACCCTCACATGGGGAATCTGAGACCCACTAATTTGCACTCTGGCGAGCTGCTTGCATGTGGCTTTGCATCTCACTTTTTCTTCAAGCTCTCCCTTTCCACAGGGGTCAGGGGCGGGCGTGTTTGGGGTTGTGTTTTGCCACAAAGGAGTGACAGGGGCAGAACTCCAAGCCGGGAAATGAGGGTCGTACTTCTTCCACACGGCAACGCTTTGTGATCTTGTTCCAGCAATTTCGGGCCTCGGGCCTCTGTGTTTTGGCCAGGAGCTGAAGTACTCCTGTGTTGGGCTGTCTGCTCAGCCCAGATTTCCCAGAGGGCTTGGAGTTTCCACTGGCCTGGAAGGTTTTCTTCCTCTCATCTCATCTGAGTGGAAGAGGCAGTTGGGAGTCCCTACTCCAGCCCTCTTTGGGACCCCCGAGCCAGAGCCGAGGATGGTGGGAATGAGGTGCTAAGGCAGGGCCTTGACTAGATGTTTCCCCAAGGCCAGCACATCTGGTCTCCATTTCCCTCTGTGGCAGGCGTGGCTGAGAGGAGCCTTTCGCTACAGTTCTTGAGTTAACAGTCCAAAGGCCAGGTTCAGGCCTCTCTTGTCCTTGGTCAACCATGGCTTTCTCCCAAGACCCTCACCCACCCTTCTTCGGGGGGGGGGGTCCCTAGCAGGCAGGTGAATCTTGCATCAGAGTGAGCAAGGGAACGTAGAATATGGCTGGGGAAGAAGGGAGGTCCTCAGGAGTTGGGAAAGTTAAATCCCTGTAGAAAAAGAATCAGACAGCACCAGGGAGCCAAGGTTGTTGCCTTCCTGGGCTGTGGGGATGCTGAAGGGCCACAGGAAGAGGTGCTCAGAGGTCTCAGGATCCCCTTCATCTCCAGGGCGGACCAGAGTGGAAGCTCCTCATCCTGGTCTTGTTTTCTTACTGCCACTCTGACCCTTTGGCAGAGTAAGAGTCCTGTGGGGGTCAGGTGAGACTTCTGGGGTCACAGGCTACTTTAAGAGACAAACTTGTACTTGGTGACTGGGGGATCCCCTAGGACCTCCTGCTAGGGGCAGCACACTATGGTAGGTAACACTGGCTCTGGGGTCTCACAGGCCTGGGCTGAATGATGGCCCTATAAACTCATGGGTCATGGAACTGCTCTGAGCTAGTTTATTGTGCAGCGTGGGTGGGATAAGAACACAGACCTGGATAAACACAAGCCAAACACTCAGCCTGGCCTATAGGACGCCATTAGTAAATGCTGTGGACAGCTATTACCCGTTTATTAACCCCTTTAAGTCCCCCACTTCCACTCATCTTTGTATCCATTTATTCTCACTCACCCATTCTTCCTTTCATTCATTCTTTCATCTTTTTATCCTCCCATCTGTCCACCATTTTTCTACCCTCTCCCTTCCTTCCTTTTTTCCTTTTTTTTTTTTTGAGACAGGGTTTCTCTGTGTAGCCCTGGCTGTCCTGAATTCACTTTGTAGACCAGGCTGGCCTCGAACTCATCAATCTGCCTGCCTCTGTCTCCCGAGTGCTGGGATTAAAGGTGTGCGTCACCACACCTGGCTCCTCCCTTTCTTCTTTAACCACTCCTTCCTCCCATCTACCCATTCTTCCCTCCCCCCATTCCTTCCATTTATTCCCCCACCCTCCCTCTTTCTATCCCTCCACCCTTCCTTCTCTTCAATCCATTCTTCCATCTTTCTTTCCTTCCTTGCATCCGTTTATCCCCTCTTCCATCCCTCCATTCCTCAGGGCGTTATCCTCCATCCCTCTTTCTTTCTTCCCCACAGCCTGTGTGCTGGAGGGATCACGGAGTTTGTCCAACTGGCTCTGTAGCTCTCCTAGGTGGGAAGCTCGTCAGTTGTGCTGACCCTGTGCAGTCCCTCAGATGTCCGTCCTGCTTCCTGGTCACACTGATCAGGTGGTCCTTAGACCCCCCCCCCCCGAAACATTCGCTAAGTATCTTGTTGCAGAGAAACCTGAGGCTGACTTCCTTAGTTCAATGACCTTTGATAGAATGAAGACTAGAGCCCCTCCCCCTACCCTCCCTCCGCCTCCATGAGTGTGATATTTGGGATGAGTGTATGACCAGGGTGGTAGATGGCTACTGACAGCCCTTTCTCCCCCTCCCCTGCCAGCTCCCGCACGAGCCTGTCAGGACCTGGATTTATTCCTCTCCACCAGCTTTCTACCCTTTATTTCTTGTTTTATTTATGTTCCTTGCCTTTTATCCCCTGCCTGGTGGGCCTACAGGGACCATTATGTAGCTATGGCTGTGTCCACATCTATCTCTGGCCCTGGGGACTGAGCCCCAGCCGGCTCTCATTACTTATTCTCTGGGTCTCCAGGGGCTCAGTGCAGCTGTTCCTGTGCATGGCCAGCCTTGGCGACATTCTCTTCAGACAAGACTATTGTGAGGGGGACATGGAGGATCGGGTCAGATAGGCCATTGGCGGCTTGTTTGGGGACCAGGATGAAGGTGACCTTTCAGGAATTAGTTGGGAGAGAAGAGGCAACAGGCTGTCAAGACCTCATAGTCCTGGTTTGGACTGGGCCAGTGACCCTGGACTTGTTGCTCTAGTCTTTTCACCCATAAGACAAGGCAGAGAGGTCCACAGTTGCTTCCAGGACTCTTGGGAGTATAACAAGTGCTCTGTGTCTCTGTCTCTGTCTCTCTCTCTCTCTCTGCCCCCTCCCTCCCTGTCTCTCTGTGTGTCTCTGTTTTTCTCTGTCTCTCTCATGTTTTGTGTGTGTGTGTGTATGTGCACACTCATGTGCGCATGCATGCACCCACATGTGCATGTGGAAGTTCTTCCTCAGCCTTCCTCCACCTTGATTTTCAAGACAACGTATCTCACTTTTACCTGGAGCCCAGCAGTTCAGCTAGACTGTCTGGCCAGAGTACCCTAGAGGTCCTCCTGCCTGCTTTCCCAGCAATGGGCTTACGGGAGCACGTTGTCATGCCTTTACGTGGGGTCTGGGGTGGGGGTTGGTGGGATGTGCTTCTAAACTCAGGTCCTCACGCTTACGCAGCAAGCACCGAACACTCCTTCCCTTCACTCCCATCAAATTGCCTTCTTTATAAACTAATGGTGTGGGGGCTGGAGAGATGGCTCAGAGGTTAAGAACACTGACTGCTCTTCCAGAGGTCCTGAGTTCAATTCCCAGCAACCACATGGTGGCTCACAACCATCCCTTCTGGCCTGCAAGCATACATGGCAAGGCACTGCATACATAATAAATAAATATTAAAAAAAAAAAAAAACTAATGGTGCTCCTAAGAAAGGCAGGGCATAGCTCCATGGCCGAAGCATGAGACATTTTGAAAGAGCAGAGGGGAATGGTAGTGCATTAACTGGCAGTCCCTAAAAGACGTGTCCACATCCAGACTCCCTGAGCTGTGTCGGTGACCTCATTAGGAACAAGGATCTTGGCATATAGAACTGAGTTAGGGAATCTAAGATGAAGTGAGGTCATCTTGAGTTTAGAGAGGGTCCCCAAACTCCCATGACAAGTAAAAGACAGGCTACTGGGGACAGGGAAGGTCGACTGGGTCACACAGTCCCACATCAGACGCTGTTGCCCCGAGGCCTTTGGAGGTAGCTCATTCCTGTTGGATCCTGATTTCAGCCCCTTGTCTTGCTTTGAGCCTCAGCAAGCAAGCTCTTTGTTCTGGTCCCTGGAGGACAACTCGGAGAGCAGCTATGTATGTTTCTCTGCTATAGGACCTGTCAGCGCCATTGGTAGCTACTAAGCTGAGGCAGCCCTGGGGTGCAAGGTGGAGCACAGAGCCAGGGATCACCTCGTAGGACCTGTGCCTTGAAAAGTATATTAGCATATGAGGGTGCTGAGTCATGACTTGTGGGGAAAGTAGGGAGGCAGTTAGGGGTGCCCAGTCTGGCCTTTCTAGCAATAGGGTGGTAGAGTCGAGTCAGGGAGCCTGCCCTGTCTGCTGTGGCCAAGAGACTGGCTCATAGGCAGGGAAGTCATCAGGCAGCACAGCCACTTCCAGGGGGATTTGGAAGCTAGAATACTGCAGGGAGGGGGCTCCTGGAGGGACCTGTCCCCAAGCCCAGCCCACCTTTCCATTCTGCAAGAAGGGCTTGTCATCTGTCCTCAAATCTTCCCTGTATTCGCTGGCCTCTCCATTCTGAAGGCCAGGCTGCGCTGGTGTCCTCTGAGACAGGAATTTACTATAATTATGGCAGTGACTGTAGCCACCATTTGTTGAGGTGTTGTCATTGCATCAATGGCGTTTCCCAAGTGCTTTATACTCATTAATTAACTTTTTGTTTGTTTATTTGTTTTTCGAGACAGGGTTTCTCTGTGTAGCCTTGACTGTCCTGGACTCACTTTGTAGACCAGGCTGGCCTTGAACTCACAGCGATCCACCTGCCTCTGCCTCCCGAGTTCTGGGATTAAAGGCATGTGCCACTATGCCCGGCATTAATTAACTTTTTCTCACATTCCTGTCAACCCATTTTGCAGACCAGGAAAAGAAAACTCCAGAGAGGTCAAGTTGCTTCGCCAAAGTCACTCAGCTAGTAAGTGGGAGATGTAGGACTCGAACCTGGGACGCCTGCGTTCTCAACCGTGGTGTTACACCATCTTCCCCCACTTGCAGAGACTCTGAGGACTTTCCACACCAGATGTGGAAAAGTAACTCGGGGGGGGGGGTGGTGGAGCATCCATTCATCTGTCCTCTTCCTCCTCACACTCTTTCCTACACATATTTTTTTCTCTACATACATTGTTTCAGAGCTTGCAGTTAGGACGTTTTGTTGCTTAGGAGTCTTCAGTGGGGGACTTGACTCCCTGAAAACCCACAGCTCTGGGCTGGAGGTGTGATTAAGTTGGTAGAGCGCTTGCTTAGCAGGCAGAAGACATTGGGTTCCAGTGTAACCAGATGTGGCAGTACCCAGCTGTGATGCTAGCACCTGGCGGCTGAAGGCAGGATGATCAGAGGTTTAACATCATCCTCGGCTACACAGAGGTTAGAGGTCAGTCTTGGCTAGACAAGACACTCACTCAAGAAAATAAACAGTGCTAGCAAAAGAGCAAATGCTGTTCTTTCAGGGGGTCCAAGTTCAATTCCCAGCACCCACACTGGGCAGTTTCCAACCATCTATAACTCATTCTTCCTAATGCTGCGACCCTTTAATACACTTCCTCATGTGGTTCTCAATCTTTTTAATGCTTCGACCCTTTAATAAAGTTCCTCATGTTGTAGTGACCCCCAACCTTGAAATTATTTTCATTGCTACTTCACAACTGTAATTTTGCTACTGTTAGAATCATAACGTAAGTATCTGTGTTTTCTGGTGGTCTTAGGTGACCCCTGAAAAAGGGTTGTTTGAGCCCCAAAGGGGTTGAGATCCACTGGTCCAATGTCTGACTTCTGAGGCATACACATAACTAAAAAGAGTTTTTAAAAATCTTTAAAATGAGGAAATAAATAAGCAAACCAAACCAAACAAAAAAACCCAGAAAGTAAGCCTGTGACTGGTCTGTCTGAGGTCCCCAGCTCCATAACCCACCTCCCTCCCTGCCTTGGGCCTTCCCCTCCCCAAAAAGCTGCCTCATCCCCTTTAAACTCCTATCCCCAAGGCTACTAAAGCCCTACTTCCCCCAGTAGGCCTGCAGAGCCCAGCAGCCCTCAGCTACCTCTCTTCCATGGCCTCAGAGCAACCCTTGTGGTGTTCTGCAATACTTGGCTATTGTGTAGCGGCTGGTTTGGACCTGCCTCCCCGCAGCCAAGTTAAAAACCAAACTCCACACTTGATCTTAGCAGATAAGCCATGCTACATACCTGTCAGTGTTCAAGGCCAGCATTTTCCAGAAGTTGGGGGCCGGGGGGGCTGTAAAGATTCTAGCGGCCTGGAGTGGAACCAAGGTCACATTTATAGCTAGGCCCCAAAGGTTTCGGGCACTTCTGTTGTGTGATCACACCTGGGTACCAAGGCCAATCACGTAGCAGAGCTTTGAGAGCCTGAGTGAAACAGCAGGCTTAGGGCACAGCATCTCATTTCACTGAAATAGGACATACAAAATTGCCCGCCATTCCCCCTCACCGCCCCCCCCCCCAACACCCCGAACTGATGGGCTGCCAGGACAGAGCACCAGGCAGGCTTCCCTTACCTGTGCAGGTGTGCCCTTATGTGACTGAAGATACTTAGTCCTCATAGGGCAGGCTCCTGGTTCCAAATGCAAGAATACAGCTACATTGGAATATCAAAGGGTTATGGCCTTTATAAGCGGGTGTCCACCCTCTGTCAGGCACTTTGAGGCTATCGAGGAAGGGTACCCAGCCTGCAAAGCCCCCAGCCCAAAACCTCGGTAAGCCCACCAACACCACCCACTCCGGGGGCACAAGGCAGCTCACGGCTTAGGAAGGACCAGGAGCGAGGGTGGTCCAGAAGTGATTCTACAATTGGCCCCTGCCTGTCACCACCAGCCCAGCTAGGTGCTAGCTGGCAAGGACTCCCAACTCTAGCACCCAGGAAATGCTGTGGTTAGAAGGCCCAGGGCGCCCTCTGCTGGACCCTGGAGCTATTTCACCGCTGAGTCCCCAGAGAGAAGGGGGTCAGGGAGGAGGGCAAGTGTACTCGCTTCTAAACACGGTGGGAATGGAGGATATGGAAGGAAGGTTGGGCCAGGGAAGCCCCACCCACATCTCCTTTCTGTTTCCAGATCCCACAGTCCGTAGATCTGAAATCCAGGTCGGACGAGAGGTCACAGGTTGAGGGTTTACAGGTGAACTGCGCTACAGGGGAGCTCTTCCTCACTCCTTCCCTCCCTCTCCCTCCCCTCCCCTCCGCCACCTCCGTCTTTTCTCTTGTCTCTCAGCATCAGCACCAGCATTGACCCACAGTGGCTCATGCTTGGAGGTTGGCAGCCTGAAGCCTGGCTTTTGCTGTGTCTCCAAGAGGCTCCTGCTTTGAGCAGTACAGCTCCATACTCTGAATTTCCGTGGCATGCATAACGACCTCAGGTCCCCGTGGGTCTACTTTAGCCTCTGTGGTCATGGGACTTAGAGAATAGAGTCTGGACCACAACCAGGGCCATTTTAAAAAGGCATTCACTTTACATCCCAACTGTAGCTCCCTCCCATTCCCATCCACCCTCCCTCTTCCCCCCTTCCCCCCACCCCTGTACCGTAGTCCCTTGCCATCTCACCCCAGCCTATCAAGTCTCATCTGGACTGCCTGCATCCTCTTCCTCTGTGGCCTGGCAAGGACGCCCAGCCAGGGGGAAAGTGATTAATGAGCGGGCAACAGAGTGCATGTCAGAGGCAGCCCCTGCTCCCCATATTAGGGGACCCACATGGAGACTGAGCTGCCTATCAACTACATCTGAGCAGGGCATCTAGGACCTCTCCATGCATGGTTCTCTCCATGCACGCATCAGTCTCTGTAGCCTCCCCCTACCCCCCTCACACCCTTGCCCAGATTTGTTGGCTGTGTTGGTCTCCTTGTGGCGCTCCTGTTCCCTCCAGGTCCTTCTGTCCCCCAACTCTCCCAAACAGGGTCATTATTACAGAAGCAGGAGTCAGCTTGTGTCTAGGGCCAGTCACCAGGTAAGCACCAGGGACAGGTACCACTCAGTCAAGATCACAGCCATGCATTTCAGCAAGCACAGGAGGCCTATGGTAGGAGAGGAAGACAGGGAAAAAGAGCCTGTCCCCCATCCATCCATCCACCCATCTATCCCTCTCAAGTCCAGCAAGATGGCTGCCCTATGCCTTTGAGATACCTACAAGGTCAAGATCAGTTGTCAGGGCATCCAAACCAGTGCCATGGGTTTGCCTTGTTATGGTCATTCTAGGGTACAGAACCCCAATGTATGAGTATTGATTTCTTAGTTAAAAAAAAAAAAAAAAGGCCAGATCAAGATTGGTAGAGTGCTTGGGAGGTGTGCATGGTATTCTAAGTTTGACCCCAGCCAAGGGTAGTAAGATATGTCTGTATTCCCAGCATTCACAGGTAGACACAGGAAGAGCAAGAGTTTGCGGCCAGCCTGGGCTACATGAGACTGCGTGGAAAGAGGAGGAGAAAGAAGAGGAAGCTAATGACCTGAGAGTACCTGGGAGGAAGGACTCAGCAGTTCCCAGGGTGGGGGAGGGGGTTAGCATGTAAGCAGCTGATGCTACCGTAAGCGGGTGTGAAAGAAACCTAAGGTCTAAGGGTAGGTTTCCCAGGCCTCTGGGAGGTGGATGGCAAACCCATCTAGAATTGCATGGGATTGGTGCAACTCTGATTTTCTGTGTTTCCTATCAGGGCCACAGCCAAACCAAACCAACCAAATGAATACAAATCACCCCAAGACATGACTAGGGAACATGAACCCCACGTGTCTAAAATGTCCCCCACTGAACCCAATTTGGCATCAATATTATGAAATGTGAATACAAGACAATGGACCTCTCTGTCACCCTCAAATGCTGACTTGCTTTCTGCCAGTAGAGGCTAAGCTTACACTTTCTAGAATGTTCTATGAATGGAACACTGCAGTATGTACATTGTGTGTGTGTGTGTATGTGTGTGTGTGTGTGTGTGTGATTTCTTTCAGCCTAATTACCCCTTTAAAAAGTGTGTGCATGTCCATGTGTATAAAGACGCGCATGCCCATGTATATGCATTTGGAAGCCAGAGGCCAAGGTGTCAAGGGTCTTCCTCGGCCACTCTCCACTTTAGTAGTTTAGGCAGTCTCCTACTGAATTCTGGGCTCCATGTTTCAGCTGGACTGGCCAAATCCCTTGAGTCCCTAGGATTTTTCCATTTCCAGAGCTGAAGTCACACTGTTTGCAGCCACATGGATCTCTCACATGGATACTGAGGATCCAAGCTCAGGTTCTGTGCTGTAAAACAGCACTTTACCCACAGAGTCACCTCCCCAGGCCTGGCCTAATGATCCTGATAATCTTCATGCATTGTTGGCATCCATGCTTAATCAGTTCTTATCGGTAAGTGGGAGTCCCATTTACATACCCAGGGCATTTGCTGCTATGACCGCTCAGGAGGATCTACTTGTGGGGACAGAAGCTTTCATTTTTCCAGAGTAAATGCCTAGGTGCAAAAAAAACTATACACTGTTCTCAGTGTCTAGCCTCTCATAAGAGCTCCAGAAGCTGTAGCTAGCCTCCTTGAGCCAGCTTTAGCTCACACAGGGGTTGTGCTTTGATTTGCATTTTCTTGATGACAAATGATGCTGAGCATCATTTCTCATGGCCTTGTTTGTTTATGCTTAGCCTTGGTCAGGTGCCTGCTCAGTTTTACTCTTACCTATTTGAAAACTTGGGCTGTTTTCTTCTTATTTTGACTTAAAAGTTTCCCTCCCCCCTCCTGTATTTTGTGTTTTTATTTTTAATTATGTGTGTGTTGGGGGGGGGGGGTGTTGTGCACATCAATTCAATGCCCACAGAAGCCAGAAGAGGGAGGTAAATTCCTCTGGAGCTGGTGTTGCCAGCAATTGTGATTCGCGTGATGATGGCTCAGCGCAGGGAACTCAGGTCCTCTGCAAGGGCAGCATTTGCTCTGGACTCATTTGCTACGGGGTCTCTTGTTGATTGCTGTATAAAAAGCTAGCTGGTCCTTTGGCTTCTGTGGGATTCTCCCACCTCTGCCTCCCATGGTGCAGTGAGAGCATGGGATTATAGATGCAAGGGGCCAATATCCAACTTAACCTGGGTGCTGGGGATTCAAACTCAGGCTCTTATGCTTGTGTGGCAGATGCCTTACCCACTGAGCCTCACCCCCCAGCCTGAGATTCCTTATATAGAATTGACCCAAAGCCTTTAATGGATAACTACACATTGCAAACACTCTTTTGTACATAGTTTACGTTTCTGTTTTTATTCCCTGTCTCTGTCTGTTGAAGAAGAATAAACTTTACATTTGTATTTGTTTATTTATTTATTTATTTATTTATTTTTTCAAGACAGGGTTTCTCTCTGTAGCCCTTACAGTCCTAAAACTCACTCTGTAGACTAGGCTGGCCTTGAACTCCTCAGACATCTGCTTGCCTCTGCCTCCAGAGTGCTGGGATTAAAGGCGTGCTGGCTTCAAATTTTGATGAAGTCTGATATAATTATTTTTATAAGTTTGTGATTTCTTTTGCTCTATATTTACTGCCCCCCCCCCCCCAACCCAAGGTCACTAAGATTTCTCCTGTCAGTTTTGTAAACCAAATGCTTATCTTTAAGCCCATGATCCTTAGAGAAATTCCGTATAAGATCCAGGTTAAGCAGCCAGGTTGTCTCCTTGTTTTTCCTCTCTTCCCTCCCTCCCCTTCTCACCTTCCTTGCCCCCTTGCTTGCATATGGGCATCTAATTGAGTCAGCAGCCATTTGCTGAACAGATCATCCCTTGCTCATTGTCTGGCATGCCTCTCAAGAATCAATTGAGCATGCACGTGTGGAGCTGCGTTTGGACGCCTTATTGCTTTCCACTGAACTACTTGCCTTGATTACAATTCCATACCGGTTTATTATAGCTTTATAGTAAGTTGTGAAGTCAGTTAGAAAGGCCTTTCTATTTCAAAAATTAGCCTGGCTATTCTAGTCTTTTGTGATTTTATAAAATGTTAGAATCCACTTTTAATTCTTTTTAAAATTAAAAAAATTAATTATTATTACTCTGATTCTGTCACACACACACACACACACACACACACACACACACACACACACACACACACCAATGTGCATGTGGAGTTCAGAGGACAACTTTGTGGAGTCAGGGCTCTCCTTCCACCTGTACTTGGGTTCTAAGCATCAGGCCACCAGACTTGGGTAGTGAGCACCATGGCTCACTGAGCCATTTCTCTGGCTCCATTTGTAATTTTCTAACAAAAACACCAGATGAGATTTTGCTTGGACTTTCATAGACTTTCTAGTTCAGCTGAGACCTGGCATGTTCAGGTAGTATAACAATTGGTGAATCCATACGTCAGTCTTGGGGAAGACCCTATTCTCATGATGTTGAGTTTTCCAATCCAGGCAGGAGCATGGAAAAATCTCTCTGTTGTTTTAATCCTTTATTCTCTTTGAGTAATGTTCTGTTATTTTCTCTTCTTCTTCTCCTCCTCCTCCTCCTCCTTCTTCTTCTTCTTCTTCTTCTTCTTCTCTCTCTCTCTCTCTCTCTCTCTCTCTCTCTCTCTCTCTCTCTCTCTCTCTCTCTTTTGAGTTTTCGAGACAGGGTTTCTGTGCAGCCTTGGCTGTCTTGGACTTACATGTAGACCAGGCTGGCCTCGAATTCACAGAGATCCACCTGTCTCTACCTCCTGAGTGCTGGGATTAAAGGCGTGTACCACCACGCCCGGCTGTTCTGTGGTTTTCTGTGGAGAAGCGTGACTGATCTTTTTGTCAGACTTATCCCAAATGCTTTCTGTTTTCCACATTTTTTGCAAATGGCAGTGTTTTTGTGTCAGTTTTTGAAATGACTGCCTGGATGAAGATCCCACTTATTTCTGCATCTTAATGTTGAATTCTGTAATCTCCTAGCTCAGGAATTCTAGGGGCTTCTCGATGATTCTACAGGATCTTGTGTTATCCACAAATAAAGTGTTGTCCCTCCCTTTCCACACGGGATACATTCAATTTCATTTTCTTGTCTTATTACTCTGTCTTCAATGCCAGAGACTGCCAATAGGAACAGGAAGGGAGGAATTTCTTGTTTCCTCCCCGTCACAGGAAGAAGGCTGTCGATCCCTCTGTCTTTGGCTTGTATTTACCTAGGTGAGCCAAGGCAGAGTGTCTGTGGAAGAGGGGGGGCAGTATATCCTGTAGGCATAGCCTTCCTCCATCTAGTACTTTCAGGGGAGCCTCAGGAAGGCTTCTAACTGTCTCGAGGGAAGCAAAGGTCAATTCCCACTCTGCTGGGTACAGCACTCAGCTCGCCAGGCCATTGACTTGTTCTGAGAGGATCCCTGTGGTCCCTCTGCTCCTCTCGGCCACCAGAGGCGGCTTTCTCCCCTCCTTTCCTTCTGTCCCCCTGCAGAAACCTGAATGGAAGGAGACAGGAAAGAAGAGGGCTCACTTTGCTCATAGCTCAGGTTACTTCACCACAGCGTCCTCATTCAAAAATAAACCTGAGAGGGATGAGGAGAGGGGGTGACAGAGACAGGAGGGAGCTGGACTGTCCTGCTTCCAGGCTGTATTTTTAGAGCTGGTATTTGGGCTTGGCTAGGGGACAAGGGGCTGGAAAATGTGAGGCATTTCCTCTTCCTGTCAACTGAGACACCGTGTGTGTGTGTGTGTGTGTGTGTGTGCGTGCCACCTTCCCATTTAGTACCTCCAGAATAACAAACAACACACACTTCCTCTATGCCTGCTCCACCCCCACACCTCTGCATGAACCATTCACCCTGTCAGGCCTATCTCAACTGGGGATACTCTCCACTCCTTCCCCAGGCTGTCAACTCTCTGGTTCTGCCAGAAGGAGGAGTCCCTGGCTTCCTTGTACTGACTTGATGCCATCCTAGGGCTGGGCAGGTCAGCAGACATGGGTAGGACTGGCCTCCATAGCCTCTGGATGGGTGGGACATTTTAGGATTCAGAGTAGACCCAACAGGCCAATTTGTTTGCTCATGTATCCATGGCCAGCTAGCTAGCTGTGTGTGGTGTGGGAAATGCTTAACCCCTCTGTGCCCCAGTATCCCCAAGACCCCATGATAATAAAGACATGATAATAGCACCTGCTCCCTGAATGGGTTTGGGGGGTGGGGGAGGTTTCCGTGATTTGCTGTAGACATACTCCTACTTAACAGAGTACTCAGCAGGAAGAAGGTGCCACACAAGCCAACCGTTCTTGTTTGTGAGTGAGCTCCAGGCCAATTCTAACGGGCTAAGATGGTGAAGTTAGACCGACTCCAGCTGCTTGCTCAGTTGGAGACCTGTATTTTACCCTTGAGAGCTGTCAGTTCTCCACCAGTGCCCCTGGAGCAGGGCTGAAGAATCCCCTTTACTCGAGGTAAGGCGAGGACGTGAACTACTTTTGCGTAGCTATGGCCAAAATACTTGCAAAAAACAAGTAAAGTAGAGGAAAGAACCATGTTAGCCTATGATTTCAGAGTTGTTGCTCCATCAGGCTGGGGAGGGCATGGTGGAGCAGAATGGTTTCTCACGTGGTCACAGCATGATGGACAGGAAACAGGACCCAGGAAGAGGGACCATGGCATACTATAGCCCTCAGTAACCAACTTCTTCCACTGAGGCCCCACCTCCTGCCCTTTGCCACATCACAATAATGCCATCAGATAAGGATCCATCAAGGAATAACCACACTGGTCAGGTCAGAGCCCTCAGGATTGGCACACACACAAGCAGAAGTGCACCAGCTCTCAGGCAATTCTTGTTGTTTGTTTTGAGATGAGGTCTCTCTATTACATAGCTCTGACTGTCCAGGAACTTGTTATGTAGATCAGGATGGTGTTGAACTCACAGAAATCCACTTGCCTCTATCTCTCAAGTGCTGAGATTAAAGGCAAGTGCCACCCTGCTCACCCAAGATAAGTCTTAATACTGTCAGACTGACAATGGAAGTTAACTGTTGTGGTGATGGTAAGAGTAAGCAAAGAGCAGAGATCACTGATGTCATGGATAATTTGTAGGCCTCTGGCTGTTTTGGTTTCTTCTTTGTAAAGTGACTTCACTCCTCAGGGTCTTGGTTTCTTGATTTGTGAAATGAGAGGAAGGGCTCACGTAATGAAATAGTATCCTGCCTTAGATGGAAAGATGTTCTGACCCATGTTACCACATGGAGTGACCTCGGGGACATTGTGCTAACTGAAATAGCCAGGAACAGAAAGAGCAGAAGTCATCCAGGATGCTGTACTGTCCCACTTACCAACAGCTAAAGTTTAGAACATGAGTGGAGCAAGGGTGAAGCCAGTGGCTGGAGAGGAGCCTGAGAAGTTATCTAACCACACCAGAGATGTGCTTTCACAAGATGGGAAAATGGTAGAGATAGTTGGTGGCAAGAGATGCTATGAGGGCTAGCTTTAACTGTCCCCTTGGCACAAGAATTGCCCAGAAAGAAAGTCTCAGTGAGGGATTTTCTATGGTGGATTGCCTGGGGGGATACCTATGTAGAATTATCTTAATTAGGATAGCTGATGTGGGAAGACCCAGCCCACTCGGGGTGGCACCATTCCCTAGGCAGGGGTCCTGAACTGGATAAGAGTGGAGAAATCAAGGCAAGCTTAAGCAAGCATGTGAGCAAGCATGCATGCATTTTCCTCTGCTTTTGACTCATGCTTAAGTCCTTGCCCTGATTTCTCCAACGGTGATGAAGTGTCATTTGGAATTGTACGCTGAAATAAACTCCCTTCTCCTCTAAATTGCTTTTTGTCACGGCAACAGAATTGAAACTAGAACACATGCATGCTATGAATATACAAGGCACACACTTAAAAAAAAAACAGTGAGGCTGGTAGACTGGTGAAATGTGGAGCATTTCGCCACAATGAAAAGATAGGGGGAGGGGGCATGGGGAAGGGGGCTGCAGAGATGGTTCAGTGAGTGAGAGTGCTTGCTTTATAGGCACAAGGTCCTAAATTCTGACTTCATCACATGTGTGAGTGTGTGTGTGTATGTGTGTGTGTGTGAGAGAGAGAGAGAGAGAGAGAGAGAGGGAGAGGGAGAGAGAGGGAGGAGGCATAGCCACACCCACCCTTGTAACCTCATCACTATGGGGAAGGGGGAGGCAGGAAGGTCACTGGGGCATGCTCACCACCAGCCTAGTTCCAGGCTCAGTGAGAGACCCTGCCTCAAAAGAATACAATGGAGAGCGATAATCCAAGATCCCCGATGTCCTCCTTTGGCCTCTGTGTGTGCATGTGCATCACACACATACACCACATACATTTTCTCTCCTACATACATGCAAAACATATTGGGGTGGCACGAGGGGGGGCAATTAAAGTAGATAACGACTTATTTCTGCACCAGTACCCTCTCCCTTCTTCCTGCTTTCTCTTCTCCCCTCCTCTCCCTCTTCCAGTCCTCCCCCTCCTCCCTCTTCTCCTTCCCTCCTCCCTTTCTCTCCATCCTCCCTATCCTCTTCTCTGCTCCCTCCCTCTCTTCCTCCCCTCTTCTCTCTTCTCCTTACCTTCTTCTTTTGCAAAGTGTTGAGAATGGAGCCCAGGGCCCTGCTCACGCCAGGCAAGTGCTCCACCTTTGAACTACATACATTGGCCCTAGCCGTGTCTTCTAGAAGAACTATTGGCTGTTGGGTTTAAGTTTATTTAATTGCTGTTAATAATGTGGGTGATGTGTGTGGATAGTACAGAGTGCACGGCATGTGACAGTCAAAGGACAATTATAGTTACTTCTTTCTTTTCATCTTCACTTGGAATCCAGAGATTAAATCCAGATCACCAGGCTTTCTGGACAACTTTACCTGTTGAGCCACCTTGCCAGCCCCATTTATTTATGTTACATAGATATAATATACATATGTATTTATGTGTATAGGGATGTGCATGCAGCAGTACACATGGTGTCAGAGACAATTTGCAAGAGTCATGTGGGTCAAACTGGGGCATCGGGCTTAGAAGCAAGCACTTCCCCCTAGCACAGGGAGCCATCTCACACAGCTGTCCCCTCTCCTCTCTGAGACAGGGTTTCACATAGCTCAGGATAGTTTCAAACTTTCTCAGTGTGGTGTAGCCAAGGATGGCTTTGAACTCCTGATCCTCCTGCAGAAGCAACAGCTCTGTATAATTGGTGTGCTGGTATGGTCCCACACACCCGCAACCCCAGCTACTCAGGAGGGGTTTCAAGTCTGAGGCCAGGCTTGGCAATTTAGGAAGACCTTGTCTCAAAAAAAAAAAAAAAAAAAAAGGACGTAGTCCAGAGGTACACCAGTCCCATCATAAAAGATCAATGCTAAGCAGACCCAGTTCCCAGTGGAGAGCCGGGGAATGGGTACTTGGTGGTGGTGAGCAGATGGGGCCTGTTCCCTGCTCACCAGTTTAGAGGGTCCCTGCTAGCCTGGTCCATGGCTGCATGAATGCAGGATCCAGGACCAAGACAGGAAAACATGACCTTCCCAAGAACACACAGGGGCATGCCAGGACCAGACCTCAAGCCTCCTCAGACCCTGTCCCCGGGGGGCCTCAGGTCTACAAATTCCCCATGCATCCTGTTGTTTTACCACTGCCCATGCAGGCTTTCCTCATCCCTGACTTCTTACAAGGTAGCTAGCTGATTCTTCATTTTGCATGGCCCCAGGGCCAACCCACAAAAGACAGTACCTTCCACAGAAGCCAAGGCCTCCTCCTCTTTCCCATGTGGGGAACCCCAGGCAGGATGCCTGCCTCAGAGAAGGTGGGGCCAAGCTTGAGGCAATCGCAGATGTTCACAGTCTGAGCCCCTACCCTGCTCCTGGGGAGGCCGGAAAGGGGTGTTCACGAACTGCCCAAACATCTGGACAGGGAAGAAAGCCAATAGGCACCATGCAGATGTTTTCAAAGCTCAGTGCTGGGTTTTGGGCCGAGATCAGACAGCTGGGTGAAGGGACAATGCTCATGTTAAAGTCTGTTATGCAGACTGGCATTGGCTCAAAACAAAGTGAGGTGTAGCCCCCACCTTGCTGGCCTACCTCGTTTCAAACAGTCTCCCTTATGCCAGGTGCCTGTTTGCTTTTCCTCATAGTATCTCATTTAACTCGGACAATAACCCTACGAGGGTAAATTCCATTGCTGTTCTCAGCCTCACCCAATGAGCTACAGTATCAAGCTTAGATGGAAGCTCATATAGGCTGTCCTTATAGAGTTTCCCTGTCTCATTAGTAACCCCCCAGAAGGTGTTTGGGGAACCCCAGAACCTCTTCACCCAACAACCTATACCTATGGTAGCCATTGCATAGAGAGAACATGGGTTCCTGGGGATAGGCTATTTCCTGGGTTGGGTTTAAGGAGGGGACACAGTGGGGAGCCAAGTCAGGCCCCATCCAGGCTGGTGGGTAGCTGGCCACATACCAATCCTCCGAAGGCTTCCGAGTTCCCCATGGCTGGCTGGCTGTGGCCAGCAGGGCTATTTATTTTTCTGTCCCTAAGCCTTTAAGTCATTTGTTGACACAGAGAAGACAAGAAGCTGGGCCTGGAGTCCCTGGCCAGACCTTCCTCCCCTAGCCCGGGCCTCAAAGGCAGAGACACAGACCCTGACAAATGCTCATGGTAGGAAATAGGGGACAGCTCTGGAGTCTAAAATCACAGAGTGTTGTGTATGAGTGAGTGAGGGAGTGTGTGTGTGTGTGTGTGCATGTGTGTGTATGTGTGAGTGTGTGTATGTATGTGTGTGCATGTGTGAGTGAGTGAGTGTGTGTGTGTGTGTGTGTGTGTGTGTGTGTGTGTGTGAGAGAGAGAGAGAGAGAGAGAGAGAGAGAGAGAGATATGCTGGCTGTGTCTAGTCACTGTCTCCCCTACTTCAGAGAAATCCTCAGACCTGCAGGCCTGGGTAAAATGGGGGCATCCCCAGAGCTGCACATAAGCATCCAGCTTTCCTTCCTAGGGCCCCCTTCTCCAGTGTGTTCCAGTGGCATCTTCTCTCTCCCTCTTTGCCCCAACTAAAGCATACCTCCCCGCAACCACCACCACCACCACCGTTGAGATGGCAACTGTTTACATCATATGGCCAATGCTCTGCAGCCAGGCTCTAGCCCTGCCAGGAGAGAGGCCCAGCCTCTTCTCAGGGACTGCATGGGGAAGGTGATGCAGGCCACATGAGGGCCAGCAATGGGAGTGGCATGCTCCCTGCCTCTGAGCATCCCAGGGTACACATTTTGCTTACCTTACTTAGCCCCCCAAAAATGTGTGCCAGACAGGAGATAGGAATTTGCTGGGTGTAGGCTGCAAAGCTGAAGAGCACAGTCCACTCTGTAGCTGCAGTAGCTGGGGGCAAGGAGAGATCTCAGGCTGTGTACCAAGTCGTTTCCAGAGCCCGCAGCCTCCCAACCAGCAACATGTCAAGAGACAGTGACTCTGTTTCCAGAGGGAAACTGAGGTACCCTTAGCCACTGTCCTACTGCTGTGAAGAGACACCATGGCCACGGCAACTCTTAGGAAAGCATTTAACTGGGGCTGGCTCACAGTTTCAGAGGTTTAGCCCATTGCCGTCATGGCAGGAAGCATGGTGGCTAAGAGTTCTACATCCGGGTCTGCAGGTAGCAGGAAGAGAGAGACACTGGGCCTGGCTTGGGCCATTGAAACCTCGAAGCCCACCCCCAGTGGTACATTTCCTCCAATAAGACCACACCTACTCCAGAAGGCCACACCTCCTAATCCTTAGAAATAGTGCCTGCCACTCCCTGGTGACCAAGCTTTCAAAACTATGGTCCTATGGGGGCTGTTCTTTTTTCTTTTTCTTTCTTTCTTTCTTTCTTTTTTTTTTTTTTAGTTTTATTTTATTTTATTTTTTTAAAGTTTTTCAAGACAGGGTTTCTCTGTGTAGCCTTGGCTGTGCTAGACTTGCTTTGTAGACCAGGCTGGCCTCAAACTCAGGGCAATCCACCTGCCTCTGCCTCCTGAGTGCTGGGGTGCTGGGATTAAAAGTGTGCGCCACCACGCCCCGGCAAGGGGCTGCTCTTATTCAAACCGCCACAGGTATCAAGCATGAGGGAGAAATGTTCCACCCAGGCTTGGAGTCCCCCTCCCCTGCTGTGAATAGAGTTCTTGGTAGGATATCAGAAAGGGCTCCTGACTGAGGGTTGGGGGTGGGTCTCCCAGCCTTTCTACCACCTGGGATGGGAGCTCAGCAGTGCTCTTTCTTACCTCTGGGTTGTTCTGTATCAAGTGAGGTAAGAC